>NC_085141.1:124656215-125354031 GCF_024139115.2 Armigeres subalbatus | reverse complement strand
TCATAACCTGTTAGAATAATCAGGTATTATTCAGCGTTAACCACGCAAAAATAAAACACAAGTATCTCTTGGTTTTAAAAGGATAAATATTTATTGCATCATTGTCATAGTCATTGAGGTCTGTTCACAAATTGATGAAACCTTCTGGGAGGGAGGTCAACTTGCGTTATACTTTGTTACACTAAAAGGTGAGGAGGGTGGGTACTACCAAATGTTACATAAGAATAAAATTTATTTGAATGTATTTTTTTAATCACTGATTGAAATTGCTGTTTATCGTTATCATATATTAGTCATTATCGATATCAAGATGCTAACATAGAACTGATATGCTAAAATACCAAGCGAATATTGATTTCTCGACACCACAGTTCCGCAAAACTATGTAAATGGTTATGATGCAAATTCTATTTTCGTTTCTGCTAGCTGCATTCTTGATATCTGATCATGTTTCCTTATTCTAACAGTGTTCAAAAATACCAAAGCAATACGTAACTTCTTACTACGCAAAAACTAATCTATTCGATGACCACTAATAACTAAAAAATGGCTTGCGACATAACAAACTTCATGACTCGTAACGACATTGGACAAGACTGCTGCTATTATGATTTTGAATCTTGCAACGAAGCTGCAATTCAAGCCCGCTTAGCGTCGATAAACTGGGAATTGATTTTTTCGGATTGTGATGTGGACGAGGCTGTATACCGGTTTTATGGTATTATTTTTGACACCATCCATGAATATACTCCAATTCGTCGCAAAAGGTCTCGCACACATTTCAATCAAGCATGGTGGACTCCTGAACTTCGCAACCTCCGAAACAGATTGCGAAAAGTTAGGAAACGTTTTCTCAAATCACGGACTGAGGTTAACAAGGAATCGCTTCGAAATATGGAGGAGCACTATTCATCCCAGCTGAACAGAGTTTTCTACGAATACATACAGCGCAACGAATCAAATGCAAAACGGGATCCGTCGTCGTTCTGGTCATATGTGAAAAAGCTTAGACGGAATAACGGTATCCCACAGAATGTCTACTTCAAGGAAACCAACGCCGATAATGCGGAAGGTGCTGCCAACCTATTCGCTGAATTCTTCAAGAACGTGTTTTCGAATGTCCCCCCTGCTCATTCACCTGAAGAACATCAGGATTGTATGAGTAGTTTAGCACATTACAATATTCATCTGCCGCAATTTAATTTTTCAGTTTATGAAGTCCAGAAAGTTCTTTCATATGTGGATGCTTCTGAAAGGCCCCGGCCCTGACCGTTTACCGCCATCGTTCATCAAGCAATTTGCTGCGCCTTTAGCTTCGCCAGTTTCAATCATATTCAACCGTTCCCTCAATAGTGGAGTGTTCCCGTCAGCGTGGAAGGTTGCATCAATTACACCTATACACAAGTCGGGGAATATACATAACGTGGAGAATTATCGTGGAATTTCTATTCTAAACTGTTTACCCAAAGTGCTCGAAAAATTGGTCTATGATGTTATGTACCACGCGATTCGTCCAATGATTACCGAGCATCAACATGGATTCATGCGGAAACGATCTACAACCACTAACCTCATGGTGTTTGTCAACTCATTGATTAAGTCAATCGAGAAAAGACGACAAGTCGATTGCATCTACGTGGACTTTAGCAAGGCGTTCGATAAGGTTCCTCATGGGCTCGTTGTCGACAAAATGAAACGTATGGGACTACCGGACTGGGCTACACAATGGCTGCAGTCGTATTTGATTGATCGCTCTGCCTTCATCAGTATCAACGGAATCAGTTCGCCCAGCTTCGAAATACCATCAGGGGTTCCCCAGGGAAGTCATTTAGGACCGTTAATCTTCATCCTATTTGTCAACGACCTCTCAACTCGTCTGAAATCCTCGAAACTTATGTTTGCCGATGATCTGAAAATATTTCGTGTGATTAGATCTAATCTTGATTGTTGTGCACTCCAGCAAGACATAGACTCTCTCCTTTACTGGTGCACTCTGAATGGCATGCAGGTTAACATTTCCAAATGTAGTGTCATTTCTTTCAACCGCTTGCGTAATCCCCTGCATGTTGATTATTCAATGGGAAACAACAATCTTCTCCGAGTTAGCACGGTCAAGGACCTGGGAGTAGTAATAGACTCAAAAGTGAGATTCAATGAGCACATCACGACGGTAACAGCTAAAGCTTATGCTCTGTTAGGCTTTGTTAAAGGAATACAAACGCTTTCCAGGATGTTTACGCGCTCAAATCTATATATTGTGGCGTCGTTCGTAGCCTGCTGGAATACGCTGTAGTTGTTTGGGCACCCTACCACGTCACACAAACCGACCGAATAGAAGCTATCCAACGGAATTTTATCCGATACGCTTTACGTGTGCTGCCCTGGAATGATTTCGCCAACTTACCACCTTATGAAGAAAAATGCCGGCTAATTTCTCTGGAGACATTGGCATCTAGGAGAAAACTTCTACAACGGCTCTATGTTTATGGACTTCTCAACGGGATGTTGAATGCAGCGCTCTTCTAAGCCAAGTAAACTTTCATGCTCCTCAACGACAACTACGTCAACACTCGCTCCTTTGGCAATCTACCCGTCGCACCAACTATAGCTTTAACGAACCGTGGACTTTGTGCTGCCGTGCATTTAATGAAACCAGTGAAGTGTATGATTTCGGCTTAAGTAAGTCTACATATAAACGAAGGATCCTCCATATAGTATAAGTTTCAATCTGTACAACAATAAGTTGAAGATTAAATAAATAAAATAAATAAAATAATTAAAATGTAGGATAACATTTTTTTTGGCATTGAGACTACTTCTAGCCACTCTCGGAAAAATTCGGAACTCGAAGGAAGCAATCCTGAGGTTCGTTTCATAAGACTTATGTCCAACATCACCAAAGTACAAGTCAGAACGATTTCGTTGCAGTAACTTATATATGACTCAATTTGCCTGTATATTAGTAAAATAAACTTGTTCATAACACGTGTGCTACTCGGAACATATCTGGATGGGAAGGGTCGTTTGACCGAAACTCATTCAGGCGAAAGCCATTTGACCGAATGCCATTTGGCCGAAAAAACCATTAAGCCCAATCTAGACGGAAGCCATTTAGCTGGAAATGTTATTGGGCCAAACGGAACATGCGTTATGTGGCAGTATAGGTTATTTGGCTGCAAATGCCGTTTGGCCGAAATGGTTTTTGGCAGAAAGATCCATTGGGCCGAAAGGGTTAAAAGTCCGAAAATGTAATTTGGCAGAACAGGTAGCTTGGGCGTTAAAGTGGTTTGGCTGAATAGGTCATTAGATCGAATACGTCGGTTGGCCTAAATGGTCGATTGGCAGAAAGTGTCACTATGAAAAGAGTGATATAAGAAATAAGGAGTGCGAGTGAGGTATCTCGTTTCTAACTTTTCACAGTGAGATGTGAGAAATGAGAAGTGTGAAAGGACGTCTGAAGACGTGTGAAAACGTATCACTGTTTGCTTCTCGCTCATCATTTCTCATTTCTCACTTCTCACATCTCACTTCTCACTCGTCATATCTCACTTCTTATTTCAAACATTTCGCTTCATTAAGCATGGAAACCTCCTTTTTAAAGGATCAAGAGCCTCCTTTTGAGAGGCTTAGAATCCTCCGTTTCGGAGGCTAGGAAGTTTCTTTCAAGAGGCTCGGCAGCTTCCTTCTAAGATCCTCGGAAGCCTCCTTTCAAGAGGCTCGGAAGCCTCCTTTCAAGAGGCTCGGAAGCCTCCTTTCAAGAGGCTCGGAAGCCTCCTTTCAAGAGGCTCGGAAGCCTCCTTTCAAGAGGCTCGGAAGCCTCCTTTCAAGAGGCTCGGAAGCCTCCTTTCAAGAGGCTCAGGCCTCCTTTCAAGAGGCTCAGGAAGCCTCCTTTCAAGAGGCTCAGGAAGCCTCCTTCCAAGAGGCTCGAAGCCTCCTTTCAAGAGGCTCGGAAGCCTCCTTCCAAGAGGCTCGGAAGCCTTTCCTTCCAAGAGGCTCAAGCCTCCTTCCAAGAGGCCTCGGAAGCCTCCTTCCAAGAGGCTCGAAGCCTCCTTCTAAGAGGCGCAGAAGCCTCCTTCCAAGAGGCTCGGAAGCCTCCTTCCAAGAGGCTCGGAAGCCTCCTTCCAAGAGGCTCGGAAGCCTCCTTCCAAGAGGCTCGGAAGCCTCCTTCCAAGAGGCTCGGAAGCCTCCTTCCAAGAGGCTCGGAGGCCTCCCCAACAAACAACGACAAGCTACAAATAAGCATCTAGGTTGAATTATTGTTTATTAGTGATCTTCATAGCTGAATAAAATGGATGCTGAATAATTTGCTAGACAGATTTCATTTCATCATTTAATCTAACTAATATTCGACATGGCCAATTTATTTGTTTACTACCTTTATTTGAAGTCGAACTTACGTTTTCGTTTTATCACATTTCAGCACATTGGGGAAGTTTAACAATGTACTGAACTAATAAGTTCTCTGTTCGACTATGATGTGATGCTCTGAAAGGGTGGTCGAATTGAGTTTGAATAGTAAGTTAATAAGCAGGCATTAGACATCCTTCTTAACCTTTGTCCTTCTTAACCATTGGATTTCACATTTATCTGATCTATCGCACAGTGGAAAAAAACATGCTTTTTCAGTTTGAGAGAAAATCTGGATTCTAGATTTGGGAAATTTGATTTATAGAAAAATAAAGATTTATTTTCAAGACATGCTTTTTATTTTCGTGATTTATTAAAGTGTCGGAGATTATAACGAACAAAACTGCTGGAGCAATAAAAAAAATCATGCATTCATGCTGAACTAATTTTTTACTAACTAACGAAATTTACTAAAAGCCGGACATAACGCCGTTGAATAACATCGGGAAATTATTGAATCTTTGATGTGTGGAATCCCAATATTATCGCATGGATGTTGATCTTTATTGCGGCGAAATTGGAATAATCTTAGCATTTGACAATCATATCGCAACCGATTATCAAAAGATTCTGAGGAAGGCCGAATATACATTGATTTTATTTTCATAAATTCATAAATAGCATTGGGGACGGATTTTATTTTATCGTTTATCGACATTATTTTTACGTGTTTTTCCTAGTGTGCGATGGTTATGACTGGCTGAACAATGGTTGAAATAAAATCTTGTACAGTTATTAACAAACTGTAGTTTGACAGATCGACTTATTGAATAAGAGTCCAATTATGATTCATATTCAGCCATAAGATTATTTATGTTATGCATTGAGTGAGCCATATCTAACAAATCAAGGATGGCGCGGATGACAACGTTACCGGCGGATGATCAAATGACAGCAGTTCGAGACCCGATTTAGGAAAATTTTAAAATGATTATATGAAAATAGCAATTGCTTCAAAATACGTTCATTGGAGATCTTACTGATGTTACCTTCTATGCGTTATTATTTTCGAAGAATTCACATGTAGCTGAATTGAGGCTTAGTAAAATGCTTATTAAAGGATTAACGAATCAGTTAATAAAGTTGTTTTTCAAAATGAGATGTTATAGTTGTATAACTTCGCCAAAATTGTGTGAACAAAGCTTGAACAGAAGTTGTGATAAGAAATAGTACAGACATAATTCAACACAGCGCTGAATTAAATCATCACACTGATGTTAGTTCAACTAGTGAATGTTTGTTGGGTCCTTCCAAGAGGCTCGGAAGCCTCCTTCCAAGAGGCTCGGAAGCCTCCTTCCAAGAGGCTCGGAAGCCTCCTTCCAAGAGGCTCGGAAGCCTCCTTCCAAGAGGCTCGGAAGCCTCCTTCCAAGAGGCTCGGAAGCCTCCTTCCAAGAGGCTCGGAGGCGCCCTTCCAAGAGGCTCGGAGGCCTCCTTCCAAGAGGCTCGGAAGCCTCCTTCCAAGAGGCTCAGGCCTCCTTCCAAGAGGCTCAGGAAGCCTCCTTCCAAGAGGCTCGGAAGCCTCCTTCCAAGAGGCTCGGAAGCCTCCTTCCAAGAGGCTCAGGAAGCCTCCTTCCAAGAGGCCTGGAAGCCTCCTTCCAAGAGGCTCGGAAGCCTCCTTCCAAGAGGCTCAGGAAGCCTCCTTCCAAGAGGCTCAGAGCCTCCTTCCAAGAGGATCGGAAGCCTCCTTCCAAGAGGCCTGGAAGCCTCCTTCCAAGAGGCTCAGGAAGCCTCCTTCAAGAGGCCTGGAAGCCTCCTTCCAAGAGGCTCAGAAGCCTCCTTCCAAGAGGCTCAGGAAGCCTCCTTCCAAGAGGCTCAGAGCCTCCTTCCAAGAGGCTCGGAAGCCTCCTTCCAAGAGGCTCAGAAGCCTCCTTCCAAGAGGCTCGGAAGCCTCCTTTCAAGAGGCCTCGAAACCTCCTTTCAAGAGGCTCTGAACCTCCTTTCAAGAGGCTCAGAAGCCTCCTTTTAAGAGGCTCAAGCCTCCTTTAAGAGGCTCAGAGCCTCCTTTTAAGAGGCCTCAGAAGCCTCCTTTCAAGAGTCTCAGAAGCCTCCTTTCAAGAGGCTCCGGAAGCCTCCTTTCAAGAGGCTCAGGCCTCCTTTCAAGAGGCTCCAGCCTCCTTTCAAGAGGCTCAGGAAGCCTCCTTTCAAGAGGCCTGGAAGCCTCCTTTCAAGAGGCTCAGAAGCCTCCTTTCAAGAGGCTCGGAAGCCTCCTTTCAAGAGGCTCAGAGCCTCCTTTCAAGAGGCTCAGAAGCCTCCCTTTCAAGAGGCCTGGAAGCCTCCTTTCAAGAGGCTCAGCCTCCTTTCAAGAGGCTCAGAAGCCTCCTTTCAAGAGGCTCAGAGCCTCCTTTCAAGAGGCTCAGCCTCCTTTCAAGAGGCTCAGGAAGCCTCCTTTCAAGAGGCTCAGAAGCCTCCTTTCAAGAGGCCTGGAAGCCTCCTTTCAAGAGCTCAGGCCTCCTTTCAAGAGGCCTCAGAAGCCTCCTTTCAAGAGGCTCAGGAAGCCTCCTTTCAAGAGGCCTCAGCCTCCCTTTCAAGAGGCCCGAAGCCTCCTTTCAAGAGGCTCAGGCCTCCTTTCAAGAGGCTCAGAGCCTCCTTCAAGAGGCTCAAGCCTCCTTTCAAGAGGCTCAGGAAGCCTCCTTTCAAGAGGCTCGGAAGCCTCATTTCAAGAGGCTCGGAAGCCTCCTTTCAAGAGGCTCAGAAGCCTCTTTCAAGAGGCTCGGAAGCCTCCTTTCAAGAGGCTCGGAAGCCTCCTTTCAAGAGGCTCGGAAGCCTCCTTTCAAGAGGCTCGGAAGCCTCCTTTCAAGAGGCTCGGAAGCCTCCTTTCAAGAGGCTCGGAAGCCTCCTTTCAAGAGGTTTCGGAAGCCTCCTTTCAAGAGGTTTCGGAAGCCTCCTTTCAAGAGGTTTCGGAAGCCTCTTTTCAAGAGGTTTCGGAAGCCTCCTTTCAAGAGGCTCCGGAAGCCTCTTTTCAAGAGGTTTCGGAAGTCTCTTTCCAAGAGGTTCTGGAAGCTTCCTTTCAAGAGGTTGCGGAAGCCTCCTTTCAAGAGGTTCCGGAAGCCTCCTTTCAAGAGGCTCCGGAAGCCTCCTTTCAAGAGGCTCCGGAAGTCTCTTTTCAAGAGGTTCCGGAAGCCTCCTTTCAAGAGGTTCCGGAAGCCTCCTTTCCAGAGGTTCCGGAAGTCTCTTTTCAAGAGGTTCTGGAAGCTTCCTTTCCAGAGGATGCGGAAGCCTCATTTCAAGAGGTTCCGGAAGCCTCCTTTCAAGAGGTTTCAGAAGCCTCCTTCCAAGAGGTTCCGGAAGTCTCCTTTCAAGAAGCTTCGGAAGCCTCCTTTCAAGAGGTTCCGGAAGCCTCCTTTCAAGAGGTTCCGGAAGCCTCCTTTCAAGAGGTTCCGGAAGCCTCCTTTCAAGAGGTTCCGGAAGCCTCCTTTCAAGAGGTTCCGGAAGCCTCCTTCCAAGTGGTTCCGGAAGCCTCCTTTCAAGAGGTTCCGGAAGCCTCCTTTCACGAAGCTCCGGAAGCCTCCTTTCAAGAGGCTGGAAAGCCTTCTTTCAATAGGCTCGGAAGTCTCCTTTTAAGAGACTAGGAATTCCTTCAGTAGGCTTGGAAGCCTCTTTTCAAGATGCTAAAAAGCTCCATTCAAGAGGCTCAGAAGCCTCTTCTTCAGATGATTGGAAGCCTCTTTTCAAGAGGCTTGTAAGCTTCCAATCAAGAACCATGCAATCCTACTCTCAAGGGACTTGGAAGCCTCCTGTCAAGAGGTTTAGAACCCTCTAGGAATTCATTGAATAGCCTTGAAAGCCTCCTTTCTAGAGGCTCGGTAGACTCTTTTCAAAAAACTCGGAAGCTTCCTATCAAGAGGCTCGTAATCCTACTTTCAGGGAAGCCTATTTCAGGGAAGGTTCCAAGCCTCTTGAAAGGAGGCTTCCAAGCCTCCAAAAGTCTTATAGGAAGCTTGATGCATAAACCTAATTTCTAATTATCTTAAAATCCAATTTCCAACGCTACACGCAAAAAAGCGTTCCCAAATGTGTTCACCAACAAAAATAGAACGTGACTCGTGGTCCCGAAACCGTGACTAAAAATACACCGTTCGCGAATTCATGAACATTTTTTTTGCAATTAATTTTCGATTTGAAGCCCAAAATCATATTCAAAGTCAAATCTAAAATAATTTCAGTAACCAATATCCTAATCACTTCTGTATATATATTCGAATTAAAGACATTTTCCATTATTGTTTTTTTTTTCTCACATTGTCAACTTTTTGGGTTCAACGGGCTCAGTGATCTAGTTGCTACCACTCCTGTTTTTATGTGGCCCGTTTTCAAGAGGCTCCGGAAGTCTCCTTTCAAGAGGCTCCGGAAGTCTCTTTTCAAGAGGCTCCGGAAGTCTCTTTTCAAGAGGTTCTGGAAGCTTCCTTTCAAGAGGTTCCGGAAGCCTCCTTTCAAGAGGCTCCGGAAGTCTCCTTTCAAGAGGCTCCGGAAGTCTCTTTTCAGGTTCCGGAAGCCTCCTTTCAAGAGGTTCCGGAAGTCTCTTTTCAAGGGGTTCTGGAAGCTTCCTTTCAAGAGGTTGCGGAAGCCTCATTTCAAGAGGTTTCGGAAGCCTCCTTTCAAGAGGTTTCGGAAGCCTCCTTTCAAGAGGTTTCGGAAGCCTCCTTCCAAGAGGTTTCGGAAGCCTCCTTTCAAGAGGTTCCGGAAGCCTCCTTTCAAGAGGTTTCGGAAGCCTCCTTTCAAGAGGTTCCGGAAGCCTCCTTTCAAGAGGTTCCGCAAGCCTCCTCTCAAGAGGTTCCGGAAGCCTCCTTTCACGAGGCTCCGGAAGCCTCCTTTCAAGAGGTTCGGAAGCCTCCTTTCACGAGGCTCCGGAAGCCTCCTTTCAAGAGGCTCGAAAGCCTTCTTTCAATAGGCTCGGAAGCCTCCTTTTAAGAGACTCGGAATTCCTTCAGTAGGCTTGGAAGCCTCTTTTCAAGATGCTAAGAAGCGTCCATTCAAGAGGCTCAGAAGCCTCCTCTTCAGATGATTGGAAGCCTCTTTTCAAGAGGCGTGTAAGCTTCCAATCAAGAACCATGCAATCCTACTCTCAAGGGACTTGGAAGCCTCCTGTCAAGAGGTTTAGAACCCTCTAGGAATTCATTGAATAGCCTTGAAAGCCTCCTTTCTAGAGGCCTGCAGACTTTTTTTTCAAAAACTCGGAAGCTTCCTATCAAGAGGCTCGTAATCCTACTTTCAGGGAAGCCTATTTCAGGGAAGGTTTCAAGCCTCTTGAAAGGAGGCTTCCAAGCCTCCAAAAGTCTTATAGGAAGCTTGATGCATAAACCTAATTTCTAATTATCTTAAAATCCAATTTCCAACGCTACACGCAAAAAAGCGTTCCCAAATGTGTTAACCAACAAAAATAGAACGTGACTCGTGGTCCCGAAACCGTAACTAAAAATACACCGTTCGCGAATTCATGAACATTTTTTTTGCAATTAATTTTCGATTTGAAGCCCAAAATCATATTCAAAGTCAAATCTAAAATAATTTCAGTAACCAATATCCTAATCACTTCTGTATATATATTCGAATTAAAGACATTTTCCATTATTGTTTTTTTTTTCTCACATTGTCAACTTTTTTGGGTTCAACGGGCTCAGTGATCTAGTTGCTACCACTCTTGTTTTTATGTGGCCCGTTCTTACTTCATAGCTCAATCTTCGTTACCACGTTCTGCCAAACGTTTCCCACCTTTCAATCAACAAATGCATATTAGGAAAGATTCCGAATTATTCCATTTGTGTCAAAGAAATGATGACAACTCGAAACCGCGATTGTTGCTCGTGAGCTAAGCTCCGCCTAATTTCATAAGTTTGTTCTCCGGGGTTAACGAATTTGAGACGTTTTTGATAGGCCCAGTAATGTGCATACTGTTTGATCAATTGAGAGGCGATTATTTTCATCCTCGCCGAGAATCCATCAACGGTATCAAGACATTGAATGCATTTTTCGTTTTCAAATCCAGCTCAATCAGCTTTGTATTTGAATGAAAATATTGACGCTCAATTCAATTCACAATGAACATAAATCAATGTGAGATGTTTACACAGAGTCAACGAGAAAGACCATTTCGAATCGCCTATCTCAAGGTCGACGGTATTTGCTCTCTATCAACAAGGAGCCTGCTGCAGCCGATTTCGAAGCATCTCCACCTGTTATCTATGCGACCTAAACCAACAAATGAACAGACAAAGATGTCATTCATCAAGTTATTGAAATCTGAGGGGAACTGACTGATAAGCGGAGACAATCAGGGCTAGAAGCAAGAAAGCTTTCAAGAACTAAATAGTTGAGTCAAATATTGACTACAACAGAACGGTCTGCATTTCCTAGATGCCAATAAAAGTTATTTGTAGATGCATGTTGATTGCTTATGATTCAGTTGCAAATTCCAATGTCACACTAATTTATGGAGCACATTTCAAAAATGCTATTGGAATAATATTTTCCATAAATGCTTTGAATTATAATATTCATAATACATAACTATAAACGGCGCTTAGATAAATTGTACAAATTAAATATAATTTAACGATGTTCTGATTTGCCAAAACACACATTTGAGAAAATTCTATCGCTGAACAACTCAAATACGTAGGACATGATTTGATAAGTGCAAGAAGCATCAATAGATACAGCGTGGACACAATGTCCTACGATTAATTGATCTGTTGACTCTGATTTGGAACTGACTACCTCTTACTGTCAGCGTCTCACAACAATGGTCTTGCAGCGCATCGAAGAGTGAGGACTGACGTTTTCTCACGTAGACACGCATGTGAGAAAAACAAGCGGCGCTACCTGCTCCCCTTATCGGCAACCTCCTTCTTCTGTCTCAACCAAGTCTTGTATACAAAAATGTATTCAGGATTGTCTCACATGGCGAGGCGCACCACCGCAGCACGTCTCCGAAATCAGAATACCACAACGCGATCGCAGAACTCCCATTACGATTAGGCCGTAATTCAAAGTGCACGAATCGTCATTTGAGAGCGCGCTTCGTCGAAACCATCACACCCAGCCAGTAGCGATACCACATCAATTAGTGACAATTTAGGACTGTGTTGCTCATATGTGATGTGATACGCCGATTGTTTCCAATGGATGCGGAATTTCAGTACTACGTCGCTTCAATTCGAATAGAGGCCGCCCCATCCACTTATATATCCACACTCGGCTCTGAGCTTTAGTTGTGTTTCTCTATCGAAGGAGAAAGAGTTTGGAATTGGAAACTCGGTGTTTGTTTTTGTACGGTCTTTCTTGCGGTGGGATCTCATGCGGCGTTTCGAGGGATTGGTTTGTGGGGGATCGTTAGTCTGTAAAATATTTTCGATGATGATATCTGATTATTATAAAACTAAGCCAAATGATATGTATAGTGAGTACGAAGTTCTTTCGATTCCGCTTGAAGTCTACGAAGGGTTTGTCAATATTTTTCCATCGGATCGATAATAATTTTCACTGGATTATTGTCCGACATTTTGGCCAAAAAGGATGTCTGATCACAGTTTATGATTCTTTGAATAACAATATCTGTCAAAATGGAAAAATGCTGATCCATAGAACTGCTGCCCAGGTTCCAGTTAGTTTTGCCACACATACGGGTCTATAAGATAGTTGGGATGCTGAACCATATACTTTTGAATTTCCGAACGGAATCCATTTGGACTTTGAATCGGAGCCTTTCGGGCTGCTGAACCGTATTCTTCTTGGCTTTCAAATGGAATCCCTTTGGATTTCAGAACGGAATATTTTGTGCTTAGGAACGGGATCATTTTTGACTATCAAACGGAATTCTTTTAAGCTTTAGAACGCAATCCTTGTGGACTACAGAATGGAATCCTTTAGAACTTCCCAGCAGATCATTTTGGGTTTCTTAACGGAATTTGTTTGAGCTTCCAACCAGAATTTGAGCCTCCGGTCGGAATCCTTCTGAGCTTCCGAATGAAATCCTTGTAGGCTTCCTTACGGAAGTCTTTTGAGCTTTCAAATGATTTTTTTAGGCTTCCGAAAGAAATCCCTTTGAACTTCAGAATCTTTCTGAGTTTCTGAACGAAATCCCCCTGAGCTTTCAAACGGAACCTTTTATAATTCTGAACAGAATTCTTTTGGGCTTCCGGATTCAGGAAGGAATTCCTTTGGATTTCAGAACGGAATCTATTTGTGCTTCGGAACGGAATCATTTTGAACTTTCAAACGGAACTCTTTTGTGCTTTAGAGCGCAATCCAATTAGGCTACTGAATGGAATCCTTAAGAACTTCCGAGCAGATCCTTCTGAGATTTCAAACGAAATCTTTGTAGGCTTCAGTACGGAATTTTTTGGATTTTTTAATGAAATTCTTTTAGGCTTCCGAACGAAGCCCATTTAAACCTTCGAACGGAATACTTTGAACTATTAAATGGTATCCTTTTGGACTTTGGAAAGAGGCCTTCTGAACGGAATATTTCTAAGCTTCTGAGTGAAATCTCCCTGAGCTTTCAAACGAACCATTTTAGGCTTCCAAACGGAACCTTTTGGAATTCTGAACGGAATCTTTTTGAAGTTCCAAACGGGATTATTTGTGCTTCTGAGCGGAATCTTCCTGAGCTTTCAAACAGAATCCTTTTTAGCTTTCAAACGGAATCTTCCTTGAATTCAGAAAAAGAAATGCTTTGGATTTCATAGCGTACTTTTTTAGGCTTCTATACAGAATCATTCTCTGAAAATCTTTGGGCTTCGAAACGAAGTTCTTTTGGACTTCCGGGCGGAATCATTAGTATAAAATATCCGAATAAAATCTCTTTGAGATTTCGAAAGGGATTTTCTTCGACTTCCGAACTCTTTTGGGCTGAAGTACAAAATATTTCAGGGTTTCCTAATGTCATCATCCGAACGGAATATTTTTCAGCTTTTTAACGGAATCTTTTTGGACTTCAGAACGGAATCAACTTGGACTTTCTAGTGAAGCCTTTTCCGTTACTGTACGAAATCCTTGGAGGTTTCCGGAAAAAAATCCTTTTGGACTTTTGACTGGAATCGTTTTGAAATCTCAAACGAAACTATTCTAGACTTTCGAACGGAATGCTTTTGTGCTTCTGAATATAATTCTTAGAATGGGCTTTCGAGCACGATTTATTGTGCTTCTAAATGGATTTTTTGGACTTTAAAACGTGATCCTTTTGGACTTTAGAGCGGAACTTCTTTGTACTTTCAAGCAAATCCTTTTATGCTTCTGAACGGAATCCTTTTGGTCTTCAGAGCAAAATCCTTACGAACGGTTTCCGAACGGAATCATTTTGGATTTCCAAACGAAATTCTGTTGGGCATTATGATAAAATTTTTTTGGCTACCGAACGGAATTCTAATCTGAGCGAACTCTTTTCAATTTTCAAAAAGAATCTTTTTGGAAATTGGAACTTAGCCTTATCCTTTGCAACGGATCGTTTCGGGGTTTCCAAACGGAATTCGATTGGATTTCCGAGCGGAGCTTTTTGACCTTTGAATCAGAATTTCTTTGGACTTTCGAACGAATCCTTTCATCTTTTTTGATTATGTTGGAATACTTTTAGGCTTTCGAACAAGATTCTTTTTGGTTTCCGATGGAAATCCTTTTGGTCTTCCGAACAAAATCCTTACGAATGGAATCTTGTTGGGTTTCCGAACGGAGGAGGATTCCAAATAAAATTCTGATGGTCCTCCGAGCGGAACTCTTTTCATCTTCCGAGCGAACCCTTTTAGACTTTGGAGCATAGCTTTTTGGGTTTTTGAACAGAACATCTTGGGGCTTCCGAACGGAATTCTGTTGGGCTTTCGAACTAAATTTTTTGAACTTCCATACGGATTTTATGGACTTCTGAATGAATCATTTTGGAATATCGAAGGGAAAGTTTTAAACTTCCGAACAGAATCCATTTGGATTTCCGAGCGCAGCCTTTTTGGCTTCTAAACGGAATCTTTTTGGACTTCCGAAAGAAATCATTCAGAACGTCCGGGTTTAATCCTTTTGAGCTTTCGAACGGAATCATTTCCAACTTTCGAACGAAATGCTTTTGGAATTCTCAAGGAACGGAAAACATTTGGGCAACCAAACGGAGCCTTTTTTAGCTTTCGTGGGAAATGGTTTGAGCTTTCAGAAATCCAGAAACAGAATCCATTTGAGCTTACGAACGGAATCGATTTAGTGTTTAGAACAGAATCCATTTGTACTTCTGAATTAAATCCTTTGGACTCCTGAACTTAATCGCTTTAAGCTTCCGAAAGGAATCCTTTTTGGCTTCCACACGAAATTCTTCTGATCTTTCGAACGGAATTCTTCTCGACTTCCGAATGAAATCCATTTGGTCTTTGGAGCGTAGACTTTTGCGTTTCTGAACGGAGTCCTTTTAGACATCCGATCGGATTTCTTTTGGGCTTCTGAGGGAAAATCGTTTGTTTTCCAAATGGAATTATTTTGGATTTCCGAACGGAGTCCATTTGGTTTTCCGAGCGGAGCCTTTTGGGTTTTCAATCGGAATTTCTTTGGACTTTCCAGCGAATCCTTGTATGCTTATGAACGGAATACTTTTAGGCTTTCGAACAAGATTCTTTTTGGTTTCCGATGGAAATCCTTTTGGTCTACCGAACAAAATCTTTACAAAGCTTCCTGGAGCTTTCGTATGGAATTGTTTTGGGCCTTCGGATGAAGTTTTTTAGGCTTCCGAATGGAATCCTGATGGTCCTCCGAGCGGAACTCTTTTCAACTTCCGAACGGAATCCTTTTGGACTATGGAGCGTAGCTTTTTGGGCTTTTGGATGAAATAATTTGGGGCTTCAAAAACGAAATTCTGTTGGGTTTTCGAAATAAATTCTTTTGGGCTTCTGAACGGAATCTTCTTGGACTTCTGAATGGAATCATTTTGGACTATCGGACGAAAAATTTTGGGCTTCCGAAAAGAATCCATTTGGTTTTCCAAGCGGATTCGGAATTCTTTTGGAACTTCCGGGCTGAATCCATTTGAGCTTATTTCCGACTTTCGAACGGAATGCTTTCCGAATTCCCAAGGAACGGAATTCATTTGGGCAGCCAAGCGGAGTTTTCAGGCTTTCTGAGATTTTTTTGGGCTTTCAAACGGAATAATTTTGGACTTCCAAATGGGATCCATTCGAGCTTACGAACGGAATCGATTTGGTCTTCAGAACAGAACCCATTTGTACTTCTGAATTAAATATTTTGGGCTCCTGAACGTAATCGTTCTGAGCCTCCAAAAGGAATCCTTTCGGAAAGCTTTCGTAAAAATCGTTTGACTTCCAAATGGAATTCTGTTAGGCTTTTGAGCGAAAATCTTTGGGCTTCCTAGCGGAGTCCATTTGGACTCCTGAGCGAAACCTCTTGGGCGTCTAAACGAAATCCTCCAAATGAAAACGTTTCAGGTGTCTGTCCCTTTGAACTTTCGAACGAATTTGAATCTTGGCTTTCGAACGGATTTCCTTTGGACTTCGGAACGAACCTTTTTGGGGTTCTAAACGGATTCATTATGGGGTTCAACACTAATTTCTTCCGAACAGGAACATTTTGGACTACCTAACGGAATTCTGTTGAGCTTTGAAACAGATTTTTTTTGGACATCAAATCGAAATTTATTTGGACTTCCTGGCGGATATTTTTGAGCTACTCAAAAGAATCCTAAAAGGAGCTTCCGACAGAAACCCTTCTGGACTGGAAATCAGTTTGGACTTCCGCATGAAATAATTTTGGACCTGCGAACGAAACTATTTTCAGCTTCCGAATGGAATCATCTTTTTGTGTTCCCAAATGGAATTCTTCTAGGCTTTTGAATTAAATTTAAGACTTCCGACACTTCCGAACGGTATGATTTTGCACTTTCGAGCGAAATAAATCAGAACGGATACTATTTTTTTGGACTTAAGAAAAGATAAAGCGAAATGAAAGAAATTTGGGCTACCGAACGGATTCGTTTTTTTGGACTTCCGAACATAATTGCTTTGGACTTCATAACGGGGTCCTTTTTGGGCTTCCGAACGAAACCCTTTTGAGCTTCTATTCTGGATTCCTGAACGGAACCTTTTTGAGTTCTTTTCGTCTTTCACGCGAAATTCTTTTCGAATTCGGAATGGATACTTTTGGGTTTTTGACCAAATCCATTTGGGCTTCTGAACGAGATTTTTCAGGGGCCCTGAACGAAACCTTTTTGGGCTTTCGAACGAAACTTCTGAACGGAATTATTTTGGAAATCATGCAGAACTTTTAAGTTTTCGAAAGAAATCATTTAGTGGTTCCGAATTTAATCTTTCGTGGATTTCGAACGGAATCTTTTTGGGCTTCCGATTGAAATTGTTTTGAGCTTCCGAACGGAATCATTCCGGATTCAGAACGGAACCGTTTTGAGCTTTTAAACAAGATCCTTTTCGTCTTTCGAGCGAAATTCGTTCCGAATTCGGAATGGAGCCTTTTGGATTTTTGACCAAATCTTTTTGGGGTTCTGATCGAAATCCTTTTGGGCCTTCGAACGTAATTATTCTGCAGTTCTGAACGGAACTTTTTTGGCGTTCATGCAGAACTTTTTAAGTTTCCTAACGAAATCCTTTTGTGGTTCCAAATTAAATATTTCGGGGATTCCGAACGGAATTCTTTTTGACTTCTGAGCGAAGCCTTATGGGCTTTTGCACTGTATCTTTTTGGCCTTCTAAACGGAATTCATTTGGACTTTTGAGCAAAATTCTTGTGCGCTTCAGAACCAAATCCTTTTCGGTTTCCGAACGAAAACATTCAGGGCTTTCAACGGAATTCTTTTGAGTTTTCGAAAGGATTTCTTTTGGACTTTAGAACGGAATCATTTTGGACTACCGAATGGAGCCATTTTTGGTCTTCTGGGCGGAATCCTTTTGGCTTCTGATCAGAATCCTTTTGAGATTCCGAACGGAAGCCAAAAGGTTTCTTTTGTTCATCTTTATTAACGTGTTTTTTTTTAATTCAACACTAGCCAACAGGCTTCAGATCAAGTTCCTTTTCAGATTACAAACGGAAGTCATAAAAGGATTTTGTTCGAGTGTGCAAGACATTGAAGTGTGATTTGATGGGGTCGTATAATTCACAGAAAATCTCCACTTTAAACCCTGATTGTAACTGATTATACGAATTCGTATTTTGATTTTGTTTGGTGTCTTGTACTAGTCTATGTCTTCTTTCTACGGGTCAAGCCTCTTTCTCTTATACAGATATGTAATAGGTACCAACAAACAAATGAAAATATGTTTGAAAGTAGGTTTTCACGTGTGCAAACTTACCCGAGAAACATTTCATCGCTGTTGATAAACACGAACCAATCAGGATGATTCGCACATCTTAACAAACATTTTTCGATTTTTGTAAAATTCAATCATTTGACCCCTGCCGCCGGCCTGCTCTGGTACCGCCACTGAGCACGCAGTCATTGGCCCGGCATGCGCGGCCGGGTTGTTGGGAAGACGTTCACTTCAGTGTCATTCTTTCGGTCGTTTCGTTCCGTTCGCTATCGGTGCTCTTGGGGACAAACAGGCGCGATTTTGGTGTTCACGACGGCGATAAAACAAAATACAAATCAAAATAGATATATCCTACACACAGTGTTCTGGTTAGTTGTTCAACTTCAGACCGGTATTTTTGCCGAGAGAAGAAAAAAAAAACGGTTTCAGATGGACTTCTCCGTGAATTAATTGGATTATCGACGGTTTCGCGTTACGACGTTCCCGCGGACCGGGCATGGAAAGTTTTTAATTGGACAAGTTGCGGGTGACCTCCGGGGGATAGTGGTTGGTTTTGATTTGAAATTCAAGGTCGTCAATTTGAATATCCATCCAACAGCGGGATGCGCATTATTATTAACGGTCGTGAAAGTGTGTAAACAGAAGATTTTATTGTTTAGTGCATCAGTCAATATTGCGAGGCGTAGGCGTTCAGTCGGAATGATTTCAACAGGGACATGGTTTGAGTGGTTTGACGAGCACTTTTGAACAAAGTGCAACGTGATTCAAAAACAAACGTTTGATAGTGCACTCGTAGTGCCTTTATTTTTTACTACTGTGAACTTTACGATCCGTACTGAGTCATCGATACAGTGTGGTTATTAAACGTTTACCGTTTCGAGAGGTGTTGTCGGCACAAGCCGGTGAAAAATAACTCACGTTTTATTTTCTTCATTGTGAGTAGCAATACGTTTTTGTTTTCGTTTCGGTTGGTTCTTTATATTGTTTTATTGACAATGCAATCCACTACTGGTGCATTGCTGCCTAGCAGTTTTGTATTTATGAAGCTCTTCAACCATAGAACAGAAACTCATTCCCGAAGGTCGTGAAAGCTTCCTAGGTCAGATCGGGATTTGAACCCAGCCACCTTCTGCTTTGTATACATGAGTGTTTTGATGTTAGACTCAAGACAGAGATGCGTCTCCTATTTTCAAAGTCTCTTCTTCCTTCTGGATAAATCAATTTTTGCTAAGAATGAAAATACATATGTCAAATATGTATTCCTAATTAGTGGATTGATTTTATTTTCTCATACCCAGGGGACCGGAATTCGATGATTATTATCATCATATAAAATGATTGATGAAATGCTCTTCGACTATTAAAAAGAAAAGTAGTCCTTGAAGTTAAAATAATATGAAAGGAAATCGCCACAATATTTGCTCGTTGTCTCAGTTTGGTGTGATTTGTTTACGTCTGTATCATTATCGTACCTTTTGTACGTTTGATCGACAGAATATAATATCCATAGACAGTTTCTCAAGGTGCGTTTTGAACTAAGTAGACCCAAAGTCCCAATAGTGGAGGAACTAAGCATATCCTTACAGTACTTTAGAGCTCAGAGCAATGAATCTGAAAGCACTTTACAACCAGTTTTTTTTTACGCGGTTGGAATTCATTAATTCCTCGGGTAACCTGAACTTTCACAGCTTTTTGAATACCCCATGAGTTTTCTTCGATTTTTTGTGAAGTTTTCGTGGGGTTTAATTCATTGTTTCATTAACTAAAGGAACGCAACTAAAGGAACGCTACCGAAACTATTGGTGCAAAGAGCAAACCATTTTAAGGAAATTTGGGGTACAATACCTGTTTTGAATGAATTCCGTTCTAAACCAACATTTGAAAAGGGCGTAACACCCAAAATGTATTCCTTCTGATTCTTCGTCCTCATATATTGCTATATATGTAGACAAAGAATCAGAAGGAATAAATTTTGACTGTTACACCCTTTTCAAATGTCGGTCTAGCGTTGATGTGTTTGACGTGGGACTACGTCTGTGTTTTTATATGTTCGCTGCAGAAAATGTGGTTGCATCGGTAACGTCAGCAGAGATTATTTGGTGGAAAATTTTCGACGGACGTCGCAAGATTCAAATTTCCGTTTGGCGACTCTTATTGATCGAAAAACTCATTATTGAATATAAATGGAACCTTCCCAGAACCAGCATTGTATACAGGAGAGTTAATTTAAGAGGGATTTTCTGCAAAGTACAAAACAGCCGAATAGTTCTGCAACTCTGTCTGGAGGATTTAGGTGTCTGATGTCAGAGTAAACACGACGTTCGACACGACTCACGTAAAGGATTAACAATAATTATTAATG
Organism: Armigeres subalbatus; assembly: GCF_024139115.2. Taxonomy (NCBI): domain Eukaryota; kingdom Metazoa; phylum Arthropoda; class Insecta; order Diptera; family Culicidae; genus Armigeres; species Armigeres subalbatus. Next base: position 125,334,021 of record NC_085141.1, on the reverse strand, counting down.
AACTGTAAATTTTCTCTGTCACGTCGTGTCGCATCGCGCGGTCGCGTCTACTCTGGCTTCTCCTCCAGGATGACCGCCTTTCGCCGTTGACATTCCCTGCTTTAACGATGGACAATGGTAACCGTAACAGTGACAGGGATTGCAATGGTTTTACACTTCCAAAGGTATTACATCAATTCTCCGAGGTTAAGGTGAGAAAATGGGCTCACCCAAAACCACTCCAAACCAAATGAACGTGCATTGTCCAATTTGTTTGCTTGGTGGAAAAGAAATCGAATCGCTTATTTACCAATGTTTGTTTATAAACTATAGCGATCAGAAAACGGAACAGTTAGCTTCAAGTTCGAATCAAATTTGCTGCGATAATTATCGAGATTAGTATAATCAAAATACGAAGCCATTCAACCGCGCAGGAGAGATGGGTGTAAAGAGGACAAGAGAGGCAAAGTGGAAATATGCTTGTTTGTTGAATAACGATGAAATTTTCAAAGTAACTATTTGATTTAAATATTTTAAATTTTCTGAGCAATTTTGGTTTATTATGTGGTTTTTAGAAAGTATTCAATGTATTATACATCCAAAGATAAACTTTCAGATCCTAATAACGCCACTAGACGGCTAATTGAATTTAAAAGCGCAGACGATGCAGATTCGTTTTGCAAATTTCAGCCCGCGTGTTGCCATCGCACAGTAGCGGTACTGCAAATAAATGGCAGAAAAAAAACCCAAAGCGCATTTTTAATCTTTCATAGCGGTAGGGTTTAAAAACTGTTTGCGGAACATTGTTTAATTCTAAACTTTAGCCATTATTTAAAAAAAAATTGCAGAGCTTGATAATAAATTTATATTCAGGTAGAAGGTTTTAATTTGTTGGATAGGCGGCAGTCACCCATCATTATGTGTTAAATTGAACCATTATCGTGCGATTTCTCATTTTCTTCTTAGCGGACGAAACAACTGGCACAACTCACCAAGAATTTATCATAATTGTCAACATGTATTTTGACAATAAACGACTAACTACTTGATATCATATTAGAACATACATTGAGTAGGGTGGATGATAAAAATATATAAGCAATATCGCATACAATACCCGTTTAAAGATGTTGTTTGTTTGACAGGTGATGAAAAATCTGGCGAAAGAACATCAACCACTGAGTACCACATAATATAATTAAAAATGTATCATTCCCAAGAATACTATTTTTATTGACTCTACCAGCAAAATTAGTAAACTGATATTTCTTGTGGGTATATATAACATTCATTTCTTATTGAGGTACTTGAAATACCATGCGCCTCCATATCGATCAAATCCTTTCAACTCTTGAGGTTAGGATTAATCGGTAATTATTATTATAAACTGATACAGAAGAAAGAGCTCCATGACAGTTCGTTTGCTTACTCGGTCTTGTTCTTCATTACAGGAAGGTAAACATTGGGCGGTTCAAAACAAATCATTAGATTGCCAGTTCCTATTTTTAGCAGCGAAGCTTCCCAAAACATACAATCAACACTGATAACGCATGCACAACATCAATTGTATCGGAAACTTCGAAAATGATGAAACAAAAGTCTGGTATTGTTTTCGCACCCCTGCTATAGTGATCCCGACTAGCATCCGAAGATGATACCAGTCGAGACCGTTGGAATATGGATTAATTTAAAAGACTAGTTGGTTCACTGATTCATTGTACGTATTTATTCTGTTCTTGACTATTAGAGGTGAATTTGTTACATCGTTCCTAAAACTACCCAATAGGATCAAATGGGAATCATGCGATACAACCGTTGTATCCATTCCTACCTCGATTTTCGTTGAACGAGCGTTGTTCGTATTCAATCGGACGATTCCATATGTAAACATATTTTACTCATTGAAATACGTCTGCGGGATTAGATTAGACTACATAGTCAAAGATTTCAACATTTTAAAGAAAGTAATAAGACACAAACTTTTCAGGCAGGATAATTTATACCGACATAAATGTTATTGACTGAATAACTCAATGAATAATCAAAAATAATATTTCGAAGATTCATTCGGATCTTTCTCCCGTTTTTTTAGGAATTTCTTTAAAAAATCTTTTAGAAAACCCTTCGAAAATTCCCTCAGGAATACCTAGGGAAATTGTCAATTCATTTGAAAGAAATCCTTATGGAATATCATAAGGCATTTCTATGGAAATCCATTTGGGAATTACTAAGAAATCCCTTCGGAAGCTCGGAGAAAAATCTTGGAATTCCTTCGAAATTGCCCTCATGAGTTTCCACCAGGAATTTTTTGAAAATTCTTCTAGGAATTCAGTTGCTCATTCCACTGGAATATTTTTAGCAACTCTCCTAGAAACTTCTTTAGACCTTCGGAAATTTCTTTTGTAATTCTTTCACAATTTTCTTTGAGCATTCTTTCGGGAATCTCTTCAAGGAATCATTTATAAATTCTTTTATGTATCCCCCGAAAAAAATCTTTTGGAAATTCCCTCGAGAATTTCTTAGGAATGCTTTTCGAAATTCCTTCATGAAATCCTTTGGAATTTCCGTTAGAAGCTCCCCAGAAAATTCCTTTAGGATTTCCTATTTCATTCTTCAATAATTTTCCGGAAGAATTCTTTCAAATGATTATTGCAGGAGTTTTGGAATGAATTTGATATTTTTTACTAAAGAAATTTTCGGAGAAATTTGCAAAGGCCTTTCGGGAGGTTTTTGAAAAGAATCCCTGGAGGAATGTTCAATAGAACTAGTAGGGGATTTTTATAAATTATTCCTGGAGGAGTTCCCGAAAAAAACTTCTAGAGGTTTTACTAGAGAAATTTTGGAAGAAAATTTCAAGAATATTCATCCAGGTAATATTCCACGAATTTATCCACAAGCTCGTTCGGAAAATCTACCGTAAAAAGTACAGTGGACCCCCGGTAGTTGACCGTTTTTAATATGAACCCTTTTTTGTTTGAAACCCGTTTGAAAATCGTTCAAATTATTGCGCTTTTTGCACTTTGCAAGGGTTTTGCGGAATATTTTTCTCACAGTCATCTTTTTCTCACACTCAATAAAAAAAAAGATTTTCCGTGTGCTCAATCTTAAAACAAATAGACGTCAAATCATGGCGGAGATAGGCCTTTTCATGTGACACTGCCGAACCTGTCACTTTCATAGAAGAACTGTCATTTGACGGTAAAATCAGCTGATTTAAACGTCTCGTGAAAAGGTCCATCGATTTAGTGTACACGCTTACATGTGACTAACGAGAAATGAGTTATAATTGGGTAGATTTGACGACAAGAATCGATCAACTTGAAATTAGAGTTTTGGCAGTACTTTCAGCAATACTGTCAGAAATTCCTTCAGATATTGTTTCGGAAGTACCATTCCCTCAGCTCCCGTAATTCCTCCGGAATTTACTTCAGGAATTTCTGAACAAATTTTTAAAGGAATTTCCTACATTCTTGAATTTCCCCGGTTATTGCTGTTCGGGATTTCCTGCAGCGATTCTTTCGGAAAATTCTCGGAGATAGATCACGAAATTCTTTGGGAAAATTTCAACGAAAGAACTCTAGGATTTCCTTCAAAAATTCCTATAAGAAAACCTTAGAAAAATCCTTAAGTAATCTCGCTTAACTTTCCAAAAGGACCTAAGTAACATTTTTTGCATGAATTAATTTGAATAGCGCAATCTACAGAAAAACATTAAAGCCTTTGATTGCAGTACTCAAATTGATTCATGAAAAAATGTTACTTAGGTCCTTTTGAAAAGTTAAGCAAGATTTCTTAAGGATTTTTCTGAGGTTTTCTTATACGAATTTTTGAAGGAACTTTTGAGAAATAGAAACTTTTGAGAAATACTTGCGGCTTGAGAATTTCTTCAAACATTTCTTTGGAAGTTTCTTCAAAATTTCTTCCGAAATTTGTCTAGGAATTCCGTCGAAATTCCATAACGAATTCTATTACGATTTTTTCGGAAATTCTTTTATAAATTTCTACGGAAATACCTTTAATACTTTACCTGTAGAAATTTGTTCGAAGTTCCTACGAAGTTCCCTTAGAAAATTGATTCAGAAAAACCTTCCGAAACTCCTTAAGGAGAATTCCTTTCATGAATTCAAATATCTGATTCAGAAATTCCAGTGGAAATCGGTTTAGGAATTACTTCGAACTTTTTAAAGTAATTGCTTAAGCAACATTTATTTGAGTTTTCGCGAATATAATGTGAAAAAAGTGTGTTTGCTTGGAATTGCTTCGGAACTTCATCCAGGAATTAAATCGTTGGAAAAAATATCGCTCTCGTTTTACAAAAAAAAACTAATGCGATATATTATCAAAATCGTGAGAAGCACAGTCAACCATGATTGATTTCCATTTGACGTTTACTCCCAACACATATAAGCCATTTTATGAGACGGATTCGATTTTTTTTGAATTTTGAGTGGACGGCTCGGTCTATGTTTTGGTAAATTTGCATGCAAACCATCATCATTTCATTCCATTTTCGCAAATGTTCCTTTTGAAATGTAAATATTAGTGTCAAGTTTCCTGTTATTTGGACTTTCTATAAAATGGCTTATTTCTATATGAATCATCATCATCATCGTCATCAATGCAGAAAACATTCAGCAGCATGTACACTAATAAAATGTCAAAGCGATTGAAACGCTAGCGCCTCTTGCCACGATCGAGTAGCACAGAGGTATTTAAAATCAACCGTTTAACACATAAACGATGTTGAAAGTGTGAGAAGTGTTACGTCTGTTTGTGTATGGTTTTACTAAAAGGAAGTTCCGAATGGTTTCCTGGAGGAAGTTTATGAGGAATATCCGGAGAAATTTATGAAGACCTTTCCATAGAATATTTCAACACATTAACATTTGGCTTAGCTTTAGCTTAGCTTTAGCTTAGCTTTAGCTTAGCTTTAGCTTAGCTTTAGCTTAGCTTTAGCTTAGCTTTAGCTTAGCTTTAGCTTAGCTTTAGCTTTAGCTTAGCTTTAGCTTAGCTTTAGCTTAGCAGCTTTAGCTAGCTTTAAAGCTTACTTTAGCTTAGCTTTAGCAAGCTTTTAGCTTAGCTTTAGCAACTGTTCCACCAGCAGCACTGTTCAGCTCTGTTCCTGTTCCAGCTTTCCACAGCACCAGGCTGTTCCACTCCCTGTTCAGCTGTTCCACTGCTGTTCCCAGCTGTTAGTGCAGCCAGGCTGCTGCTGCACCTGTCTCACTGTTCCCAGGCTGTTCCAGCCCACTGTTCTGCCTGTTCTGAGCCCACCCCAGGCACCCTGTTCCCCACCCTGTCTGTTCCCTGTTAGCCCAGGCACTGTTCCTGCAGCTGTTCCTGCAGCCCCAGGCAGCTGTTCTGGGCTGACTGGGCCCAGCTGAGCCCCACCTGAGCTGTTCCTGTTTGAGTCCCAGGCCCCACTGCAGCTGAGCTGCTCCACCCACCAGCTCTGGTCACCTGACAGCCACTGAGCAGGCTGCTCCAGCCCCTGTGAGCCCTGCCAGCTGGGCCCACTGGGCCCACCAGCTGAGCCCCACCTGTTCCCACCTGCCCAGCCCACCTGTTCCTGTTAGCTGTTCACCCTGACTGCCCCAGCTCCAGTCAGCTGGACCTGTTAGCTGTTCAGCTGTTCACTGTTCAGCTGTTCCACTCCCACTGTTCCTGCTGTTCTGAGCCCACTCCAGCTGTTCAGCCTCAGCCCCAGCTTTCCAGCTGTTAGCTTAGCTCCTGTTTAGCTAGCTGTTAGCAGCTGTTCCTTAGCTGTTAAGCTTAGCTCTTTTAGCTTAGCTCCCAGCTAGCTTAGCTTTAAGCAGCTTAGCTCCCAGCTTAACTCAGCTCAGCTCAGCTTGTTAGCTTTAGCTTTAGCTTAGCTTTAGCTTAGCTTTAGCTTAGCTTTAGCTTAGCTTTAGCTTAGCTTTAGCTTAGCTTTAGCTTAGCTTTAGCTTAGCTTTAGCTTAGCCTGATTTTTAACTTAGCCATCTATTTAGCATCTCCATAGTTATTTGTTGAAAGCTGTTCTATGCTTGCCATTGCATGAATATGTATCGTGGGTGGCAATTACGTACAATGGATGGAACCGAGAATATTTTACACATTATTTCACACTCATTATGGGAAGAAAAATCACAATTATGCCTTTAAATCCCACAAAAATCTCTTATCGAATTTCTCGCACAAAAATTTGAATGACATTTTAATTCTCGTTTTCTTAATTTAATTCCTTACACACTTTCGTCGCAATTCGAAAATAAGAAAATTTTAAAAATCTTTTCTAGATTTTCTTTTCTTACAAAAGATCACCTGTCATTAGACGAGTTTATACAATCCCATTGGATTCCACCACTTAATTGTATCTTGACAGATACGTATTTCGACCTCAAAAGTAAGATACAATTAAGTGGTGGAATTCAATGGGATTGTATAAACTCGTCTTATGACAGGTGAAAACATTCCACTAAAAAGCTCAAAATAATTTTCTTATTACAAAAGATGTTTTGACCGGAATTCAGCTGCTGAACTCATGAATGTTTTTTGGAATGTCCCCAAAAGTTTTTCCCAAAAAATAAATTGTATCTCTACACATGTTCGTGACAAGATTTTAAGAAATATGACCAGAGGTATGGCCAATAATAAACAAGGAATATATGGCTTTCAATATTAGTAGCTAAAGTAATAAAATAAATAGGAAACGTTCAAACTAACTTCTACTTGATATATTTCATCTAGTGCCTAATTTGGCCAACCCTGGAAAATACATATTTTTTCAAAATAATCAATCAGTTGAAAGCAGCTTTGAGCCGTGAGAGATATATCTTTTGTAGGAACTAATAAAACCCTCGCGAATTGCTTTATTTTCGGAGTTATTTGCAAAATTGGCCAAATTAGGAACATGGCCAAAACCGGTACAGTTCCCCTATCTACTTTGTTTTGTAACGTTAGAGCTTGATGACACTTGGTTACTTAAATAACTTGGCTATAGTAGCAAAAAATAACTACAAAACACAAACATTTTTGAATCTTATGAACACGGGAAGGGGTCCAGCGGGTTCAGGTCAAAAGAAAGCTCTACCCCCTTTGAGAAAAGCCGGAGGTCATGCAAATCGGTCAGCGCATTACTGAGAACGAGGAGAGTGTTGTCCGGCCTTTTTGCCTTTCTCGTACAACTAAGTTGTACCGAAAGGCTATCATTTCACTCCGAAAACGAACTTTTTATAGAAGCCTCTGAGACCCATAGTATTATATACCAATCGACTCAGCTCGACGATCTGAGCACATGTCTGTCTGTCCGTGTGTATGTGTGTGTGTATGTGTGTGCACAAAAGCTATAAAAAACATTAGACAACTTTTCGTATAGTAATCCTTAACCGATTTTCTCGCAACAAGTTTCATTCGACAGGGGACAAAGCCTTGTTGATCACTATTGAATTTTACTACGATCGGTTATTGCGTTTCAAAGTTAAGAAGAAAATGGTACATCGGACCATATAAACCCCATATAAGGTTGGTGTCTTAACTAAATGCGAGAAAGGCACCACCAACGCTAGGTGGATTAATCTGGGTTTTAGAGTTAAGGATCAGGGAGAAACTATTGAGCATTGCGCATGATATTTCAAGTGGTTTAATGAAGAAAGAGCACTATTTTAGTACCTACGGGAATGATAGGTAAGGTACAGTGGAGGAAGTGGGTAACTGAACTATAAAATGCAACGACATGGTATTCGGCCATCATCTCCGATGGCTTCATATTCCTATTGCAACTTGGTCAACTTAATTGTTATATAAGCTTTCTCACTACTGTTTATAAAGCTTCTCAATTCCAACCATTTCACGAATATGCATCTTATGTGGCAAGCATAATAAATAAACTTTGCCCCTTCCTAAGGAAAAAACCATCTAGACTGGACCAAGAGTCTTACTCGTCGCTAACTGGATACCATAATTTTTTGTTTGGTTTAAGATAGAAAGGACAGTTTATGTTCTTCATAAAGTTCTAATATCGGAATCACGGGATCCACTTTTTAGGCTTTTTGCAACCATATAGGTTTTGACAATCAGCTTATAATTAACTCTTAACTATATGTTCTTTCAAAGTCATTGTTAGAGGGATGATGATTCGCTGAATAAATTCTATAACTTCAATCAAACGCTTTTTGGATTATTGACGAATTTCGCGCCAACTCGACCAGCGGTTGGCAGCACCATCTCAGAATCGAATGAAACTTGGTGGGCATAAAGATATGGTATTTCTAAGCCACTCTGCATACTTAGTTTTTCAAAAATTGTCAAGAGTAACATTTGATGAGGGCCTAATTTTTTTTTCATGGATTTTTTATAAATCGATATAACTCTAAAATGACAAGACCTACAAAAAAGTGTTGTATGGCGGATTGTCGTGAAATTCCCAGAAGTTTTTTGGAAAAATATCCAAAAAATAAAATACCGATTTCTACACTGAAAAAAATAGTTTTAAAAATTAAAATCGATATTACAAAAAAACCTCATCTCTGAAATCGATGAAATTTTTTCTGCAGATAGGTATTTTAATTATCTAACTTTTCTGGGAATAATGTTCTTGTGACATATTTAAAGAAAAAAAGTTTTTCTAACAAAAACTTTTTTCGTGTCCATATTGAGTGAAAATCAGTAGTGTATCAGCGTGTTTTATGCCTACAGCGCCAATTATAGGTTCAGCCGCCTATCATCAACCAACGACACATTTTGGATGTATAAAGAATTGTTTAGCAAGCAATTTAGCATAATCTAACATTATTAATGTGGACCAACATTTGGAAAAGGCGTATATTTTCCTAGATTGCTTATATCAATGTTACACACAAATGACCAGATTTACAAAATTGTGATGTTTGATGGACTATTGTAAATTTGTCTGAACTATGAAGTCTGAAACATAAAAGAGCGTTTCGTTCATCGAGAAAATAAATTATTGAATGTAAAGATTAAAATTGGTTTAGCAAAAATAAAAATTGGAGGTCGATTTTTTTTATCAGATAAACATTTTGATTCCAAACGATGAAGCTCGGTAGGTAATTTCATTAGGGGGATTTCCGGTAAACGCACATTTAAAGAATAATAAATTTTCCGCATTTTTTTAATTTTTTCTTCAATTTTATTTGTTTAATTTAATTTGTAAACTTAGTCGAACAATTCAAAGACTTTTGGGTCTTCATCTGAGTTGGAATATTTTTAGCCAGGATTTTATTATGAGCGATTGGTATAAAAGAATGAAGCTTTTGTGTGCCAATTATAGTTTTTGCTTTTTTGAAAAGTTCATCAAACTTTTGTTGAGTACCGTCGTCGGGGGTGACAATGGGTTAAATGGGGGTGAGAATGGGTCACTGTTTCAACTACTTAGAATGCTTGTAGAATGGATGTATCTGAGGACAAAAAGACAAAAATATAAGAGACCTTTTTAAACGATTTTGCTCTACGCCCTCCATGCTCGCGGTGAGAGCGATGACCCTGACCCATTCTCACCCCCAGACCCATTGCCACCCCCGATGGCGGTATTGCTCATTGGTGATATAACAGAAATGTAATATAGTGATATTTTTGTTTGATTGAAAACGTGCCCATTCGCCCATTCGTTCAACTCCCGAGGAGTCTTGATAGTATTTCCATAATCTTTGGCAAGAGTTGCTCGTTTTACCATTCGTTTGAAAGTGCCACCAATAGCTTCGCAAGGGCCTTTTCCGTGCGATGTTGTAAAAAAGTGCCATTCTGCTTCTAAGCCATGTTTTAAATTTAAATTACACAGACTTGCAAAGTTCCTTTTTCTTATAATGTGCTGCAGCTCACCCAGACACAAAAGTTATTTTTGGAAAATCGATCGACTGTTTCAAAAAGTCAATCAATTTTGAAATGAATAAGTGAACAGCTTTTATGTCATGGGTCATTACTTCTGATTAATAAAGCTAACGTTTTCTAATTAACCTTTTCTTTTAAAGTAAACTTCGAATGGATGTATTGTTGCCTGGGAATTGTTCCAACCTTGAGCAGCATTTTGGATAATGAATGGATAATTTTCAGATAAATCTAACAGTACAAGTGTATTGTTGTTTGCAAATAATGTCATAAGTTATAAGTTTATCAATTTTTTCAATAAAATACGATACAAAATCATCTCCAGGCTTTGTTTTTAAATTACACCGTTCAGTGGTTAGCCTTTGTTGAAAAACAACATCTTCTTTTCCACTATTACAATTAAATATCACTTCAATTTCGTTTCGGCAACATTGCCCGTTTCCAAAGTAATTATTTTTTTGTAATTGTTTTTAAGTTACTTCGAAACAAAAAGTCAAATAAAACATAAACCCTTTTCAAATGTTAGTCCACAATTATGTTAGATTATCCACAATTGCTTCCCAAACAAATTTTTATACGTCCAAAATGTGTCGTTGGTTGATGATAGGCTGCTGAACTTATAATTGACGCTGTAGACATAAAACACGCTGATAAATTTTCACTCAATATGGACAGGAAAAAAGTTTTTGTTAGAAAAACTTTTTTTCCTTAAATATGTCACAGGAACATTATTCCCAGAAAAGTTAATTAAAATACCTATCTGCAGAAAAAATTTCATCGATTTCAGAGATAAGGTTTTTTTGTAATATCGATTTTAATTTTTAAAACTAATTTTTTTCAGTGTAGAAATCGGTATTTTATTTTTTGGATATTTTTCCAAGTCATTTTAGAGTTATATCGATTTATAAAAAATCCATGAAGAAAATTAGGCCCTCATCAAATGTTACTCTTGACAATTTTTGAAAAACTAAGTATGCAGAGTGGCTTAGAAATACCATATCTTTATGCTCACCAAGTTTCATTCGATTCTGAGATGGTGCTGCCAGCCCCATAGAAGGGTTGGCGCGAAATTCGTCTATTACCTTATGGAAAATATACGAATGTCAATATATTCGCTTATTTATGGCAGATGATTTTCTTCTCACAAAAATTGAAATGCGATGATCTGGGTTGGAACCTTGGGCAGACCTACGCTTAAATACCTATATGGCAAGGTGACTCTTATGTTACTTGGTTTTAGTGGAACAATTATATAATCATGCCATGGCAGCTGTCATAAGGCCAGGGGCCAAAAAATAACTAAAATGAAAGCCTGAAAAATTAGAAAATTTCTACAAAAAAAGAAATGAGCAATAAAGAAATAAAGAAATTTTAATAATCGAGAACCCACGAGCAAGCAAACTCATTTGCGATTTTAATGGAAAATATCGCATTTGCGCTTCTATCCAAAATCGCATTTAGTATTTAGTTTCACTAACGAATTTCACTCGTTTGCCGAAAAGCAATTCGTTCATTTAAATCTAGCTGGATTCTCGTTCACATATCGGCCTTTTCTTCGGTTTCGATTACCGACTTCGGTACAAGGATTCGTTTATTGTATGTTTATTGTATGCCTCCGCAAAAAAAAAACTGTACGTTGTTAGATCCGTAACAATTAAGGTTCCCCCAAACACACGCGACGCGACGGTCGCAACGCGATTCTATCGCTTGGCGACTGCGATTATATCGTCGCTGGTATGGAAGGATAAATGGAACATTGCCTGCAGCGACCCAGCGATAGAGTCGCGGCGACTAGTTGTCGCCGTCGCGGCGATGAAATCGCTTAGGTCTGGGGGAGCCTTTATTGTGCTAAATCCTGCCGACCTTGTACATGCCAACATCTTGCAAAGTTCTTTACAGAAGTGTTTTTAAACCTGTCATCTACTGGTTGGGTGTGCTCTTCGTTTCCCGTCCTACAACCTGAAGTTGAACAGCAGATAAGAATGGCCTACACCGTGCGATAACCTTCTGTGCGTTTCAAAGAGGCTTGAGAGCGAACTAAACGCATTGATCCAGAAATCCATATTCGTGCATTATCTGCAATAGAATCTACACCATTTGGTCGAAAGACCAATGTCGGATGTCGTTTCGTCAAATAACATTTGGTCGAAAGGACATTACGTCGATAGAACATTGCAACATTTCTGAAGTATTAGGTGTAAGATAAAACTTTCTGAATCATCCACGGGGCTGATGTTTTGGTTGTGGTTTCGTTGTGCAGATGCAATCTCTTTTCGTCTGCTTGCCGTTTATTGAACTGTCACCGTGGAAAGCACCTATCTTTTTCCTTTCCGTGATTACCCTTCCGGGCTGTTAGTGCGTAATTTTGAATGTTGTCAATCCCGTGGAATCATCGGATTTGGTGCAAAATGTAACTATCTTTTCAAGTTCATTTTGTTTTGCGGCGTCTTCATTCCAAGCGGACTTTTCTGTACAAAAGAATATGAATGATAACATTGGTGACACAGCCTGTATGCCAACCACTTATCACAAACTGATAAAAATCCATTGTTGTTAACAAAACCCCAATGATGAACTAATGTTAGTTGAGTCACTTATATTCAGTTTCGTATTTTTTGTATTGTTTCGTTTGTTCTCTCAGCTCTATTGTTTTTGAAGGATTAGGAAAACCATATTTTTGGACAAAATCTTTTCTTATCGTCGACTTTAATTACAAGCCCGCCTTTCAAACAAATTAATTGATTTTTTGTGCATACATTGACAGTATCGTAATCCGTTAACAAATTGATCATTCTGGTGCCTAATTGTATCAACCTTTGAGGATACTTCTAGTTATTAGTTTATTCAATTGAGTCTTTGAAAACAAAGAAAAACGCTCAGGAAATTATAATTTTACAAAATTTAGGAACTTTGTTGAATATTATCGGCGACGTACTATTTTTTTCAATCAAACTTTGTTACATCTAGCTTTAAATTTTTCTCATCCTTGTCGAATATTCCTTTTTCAAAATGTGCACCTCTTTGATTTTGTTTGAAAAAAAATGTTCTCTCTTGTAACAAACTCACCCTATGCATGCTCCTGCTTGAAATCAATTTACTATCGATACATCATTGAGAATATAATTTTTATCAATATGTATTATTTAATTTGGCACAACTGATTAGCTTCAAACATGGACCATATTAATTGTGATTGATGATTTCATCCGAATAGTTATCTAACACATTGCAGTACGAAATTACGGTACCGGAAACCAAACCCTCAATTGTCTAGCCACTGAACCTGTTCCGATGCACTCGTGACTCTTGTTCAAACTTCGGGATGAAAATTTTGATACCCATTCTTATCTATCAATTCTTATCAACAGTCGATTGCAAACGCACCATTGACAAAGTGCCTTACACTGCGTTTTTCTTTTGTTCGGTAGCATCATCCAACCGTTACCTACTACAAATCGAACCCAGTTCGTCTATCGGTCAGTCACCAGGTCGGTGTTTTATGCATGGCTAGAGAAATTTGGGTCAAACGTACTTCTACCATTGAATATTCGCATTCGCAAACAAAAAAGAAATTCCGATTTTTTCATATTTTATTGTCAGTTCTATAACACGCTGAACGAGACACAGGATACCCTTTCCCAACTCAAATATAATCCGTACCCCTTTGAACTAAAAAAGGTTCGTAAAATTTTAAATTGACTCAGCGAGTCTATTTCGCCCCATTCTCCCCTGATACAGATATGGCATTCAATCACATTTGTCCGAATTCAATTTCAAGTTGATCGAAGAGGACGACACCATTTCTATGATACGAACTACACTCGGTCGACAGTCGCTTGGTTAGCATCGTGCAAGACGCGTCGCCGTAAATCAACGTTTCGCTGCAATTACTTAGACCCGTCACAATATCTCTTGCTAAGGCTAAAAGCCTACAAACGCCACCTCCTTAAGACTAGTCAACCAGAACCAACCGGAACGAAAACGAAGAAACGCATCGGAGAAACACAGGCTGCGGTGGTATGACGCGATCGGTATTCCGTTAATCCTAACAAAACAACTTCAAATAGGTAGACCAGACTTGATGTGGGATTTAAGCGCGACCTCGATAAAAGTGAGAATGGAAGTGACTGCGGCCGTTTGACTGTGCGCGAGTAGGTATCTGTGCTAGGGCTGACATCCAGTCGACCGACCAACGCCAACGAGGGGGGGCCAGGAAGAGTGCGAGAAGAAATTGGGCATTGTGTTCCACTTGATTGGGTCAGTGCGGCTGCTTATCAGTCGTGTGCTGGTTGCCTGCTGCGGGCGGCTGGTTGATGTGAATATATCGTAGTAGGAAAGAAGTCCGTCGCAGGGCTTAGTGCGAGGAAAGGTTGCGCAAAGTCGGTGAAAACAAATTTCGAAATAAGTGAAGGAAAAAAAAGTCTGAATGCTTGTTTATGGGTTTTGGGTCGGAAGTCAGTGTAAGTTAAGTGTTTTGTGAAGGTGGGTAAGGTGAACCATGGAAATGGATCAGCTGGAAGTGCACATGGAAGGTGTGACGGTGAATAAGCCGGAGAAGCAAAGGAAATTGAGGTCCCATTTGTCCAAGTTCAAAGAAAACTACTGGTGAGCAAGCATGGTTTGAAATAATTCATTTAGACGAAGAGTTTGGATTAAAATGTTTCGGTTCTCTATATCATAGCTTGATCGGCTGTGTCATGGTGCATTCATATTTTATATCGAGATGAGACATTACGACAGTGAGATAGAGAAATTAGCAAATCCCCTATTTGAATACAAAACATATTAATCAAAGTTATTTTCATTAAAGAAATTATCATTTACGTGCACAAATCTACAAACAATTGCTCATATCAAGCAATTGCAGTTTATTGACTTGTGAATTCATCCTAGACAGATTCCCGAGTAGAAGGTGATATATAAGTCATATCATTATTATGTTATACTAATTAGTTTACTACTTCTAATTAAAATTCGTTAACAAAATTGGTTAAAAACTTGGTGCAGGATGTTGTTGAAACATTTAACTTAATATAAAAAATTACATTAAAGAGATCAGTTAGCCCCGGGTTGAAAATCTTTTTAATAAAGAAAAAGATTACACTAGTTGAAGCAAAATCTTTCAAATTTTGTTACAACTTTATAACAAAAATAACATACATTGGTATGAATTTCAGAATGAAAATAACTAATTTGTATAAGAATCAGATACAAAACATATTGTTCACCGTACAGTGGTAAAATTTTACTGGGGTTGATAAGTCTCCAGATTGTGACCAACAATCAAAATTTTTATTTTTTCTTCGGCACAAAATTAGTTTTCAAGAACATAAAAGCAAACCAATTATAAATTTTGGGCAAATTTTTCAAATTATATCAACGTTGCGATGTTTATATGACTTTTTGACAATTTAGGCAGAAAATCTCTATATATAAAAATGAGTTTACATTTCCTTCGAGGCAATGTAACTCACGAACGGATGGACCGATTTGCAAAACTTCCTCACCAATCGAATCGTCTTAGGCTCTGCTGTGTTTATATAAATGAAAGGACGAAAAAATCCACCGGGAAAGTTGAAAATTATCAAAATGAAAAGTTTTCATTAGTTCGGAAGGAAGCCATAAAGCGAGAACTATAATCGATCTAGAGTACGACGATTCAATCAAATAAAGGTTTGATAATTTTGTCGAAAAATAAACAACCCGAACGAACAAGATCAGGACTTTGTAGGACAACGTCTGCCGGGTGGACTAGTAATACACAAAAATATGTTTCTCCCTCCCTTGGATTTTTTTGCTCAAAAATAATACATTTTGAGGTTGTTGCCCCTCAACAAATCCAAGGGTTTTTTTTATTTATTTTTTTCATTTTAATATTTATTTTCAATTATTCCCCTGTTTGTAGTTTTTGTTTAATATTTGTAACGGCCTTATTACGAATCATGGCTAATTAGATCAAAATTTAATCAAAATCTCTATATATTCTGGTGAAATTTGTCAGAAAAAAATTGCTTAGAATTCATGACAGCATTTCGAGGCAAATTATTGGAAGAATTCCGTGTTAAGTTCTTGGAAGGATTCAGAGGGGAATTTCGCGGACTTCGGGCAGGCAATTCTAGTGGAAATTCTCGGAAGACGTTTGGGGGGAATTTTTGAAAGAATTCCAGGGTGAATTTTTGAGAGAATTTATGGCAAAAAGAGAAGGGGATTCTTAGGAAAGTTTCGGAAGGATTTTTTGGAATATTTCGTGCTCGAATGTTTATGGGAACTCAGAGGGAAGGGAGAATTTCAGTGGGAATTCTTGGAAACATTTCGGAGGGAATTCTTGGAAGATTTTAGAGGAAATGAATTCCTGGGAGATTTTTTTAAAGCATGTGGGGAGGGGGTAATTTTCAGGAGAATTCCGGTGGGAATACTCGGAGACGAATTTTGAGTAGAATTCTTAAATGAATTTCGAGGGGAGTTTTCGGAAGAATTTCGAGAGGAATTCTTAAAAGAGTCCCGGAAGAACTTCGAAGGGGATTCTTGGAATAATTCCAAGGGGAATTCTTTGAATATTTTTGAGGGGAATTACTGAACGTATTCAGAGAGGAGTTCTTGGAAGGATTCCGAGAAGAATTTTTTAAATAATTCCGAAAATAGTTTTGGAAAGAATATCGAGAAGAATTTTTGAAAGAATTCCCAGATAAAATTCGGGATACTTTGGATGGGTATTTTCGAGAGAGATCCGATGAGAATACTCGGAGACGAATTTTGTGTAGAACTCTAAAAAGAATTTCGAGGGGAATTTTCGGAAGAATTTCGAAAGGGGATTCTTGGAATAGTTTAAGATGCATTATTGGAATAATTCCGAGGGGAATTTCTGAACGTATTCCGAGAGGAGTTCTTGGAATGATTCCGAGAAGAAGTTTTGAAGTAATTCCGAAGATAATTTTGGAAAGAATTCCGAAAAGAATACTTTGGTGTTTTTTGAGACAACTCTGGGGGCGTAGGGGATTTTTTTTGGATTCCGGTAGGATTTCCCGGAAGAATTTCCAAGGAATTCTTGGAAGGTTTTTAGGCGGAACTTTTTGGATAATTTACTGGTGGGAGATGTTGTTAAATTTGAGGAAAATTTTGGTGGAACTTTTTCAAAAATGTTGGTTAAAATTCCAGGAAGAATTTTTGGAATAATTCCGGATGGAATTCTTAGAAAAAATTTGATGGGAAAAGAAAATTTGAGGGTGAATTTCGGTAGGAATTTTCGTGAGAATTTTGAGTGGCTTTCTGGGAAGATATTCGGTGAGAAGTTTTGGATAAATTCCTGGAGGATTTGTTGGGGGAATACCGCTGAGATTTTTGAATTCATGACAGAGTACCGTGAGAAATTCTTGGGAGAATTCTGATAGACATTCTCGGAATAATTTCGGGGGATGTCTTGAAAGAATTCCGGGGAGAATTGACGGGAGAATTCGTGGCAGCAAGGAAGGGGGATTCGTGAGAGAGTTTAGGTGGGATTTCCTAAAGAAATCCTGGTGCAATTTTTGGGAAAACTGGAGGGGGGGCGGTATTTTTGGAGAATTATGGTAGGAATTTCGAATTATGACGAAATTCAAAGGGAATTTTTGGAAAAATTACGAGAGGATTTCTTGAAAGAATTCCTTGGAGAATTTTTGGTAGAATTCCTTGGAGAATTCTTGAAATAATTCCGGGGGAACCATCGGGAGAATTCAAAGGAGACATTTTCCGGAGAATTTCTATGAGGATTCTCGTAAAAAAAATCGGTTAAAATTATTGGAAGATTTTCAGAGAGAATTCTTGGCAGAATTCCTGGAATTTTCGTAAGAGGTAATTTTTAGGAGAATTCCGGTGGGAATACTCGGACGAATTTTGAGAGGAATTCTTGGAAGAATTCCGAGAGGAATCCTAGGAAGAATTCCGGGTTGATTTTTCGGAAAAATTCCGGAGTGGATTCTTGGAAAAATTTCGAGAGTAATTTTTGGGAGAATTCCTATGGAAATTTTTCTGGCATAATTAACAAGGTGATTTTTGAAAGAATTTTAGGGGCGTGGGGGATTTGTGGACGGATTTTTTTTTGTGAAATAGGAAGGGGGGGTGTTTATTTTTTGAAGAATTTCCTTGGGACTTCTCAGGAGAATCTCGGAGTAATTTTCGAAAATTTTTGAATTTTGAAGAATTTAAGAGGGATTTCTGGAAAAAAATTCAGAGGGAAGCCTTGAACAAATTTCTGGAGGATTTTTCGGGAGAATCCGTGGTAAGGGGTAGACGTTTATTTTTTTGGTGAATTCCGGTAAGATTTCTCGAAAGAATTTTGGCAAGAATTCTTGGGAGAATTTCGTGCTGAATTTTTGGGAGAATTCGTAGCAAGAAAGAAGGGGAATTGTCGAAGTGGGATTCATTTGAGAGTTTAGGAGGGATTTTTTAAAAAGAAATCCTGGTGAAATTTTTGGAAAAACTGGGGGGATAATTTTTGGAGAAATCTGGTAGGAATTAAAAGAAGATTTTCGTGTTGATTTCCTGAAAGAATTCCCGGGGAAATTTCGGAGGAATTCCGGGAAAACTTTTTTTACGAATTTAAAAGGGAATTTTTAGAAGAATTACGAGAGGAATTCTAGGAAGAATTCAAGGTGAGTGTTCAGAAGAATTCCCGGTTGATTTTTCGGAAGAATTCCGAAGTGGATTCTTGGAAAAATTTGGAGAGTAATTTTTGGGAGAATTTCTATGGGATTTTTTTGGGGATAATTCCTAAGGTGGTCCTTGATTGTTTTTTTAAATCTTTTTTAAGGTTTAGGTAATTTTTGAGACAATTTCGGGAGTGTGGGGGGTTTTTGATGGAATTCTTGGAAGATTTTTGGACGGATTTTTTTGTCAAATAGGAAGGATGTGGGTGTTATTTTTTTCAAGAATTTTGGGGAGATTTTTTAGTAGAACTCCAAAGAGAATTCTTGGGGTTATTCAGGAAAAAATCTTTAAAAGAATGGAGGGATGGGGAAATTTTTGAGTGAATTTCGAATGGAATTTCGGAGGGAAGTCTTGAAAGAATTTCTGGAGGATTTTTTGGGAGAATTCATGGTAGAGAGCAGGTTTTATTTTTTGGTGAATTACAGTAAGATTTCTCGGAAGAATTTCGGCTAGAATTCTTGGGAGAATTCCGAAGGGGAATGTTTTGAAGAATTTCAAGGGAAATTGTTGGAAGAACTTCGTGCTGAATTTATGGGAGAATTCGTGGCAGGAAAAAAGGGAGATTTTTGGAAGATTTTTCGGAGGAAATTTTTTAGTAATAATTCCTAGTGGATTTTTTGGGAAAACGGGGGAACGGGGTTTATCTCTAGGAGCCTTTCGGGTGGAATTCTTTGAAGAATTCCAGGGGGAACTCTTGGAAGACTTCCGGGCATAATTCTTGAAAGAAATTGAGATTTCTTGGAAGAATCCCGGAGAAAATTCTTGGAAGAATTCCGAGGGGAGTTCTTAGAAGATTCCAGGGGGAATCATAAAAATAATTCAGAGCCGGGATTTTCAGGAGAATTTCGGTGGATATTAATGCAAATTTTTTGGGAGCATTATGAAAAGAACTCCTGAGGGAATTGTGGAGAGGGCGTACACGGAGTATTTGGAGAATTCCGATGGAAATTCTGGGGAGAATTTATAAATGAATTCCGGGGTCAATGCATAGGAAAATTTCGGATAGAAAAGTTCAGCAGAATTCGGAAAAACCCCGGGAACTTTTAGTACAATTATGTCGTAAATTTTTGGAAGAACTCCAAGTGGTTTTCTTGAGTGAATTCCGGGGAGAATTGTTAGAAGAATCCTGCGGGGGTTATTAAGGTCTGAGGGAAGGATTTTCCGTTAAAAAAGCACGTGGTAGCACTTTCTGAGAGAGAAAATTGCCCAATTCAGCCAGCCAGAATGATGCTGTCAGTGTAGCCAAAATTATTTCATCATTATGCTATTTACAATTGCTTTAGAATTTGCCGTAAACGGAGATTCCTCCGGGAGTTTAAAGAGGAGCTTCCGGAGGAATTCCTGTAGGAACTTCTTGTTTTATTTACCAACAATTATTTATCTCGTCCCATTCCTACATTTGATTTCTTTTTATTTATTTGATATCTCCGTGTTTACAAATGGGAATACGCTTTTTTCTAGTGTCACGCAATATACAAAGTTGACGGACTTTCTATCGCTCTCATCGCTCCTTTCATGCCGTGCACCACAAGAAAATATGGTGTTGACTACTCTTTCGAAATGGTAATATTTGTATGGAATTTGGAAAACTTAGTTTTAGTTAAAAGACCTTCTTTCAAAATTTTATGCGGTCACATACACTTTTTATTACATCTAAATGATCGTTGAAAAATTTCAAAACTTTGTCAGTTGGGTTCCTTTATGCCTCAAATCATCGGAGAGAGATATTGAGAAGTTGTACAACAGATACTAAACTGAGCTTAATTCAAATTTGGGAAATAGTAGGTCCACACAATTTTCTAGGAACATTCCTTGGTAAATTCCAAAGAGATTGTCAGTTGGCATAAGCGAAATTCGTTCCCAATTCCGAGTTATAGACATTTTAGTATGAAAATATCGATCTACCGCGAGAGAGCTTTCCTTCAGACCTTAATAGAAGAACTTCGTTTAGCATAACGGCCGTTTGGTATAATGGTCATTTGACTTAATAGTTGTGTAATCACCGATTTCAGAACTAATGCAAGATATGTTCAATTCTTATTGTCGATTGAACATTATAAAAGAGATGTTGTTTTTAAAAAAGTTGTGAACTAATGAATGCATATAAAAATCACGGTGCGAAGGAACATTAGCAGTCTCCATCAAGTTTCTATTATATCTGACTGTTCACGCACCATCTTTTTGCCTCTGAGTCAGAAACAAAATCGCTCTTTATCACTTTATTACAAAAGTCAAGCTACGAAAATCGGAAAATCAAGTAGCAAAATTGTAAGTGTTCAAGAGCAAAAACTATTTTTTTCACACTAAAAAGGGAATAACATTCAATGAGGTTTGTTCTTCAGGAGATATAATCATCCTTTGATAACACACTTTGGTACATTCAAAGTTAATTGTTTATATCGCCTATAACCCGGAGTGGAAATTAATTACTATGTCTGGACCTTCGTCGTTCTTCGCAGCTTAGCAGGTACTGATGAAACCAAATTCCCAGCACCGGACACCAGCCGAACTCTCGCGATACATTTTCAGAAATAACTCTCTCGTATGTATTTTTGTACAAATGCCAACCAAGTAGGATGAGTATTTAGTATTGGCCGGCTCCTACATACTTGTTTTACAAGTATTGAGTATTGTCCGGCTACACACACTGTATATTAGTAGGGAAAGCACCTGTCTAGCGTATTGGTTTCGTGGGATCAAACCCCACCAGATGCTGCACATATGCATAATCGATTTTCAGGCATAACTCACTTTGTCCTGCATGAGTCAATACGCTCCCTTCTTCAAAAGATGTATTCCTTCAGTAAATGGCAAATAAAGATGTGATTGCTTCTTTGCTTTGTATTTGCTCGGTTTGAGGCAAGACAGGACGCATTTGCCCAGCAGAAGACAAAATAAGATACGCTTTCTTCTTTCAATTCAGGTATTTTCGCGGTTTAGGGATAGGGCAAATATGATCCCCTCTTTCAAATGGAGGATATAGTTCCTTCTTTCAATTTTGGCATTTGCTCGGTTTAAGGCACGGGAAGATATGCTCGCTTTTTTCGAAGAATGCATTTGTCCGGTAGATTTTAGTAAGAATCTATCCTCCCGGAATTCTTAAACAATTTCGTCCGAATTTATCCAACAATTCCTCAGGAATTTTCTTCAAAATTCCTGAAGTTCCTCCAGGAATCCCTCCAGAAGTTCCTCCAAGAATTCCTTCGCAAGTTCCTCTAGGAATTTCTCCAGGAGTTCCTCTAGAAATTCCTCCGAGAGTTCCTCCAGAAGTCTTTTGGGAAGCTTCTCCCGTAATTCCTCGGAAAGTTTCTCCAAGAGATCTCCTGGATTCCAAATCAAAAAATCGGCCAAATTATCCAGCAATTTCTCAAGAAGTGTCTTCAAGATTTTTTTCTGAAGTTCGTCTAGAAACTCCTCCGGAAGTTCTTCCAAGAATTAATTTGGAAGTTCCTTCAGAAATTATTCGGGAAGCTTCTCCAGAAATTCCTCGGAAGGTTTCTCCAAGAATTCTTTCCGGAACTCCAAACAAATTCCATCCGATTCCACCAGCAATTCCCCAGGAAGTTTCTTGAAGAATTTCTTCGGAAGCTTTATCCAGGAATTTCTCTAGAAGTTCCTCAAGGAATTCCTACTGAAGTTCCTTCAAGAATTCCTCCGGAATGGATTTCCTTTAGAAGTTTTCGCACATTCCGAAGGTTCCACCAAATATTAGTTGTGATGTACCTCCAAGAATCCATTGATTGCGGGATTTCGAAATTCATTAGGAAATCCTTACTAATATATCAGCTTAGTAATTTACCGAAATAGCTGATACAGTACCTTGACATTCTCATCGGTAATCATGGGCGTAGCCAGAGGGGGGCAGGGGGGGGCCGTCGCCCCCCCCTAAATGGTGGAAAGATTAAACGGGTACTAAAATGAATTCGCTTAAACATGTGCACTTCACGATCCAATCATATTCAGAAATAGGTTTTTGAAATTCAAAAGATTCCCAAAAAACTTATAAGGGTATCCAGGATCCATACTATATGAAATTTCAAAACAACTCGAAACATTTCGGGCTCAAGAATTCTCCTAGAAATCCTTCTAGAAGCTCCCCTGGGAACTTCTAAATTCCGGAAAATTATCCACAAATTCCTCTGAAAATCGTTTGAAAATCCTCCCCTGCAATTGTAATTTCTCCTTATCTAGAAACCCCCAACTAATTTTGTTTTAGGAAATTCATGTGGAAGTTTCTTGAAGATTTCTTTTCTTCCCTTCAAGTTTTACTTCGGCTATTCTTCCAGGAAAATCTGCGACATTTCCTTTAGGAATGCATTCTATAGTTCCTCCAGGAATACATACGGAATTTCCTCCCAAAATTCCACTAGAAGTTTCTTCAGTAATTTATGACGGAAATCCTCCGATTTCGCTCCATAATTTCATCTGCTAATCTATAAGAAACTGCTTCGGGCATTTCTCCAGGAACTCTTCCTTAAATTCCTCCGGGATAAAGGTAGCCTCACACTTCGGGAATTTGATCCGCGGATTTTTTCCCCATGTATTTTTGCATATGCGATGTTTTCGGGATTTGGGCACGGAAAATCAAAATCCCGGCCCCATTTAAAATGCACGGGGACCAAAATCCGGCGGAAAATTTTCCCGAGGTTTAAGGTAGCCTTAACTTCCAGGACTTTTTCCGGGAATACCTCTATAAATTCAATAGCGAAATCCTCTAGAATTACATTTTGGAATTCTTTCCGCAATTATTTCAGAATATCCTTCAAGAATTCCTCTAGAAATTTCTTTAGGAATTTCTGCAAGAATTCGTCCAAGTATTTCCCCGGAAATTTTTCTCTTCCTTCAGGAATTTCTCCAGATTTTTTTCCGCGGAATTGTTCTAGAATTCTTTCCGGACTTCACTCGGAATTTACTCTAGAATTTCATTCGGAAAGTAATGTTAGAGTTCCTCCAAGATATCTTCCAAGAGTTCTTCCAGGAATTTCTTCAGAACAAACAAAGAACAGCAATTCATCTGGGAATACTTTCTGGATTTCATCTGGTAATTTCTGAATTAATTCCTCCTGGTATTTTTTCGGGAATTCCTTCTGATATTTCTCCAGGAATTCCTTCATGAACTTCTCCAATAATTATTTCAGTACTACCTTGTGAGAATTCCTCTGGAAGTGCTTGTGGGAGTTCCTCCGGGAGCCCCCCCCAGGAGTTTTTCCAAAAGTTCCTCTAGTAATCTCTCCAGGAACTTTACAGGGGATTCTTTGAGGATATTTGGCAGGAATTTCAAGGGAAATGGGATTTCGAAAGTTCCTCTAGAAATTCAAATCCGGGTATTCCATCGGCTGATCCTCTGAAAATTTCTCCGGGAGTTCCACTAGTAGTTCCTCCGGAAATTCATTCAGACTTTCTTTCAGGAGTTCATTAAGGCTTTCTTTGGAAATTTATCTACAAATTCCTTCAGAAGTTCCCCGGAAAATTTCTCTGGGAGCTCCTCCGGGAGGTCCTTTAAGAATTCTTGCAGGAGTTTGTCCTGGAAATCATCCAGAAGTTCTTACGAGAGTTCCTCCAGGATTTCCTCCGGAAATTCTTCCTGTAGTTCTTCAATAAATTCATCTAGAAGTTCCTCTGGCAGTTCTTCCGAAAATTCATCTGATACTTTCTCCGGGAATTCCTATAGAAATTTCTCTGGGAGTTCCTCCGGAAGTTCCTTCTCAAAGGAACTGCCGGTGAAACTCCCGGAGAAATGCTCATAAAAACTGCTGGTGGATCTCCCGGAGGAATTCACGTAGGAACTGCCGGAGGAGCTCCCGTAAGAACTCCCGGAGGAATTTCAGGAGAAACTCCTAGAAGAATTCCTAGAGGACCTCCCGGAGGAACTCCCAGAAAAACTATCGGAAGAACTTCGGGAGGAATTTCCAGCTAATTTTCTGAAGAAAGCCTAAATGATTTCCTGGAAAAAGCCTGAATGATCTCCTGGAAGAGCTACTGGAATTTCTAAAGAAACTCCCGGGAGATTTTTTAAATGAACCTCCGGAGGAACTGCCAGTAAATCTACCAGAAGACTTCTCAGAAAAAATCTTGGAGAATTCATCTTATAGACAAATCTCATCTAGCTGAAACCTTTGTTGGGGTATGTAGGAGGACTATCATCATCATCAGAGGACCTCCCGGAGAATTCCTTGAAGAGCTCCCAGAGAAATTCTCGGAGGAGCTTCTGGAGGGATTTCTGTATAATTTCCGGAGGAAATTCTGGAGAAATTCCCGGAAGAATTTTCAGAGAGCCCCCGTAGGAACTGCCGATAGTACTACTGGAATAATTCTCGGAGGAAATCCTGGAGGAATTCTTGGAGGATCTGCAAGTTGAACTCCTGGAAGAATTCCCGGAGGAATTTTCGAAGGAACTCCTGCAGAATGTCCAGTGGAAATCTTAAAGTTTCCACCGGAATTCTTTCTGGATATCTTTGGGAATTAATCTAGGAACTCCTCCAAAAATTCCATTGTTGATTTTATTTTCGGTGGAATTTCTGGAGAAATTCTTTGAAATTTTCACAAGAAATTATTCGAAACTTTCACGGAAAAAAATATGGAATTTACACAGGAAGTTCGAAGATTTTTCGCGGAATTCTCAGGAATGTTTATTGGCGATTCTGCGGAATTTTCACGGAATATTCTTAGGAATTCCACGGAGCAATTTTTCAGATTTTTTTATGAGAAACAGCACGAAAGATTTATCTGAAGAATTCCCTGCAAAACTTATAAAAGAATTCGTGGAGGATTTCTTGGAGTAAATAATGGTGGAATTTTCGGTCAATTCCCGGCGAAATTGATGGTGGAATTCCTGAAGACATTGCCGAAGAAATTGCTGGAGGCATTCCTGAAGAATCCGGGCGTGAATGCGTCACGTTTATTGGCATTACGTTTTAGTACAAAACGCTGACGCGCAACGCGCTGTTGAAATTCAGCCTTTACTGTTGGTTGTGGATTTGGTTTCAAAGTGTTTGGAGCTTAGAAGGAAAAAGTACCAAGCACTAATATTCATGTGTTTTTATAAAACTACTATAAAACAACGATTCAGAAGACCTAAAAAATTTGGCCCCCCCCTAATCGAAATCCTGGCTACGCCCATGTCGGTAATATTTTCATAGTTATCTGTAAATTATTTAAAAATTACCGAAATTCAGTCATTTTTTCCGAATTAAGTCAAATTTGTTTTATTGGAAAAAAATATATCCACCAATGGTTAGACATTCCTAATAGTTTACCCACACTAATAGTTGGATGAGATTTGAAGAAAATATAATTGATAGAAAGAAAACTTAGGAAGCTTGAAAGGGTCCTGAGGGTAATTCATGGAAGAAATTTTGAAATCTCGGAGAGAATTCTTTGAAGAATTTCGGGGAGAAGTTCAAGGAATTTTCGGAAGATTTTCGGATGGAATTCTTGGAAGATGCATGAGGAACCGACCTGGAGAATTTAGGAAAAAATGCCGGAAGCAATTCTTGGAAGAATTTAAGGAGTGGGTGGATAAAATTTTAAGGTTTCATCGGGAGAATTCCGGTGGAAATTTTTAAATGATTTTGAGAATTCTGAGCGAATTTAAGGAGGAATTATCGGATGAATATTTATAAACAATTGGGAGTCGGGTGGAATTGTTGAAAGAATCCCGGGGAAAGAAAATTACGAGAATGGCAAAAATATACCTCGGAGATCCACTCGCAATAGAGATAACAAAATGTCTAGGATTATTTTTGCTCTGGAAATAACTAAATGCGTTCGAGTTTTTCTTATTTCGGAAGCTTCAAGCTTAAAATAAAACAATGATGTCGTGCTCACTTCCATTTTAACGAACTGTTTTGAATTTTCCTTAAATATTTCTACGGCCGGAATTTTCAATCAAATTGAGCATCTTCCCGGAGTCCAATTCACTTTCGGAATCCTACTCAATCTAAAAATACATTAATTTTATATATCTCACTTCGGAGATTTTTAGCAAAATAAAAAAAATGTCTCGCGATTCCACTCGCTGCGGAAATAACAAAAATGTACGAAGTTCTCCTTGCTCAGGAAATTTCAAACAGAATGTAAAATATATCTCCAGTTTCGACGAAATACTACTAATTGAGGGGTGTAGTAAGTGACAAAAACTTAGTTTTGAGAAAAATTAGTGTAAAGTTTTTTCATATTTTCTCGTTCCATACAAGTTGTATTCCAAAAAAAAATACTAATTTTCTGTGAATTTTCACATTGTTTTACTAATAACGTACAAACTATATGAACGTATTGCAGCAAAACTCTGAAATCAAAGTATATTTTGCTCTAATTAACTCAAAATTAACAACCCTTTGGAGATTATCCACTTACTGAAATTACAAAAAAAAAAAAACTTCTAGCCCTGCTAGCCTAAATGCTCTAATGATTATGGGAGTTTATATAATCGCTTTTGAAACTACAAAAATAAATAATGCGAGTTGGAATTCCTTCATCCGGACGTTTTATGCCAAATAAGAAGCTCGGAAATTTCAAACAGAATGTTAACGATGTCTCCGGAATCGACAAAATACTACTACTCGACTAAGTTCCACTCACTTACAAAATGCCTCCGGGGATCTGCTCACCTCAAAGTTTTATTTGGGAAATAAACATAAATAAATAATGTGAGTTGAAGTTCTTCTTTTATTCGCACATTTTATGAAAAATAAAGAGATCAGTTCGGAGGCCCGATCACTCAAGAAATAACAAATTACCTTGGAATCCTTTTCGATCCAAAAGTTTCAAACAAAATCGAAAACATGCCTTGCATTAGCTGTACCAGTTATGCGTACATGATGGTGTACCACTTAGTGCGCTGCCTTTCAGCACAAAAGCGTGCATACGTCAAGTGGTGCCCCACCTCTGGCAGAGGCGTACTTTGAAAACAACAAAAATGTCTTGAAGTACTTCTCAAAATGTTCCTCTGCTGAACTCAAATAAGAATTCCAGCAAAAGCAGCTTAAACTTTGTTTTTTATTAAGCTTTTCGTTATATTCAATTAAAAACGCATTGATCATCAATATCACAACTTGTTTTTGTTTTGTTTGATTGACCTTCACCTAAAACCATTTTATTTCAGGAACCCACCAATATCACAACCCTTTTGTTATCTACCCTTACTCATGTTTCGTTATTTCTCTTCTGTTTATTTTCATTTCCTGTTCCGCATTTATTTTGGATCATCTCCTGTTTTCGTGTTTGCCGGCCTGCCTGCACGCTACCTTGAACCGCCAATCACACGTGCGTACGCACCTTCCTACTTACCGACCCACCTGGCCATGCCTGCCTGCCTGCCTGCGTGCATGGACGTTTTAATTTTTTGTTGTTGCTCGCTGTACTCGCTTGCCGCATGGACCGCGCCGCACCGCAAACAGGACCCGCCGAGCTAGTCAAGATGTGATACTGTCCAAAAGTTCGGACAGCCTCAGTCCACCCTATCGAAGGTTAGTTCATTTCCGATTTTTCGATGTGTTTTTAATGCCCTTTCGTGGGTACGCAGGTACTGCTCGCTACTGACTAACACCCGTAGGCTTAAGTTCGGTGCCACGAGCGACGCGTTAATGTTGTTTACGTGCCTGCGGCCACGTGTTTAACTGACCTATAAAAAACCGATAATAACTGTCTTGAACCGAAACGACTTTGTGAACCAATAATAGGGGAGAATGGCTTAATTAACATCCAGATATATAAATAGAAACCTTTTATATTTCAGAACAGGCAATTGTCTTCCATTTACCTCAAATACAATACAAGCTGTGCATTTTTACTAATTGTATTTTGCGAGTGTTTTGCAATAACAAGTGTTTGATTAGAAACTAATTCCAAAAAGCCAACGAACAACATGAATTAATGTTCTATCAACAGAGTTTATGCTCCAAAGGAGCATACTACACCAGTTTCCCCTTCGCATGAACACATGATTCGGGCTAACGTGCGCAACCGGGCCAGCATCAGCAGCCACAACGTCGATCAATCATTTTGGCCGGGACTAGCGAATCAGTGAACGTCGTCGTCGCGCTTAGTGGGTATTTGGTTGTTGATGTTTGTCGCGATAGCTCAGCACTAACTGGCACTGGAGGGTGCTGAAAAGGCACTCGTAAACTCATTATCGACTGTTGAAATATGGACCCTGCGGGATATGTCTAATACCTTGAAGGGCGCAGCACGTGGATTGGTTCGCGCTTATCGAACATGTTAGGAAATCTAATCAAATTTCAAACTTTGAAATCGGAGGGAAGAAAATAAAACTGACCAAAGCAAATTAGGTTTCGAACGAAGATAAGACTCTGGTCACATGCAGTTGATTTGTTGATTATTGTGCCTGTCTGGGAGATTTGGTGAGTGCACTGGGCAAGGTTAGAATTGATTGATGTTTATAAGAAAGCTAAAATTCACTGCGACTCAGTTTCACCAGAATTACATATGTTTTAAACAAAGATGATAAATCTAGCGATTTTGTCCTAGTCGATAGCTACGCACTCAGTTTTTATTTCTACAGCTCGGCAAAACCCGCACAGCCGTGCGCCAGCAAAATAAGTAACTGATATTCCGGCAAAAATAGCGTTTGTTAGCTGATTTTCGGCAAATTATTTGCTGATTATCAGCAATTTTGACAAAAATGTCGGCAAAAAACATGTTTGCTGTGCGATTTTCGGTAAAAGTTCAACATTTTGCTGAGATCCCGGTAAAAAAAATTTAACTGTGAACATTGCGCTTATTTTATCACCAACTAATATGATGGTCAGTCCAGACTACTCGGTGCAGATCTCCACAAATGCTCCCCCTCCTGTGGACATCAAGAGACGCCATTGGAAATATGGTGAAGCGGACTGGGAGGAGTACGAGCGCGCCACGTCGACTACTTGCGCGGGTCAACCTCCCTCGTCCCTTACCGACCTCTCCAACATGATCCTCACAACTGCCCAAAAAACCATCCCCCAGTCCAGTGGTCATTCCGACCGTCGTGCTATCAAGTGGTGGTCCGCGCTCAGCGCGCTGTCAAAGCCTGACGTAACCTTTAGGAAGTGCATTTAGGAAGCTTAGCGCCGAACACCATCTCAGGCCAGACGCCCTGGAAAGAGAAGCACAGGGAATGTGAAATGGTCATCAGGGAGGCGAAAGCAAAACAGTGGGAAGACTTCGTTGACAGCATCAACCCTTCCCAAACCACCGCCAAACTATGGAGGCGAATTAATGCGATAAGCGATAAATCCAGGGCGATCTTTTTTCACCTTGACCAGGGCAACCAAATACTTTCCGATCCCGCACAGGTTGCCAACACACTCGGGGAGTACCTTGCCTCTCTGGTGGCCACTTCCCAGTACACTGCCGAATTCAAAAGAATCATTGCCATCCAGAGCCTGACTCTCAACACCACCTTTATTCCCGTGGAACCCAACTGTCTGTTGAACCAGCCAACAAGCCTTTATTAAAAACTGTCTCACCTGACGGTTCTTCACGGTTCTAATTGACGACACTACTTCCGGGTAATTCGCCGAGGAAACTGGTGTCCTCCAAGGGTTCTTGCAGTCACTCTATTGTTTATTGCAATGAATGGTGTCTTCGGTGTCCTACTGTCCATTCACCGCTGGGCTGCCCCCATCGGATTCATTATGAACGCCAGAAAGTGTACATCTGTCGTGGCCGGCACCAACTAAGAGGACCGTCCATTTACCTCGGTCGTGATCCCATTCCAAACCTGCGAATCGTCCTTTCAAGAGGCTCGGAAGCCTCCTTCCAAGAGGCTCGGAAGCCTCCTTTCAAGAAGCTCTGAAGCCTCCTTTCAAGAGGCTCGGAAGCCTCTTTTCAAGAGGCTCGGAAGCCTCCTTTCAAGAGGCTCGGAAGCCTCCTTTCAAGAGGCTCGGAAGCCTCCTTTCAAGAGGCTCGGAAGCCTCCTTTCAAGAGGCTCGGAAGCCTCCTTTCAAGAGGCTCAGAAGCCTCCTTTCAAGAGGCTCGGAGGCCTCCTTTCAAGAGGCTCAGAAGCCTCCTTTCAAGAGGCTCAGAAGCCTCCTTTCCAACGGCTCGGAAGCCTCCTTTCAAGAGGCTCAGAGCCTCCTTTCCAAGAGGCCTCAGAAGCCTCCTTCAAGAGGCCTGGAAGCCTCCTTTCAAGAGGCCTCAGAGCCTCCTTTCAAGAGGCTCAGAAGCCTCCTTTCAAGAGGCTCAGAAGCCTCCTTTCAAGAGGCCCGGAAGCCTCCTTTCAAGAGGCTCAGAAGCCTCCTTCAAGAGGCTCAGAAGCCTCCTTTCAAGAGGCTCAGAAGCCTCCTTTCAAGAGGCCTCAAGCCTCCTTTCAAGAGGCCTCAGAAGCCTCCTTCAAGAGGCTCAGGCCTCCTTCAAGAGGCTCAAGCCTCCTTCAAGAGGCTCAGCCTCCTTCAAGAGGCTCAGAGCCTCCTTTCAAGAGGCTCAGAGCCTCCTTTCAAGAGGCTCAAGCCTCCTTCAAGAGGCCTCAGAAGCCTCCTTTCAAGAGGCTCAGAAGCCTCCTTTCAAGAGGCTCAGGCCTCCTTTCAAGAGGCTCAGGCCTCCTTTCAAGAGGCCTCAAGCCTCCTTTCAAGAGGCCTGGAAGCCTCCTTCAAGAGGCCCGGAAGCCTCCTTTCAAGAGGCTCGGAAGCCTCCTTTCAAGAGGCTCAGCCTCCTTTCAAGAGGCCTGGAAGCCTCCTTTCAAGAGGCTCAGAGCCTCCTTTCAAGAGGCCTGGAAGCCTCCTTTCAAGAGGCTCAAGCCTCCTTTCAAGAGGCTCAGGAAGCCTCCTTTCAAGAGGCTCAGAAGCCTCCTTTCAAGAGGCTCAGGAAGCCTCCTTTCAAGAGGCTCAGAAGCCTCCTTTCAAGAGGCTCAGGCCTCCTTTCAAGAGGCTCAGAAGCCTCCTTTCAAGAGGCTCAGAGCCTCCTTTCAAGAGGCCTCAAGCCTCCTTTCAAGAGGCTCAGAAGCCTCCTTTCAAGAGGCCTCAAGCCTCCTTTCAAGAGGCTCAGCCTCCTTTCAAGAGGCTCAAGCCTCCTTTCAAGAGGCCTCAGAGCCTCCTTTCAAGAGGCTCGGAAGCCTCCTTTCAAGAGGCTCGGAAGCCTCCTTTCAAGAGGCTCAGAAGTCTCCTTTCAAGAGGTTCGGAAGCCTCCTTTCAAGAGGCTCGGAAGCCTCCTTTCAAGAGGCTCGGAAGCCTCCTTTCAAGAGGCTCGAAAACCTCCAAGAGGCTCTCTTTTAGGAGCTTGGGAGTTTCCGTTCAAGAGACTTGGAAGCCTCCTAGTAAGATGCTCAGAAGCCTCTTTTCAAGAGGCTCGGAACCACATTTTAAGAGGCTCGGAAGCCTCCTTTCAAGAGGCTTGATAGCCTACTTTCAGGAAGCTTAGAAGCCAACGTTCAAAAGACACGGAAGCCTTCTTTTAAGAGTTTCGGAATTATTTTTACAAAAGTCTTGAAAACCTCCTTTCAAGAGGCTAAGAAGCGTCCTTTCAACATGTCGCTTTAAGAGCCTCGGGAAGCTCCAAAAATCCTCAAAGTCTTGTAGGAATTTAAAAACGTAATTAGAAAGCTCCACGGAATTACGAACATTTCAACTTTTTGGAAAGCCAACACTCAGTTCAATTATTGATTCACGTACTTCGGCAGTGCTGGCAGAAAAAAACTTCGAAGCGTTATAATTTTTTTTATTCATCAAAGTTTTTCGGAAACTTGTGGATAATCCTTTAACGCAATGTGCCACGGCAGTATGATCCAGGATACAGATTTACGCGGAAAGATGTATTTTACGCCAAAACTATATTTTTTAGAAAAAAACTGTTGTTCTACAAAATTGTTCGAAATAGTAAGGCCATCATTATGGTGCAACCAAAAAATAGTGTGGCCCATCATATAAAAAAATATAAAATATTTTTTTAATTTTCGGAATATTGACATGTTATGTTCTACAAAGTTGTAGCGCAGCTTATTCCAATCAATTTTGCTAAAGAAACTTTTCCTGTAGCTCTTAAGTTGGTTGATTTAGAGCAATTTTACCTAATTGGTGTAAATATATTTTTTCGGTCTGCCCCAACCGGAGATATCAACTTATTAAAAAATGTAATTTTGACAGAAAAACGATTATAATTTTCGATCGGCAAAAGATATTGAGCATATTTACACCTCAAAAGTTGCATTTTTTTAGCTCTAAAAGTCACCTGAAGACGAATTTTTCGAAAAATCTAAAACAAAAAAGTAGATCAAAAATACTGTTTTTGTGAGGTACACCCTAATCCAATTAAGGAAAACTGCTCTAAATCAGCCAACTACAGCCAAGAGCCAAGCCAAGAGCTACAGGAAAAGCTTTTTTAGCAAAATTGATTGGAATAAGCTGCGCTACAACTTTGTAGAACATATCATGTCAATATTCCGAGAAATAAAAAAATATTTTCTAATTTTTTTTATATGATGGGCCACCCTATTTCTTGGTTGCACCATAATGATGGCCTTACTATTTCGAACGGTTGCACATAGGAGTAAATAAGCCAATTCTTGGCCAAAACTATTTTTTGCGGTTATTTGGGCATGATATTCCTAGGACGAAGTAATAATTGCCAATTATGCAGGAAAATGCAATTTTTTGGATAAATCTATCCACCTAACAGTGTAAAACCAGATAAAAATGTAAAAACACATATGTTTTCAAATAAAACCTCGCGTTTTATGTAAAATCTCTTGCTTTCGCTACGCAAACGTTTCTTAAATGGCTATAATCCACAAAGTAGCAAAAAACCCGTAGTTAAAACTTTATTCTTAAATGGATTTTCTAACATTTACATAGGAAAAAAACATCTAATTTATCTGTCATAAGACGAGTTTAGACAATCCCATTGAATTCCACCACTTAATTGTATCTTGACAGATACGTATTTCGACCTCAAAGGTAAGGCCGTCTTCAGTGTCTCGTACTTGACTCGACAGTCGAGTCAAGTACGAGACACTGAAGACGGCCTTACCTTTGAGGTCGAAATACGTATCTGTCAAGATACAATTAAGTGGTGGAATTCAATGGGATTGTCTAAACTCGTCTTATGACAGGTGAAAACATTCCACTAAAAAGCTCAAAATAATTTTCTTATCTAATTTATTTTAACCCATGCCCAAGATCCCAAAAGAAAAATGGTTGTATAAATTCGCATGCACAAAAGTAAACACTGTTTTATGTTTGAACACTCTTTTCTCCTTAACTTAAATCTTAACCTTTAAAATTAGGGTCTGAAAAGGTGAAGCCTGTAGTAAGAAATATAAATCATCTGTATTCTATATACCATGGCTTGAACAACAACGATTACCATGTCCGAATCGAAGCCCACAATATATCATAGCTAGCCATGACAAAAGTATCATAATAAGGCACCGTTCATAAATTATGATCACTCCAATGAAAACGGGTTCATCCTAAATCTAGATAATAACCGATTTCTCTACAATGCAGAATTTTTGATAAGCGATTTCAATATAAGGTTTGCAAAAAGATATCAACGCAACTCATGGGAGACCCATTATTCTATTTGTGTCTTGACAAAATGCATGCGAAATAGCATGCTTTTTACATTTTTTTCCTGGATTCGTTATATGTGGTAATTTATGAACAAATGTTAAAATTTTGTTTTAAAATGATGAAAAATCGCATTTTATTCAAATAGCTCAGAATCTAATTTGCGGACGTTTGCGGACGAGTTTTCACGTGGAATGCTTAGTCCATATCTTGAAGTTACACCCAAGTGATTTATCTTTGCCGGATCTTGCCGTATAGATTACCTTTTCCTCTGAAGAAAAACATAAAAAATAGAAAAAATATTGATTTTCAAGTGGTTATCACCTGAAACATAAAATTTATAATTTGACCATAAACATGAACAAAATGGAGACATACAACTATAATCTACTCATTGTGTACTAATAATAGCTGGTTGATAACATTTATGTTGTGTAAAAATCAGATTTTCCAAATACTCCACAAATAAAGTTGATAAAATCCAATCTTATACCTCATTTTTGAGCCCTAATTATATTTTTTTACAAAATTTTGGGTCATTTCTGAAATAGTCATAGTATGCAGAATGTTTTTAAATGTCTAAAAAAATATAAGAATGCATAAATGTTGAAATTTTTTTTTAGGTTTTGTCCACGAATTTGTTCTAGTTACTCTTCTGTGGGTTGTGTAGACCAACAGTTTTTTCTAAAAAATATAGTTTTGGCATAAAATGCATCTTTCTGCGTAAATCTGTATCCTGGACCATAGTGCAGTGTCGCCGGTGATGGAAATGCGCTGAGTGCAAAATGAGTTACCTTGATTGATCCATTTTCAAAGGATTCTAAAAATTCCTTAAAACATTTCCGGGGAAATTGCTAAAAAAAACTTCTTAAGAAACTCGTGAAGGAATCCCCAAATGATTTTTCGAAGGACTTTCTGTAAGAAGTTCTGAAGGAATTCCCGGAGGAATTCAAAATTCCAAAATTCCTAACTACCAAATCAAAATTCAAAGGAATTTCTAAAAGAATTATTAAATAAATTACCACAGAAATCCGAAGAAATCTCGAAATATTTCAAAAGAATACCTGACGAAATCACCAAAATATTTTGCAAAAATATTTGCTATAGTTTTTTTTGAGAAATTTTCGAATGGATCCCTAGAGGAATTTCTGAATGAAATCATGGAGGGAGTTTTGAAAGCGGTTCTGAGGGAAATTTCGAAGCAATTCCTAGAGCGATTTTTGGAAGAATACATGGAGGATTTTCTGATGGATATACTGAAGGAATTTTTGATTGAATGGCTGAAGCAATTTCTAGATGTACGCTAAGGAAATCCTGAAGTTTTTCCCTAAAGAATTTCTTAAATAATTTACGAGACAAAATGAGAGGCCTGCAATTAATTTATTTGAAAAAGGGTTTTCAAAATATTCACTTGTTTGAAATCATTATTTTGCTGCAAAAATCTATGTATGGCACGTTTATTTTTACCTGGAGATTTATGTAAAGCTTCTGGAAAAAACCTGGAAAATCAGAGAATTTTGTTTTTAGATAAGTAGACTTTTCTTGATAGTTAGGGTTTTTCGACCCGCTCCCCCCCCTTTGTATGATTTTTTCCATACAATTTTTCCAATACAATTTTTTGTTTATATGGACCGTAAGAAAACCATAGACCCCACTTTCCCCATAAATGCTTACGTAATAAGTGTACGGCAGAACTGAAGATGAAATCATAGCAATTGATTTTTTTTGGTAACTTAATGTAAGGCCACTTTGGTTCCTAGTAGTTATGCCTACGTTAATTCTGCTCATGATCTTCATTATCTTCAGTTGTAAGTTACGTCAATATTAAGAGGCGTGCTAATCTAACTTGTTTGACAGACAATAATAATTTATATTTCGTCTCAACAATGTTCCATGAGTGTCATAAATTCATTATAACAATAAGAATTCATTAGTTTTTTGTATGAAAACGGATTAATAACACATTTACCCGAAGTTATAGTTTAGTTTGTTGGATAATAATGATTTATTGATCTGAAAGTGATAACAACAAGTGATGTCTGTTGAATGACGCTAACATGAGTTCCATTAACCTTAAGGTCAATCAAGTAGACATTTTCTCATCCGTTTGCCTCGATATTAGACAAATTTTCAAAGTTCAGCTCGACAATACACAGATCGAAAGTAGAGGTCTTCTCTCCTCCGCCCATTCTGTACCAAAAAGCCGGTGGCAGCAGTTGGAGAAATTCCGCTCTGTGCTGTGCCACCTGACGACGTGCGATCAGCGTTGCTTTGGAGTGGGCTGCCTATATTGGCACCCGATAATGGCTTATTGTTTGTATTTTAATTAAAAGTAAGCACCCTCATTCGGGAACAATACCGTTACCCATCACGTAGGGTAGTCGGTCCAACTTGCGGAGGGTTCATGGTCGCCGTCAGCAGATACAACAACGCCAGCAATCACGGCGCGTGGCGCCCGGTACAGAGAGAGAGCGACGCCACACCGGTAATTAAACAGTCGATTGAGCCCTGAGCTCTCCGCCAACAGGGAGAACTCAAGGCCATAAACCGATATTAATTGTTCAATTCAGAGCCGTTGACCAAATTTATGGGTACTTCAAACTATACGATATGGCACGTGTCGTGTCCCGAGCCGTCATTGCTGTTGTTTGTTTGAATCAGGTGTTTGATGGACAAACGCTTGTTTACAGGGTGGTATCAATTAGCGCTTGGTTGAACACGGATTTCATTTTATTTGATATATGAACCATGTTTCTACATTGGTAGGACTAATATTATGAACTCATTAAAAATCAAACGCGACAGTATAATATTACGGAAAACTTGTTCAAATGAGAATTTTCAAAATGCTAGAACATTAGCATTTTATTGCAGCTGTTTCTAGTATGTTATTGCTGTACTATACTTGCATGCAGCTACAACAAAATAACATCGCTACGTTAATTGAACAACTATAAATAAAATGTGAATAACGTCTCGTAGTTTAGGACCTTGTATCAGAATAATATGATAATCACTACCTATTCAAATTCTAAAAGATAGAGTATACGGCTCAAACCTTAGCCTAATATGCTGTGGTTGGGCACAATTATCTTTGTAGATCTTCATATATTGAGGCTCTAACCAAAATGTGCCACCAGACGGCTTGCATACTTTTGCTTATTACGCCAAGTAGTCAAAAACAACAATAATTGTGCACAATCTCTTATTTGAGTAATCAAATGTTTCGAGCGAAATGGACTTTATGTTCGACAAAGTTCCCTAATCTTAGCTCTGGTGGTGGATGCTTTTTAAGCCAATGAAAGATTGGTGAATTATTCACTATAGATCGTTTGTAAAAGCTTGTAAAAACTTTGTAAAAAGACAGAAAAAAATTACTGTTGCTTGAAAAATATGTATTAATGGTACTGAAATGTCGGCAATTGATGTTAGCATTGTTAGCACATGAGTGATGAAACGCAATTAAAATCCACCCAGAATTTTGTTTTTATCGTGTGAACATTAATCCCCAATGCCGAACCACCACTGCTAATACCAAGCAGCTATAGGAATGAACTTTTCTTTTTACGGTTCGGTCCGGGAGAATTTCGTTATCAGCATTGTGACAAATGACGACAACACAAAATAAAACTCGTAAAATAAATACACCTTCCATCACGAGATCTCGCGCGTCCGTGTAGCTCAATTTTAATTACATCACGAGTCGCACTTTTTTTGTTTGCTTCAGCGTCGAGCCTTTTTATTCGGAAGCGTTGAAACGAGCTCAGAATACAATAATTAATTTGTTATGCTTTATCTAGTCATAATTTTGAACAGAACTGTGAGACACACACATAAATAACCTTGATCGTGCTTATGATGGATGAATGGATGGCAAGCATTTTAAAAAAGTTAGGTGATAAAATATTTCACTCTTATGAAACCCATGGACTACGTTATGAAGGTGAGGCAAGGAGATTCCATTGTACGATGATGTCCCGAATTCATTACCCTCAGGATGAGTCTACTTTCGATTATTTCTTTCATGCTCTTCCAATATTGAACAATTATTTTAAACTTTATTTATGTGTGCCTTAACTAGGTTGCAAGTTGTTCACCTGTAGAGCTGTGTATAATTTGATAATGCTGGATTTATGGCCGGCAACCAATTTATGTCATGGTATTCTCACGTTCGGACAACCCGTTGTTTCTTTATGAAGCGTGTTTATCACAGTAATAACCTACTGTTGGTGATTGTTGCTGCTTGCATTGCCTGAATTAGTTTACTATCAGTGGCTCATAATTTCGAAAGCAAGAACTTCTTACAGACCGTTTCACCGGAACCAGTTTCAGGGTCATTACATAGGAATAAGAGATGCGTTGCGACTCATCATTCTTTGTGATTTCAAAAGCTAAGGCATGTTATGGTAGTTTTTAATTTCCAGGATCATCGCCGCTAAAGAAATTTTCCGGGATCAATGTTTAAACATTTAAAAGTTTAATGTACTGAATCAGTTCAATTTAGATTTGTGGGAATTGCCACTGAAATCGATCTTCCAGTGCGATTCTAGCAACCACAAAATGCCAATCAATCTATTACTATCCTTCGAATCGATACCTAATGCCTTGGACCTATATAGGTCCGGGGCAAGTATTAGGGGCGTATGGTAAAAAACTTTAAATCCTGAAAAAAAATGTTATTTCGAATCCGAACATAGGACCATAATCTGTCTTGTAGATTATTTCCACTCATAAAGACAAATTGACAAGATTGGCATCAAACAGCAAAATAAACAACGGTAAAAATCCGTTTTTACTTGTAAAGCAGTGCACTTTTCATCATTTCCCTATACGAAATAGATGGAAGTGAAAAACCGTTTTATCGAAAAGCAAAAGTTTCATCCCTCTCCTTTTCCGTAAAGTGGAAAGGGATCGAAGGGAATGTCATTGAATGAAGACAAAGCACTGATTCGTATCATTAAAGGTACCATTGAGTGTGTTTGTGTGAGTGAAGATGAATTAGACAACCGGAAGGTCTCAACATGTGCGGTTTCCGGTGTCGATAGACGGGCGTAGCCAATATGCCAGATTAGGGCCTATCGCAACCACCATGTTGGTGAGTTTAAAGCTGAAAAACGTTGTGAAGGAGGTGAGGTCATGGTGGAAATTTTCCCAGGGTGACCAATATTTCCAAAACCATGATTGTAAGTCACGGTTCACTTTGTCACTACAAATTCTAAAGTTTGTTACCCATTTTGGCATAGTTTGGCAATGATTGAATTGAATGCCACTGGAGGCTTCCCTAAAGGCCTCGGAATGGTTCACAGGATGATCCTTTTCCCCATAATCTGGATAACTGGATGTCATGAAAAAAAATCCCGAAAACATTCTACATCTGTCAAAATCTACATAAATAAAATAGGGGAACTGTTCCATTTTCCATCTCACTGAGCATAAATTCATCTCATCGCAAAACAGAGGAATACAGCGCCAATCTTGTCGCTTCTTTTTGCTAACGTGCGTGCTCACTGCTGAAAAAAATCACAAATCAAATACTTTTTCATTGCTTCGTTTTTGATGGGATGGAAATGGGAGCTATGAGATGAAGTGCCGAACCGTTCCCCTAGTTAAATTTTAATGAATGAAGCTAAGAAATACTAATGGTAGACCCTATGGTCACCCCATTATGCTACTACTAATTTTGATTTTATCCCAACGTTTCGACCACCTTTCGGGTCTTCTTTAGGGAAACTGATCCGAAAAGTGGTCGAAACGTTAGGATAAAATCAAAATTATTGTGTTCAAATACGTTTTAAGATTCTGCCAAGACATTGTAAAGTCAAAAGTTTCGCAGTGTTGATTGTAAATGTCCATTATTCTATTTAAAGGTCCAAATTTGGCATAATTTCGTAGTTGCCTTGAAGGAATATAAAAGTTTAATTTTGATTAGATTTCAGGCGAATCAAAACGTTGCGCAATGATATCATTTACGAATGAAACCATTGCGATTTCCCGCCGCTCTTTCAAAGTTTGTATGTCAATAAGCATGGGAGTGGAAATGATGTCCAGCCTAATTTACAAAATTGTATATGGGTCATGAAAGTTATAGCAGAAACACTT
Organism: Armigeres subalbatus; assembly: GCF_024139115.2. Taxonomy (NCBI): domain Eukaryota; kingdom Metazoa; phylum Arthropoda; class Insecta; order Diptera; family Culicidae; genus Armigeres; species Armigeres subalbatus. Next base: position 125,293,933 of record NC_085141.1, on the reverse strand, counting down.
TGTGAACCCTAGCATGCATGTTATTAGCCCTGTGAAAGATTGTGTTATAGTGGTTTACGAAAAAAAAGTTTAGAGTCTAATATTACTTCTAAGTGTCTTACTCTTTTACATTTTTCCACATTTTGACTTCCTAACTCGATTGAAATGTTTGATGTTGTTCTTTTTCTGCTAAATGATATCAAGTTGCATCTATTTACATTCAGTTCTAATAGGCTTTACTTGCACCATGTGTTAAATTTGTCTATTTCATGACGGATTACATTGATGTTGACTTCATTTCTTATTTCCAGAAAGAGCTTCATGTCATAGGTATAAATTAATTCTTTAATATTTTTCAGAACGTAGGAAATGTCGTTTACAAACACAAATGAGAGCCTTGAGGGACTCCCGAAGTGACTTGAATTGGTTTTGATCTGTGTCCATTAAATTTAATAATTTATTGGCGGTCAGTTAAGTATGATTCTAGCCATTTCAGGAGACCTGGTTCAATTCCATTTTTGCTATTCTCGTATACAAAGTATACGTAATTGCTATATGTTCCCTTCAAAAACGAACTTTTTATAGGAGGCCCGGGACCCATAGTGTTATATACCGATCGACTCAGCTCGACGAATTGGGGTGATGTCGTGTGTATGTGTGTGTGCAAACTAATCTCACTCATTTTTTAGGCACTTATCTTTAACCGATTTGCTCGCAACAAGTTGCATTCGACGCGGAATCCTGTCTCATTGTTTCGTATTGGAAATTGGCCGGATCAGACTATGACAGCGGTTCTCAACCTTTTTCATGAGAGGTACCCCTTCGAACTTTTGCATTAACTGAGGTACCCCCTTGAACAGAGGCTTCCGAGCCTCTTGCAAGGATGTTTCCAACCCTTTTAAAAGGAACCTCCCGAGCCTCTTGAATAGAGCATTTCGAGCTTTTTGCAAAAAGGCTTTCGACCTCTTCAAAGAAAGCTCCCAAGTCTCTTGAAAGGAGCAGTCCAGGCCACTTAAAACGAGGCTTCCGGGCCACTTGAAAGGAAGCTTCCGTGCCATTTGGAAGGAGAACTCAGGGCTTCTTGAAAAGATGCTTCTGGGCTCCTTGTACGAAGGCTTCCGAGCCTCTTGAAAGGAGGCTTCCGAAATTCTTGAAAGGAGGCTTCCAAGCCTCTTAAAGGTAGCCTTCCGAGCTTCTTGGAAGTCGGCTTCCAAGACTCTTTAAAGGAGGCGTCCAGGTCACTTAAACGAGGCTTCCGAGCCTCTTGAAAGGAGGCTTCCGAGCCTCTTGAAAGGAGGCTTCCGAGCCTCTTGAAAGGAGGCTTCCGAGCCTCTTGAAAGGAGGCTTCCGGGCCTCTTGAAAGGAGGCTTCCGGGCCTCTTGAAAGGAGGCTTCCGAGCCTCTTGAAAGAAGGCTTCCGGGCCTCTTGAAAGGAGGCTTCTGGCCTCTTGAAACGAGGCTTCTGGCCTCTTGAAACGAGGCTTCCGGGCCTCTTGAAACAAGGCTTCTGCCTCTTGAAACGAGGCTTCCGGGCCTCTTGAAAGGAGGCTTCGGGCCTCTTAAAGAGGCTTCTGAGCCTCTTGAAAGGAGGCTTCTGAGGCCTCTTGAAAGGAGGCTTGAGCCTCTTGAAAGGAGGCTTCCAGGCCTCTTGAAAGGAGGCTTCCGAGCCTATTGAAAGGAGGCTTCCGAGCCTCTTGAAGGGAGGCTTCCGGGCCTCTTGAAAGGAGGCTTCCGAGCCTATTGAAAGGAGGCTTCCTAGCCTATTGAAAGGAGGCTTCCTAGCCTATTGAAAGGAGGCTTCCTAGCCTATTGAAAGGAGGCTTCCGAGCATCTTGAAAGGAGGCTTGAGTCTTGAAAGGAGGCTTCGAGCCTCTTGAAAGGAGGCTTCTGAGCCTCTTGAAAGGAGGCTTCTGAGCCTCTTGAAAGGAGGCTTCCAGCCTCTTGAAAGGAGGCTTCTGAGCCTATTGAAAGGAGGCTTCTGAGCCTCTTGAAAGGAGACTTCAAGCCTCTTGAAAGGAGGCTTCTGAGCCTCTTTAAAGGAGGCTTCTGAGCCTCTTGAAAGGAGGCTTCCTAACTTCTTGAAAGGAGGCTTCCAGGCCTCTTGAAAGGAGGCTTCCAGGCCTCTTGAAAGGAGGCTTCCAGGCCTCTTGAAAGGAGGCTTCCAAGCCTCTTGAAAGGAGGCTTCCGAGCCTCTTGAAAGGAGGCTTCCGAGCCTCTTGAAAGGAGGCTTCCGAGCCTCTTGAAAGGAGGCTTCCGAGCCTCTTGAAAGGAGGCTTCCGAGCCTCTTGAAAGGAGGCTTCCGAGCCTCTTGAAAGGAGGCTTCCGAGCCTTTTTCGTATTGAAAATTGGTCGAATCTAATTATGGGATTCGGAGTTATAGCCAAAATACATTTTCTTACAAGAAAAATTCTCACTCATTTTTAGACACTTACCTTAGGCGACCTTTAAAAAAGGCGAGTTGCGTATCAGTTATCCTATTTTTAATTGGCAAAAATAGCTAGAGTCTTATGACAAGTAAAGACATTCCACTAAAAAGTTCAAAATAAACAAAATGTGCTTCAAATGTTTTTATAAATTTCCTTCATTTTAGCTGGGCTTTTCATGCGATTAGAATTTTAACAATATATGAAAACCTCAGTCACATTCTGTTTAAATTCTGAAAAAGTTGTTGGCAGCCCGTTGGTCAATGGAATAGTGCTACTTTCTTCCGAGCCTCTTGAAAGGCGGCTCCGAACTCTCTTAAAAGGAGGCTTCCGAGCCTCTTGAAAGGAGGCTTCCGAGCCTCTTGAAAGGAGGCTTCCGAGCCTCTTGAAAGGAGGCTTCCGAGCCTCTTGAAAGGAGGCTTCCGAGCCTCTTGAAAGGAGGCTTCCTAGCCTCTTGAAAGGAGGCTTCCGAACCCTTTTGAAAGGAGGCTTCCGAGCCTCTTGATAGGAGGCTTCCGAGCCTCTTGGAAGGAGGCTTCCGAGCCTCTTGAAAAGAGCTTTCCGGACCTCTTGGAAGAAGGCTTCCGGGCCTCTTGAAAAGAGGCTTCTGGTCCTCTTGAAAAGAGGCTTCTGGTCCTCTTGAAAGGAGGCTTCCGGGCCTCTTGAAAAGAGGCTTCTGGTCTTCTTGAAAGGAGGCTTCCGGGCCTCTTGAAAGGAGGCTTCCGAACCATTTGGAAGGAGGCTTCCAGGCCTCTTGAAAGGAGACTGCCGGGCCTCTTGAAATGAAGCTTCCGGGCCTCTAGAAAGGAGGCTTTCGGGCCTCTTGAAAGGAGGCTTCCGGGCGTCTTGAAAGGAGGCTTCCGAGCCTCTTGAAAGGAGGCTTCCGGGCCTCTTGAAAGGAGGCTTCCGGGCCTCTTGAAAGGAGGCTTCCGAGCCTTTTAAAAGGAGGCTTCTGAGCCTCTTGTAAGGAGGCTTCCGGGCCTCTTGAAAGGAGGCTTCCGAGCCTCTTAAAAGGAGTCTTCCGAGCCTCTTGAAAGGAGGCTTCCGAGCCTCTTGAAAGGAGGCTTCCGAGCCTCTTGAAAGGAGGCTTTCGGGCCTCTTGAAGGGAGTCTACCTAGCCTCTTGAACGGAGATTTCCGAGCCTCTTGAAAGGAGGCTTCCGAGCCTCTTGAACGAAGGCTTCCGAGCCTCTTGAAAGGAGGCTTCCGAGCCTCTTGAAAGGAGGCTTCCGAGCCTCTTGAAAGGAGGCTTCCGAGTCTTTTTCGTATTGAAAATTGGTCGAATCAAATTATGGGATTCGGAGTTATAGCCAAAATACATTTTCTTACAAGAAAAATTCTCACTCATTTCTAGACACTTACTTTAGGCGACCTTTAAAAAGGCGAGTTGCGTTTCAGTTATCCTATTTAATTGGCAAAAATAGCTAGAGTTTTATGGCAAGTAAAGACATTCCACTAAAAAGCTCAAAATAAACAAAATGTGCTTCAAATGTTTCTATAAATTTCCTTCATTTTAGCTGGGCTTTTCATGCGATTAAAATTTTGACGATATATGAAAACCTAAGTCACATTCTGTTTAAATTCTGAAGAAGTTGTTGGCAGCCCGTTGGTCAATGAAATAATGTTACTTTCTTCCGAGCCTCTTGAAAGGAGGCTTCCGAGCCTCTTAAAAGGAGGCTTCCGAGCCTCTTGAAAGGAGGCTTCCGAGCCTCTTGAAAGGAGGCTTCCGAGCCTCTTGAAAGGAGGCTTCCGAGCCTCTTGAAAGGAGGCTTCCGAGCCTCTTGAAAGGAGGCTTCCGAGCCTCTTGAAAGGAGGCTTCCTAGCCTCTTGAAAGGAGGCTTCCGAACCCTTTTGAAAGGAGGCTTCCGAGCCTCTTGATAGGAGGCTTTCGAACCTCTTGGAAGGAGGCTTCCGAGCCTCTTGAAAAGAGGCTTCCGGGCCTCTTGAAAGGAGGCTTCCGGGCCTCTTGAAAAGAGGCTTCTGGTCCTCTTGAAAGGAGGCTTCCGGGCCTCTTGAAAGGAGGCTTCCGGGCCTCTTGAAAAGAGGCTTCTGGTCTTCTTGAAAGGAGGCTTCCAGGCCTTTGGAAGGAGGCTTCCGAGCCTCTTGAAAGGAGGCTTCCGAGCCTCTTGAAAGGAGGCTTCCGAGCCTCTTGAAAGGAGGCTTCCGAGCCTCTTGAAAGGAGGCTTCCGAGCCTCTTGAAAGGAGGCTTCCGAGCCTATTGAAAGGAGGCTTCTGAGCCTCTTGAAATAAGGCTTCCGAGCATCTTGAAAGGAAGCTTCCGAGCCTTTTTAAAGGAGGCTTCCGAGCCTCTTGAAAGGAGGCTTCCGAGCCTCTTGAAAGGAGGCTTCCGAACCTCTTGAAAGGAGGCTTCCGAGCCTCTTGAAAGGAGGCTTCCGAGTCTCTTGAAAGGAGGCTTCCGAGCCTCTTGAAAGGAGGCTTCCGGGCCTCTTGAAAGGAGGCTTCCGGGCCTCTTGAAAGGAGGTTTTTGGTCCTCTTGAAAGGAGGCTTCCGGGCCTCTTGAAACGAGGTTTCCGGGCCTCTTGAAACGAGGCTTCCGGGCCTCTTGAAAGGAGGCTTCCGGGCCTCTTGAAAGGAGGCTTCCGGGCCTCTTGAAAGGAGGCTTCCGGGCCTCTTGAAAGGAGGCTTTCGGTCCTCTTGAAAGGAGGCTTCCGAGCCTCTTGAAAGGAGGCTTTCGGTCCTCTTGGAAGGAGGCTTTCGGTCCTCTTGAAAGGAGGCTTCCGGGCCTCTTGAAACGAGGTTTCCGGACCTCTTGAAACGAGGCTTCCGGGCCTCTTGAAAGGAGGCTTCCGGGCCTCTTGAAAGGTGGCTTCCGGGCCTCTTGAAAGCAAACAATGAGACCGAATTCCACGTCGACTGAAACTTGTTGCGCGTAACACGGTCAACACTTAGTTCCAACAAGTGCATATACAGTGGCTACACGTGTCAAATAAGGGCTCTAGTGCCATAATTCACTAGGTGAGTGAATTTGATGAACTCCTGCGCAGGACTATACAGCCTGCTGAAAAAGAAGGCGACGATGAATTCAGACCAGCAAAAAAGAGCCGAATAGATCATTTGGCCGTAAAGGTCATTTGGACGAACAGGTCATTTGGCCGAATGTGTCATTTGACGTCTCACATCTCACTTCTCACAATGAAAATTGAGACATAAAAAGTTAGAAGTGATGAGTGAGAATAGAGGCGTCTCGCTTCTCACTTTACGCAGTGAGAAGTGATAAGTGTGGAATATGGATTGAAAAGTGAGACGTCTCACTCACTCCTCATATCATGCTTCCCACTGTAAAAAGACGTCCAACTTCTCACATCCATCGCACTACTCACTTTTCACAGTGAGAAGTGAGATATGAGGTGTTAGAAAAGAGTAGTGAGATGTCTCATTATTCACTTCTCGCTCCTCATTTCTCACTTCTCACTGTGAAATGCTTCTCACTTTTCACTGTGAAAAGCTTCTCACTTCCCACTGTGAAAAGCTTCTCACTTTTTACAGTGAGAAGTGGAAAACGAGGAATGGGAAATGACAAGCGAGTAGTCAGACGTCTCACTACTCACTTTTCACAGTGAGAATTGAGAAATAAGTAGTTAGAAGTGAGACGTCTCGCTTTTCACATTTCATTTCTTATTTTTTAAATGACCTGTTCGACCCAAGGATCAATTCGGCCAAATGACCTATTCAGTGATCCTATTCAGCCAAATGTCCTATCCAGCTAAATGTCCTATCCGGCCATCGTCCTATTCAGCCAAATGTCTTATTCGGCCAAATGGCCTTTTCGGCCAAATGTCTTATTCGGCGGATGGGTTTCAGCCTGATGGTTTGTTCGGTCTAGTGGCATCCAGGTTTAATTGTCAAACGAACAATTCAGTGCAACTTTTAACACCCTGGATCGATTACAAAATGAACATTTCGTTATAACTTTGAAACCTCTTAGCCGATTTCAATTCATTTTGGAAAAAGTAGTTGAAGTGTTTTTCAGTAACCGAGTAGTTTATTACAAGTGATCGCATAGACCAATTTGAATTAATAGAGAAGGTTGGAAGCAGAAGAAATATGAAAGAAGAAAAAGAAAACAAATGAAAAGGGTAGAACCATAAAGAAGAAGGAATAAGAGAAATGGAAGAAGAGGAAGAAAGAAGGAAGTGAAAATAGAAAGAAGCAAGAAAAACGGAAGAAGGCAGAAGAAAGAAGAAAAGAGGAAGAAAGAAACGAGAACAATGAAGAAGAATGGAGAAGAATGTAGGTAAGAAAAGAAAGAAAAAATATAGAAAAGAATGAAGGTGGGATAAGTAAGAAGGAAAAAGAAGAAGTTAGAAGAGTGGTAGAAGATAGATATAAAGAAAAACCGAAATAGGAATCAAGAGGGAGCCTATGTAATACTTAACCCGAGAGTAGCGTTTTTTAATCTATTGTGGTATTAGCCAAACGGCATTCCGCCACATGGCGTAACAAAAGACAGAAAGGTGTAGCAGACACCAATCACTATGGGGAAGGTGGTCGGTTGTCGGCACCTTTTTTTTAGTCCATTTCATTGGTTGTATTCCATCTATTAGAATTCTTTTTTTACCAATTTTGTTAAGCGTTAATTTTATCCCGTTTCGAAAAAATTGGTCGGTTGTTGGCACCCTAAAAAACCCACTCAAAGTGAAAAAATATGAAGCGGTGGCGTTATGGCTGGAAAGATCAAGATTTATTGTGTCAACATTTAAGTACATCATACACATTTTATAGAGATTTAAAAAATTGTTAGTTTTGCTAACAACTTGGCTTATGGCCTGAAATTAGGCATTAAACAGATGATTTCCCTTGATAAACAAACCTGGGTACCGACAACCGAAATAAGTAACCCTTTTGAAAAATGAAAATAATAGGTAAATTGTGACCGCTACGGTGGCATTCAATATTGAACCACAAATAAAAGTAAATTTGCTTTGTAAAAACGTAATGCGCTCACCATTTCGATCATTTTACTACGGTTTATAGCACTAAAAATGCCCAAAAAAAAACTTTGGAGTGGGTTTTCACTTGACAAAAAAGTGTTTTCTCTGTAAAACGAAACAAAAGCTTACAAAGACAACAAGACCGTGCTTACATAGCACACGTATTGCAAATGTTAATATGATCACATCTGTTTTCTGTCAAAAGTTACGACGGGGTGCCGGCTACCGCTCACCTTGCCCTACCCATTGAGCTGCTTTTGTGTAACGATCTACCTTTCTATTAATCCATCTACCTATGTGCGTTTGGTGCTGCAAGCAGCCATTTGAATTGCATAATTTACTTTTCAATCCCGAGCAAAGCCGGGTATATAAAACTAGTGTTGATATAGAATACGAGAAAGGCAAAACACAATTTTAACAAATTAGTCCCATTACATCGAAATGACATTTCCCGTCAATGTCTGATACGGAACTACGGTTAGCTGGGATCATGGAGGCCATCGATACCTTTCCCATTATTCAATTTGAAAACTACTTGCTTCCAATGTGGACTGATGCTAAGTTTCTTTTGAGTTTCAACATGTTAAAACTTATCTGCATCGACGGAATTCGGCAACTTTATATATTTTTTATTTAATTGTTAATAATTAATCAATTGGAGAAAAATTATCAAATTTATATTGGTTCAGCGTTGCATATTTTTTCCTGACCATCTTGCTTCCTATTCTTTTGACCCAACTATGTGCCATCCATCGAAAGACTTACTCCAGAGTTAGGGGTTTCTTGATCCAACTATGCCCTACAGTGATCCCGACCATCAATGAACTCGTCGTGACTATCATTCTAATTATATTTTCAAGTAGTGATTCAACTTCATCCGTATTCACCCGTATTGCTCTTTTAATTTGCAACATAATTGAGATTGCATCTTGGTAGCTTGATGCCTGTCATGTCGATTGAACGATAATCTTCGACTGCATATTTGCATTCGTTATCGTCGTCGCACCTTTTGCACGATCTCACATGTGGTCACCGATCATACTGTCTCGCGAGACAACTCAATCATTGTCGCCAGCAGTCGCACCGCTTCTGCTGACTGACTTGAACGAGTGCAATGATAATAACCTTCTACAATAAACCGCCCACGGTGGCGTTGATGATGATGACGATGAGGATCGTGCTTTTCTCAGCGCGCCAAAGTCAATGCACAGAAAACCGTGCCACATAAATATTTCATACATCATTCACTGCTAAGTAAGCTAATATCGATTACAGCAGCGAAGTAGCGCTGCTGCAATACTCAGTCAGTTGAAACTTCGACCGGGTCTCGTTCGACTGCACAAAGGAATTCACTGGCATACAATCCAGCGCAGCTTGAGGTTAACCTCTTGAATTCCTCGTCACTTAATTCTACAGTTTAGTAACAGCAACAAAAAACGGTGCACTTTAACGGGTCTCAAGTCTCGATTCGTACCTTCATGTGTGTCTAAAAGCAATTCAATCGCACCTGGGCACGGCGGTCGACGGCAGCAGCAGATCACCGACTTCGATCAATGATCAAGGAGAAATTTCCGCGCTCGATATGTGCTTCCGGTCGGCGTTCGTCATTGCCCTCTGCCGTCTAGCTGGTCGTGTGATTGATCGTTCCTAACACCAATCGATTACACGGCTGCTTGAATATACGAGCGGGGTTGCACAGAGTCCGGATAATTATATCAGATCCACCGCACGATGTGCTGCAACTGCGCGATCCCAAAAAGGTGCGAACGAGTTTTCAGCTCTGATTGCTGCGCGACGACTACCGGCTACCCCGAATGTGTACAAAACGAACCTCAATGAAACAAGCCGCCAGTTCGTTGCTCAATCCGCCGCTAAAGGCATCTTGATGGCAAGGGGTTAAGTGCCGTTTACAATTAACCACCGCACGGGTACGTGACCCAGACGATGGGTACGTGAACCGAGCACGTAAAGTGTGCACAGATCGTATCTCGTAGGCCACGAAAAATCAATCCCGACGAGTGACCCCATAAGAGAATTATCTGCCTCGACTGTCAAAGAACATCGGAATCAAACGCCACTAATGAACTCATTTTCAGAGTCATACGTGCGCCTGTAGCTTGTAAGACGATAGGACTTTTATGTGGTCAAAGTGAATGAATCATTTGTTTGGAAGAGAGTACAAATTTATGCGACCCAAATGCATGTCTACAAATTAAGACAATGTTCTTATTAGGCCGGAAAAGCGCACTTCCATTTCCAAATTTGTGGTAACCACTTATAATTTGAAATTTTGCGTATGTTTGTTTTGTATCTCCTGCAATCACGAGAAATGCCTAGTGTGTTTATATTTTGATGAACAGTCATATTACACATACACATTTTTTTTTCCGAAATGGACATATTTTTTGCTCGAACAAACGATTCAAATATGTTTGTGTTAAATCTTGGTCTATTTGAAAAGGACCTAACAGCCAAAATTTATTCTTGCCAGTGCTTTGTCTATGTATGTAGAGAGGAACCGGAAAGAATAAATTTTGTCTGTTACTCCCTTTCCAAATGTTGGTCTAGAAATGTTCATATCAGATATCTGAATCTGATTCATGATTGCCTGCGTGCAAAGCCAATCAAATCTGCAAATGACCCTCGAGGCGACTTGTTTGATGAACAAAAAAAAACTAAGAAAGAATAGCCTATGAATGACATGCATATGATCACCGCACAATGGTCGGATTCGTCAAATTTCACGACATACATCGATTACTCGAAAACCATCAGTGCTAGAGTTTTGACGTCTTCAGAAGAAATGATCTACAAGAAGAGATCTATTTTTGGTGTAAGTTGTCATTAGGGTGGCCCTTCGGTAAAATTTTTTTGGAAATGTATTTTTTTACCCTTTTGAGTTAGGAGTTCATATAATTCTACAAAGTTGCAGAGAATTGAATTCTAAGCATTTTTGCTTAATATACATTTATTTTATCTCATATAGGTGATGTTTTATGACAAAAATGCTAAATTTAGATAGGGTGGTCCCAAAAAAATATTTTTAGCTTCCACTTTCATCAATTCAGAATATTTTCAAAAACTGTCTTAGCATCGCTTCATGGTCTTTGGATGGCGCATCTTTTGGTTACATAAGATGGTTGATAGCTTCATTTTAAAGCATATTATAAGCGTTTTTTCATGAAAAAGTGATATTTTTCTGAGCGTTCTACTGCAGCTAGTAGCAAATATTAGCAAACATTTCAATCGTAATCTGAAAGTATACATGCAGGCCCATCAAATCCATGGTATTTCATTTGTCCATCTTTGTCCACTTTTGTTTGACGATAGTATTATTTTTGTACGAAAAATTAGGGTGAAACACATATATCATCTTTTGGATTTTCACACTATTTGGTAGAATAAAAGACAAGAACACCGTCTTTGACGAGAGGTCGTACAGACTGAACACTTAACACCTAGACAACTGACAGGACGCGTAACACCCGGTGGAGAATTTTTCGATCACAAAAAGTTTCCTTCTTATCGAGGCGGGAATCGAGCCCACGCTCCATAGTCCATGCCTCTAGACGATTAACGGCGCTAACCACAAGGCCATAAAGCCCACAAAGAATCGTTCTTTATCTAAAATATTTAAATCAACTCGTGTGGAAAAGAAGTCGAAAAAATCATTTTGACATTTTAACTACTGGAACGGTTTTTAAGGTGTTCTCATGAAATAAATTCGCTACTTTTGTGGCAAAATACAAAATCATAAAATTCAAGTTGGTTTTTCATGGCTAATTCGCAGAATAATTTCATTTTCACAGTTTCTAAGTAAGGGTCGCCAATACTACATATAATTCCATGATCATTGATAATTGGTCCAGTAGTTCAAAAATTATGTTTTAAAAAATATGTTTTCCAAAATGTTGATTTTTTCGACCACCCTGGATCGAAATCGGACAAAATTAAAAAGTGAGTTCATCTATTTTCGAAAACGAACGATTCTACCAAATATTGCGAAATCAGAGATATGGTATATGTGTTTCCCATGGAATAGCTGATTTTTCATACAAAAACTAATATGATTATCAAACAAAAGTGGACAAAGATGGACAAATGAAATACCATGGATTTGATGGGCCTACATGTATACTTTCAGATTACGATCGAAATTTTTGCTAATATTTGCTACTAGCTGCAGTAGAATGCTCAGAAAAATATCACTTTTTCATGAAAAAACGCTTATAAAATGCTTGAAAATAAAGCTATCAACCATCTTATGTAACCAAAAGATGCGCCATCCCAAGACCGTGAAGCGATGCTAAGACAGTTTTTGAAAATATTCTGAATTCATGAAAGTGGACGCTAAAAACTATTTTTTTCGGGACCACCCTATCTAAATTTAGCAATTTTGTCATAAAACATTACCTATATGAGATAAAATAAATGTATATTAAACAAAAATGCTTAGAATTAAATTCTCTACAACTTTGTAGAATTATATGAACTCCTAACTCAAAAGGGTAAAAAAATACATTTCCAAAAAAATTTCACCTAAGGGCCACCCTAATGACAACCTACACCAAAAATAGATCTCTTCTTGTAGATCATTTCTTCTGAAGACGTCAAAACTCTAGCACTGATGGTTTTCGAGTAATCGATTTATGTCGTGAAATTTGACGAATCCGACCATTGTGCACCGTAGGGGTTAATTCAATTAGGATACAGCAGCAGCACGCAGGTAGGAGCAGTAGGAGACATATTCAATTGGCAAGTTTGATTATTCGAACCAGTGTTGCGGAATTGCAAATTAATTGCTTAGATAAGACATAGTATGCGAAATTCCTTTTTTCCAGGACCGCAAAAATCCAGAAGACCTTATACTTGCTTCTCGTAATAAGGAAGGGAGGTTCCAAAATTCATTGAATTTTTGACAAAAAAAGATCAAATCTGAATACAATGTTGACCCGAATTTGTCACTCCCAATTTCGTCTACCCTCAAATTTGTCTATCCCCGATAAAATCACGTTTTTTACCCGATTTTGTCTCCCTTTAAAATTTTAAAAAATTTAGTCGTTATTTTCTATTTCTAAATAATAAGTAAAGCAAGCAGCTAACGATTTTTCATTAATTAACCTCTACTTCCTCTGCATTTTGTATCAAATCTCGCATGAAAACCGATCAGAGAATGTCATACTTGTTATGCCAGCTCATTACTCTTGTTGGCTCCTCCTGGAACAAGTATATGAATTGTGTATAGAAATATATCTTTGACCCACACAATCTTCCCGATTCCATTAAGTTTGAAGACGGAAAGGAAAACAAATCTGCATGGTGCCAATTCCACTTGAATCACTTATTGATGTCCCTGTCACCCTTCTACTTGAGATTGATTGATAATTCAACATTGTTGTTTCAAAAAGGCGAAAGTTGCAAACGTAAACATTTACTTCTTCTGCTGATTTCAGGAAGATTAGAGACTTCTGGCGGTATTTTCCACCTCCGTTTGATAGAAGCCGCGGAGCGCCACCAGTTCCAAGTGGTTGTTAGCTGGGAGCGGTCCTAGTTGTTGAGCAATTTGCAGGAAAAGGAATTGTTTACGTTTGCGACATTGGCCCTCATGAAACAACCGTGTCGAATTCTCACATCCACATAACAAACAACGTGGATTATGATATTCTTTGGTCACTGCTTCTTTAATCTGGCATTCAACACCCGTTCAATACCCGTCTTCGGCCGAATTTTTTTGTATGGTAGCCAAGGTTGTGAAGTATACAGCATTTGATTCCCTCGATAGGAGTTTAAAAATAGATTCAATGTAGACACAAACATATAAACAGTTCTTATTTTCTCGTGACCGGGGACCTAATGCAAGGGCCTGCCGATTGCTTAATGCAATCTGAGCATATGTCGCAAATTATGGCAAACTGTACGCGGAATCAAAGCAGGATTTGAATAAAATCATGCACTTGGGGGTGTAGGAATGCAAAACGTTTTCCGTAGATATTCAATAACTTCGAGAAAAGTTGAAAAGAACTTCAGATTTGAATACGAACAAAATATTATTTGTACTTTTAATGAATTTCTGATAGCTTCAAAAGTGTTTTGGATCGACTTGGTGGAGCGACACCAAAGAATTTTCGATTGGCATTCGAATAATATTCTTCGAAGAATAAAAAAGCATTTTTTGTTACAATTCAAAACAAGATTTTTCAGAAAATTGGATGAATTTATCGTACAGATTAAAACAAGTTTTCCGTGGCAATTAAAAATAATATCCCTGATGAATTTAACATAAAAAGTTGGGTGGGTGTACAAATTGTCCCCATACTTAAGAACAAGTTTTATTGCATTTCTCGTACAAAAAGTTGAACCGAAAGGCTATCATTTCACTCGAAGAACGAACTTTTTATAGAAGGCCCGGAGATCCATAATATGTACCAATCGACTAAGCTCAACGAACTGAGCACATTTCTGTCTATCCGTGTGTATGTATGTGTGTATGCGTGTGTGTGTATGTATGTGCACAAAAGCTAAGAAAATCATTAGACAACTTTTCATATGGTAATCCTTAACCGATTTTCTCGCAACAAGTTTTCTTCGACAGAGGGCAAATCCTAGTTGATCACTATTGAATTTGATAACGATCAACCGTTGCGTTTAAGAATAAGGTACATCGAACCGAGTCATTTTAGCGCCATAGAAGGTTGGTATCTTGACTAAATGCGAGAAAGGCAGTTTCACTACTCGGTGGATTAAGTTGAGTTATTTTTATAATAAGTTTTGCTACTGACCTATCATACGAAAGATTTCGTTCCCTGCTCCTTAGATCATTTATGAAAACCAAAATAAAATATGTAATTATACTCAAAATTGCTTAATCCATGATAGTATCATATGTACCAGTTGTGGCACTATTCTTAATTTTGGTTTCTATTGTGGCAAATTCCATTGTTTTCTTATGGGATTGGCCGTAATGGAACCACTAATGCGACAAAATCAATCAATTCTAACAATTATGTTTTGTTTGTTCTGGAGGAGGTTAACGGTGTTATCGTATAACATGGATATGGTTCACTGATCTGAACATGTTTTGTGAAGATTTGTTGGGCCATTTGAAATGTAACTTTTGGATATGCAATCCACCTAGCAGAATCCCGTATTAATTGCAACCCACCAGGTACAAAATGGAATGATTTTTAGAAATAGGATAGAATTGAGCTCACTTTAAATTGAGAAAATCATTTTAAAACAACTGCTTCATACTCCTTCATTAAATTAGCCAAAATCTCCAAAAATCCAAAAAATGTTAATCAATTTGGATTAAATTCGACTTTGGATTGGATGTGGATTGGATTTGAATTGGCTTTGGATTGGATTTGGATTGGATTTGGATTGGATTTAGATTGGATTTGGATTGGATTTGGATTGGATTGGATTGGATTTGGATTGGATTTGGATTGGATTTGGATTGGATTTGGATTGGATTTGGATTGGATTTGGATTGGATTTGGATTGGATTTGGATTGGATCTGGATTGGATTTGGATTGGATTTGGATTGGATTTGGATTGGCTTTGATTTGGATTGGTTTGGATTGGTTGGATTGGTTTGGATTGGTTTGGATTGGATTTGGATTGGTTTGGATTGGTTTGGATTGGTTTGGATTGGTTTGGATTGGTTTGGATTGGTTTGGATTGGTTTGGATTGGTTTGGATTGGTTTGGATTGGTTTGGATTGGTTTGGATTGGTTTGGATTGGTTTGGATTGGTTTGGATTGGTTTGGATTGGATTGATTGATTGGATTGGATTGGTTTGGATTGGTTTGGATTGGTTTGGATTGGTTTGAACTGGGTTGAATTGGTTTGGATTGAATTGGATTGGATTTGGATTGGTTTGGATTGGTTTGGATTGATTGGATTGTATTTGGATTGATTTGGATTGGTTTGGTTGGATTTGGATTGGATTTGGATTGGTTTGGATTGGTTTGGATTGGTTTGGATTGGATTGGATTGGTTGGTTTGGATTGGTTTGGATTGGTTTGGATTGGTTTGGATTGGTTTGGATTGGTTTGGATTGGTTTGGATTGGTTTGGTTGGTTTGGATTGGTTTGGATTGGTTTGGATTGGTTTGGATTGGTTGGATTGGTTGGTTTGGATTGGTTTGGATTGGATTTGGATTGGTTTGGATTGGTTTGGATTGGTTTGGATTGGTTTGGTTGGTTTGGATTGGTTTGGATTGGTTTGGATTGGTTTGGATTGGTTTGGATTGGTTTGGATTGGTTTGGATTGGTTTGGATTGGTTTGGATTGGTTTGGATTGGTTTGGATTGGATTTGGTTGGTTTGGATTGGTTTGGATTGGTTTGGATTGGTTTGGATTGGTTTGGATTGGATTTGGATTGGTTTGGATTGGTTTGGTTGGTTTGGATTGGTTTGGATTGGTTGGATTGGTTGGATTGATTTGGATTGGTTTGGATTGGTTTGGATTGGTTTGGATTGGTTTGGTTGGTTTGGATTGGTTTGGATTGGATTTGGATTGGTTTGGATTGGATTTGGATTGGTTTGGATTGGATCTGGATTGGATTTGGATTGGATTCGGATTGGTTTGGATTGGTTTGGATTGGTTTGGATTGGTTTGGTTGGTTGGTTGAATTGGTTGGTTGGATTGGTTTGGTTGGTTTGGATTGGTTTGGATTGGTTTGGATTGGTTTGGATTGGATTTGGATTGGTTTGGATTGGTTTGGATTGGATTTGGATTGGTTTGGATTGGTTTGGTTGGTTTGGATTGGTTTGGATTGGTTTGGATTGGTTTGGATTGGTTTGGATTGGTTTGGATTGGTTTGGATTGGTTGGTTTGGATTTGGATTGGATTGGATTGGTTTGGATTGGTTTGGATTGGTTTGGATTGGTTTGGTTGGTTTGGATTGGTTTGGATTGGATTTGGTTGGTTTGGATTGGTTTGGATTGGTTTGGATTGGTTTGGATTGGTTTGGATTGGTTTGGATTGGTTTGGATTGGTTTGGATTGGTTTGGATTGGTTTGGATTGGTTTGGATTGGATTTGGATTGGATTTGGATTGGATTTGGATTGGATTTGGATTGGATTTGGATTGGATTTGGATTGGATTTGGATTTGGATTGGATTTGGATTGGATTTGGATTGGATTCGGATTGGATTTGGGATGGATTTGGATTGGATTTGGTTTGGATTAGATTTGGATTGGATTTGGATTGGATTTGGATTGGATTTGGATTGGATTTGGATTGGATTTGGACTGGATTTAAATTTGGATTGGATTTGGATTGGATTTGGATTGAATTCGGATTGGATTTGAATTGGATTTGGATTGGATTCGAATTTGGTTTGGATTGGATTTGGATTGGAGTTGGATTTGGATTGGATTGGATTTGGATTGGACTTCATTGTATTGGCCAAAATCTCTGCAACTTTTTTTTTTTAAATTCACCCCTCAGTTCAGCATTCACATTTTCATCTATTTCTGATAACAAAAGAGGGCTATTAGCTTCATTACTGAGATCCAAATATAAAAGCCTGTGGAAAATCGGAAGTGTTTCCTGTGCAAATTCGGTTGATTTTCTTAAGGAAATCAGAATGATTAGATCTAGAAAATTGGGATGAGTTTCCTGTGAAAAGTCGGAAGTATTTTCTGGGGAAATTCGGATCCTGGTTCATTAGGCCGAAGCCCGTTAGGTTGGTGGTCATAAGTCCGAAGAAGTGAGAAGTGAAAAGTGAGATGCGTGCAGTGAAAAATGGGTAGTGAGAATCGAGAAGAAGGAAGTGAGAAACGAGAATGAAGAAGTGAGATATGAGATGTGAGAAGTGAGAAGTTAACAATGAAAAGTGCGCAGTGAGCAGTTAGAATTGAGAGGTGAGGAGTGATATAAATGAGAAGCAAGAAGTAAGAAACAAGAAGTGAGATTTGAGAAGTGAGATGTGAGAAGTGAGAAGCTAGTTGTAAGAATTGAGAAGTGAGGAGTGATAAATGAGAAATGAGGAGGGAGAAATGTGGAGGGAGAAGTGAGAAGTGAGATGTGAAGAATGCGAAGTGTGAAGTGGGAAGTGGGAAGTAAAGAGTGAGAAATGAAGAGCGCGAAATAAGAAGTGTGAAATGATTGAGAAGTGAAAAGTTAGGAGTGAGTGAGAAACGAGAAGTAAGAAGTGAGGAGAGAGTTGGGGAAGTGAAAAGTGGTAAAGAGAAAAATGATTAAAGAAAAGGAAGGAGTGAAAACTGAGAAGAAAGATGGGTGGAGCGGGAAAGAAGAAGGAAGAAGGAATGAGGTCGAAGATGAAGGACAAAGGAAGAATAGTAGAATACGAGAATAGAAACAAGGATGAAGGATGAAGGAAGAAGGATGAGCGAAGAAGAAGAGGGATGAATGGAGAAGGATGGAGAAAGTTGAAAGAGCATGAGCATGACCATGAGCATGATTGATCGCCCACGGTTGCTACTCCGTTATTGCCAGGTGAGCTGTAATTACACAGAGAACCAACAGATGAAGTTTGGTACTAACATCATCTTCAATGTGTAAGAACTGCTGTCCCAAAAATAAGCAATACCAGCGCCGGCCGTGTCGTGTCCGAATGCAGGTCAATTGAGGAATAGGTAGGAAAATGTTGACGTGATACTCGCTTCGATAGAAGCCGACGAGTCATCTGCACTTTCACAAAAAATCACTGGGATGTTGGAAACGGTCTGCCGTGTATAGCGTGTAGTTTGATTTAAAACAAAAACAATCGAACCATCGCTAATTATTTTAATTATCGACCGCACTACGCAACTGGATGTGAAGTAAATTTTCACTTTCTGCTTTGAGCTTTGAGCTTGAGTTTGATTGACTGCTCGTAGTTGCTACTCCATTATGATCAGATCAGCTGTTCTTGCACAGGGAACCAACAGATGTTTGCTTGGGACCAGCTCAAATCTTCAATGTACAAGTACTGGTGATCTCATTTGTTAGGTCATACTGGCGCCTGCCACGTCAGAGTACAAGTCAATGTAGGGAAGGGGGAGGAATGAAATCGATTACTGTTAGAATACTCAATTTAAAAATATAGGAATAGTAATGGAAACGGTATGGAAGTCCATTTCCAGTTCTAACGATTGCTAGAACATGAGAAATATAGAGAAAGATACAAAGTAGGAGAATGGAACGGACCTGGAATTGAGCCCACGACTTCCTGCGTATGAGGCAGAAGCAGTAGCCATATTACTACCAACCCACTATGTGAAGTAAATTTTCACTTTCTGATTAACTTACTCACCCGCACAATGCAGAACAAAATTTCGGTCACCACCAGCCAATCGTTTTGCTTTCCGCACAAAGCAACACTAAATTTCGACAACCGGCCGATCGCACTGCTTACTGGAGAAACACGAGCGGTGCTCCAAGAATATTTTTATAAATGCTTAGTACTGGATTTGTAGTTCAAGATCCGAACTACACGCGCTGTAGTAAATACTCTCGAAAAAGTTTCAAAAATGTACTTAAAAATACAAAACAAATTTTCACTTTCTCGAAGGATGGAAGTAGTTGAAAGAAGGAAAAAAGGAGAAAAAATGAAGATCGAAACAGGAATAAGAAGGAAAGAAGAAGAATGAAGTAGGAAGAAGGATCGAGAAATAAGTTAGAAAGAAGATGGAAAAAATAAGAAGGGAAAAGAAATTAGGAAGAAAGATAAGGAAGAAGGAAGAATGAAAAAGGAACAAGCAAGCCGAAAGAAGGAAGAAAGAAGAGGGAAAAAGAAGAAAGAGGAAAAGGGAAGAATGAAGAAAACAGAAGGATAAAAGAAGACAAGTGATAGAAGAAAGAAGTAAAAAAGAGTAGAATACAAGGATGAAGCAAAATTAAAAAAGAAGAAATAAGTAAAAATAAGAAATAAGGAAAAGTTGTGAACATGGAAAAAAGTAAAATTTGTAATGAAAAATAAAGAAGGAAAAAGGGAAGAAGGAAAAAGAAAATTTGAAATAGAAAAATGCACGAAGGACGGAAGAAGAAAGATAAAAGAAGTTTGAAGGAGAAAAGAAAAAGGAAATAGGAAGAAGGAAAAAGGATGAACTGACTTCTCTTCTTATTTTTCTTTTCCCATCTTTTAGACCTCATTCGGCTTAATGATCATTCGGAAGGAAATCAGGATGACTTGCCCGAGGAAATTCGGATTAATCACTTGTAGATATTTGGATTATTTTTCTTTGGAAATCCAGATGAATTTTCTGTGGATATTCGGATGAATTTTCTTGAGAAATTCGGGTGAATATTCTGTGGAAATTCGGACAAAAAATTTTTTTGTGGAAATTCTGATAAGGGGACGTTCAAAAATGACGTCCACAGTTTGGTTGGGGGAGGCGGGGTCAAGATTTTGTGACAATGCGTTTACTCAGTATACAAAAAGCGTGACAGAGGGGGAAGGGGGGGGGGGGTCTTTTTTTTACAAGGGAGAATGCATTTACACACTAACCCAGTACACGTGCATTGTAGTTGCCAAACTACCACACGGAAGTGTACTGGAGTGTCGGACTCGACCATACCAGTAATACCGACTAAGCTCCCTTGGGCTCCACCATCGTTTCCCCCAGGAACTACCTCCCAGTACTACTTCTGGGGGAGGGGGGGGGTCTAAAAATTTAAAAAAGTGGTGGACGTCATATTTGAATCACCCCTAAATATTTTTATGGAAATTTAGAAGTTTTCGGTTGTTATTCGTATCGTTTTCTGACGGTAATCCGGATGATTTTAGGTGAAAAAGTTTTAATAAATGTCCTGTGAAACTTTTAATGAATTTCCTGTGAGTATTTTGAAGATTTTTCTATCTTATGAAATTCGATTTGTTTTCCCTTGGAATTTTTTTTTTGTAGAAAATCGATTGATTTTTCGTGGAATTTCAGACATAAATGTTTTGTGAAATTTAGATGAATTTTCTTTCGAGATTCGGATGAACTTTCCATAAAGATTGGGATGAAATTTCTTTGGAAATTCGACATCAGTTGTCAGAAAATCAGGAGTACCAACTTGACCACTATCTCCTTGTCGCCGAGTCTGGCGCTGAGTGCTCGGCGCGGAAACCCAAAAGTGGGAATACTTTTTTTCGGCTTATGCGCAATAAAGAATTTTCACCGAAATTTGTAAAAAAAATCTCGTGGAAATTGAATTAAGTTGAATTTTATGTGAAAGTTTGGATGCATTTCCAGTCGGATAAATTTTCTGTGGAAATTTGAATAAATTCTCGTGAAAAATCAGATACATTACCTTTGAAAAATCTATTGAATTTCCTGTGAAAATGATCGATTTCCCGTGAATCGACTTCCTATGAAAGTTCGCATGGTGGACATTCTGATAATTTTCCGGTGGAAATTGAAAGAATTTTTTTGTAGAAAATTGAGTGAATTTTCTCTGTAAATTCTTTGTAAACTCCAACGTGTTTCCTGTGGGAATTCGAATGGATTTCCGATGGATATTTGAATATTTTTTCGGAGGGATTCATATTCAAATTTGAATGAATTTCCTTCAGAAATTTGAAGACGCTTACTATGGAAAATCGAATGAATTCCCTGTGGAAAACCGGATAAATTAGCTGTGGAAAATCGAATGAATTTTCTGAAGAAATCAGGATAATTTGCTCGAAGTAATTTGGATGAATTTTCAGTTGAAATTCGGATGATTTTCTAGTGGAAATTCGGGTGAATTTCTGAAGGAAATTCTAATGACTTTTCTGTGGAATTATGGATGAATTTCAGAGCAAAATGTTGATGAGTTTCCGGGTAAAACTTTTGTGGAAATTCTGATGACTTTTCTGTGGAATTTGAATGAACTTGCCATCAAAATGTGGATGATTTTCTCATGTAAACTCTGATTCTGTTTCTGTAAAATATTCAGCGGAAAAGTGAAAAAACGTTTAAATTTGCCTCGAATATATGATGAATTTCGCATGAAAATTCTAATGGATTCTCATGTAAACACTGGAGAATTTTCATTGGAAGATTTTTTTGAGTTTTCTGTAGAAATTTGAAATTTGTTGTGGAAATTTAGAATATATGGCTGTGGAAATTCAATTTATCAGTTTTGTAAAAAATAGAAACCTTTTTCAGGAATAATTCGATGTAATTTTATAAAGATTTTCAGCCCTCGGCTGGCTCATCTCTTGAGCAGACGAAAAATACTTCATTCCAATTGGGGTACCAACGATGAAAATTTGTTTGTTGTCATAGAAAATAAATATAGGGGAAACCGCCAAATGTTGAACGGCTAATATTGTCGCCTATTGTTGAACTCCCATAAGAAATGCACGTGCGTTCAACAATAGGCGAAGATATTAGCCGTTCAACATTTGGCAAATTACCCTACCATGTGTAATGACAAAAATAAAAAAATGCAAAAAGTATAAAAAAAAGTCGTCATTTCCGGTGGAACCGCTTAGAGGTATGGAAATCATATTTTTATTGCCATCAAAGTTGGGCCTTTCAGCTTGACAAGCAAATTGCTTGTGTCTGTTCTTTTCTGTAATTTATCTATTCTCCGTAACACGTCAAAACTTCCTGAATAAACAAACACCTGATGGAAAACTTTATCTTGCAAGATCCATAAACATAATTCATCATCCCAGTCATTGTGCACGTAAGCGACTGGATTCATTCTTGCTTTTTGACGATGACCCATAATAAGCCGAAGCTAAAAATAGTCTCGACTTGCTAGACAACACGTGAATCGAGAAATAAAAACTAGTTTCCGATTCAACATCAGAAGTTGAAAAAAGGTAATTGCCCTGGGGACTTATTCTGAAGACAATTTTTTGTTCAGCTTACGGCTGAATTTAAGCTGAAGTCTCCCCTTCCGTAGCTCAGACACATGCTAACTGCTCTTGCAAGCCACATCTACGAACGGTAAACGAGGTGTCATAAAGCGGAAACAGCTTTCGGACTCACGGGTGTGTACGATCACCTCTCCTTTATGATCCCACAGCAACAAGATCATGAGGCGATCATTAAACTTGGTCCAACCGTTGCTGTTCTTTAGTGAGAACGAGCAGCGAAAAAAAAGGCAAACTACGCCGCGCCGCGCCGGTCGTCATCTCGCTCGAATAGGGCGGCTCGCTTGTCATCAGCAACCGACAACAGCGGAGGAACCAATTTCCGGAACGCGTTTCGGCTCAAGGTCGAAGAGCGGATTTGTGTAGTGTAAATGTTGTTGATTTTGCGACCGGTACGTGGTCGGTCTCCCCCAGTCTGCTTGTTTCACTCTGTGTTCGGTTTGTTTACCTTTTCAGATACCTAATTTGAAACGCAAAAATCCAAAATTGCAGTGGGCACGACTCGCAGCACGCTGAAGTGGATTTTTGAATGTGGGTGTGATTATGTAAAATTATCTAAATAATGAATATTCAGAGTGGGTTTAGTTTAAGTTTCGAGCATTCATTGGAATCATGATTAGAATCTTTACATTCTAGGGAACAGAAACAACACTTTCAGCGTTATTCTGTTATTTTCCTTTTATTTCGAATCGGTATGGTGAGCTTTTTAAATCACAAGAAATCAAACGACTCTTTCCAAATGACACCTCCCAACCTTTCTGATAAGTAACGATGACTTGTCAGATATGGTCCACCCAAAGATAAATTAATACGATGGATTCTTTTGTTTTTTTTTTTGCGTGACCATGTCAGCAGTTTCATGCTTGCATGCATGATCGATCCAATTATGCATGACGGCTTAATTTGTGAACAGTCGGCTGGAGCACGCATGACGACAGATAATAAATCATTGCGATTGATTGAATTTGGGATCATTGGAAACATTCACAAGAAAAATGCCTTAAATGTCGAGGTTATTCCTTTTCGTGTGATGGTCATAGAATCATTCAAGGTAAGACGTTGTTTCACACGAAATGTAGTTTATTTTTGGAAACTTACATTACAAATTAGTCTTCTGTAGCTTATATATAGCTGTACGGGAAAATCGAAAATAAAACAAAGTAAAGCACGGTTGAAAACGAATCCCAATTTTCATTCATGAAGCAATCGGAATGGACATTCGAAACATTTCCATCACTGGAGAATACACGTGAAATCAAACAATGTAAAACTAGCCGAGAAAACGAAGAGCTTTTAAAATGACGCCAGGAATGTAATCCAAGTTAAAACTCCTGTCATTCATCTCCTTGTCACGTTGTGTCGGCACTCTGTAGCTAATTTTATTTCCCAGGTGTGAATGGGACGACGTTGTCCGGCCAACTATACCGTAAATTTCATTCACCTAAATTGAATTGTGCTGCAGAGAATTATTTTACAGCCCCGCTTGCAGGGTGGCTGTTTACAAACAAGCGTCGTCAACATTGTGTTGTTTCCCTACAGCCATTCAGTGGATTGCAGCTTTTGGGTCGAAGGGTTGTGGTGGGTAGGGACCGGCTCCAAGAAATGGTAAGTATCCAGAGGTGTTGATTTGTTGCCGCAAGGCATGCCACAATGGTTCGGCGACGGCAAACTTACCATCCAGCCAGCCGCGAAAAACATTTTTATAGATCATATTTTTAATTTATTTAACGGGACGTCGTTTGCTTGCATATGTGTTATTTTAATGGTTAGTCGTTTGCTCGTGGCTTGAATTATTTTTATTTTGTTGTTTCCAGCTTCCATTTACTTGTTCATTGATTTTGATTGGTGAAGACGGGAACAAATAACAAATGCCTAATAAAGTATTCCCATGAAATCAAATGGACATGCCTAATTTTGCTTTTTTTCTGCTTTCTTCCAGGAGCAAATCGAGGAGCGTTGATCATGGATTGGCTGCACCCTTCGATCTAGACTCCTTGCGGTCCAAAGTGGAGGGCCGCTTCGAAAGTATTGATCGACTGACAAAAGGTGAGCCAGCGTTTCAAATCTTTATTCTAGACTTTATATACTTTAATGAAATGTATGCAATTTGGAGTGGAGCTGTCAACCGGCCAAAAAATCATCGGCAGCAGTGAAGTTTTCGGTGCCACGCCGAAAGCCATAGCGATGTGAATGGGTATGGCGATTATTGTATTACAATGATTTCTATGTGTTTTTATCTTTCGCGTATGCTTAGTACACTGGAGTCGGTTTTTACGCGGGGGATACGTTCCGCGTAAATCAAAACCGCGTAAGTCCCAAAAACGGTGTAAAAACGACTTAACCTTCAAAGACTCAGGACGAACGGATTTTTTTCAAATGGCTCGCATTCAGCATGATCGTCGGAATTCCTCGCGGTTTCGTTTGTGCTCAATGGGAATAGCTATATTTTTGCCCTGATACATTTTAAGACCGAAATTCCTGTTCAAGTCCGAGTTATTGCTGAAAATAAGTGTGCGCGGGGGTCTTTTTCCCTGTAATTCGAACATCAACTCAATGTTCTGGCCATGTTTACGTCCCGAATTTACAAATCAACCATCAAACCATATTTGACAAGAATTCTAGTTTCATCATTTTGAATAGTTTCATCATTTGAATAGGACATGGTTGACTAAATTCAGGGCCGGATTCAGGGGTCACAATGGTATAGTGTGGGCTACAAAACCAATTACAATGAAACATGCCTGCGGGAATTGACATGCAGCTATACAAGCTTTACAAATTTAAATTTCCATTTTGAATTGAATGTGATCTTCTGAAATTCTTACCAGGGCCGAATTCAGGGGTCAAAATGGGAGACAGCAGCGACCATAACACCAATTTCAATGAATCTGGTCATGTGACTGCTCAAACTTCATGAAAACACATCAGGAGCTCAATGAATTCTGTTTGCAATTGAAATTGAGTTTCTAAAATTTCGACCAGGGTCGGATTCAGAAGTCAAAATGAGGAAAGCTGGGACATAACACCAATTACAATGAAACTGGGCACGCGACTGCTCAAACTTCAAGAAAACACATCAGGAGCACAATTAGTTCTGTTTACAATTGACATTGACTTTCTCAAAAATTTGTACCAGGGTCGAATCCAGGCGTCAAAATGATGAGAGCAGGGGTCATAACACCAATTACAATAAAACTGGGCATGCGACTGCTCAAACTTCATGAAAACACATCAGGAGCTCAATGAATTCTGTTGGCAATTGAAAGTGACCTTCTGAAATTTCGAGCACGGTCGGATTCAGGCGTCAAAATGATGAGAGCTGGGGACATAAAACCAATTACAATTAAACTGAGCATGCGACTGCTCAAACTTCATGAAAACACATCAGAGGCTCAAAGAATGCTATTGAAAATTTAAACTTATCTTCTGTATATACAGGGGATGGACAAAATAATTAGGATAGGCAAATTTTGGGTAAAATTAGATGTGTTGTAACTATCTTAGTTATCATCCGATTTTGACAATTCAGGCATGCCCGAACTAGAAAATTAATGCAGTTTGACGGTATGCCCATGGAACCGACTATGGCCACTGGATTCCGGAGATATTCCGGGTTTTTCGGAGGTAGGTTCAAAACCGTAAATTTGAGGTGGATATTAGGAAAAGTTGTGGTTGAAAATTGAATAATATTAGTAACCACAAATGAAGTAGGGCTCTTGCTGGTTGGAACCATATATTGAGATTTGGAATCGGACCAGAATCAAGTGAGATATGGCCATTTCTTTAAAATCGGTTCCGATCGATACTTATTAAAGGGGTCAGGCCACAACTTCATTTGAATCTCGCTTTTTGATAGATCGGCCACTATGATTTTATTCTAGAAGGGCTCTAATGAATCCAGAATGTAAAACCAATTGAAGAAACGGATCCTGGAGTCGCTGGGATGTCCCCGGGGAACCTGTGAATGGGGACATTTAAGTTTTAGCACCAAAATCAGACATTCGACGGCTCTTTTTTCATGGTTTTCGATCAGGAAGCGAAGTATGAATAAAAAATGGTCCATTGACGGCTCTGGCCGCTTCCAGGATCTACGGATTGGCCCCGGGGAGCCTGTGGAAGAGGACATTTTAGTTTTACCACCAAAACCAGTCGTTCGACGGCTCTTTTTTCATGGTTTTCGATCAGGAAGCGAAGTATGAATAGAAAATGGTCAATTTACGGTTCTGGCCGCTTCCAGGACCTACGGATTGGCCCCGGGGAACCTGTGGAAGGGGACATTTTAGTTTTACCACCAAAACCGGTCGTTCGACGGCTCTTTTTTCATGGTTTTCGATCAGGAAGCGAAGTATGAATATAAAATGGTCCATTGACGGCTCTGACCGCTTCCAGGATCTACGGATTGGCCCCGGGGAACCTGTTGAAGGGGACATTTTAGTTTTACCACCAAAACCGGTCGTTCGACGGCTCTTTTTTCATGGTTTTTGATCAGGAAGCGAAGTATGAATATAAAATGGTTCATTGTCGGCTCTGACCGATTCCAGGACCCAAGGATTGCCCCCGGGGAACCTGTGGAAGGGAACATATAAGTCTTAGCACTAAAATCAGTTATTCGACGGCTCTTTTTATAGGTTTTCGATCAGGAAGCAAAGTATAAATATAAAAGGACCATTGACAGCTTTGACCGCTTCTAGGACCTACTGGTTGCCCACGAGGAACCTGTGGAAGGGGACATTTTAGTTTTTACACCAAAATCAGTCATTCGACAGCTCTTCTTTAATATAAGCAAAGTATTAATATAAAATTGACCATTGATGACTCTGACCGCTCTCAGGACCTACAGATTCCCCCCGGAAAACCAGTAGAAAGGAACATTTAAGTTGCAGCACCAAAACCAATATATCGACGGCTTTTTTTTCGTGATTTTTGATCAGAAAGCGAAGTATGAGTATAAATTGGATCATTAATGGATCTGACCGCTTCCAGGACTTACGGATTGCCCCCGGGGAACTGTGGAAGGGGACATTTTAGTTTCAGCACAAAAACCAATCATTGGACGGCTCTTTTTTCATGGATTTCAATCAGAATGTGAAGTATGAACAAGAAATGGACCATTGACGGCTCTGACCGTTTTCTGCACCTACGGATAGCTCACGGGGAACCTGCCTACTTCATACTTCGCTTCCTGATCCAAAGCCATGAAAACAGAACCGTTGTATGACTAGTTTTGGTGCTAAAACTAAAATGTCCCCTTCCACAGGTTTCCTGGTTTCCTGGTCAGAGCCCTCAATGGTCCCTTTTATATTCATTTCTCGATTCCTAATCGAAACCACTAGAAAAGAGACGTCGAATGACTGATTATGATGCCTAAAATAAAATGTCCCCTTACACAGATTCTCCAGGAGCAATCCGTGGGTCTTGGAAGCAGTCAGAGCCGTCAATGGACTATTTTATATTCATACTTCGCTTCCTGGTCAAAAATCGAATGGCTGGTTTTAGTGCTAAAACTAAAATGTCCTCATTCACAGAATCCTCGAAGGCAATCAGTAGGTTCTGGAAGCGGTCAGAGCCGTCAATGGTCATTTTTAATTCATATTTCGCTTCCTGGTCGAAATCCATGAAAAAAGAGCCTTCGAATGACTGGGTTTGATGCTAAAACTAAAATATCCGCTTCAACAGGTTCCCCGGGGTCCAATCCGTAGGTCCTGGAAGAGGTCAGAGCCGACAATGGACCATTTTATATTCATACTTCGCTTCCTGATCGAAAACCATGAAAAAAGAGCTTTCGAATGACTGGTTTTGGTGCTAAAACTAAAATGTCCCCTTCCACAGGTTCCCCGGGGCCAATCCGTATATCCTGGAAGCGGTCTGAGCCATCAATGGACCATTTTATATTCATACTTCGCTTCCTGATCGAAAACCATGAAAAAAGTGCCGTCGAATGACTGTTTTTTTGGTAAAACTAAAATGTCCCCTTCCACAGGTTCCCCGGGGCCAATCCGTAGGTCCTGGAAGCGGTCAGAACCGTAAATTGACCATTTTATATTCATACTTCGCTTCCTGATCGAAAACCATGAAAAAAGAGCCGTCGAACGACTGTTTTTTGGTAAAACTAAAATGTCCCCTTCCACAGGTTCCCTGGGGCCAATCCGTAGATCCTGGAAGCGGTCAGAGCCATCAATGGACCATTTTCTATTCATACTTCGCTTCCTGATCGAAAACCATGAAAAAAGAGCCGTCGAATGACTGATTTTGGTGCTAAAACTTAAATGTCCCCATTCACAGGTTCCCCGGGGACATCCCAGCGACTCCAGGATTCGTTTATTCAATTGGTTTTTCATTCTGGACACATTAGCGCCCTTCTAGAATAAAATCATAGTGGCCGATCTATCAAAAAGCGAGATTCAAATGAAGTTGTGGCCTGACCCCTTTGATAAGTATCGATCGGAGCCGATTTTAAGCAAATGGCCATATCTCACTTGATTCTGGTCCGATTCCAAATCTCAATATATGGTTCCAACCAGCAAGAGCCCTACTTCATTTGTGGTTACTAATATTATTCAATTTTTAACCACAACTTCTCCTAATATCCACCTCAAATTTACGGTTTTGAACCTACCTCCGAAAAACCCGGAATATCTCCGAAATCCGGTGGCCATAGTCGGTTCCATGGACATACCGTCAAACTGCATTAATTTTCTAGTTCAGGCATGCCTGAATTGTCAAAATCGGATGATAACGTAGGTAGTTACAACACATCTAATTTTACCTAAAATTTGCCTATCCTAATTATTTTGTCCATCCCCTGTATGTATACAGATATGATAAGTGAGAGACTTGCTCATTCTCTTCTCAGCTTCGAAAAATTTATGAGCTGACGATTTTTTTGGGTTTAGAAACATGTGAAATTGGCTGAGAAATTCTTGAGATATTGCTAAGTCAAATCCAGGTCAATATGACCCGAACACCGTACACGCTCATTTTGATTTTACTCACCGGTGAGTAGTTTTGTATCGCCGTCTCTTTTTTTCCTACAGAAATTTTACTCACTTTTAAAAAAAAAAAGTGGAACTACTCAAATTTTGAGTGGTTCTACTTTTTTTCAAAAGTGAGTAAAATTTCTGTGGGAAAAAAAGAGACGGCAATACAAAACTACTCACTATTGAGTAGAAAAAAATGAGCGTGTAAGTGTGAGTTTTTTAAGCCCTTCACACCATACCATGGGTTGCGAAATTGGAAAAGTCAAGAAGTTTCAGTCTTTTACATTGTTGCGTTAAAAAGTTAGGGAGCATCCATAAATTATGTAACGCTAAGAAGGGGAGGAGGGTTGACCGAAGTGTGACAATCCATACAAAATTTTTGGATGCTTCATACAAAAAGTGTGACATAGGGGAAGGGGGAGGGAGGGAGGTTTTGAAAATGGTCATTTTTTGCGTTACGTAGTTAATGGATCTTCTCAACAATTTGAAAGTGCGATCCGGGTCATATTGACCCGAACACGTTAGGAAGGTAAAATAAATTTTAAATTAATTTGAAGTTACAAGAATAGCTAAACGAAATGGAATAATCTACTTATTGTATGATCCATTTTAGAATGTTCAATATTTGTTACGTCAAATTTTGAAGGACATTTCGGGACCAATTTGCGATTTGGGCGTAACTTATTTTGTAAACAAACATTGGAAGGGGAATTCCTGCTAAAACAAGCATTTTATGAGGAAACCACGGTATGGGTCCGACAGATTAAGCTTTCCTCTACCGGATAAGGGAATTTGTTTGGGATGAAAACGCTTGCATTCTCCGGAATCCATGAAGCAATGTTTGTTTACAAAATAAGTTACGCCCAAATCGCAAAGCAGTCCCGATTTATCGTCCAATATTGATTCACATTAGATCGCTTTCATACATAAGCCAGGAAACATGAGTTATACCCATTGAAGATTGCATTGAAGGCACTGACGGTGGAGTTCTTTATCTTATCAAGGTCAATATGTTTGATAAAATTCATACATTTAAGTTAAATGTGAATAAAGGGCAGGGGAGAATAATTCGGCATAGCGTCGAATGGTAAAATACATCGCGTCTTGATGGTAAAATTGTCAAAACGTACGCAAACGAATCTCTAAAAACTGTACGATCAAGTACTCACTGATTATTAACCACTTCTGAAGGAATGCTTTGTTTGTAAGTTTGTAGGTTCGTAAGCATATTTTCGAAGAATGTCATTTCTTGCCAACCATTTTCTTTCTTACCAACCTTCTCACCACGACACTGGAAAATGGTTATCGATTTGCGACAATTCAACATTATCTGCACAATCGACATTTTTTAAAAATAAACATCTCCAGATTTTGCAAAGCCTGCTGAATCTTATTGAGCAGCGCACACCACACGACATCGCACATATCCAAGTGAGCAAGTTTGTAATGCATGTCGGATTAAACTTTCGTTAGTTTGTGTTCGAATGTTTGCCCGCAAGCTGTCCAAACACGAACCGTTTTGCTGACAGAAGCATTTTTCCTGGTAATCCAAATGCGGCAATTGGAGTGGCTTGCGATTGCTGATTCGAGATCGACAGATCCCTTATTCTGGATATGCACAGCTCCGGCAGTTGCGTTGCGGCTGTTCGGAATAATACAAGTGCTTTCGGTACTGGATGTGATCCAGTTATGGAGGAAACATTCCGAATAGTAATTCTATGGGCTCGAGTGCCTCCGCTGTTGACGGGCGATTATTTGATCTTCTACACCAAAAAGCCGTCCGTTGGCGGTATCTTCGGGCGCGATTATGGGAAATTCCTACCTTTCGAGTATCCGCAGTGCCGGTTAAGTGGTTCGTGTGGCAATCTTATCCAATGCATTAGCAAATAATAATTGATTCCACTTGTCAGTCGGTAGATAGCACATGACTTATTAGTGCCTTATTGTGTTCCTTACACTTCCAGATGGCGAAAAGAAGCGCTCTATGCCGACGATACCGACCACTTCGTACACCGTTGGAGACCGGGATACCCTAACTTCGGTGGCGGCCCGCTTCGATACCACACCGTCGGAGTTGACGCAGCTGAACCGGCTGGGAAGTTCGTTCATCTACTCCGGCCAGCAGCTGCTGGTGCCGGACAAGACGGCAAAGCCGGGACCCGGATCGACCGGCGATGGTGACTCGGATGCAAGCACCGAACGTTCGTCGCACAGCCCCACCGAGGGCCGCCGCCGTGGCTCCAACGAGGATCTGTCACAGGATGAGAAAGGTGAGTCGGGGTTGCGGGTCCTGGGCAAGTTGTCGATTGCTAGTCAGTGAAATTGAGGGACGGCTATGGAAGAAAAGTTCTCAGTTTAAAAAATCGTTTGGCCAATCAAGGAGATTTAGTTGAATGACTATTTTTGGACAAAAAGATTTCCGACTATACACTGATGTCTACCATAGCGTATGTGCGTATGTACATGTATATCGTTCAGCTGACATGCATGCAGCTGAATATTCTCTTCGGTAAATGTTAATTTGGGGGAATGATCTACGATTTGCTTTGCAGATGTTATTGTTTTGTAATCGACTTTAGATCAAATCATATTTAGATATTTATCTATTTTATATAATCTACCTATTTAATCAGTTTACAATGAAGGAAAGGCCAGCCAGTTGAATTATTGATTGAGATTACAGTCCAAAAATCGTCAGTGGTGGTGTTTGTTGTAGTTTTGCTTAACGGTAGCGGTATTGAAGGTGTCACGCTGTGAACAATTTAAACTGGCGGCGGCGTTAATCGGCGTGGGGATTCTTTCAAATTGTATATCATACTTCAAGATCGTTTGAATATTCTTCTTCTAACTCCATTGAAAATCTGTGGAGCTAACACTTAAAAATCATTAAATTTTTCACGAGATCTATATTTGCAAATTTTCATTTTGAATTACTTTAAAATTCTGTAGATTGCTGCTGAAAAAAGCATTCCTGAATATATTATGAATTTTGTATTTACCAATTTTTGGAGATGACTTTAAGGTTTAACCAAAGAGCATTAATTAACGACTACGCAGTCTCATACGATTAAAAATCTTTTTTTTTTATTCGTTCGACGTTTCGACACGGACATTCCCTGAAGAAGACACTGATCCCGTGTCGAAACGTCGAACGAATAATTAAACGCGTTTTAATTGTATGAGACTGCGTAGTCGTTAATTAATGATCTATTGTGGATTTTATCGAGAAAATATTCTATCACATTGTAGTATTCGTGCGCTATTGCAAAAAGGTTTGAATACTCATAAGGCTGAGCTCGAAATGCTGGAATGTCGGATGGCTGAAAGTAGCAAAAGAACAAAGAACAAAGAACAAAGAACCAAAGAACCTAAGAACCTAAGAACCTAAGAACCTAAGAACCTAAGAACCTAAGAACCTAAGAACCTAAGAACCTAAGAACCTAAGAACCTAAGAACCTAAGAACCTAAGAACCTAAGAACCTAAGAACCTAAGAACCTAAGAACCTTAGAAACTAAGAGCCTAAGAACCTAAGAACCTAAGAACCTAAGAACCTAAGAACCTAGGAACCTAAGAACCTAAGAACCTAAGAACCTAAGAACCTAAGAACCTAAGAACCTAAGAACCTAAGAACCTAAGAACCTAAGAACCTAAGAACCTAAGAACCTAAGAACCTAAGAACCTAAGAACCTAAGAACCTAAGAACCTAAGAACCTAAGAACCTAAGAACCTACGAACCTAAGAACCTAAAAACCTAAGAACCTAAGAACCTAAGAACCTAAGAACCTAAGAACCTAACAACCTAATAACCTAAGAACCTAAGAACCTAATAACCTAAGAACCTACGAACCTAAGAACCTTAGAAACTAAGAGCCTAAGAACCTAAGAACCCAAGAACCTAAGAACCTAAGAACCCAGGAACCTAAGAACCTAAGAACCCAAGAACCTGAGAACCTAAGAACCTAAGAACCTAAGAACCCAAGAACCTAAGAACCCAAGAACCCAAGAACCTAAGAACCTAAGAACCTAAGAACCTAAGAACCTAAGTACCTAAGAACCTAAGAACCTAAGAAACTAAGAACCTAAGAACCTAAGAACCTAAGAACCCAAGAACCTTAGGAAACTAAGAGCCTAAGAACCTAAGAACCTAAGAACCTAAGAACCTAAGAACCTAGGAACCTAAGAACCTAAGAACCTAAGAACCTAAGAACCTAAGAACCTAAGAACCTAAGAACCTAAGAACCTAAGAACCTAAGAACCTACGAACCTAAGAACCTAAAAACCTAAGAACCTAAGAACCTAAGAACCTAAGAACCTAAGAACCTAAGAACCTTAGAACCTAAGAACCTAATAACCTAAGAACCTACGAACCTAAGAACCTTAGAAACTAAGAGCCTAAGAACCTAAGAACCTAAGAACCTAAGAACCTAAGAACCTAGGAACCTAAGAACCTAAGAACCTAAGAACCTAAGAACCTAAGAACCTAAGAACCTAAGAACCTAAGAACCTAAGAACCTAAGAACCTAAGAACCTAAGAACCTAAGAACCTAAGAACCTAAGAAACTAAGAACCTAAGAACCTAAGAACCTAAGAACCTAAGAACCTAAGAACCTAAGAACCTAAGAACCCAAGAACCTAAGAACCTAAGAAAAGAACCTAAGAACCTAAGAAACTAAGAACCTAAGAACCTAAGAACCTAAGAACCTAAGAACCTAAGAACAGAGAACAAAGAACAAAGAACAAATGAAGAATATGAAGAATATGAAGAATATGAAGAATATGAAGAATATGAAGAATATGAAGAATATGAAGAATATGAAGAATATGAAGAATATGAAGAATATGAAGAATATGAAGAATATGAAGTATATGAAGAATATGAAGGATATGAAGAATATGAAGAATATGAAGAATATGAAGAATATGAAGAATATGAAGAATATGAAGAATATGAAGAATATGAAGAATATGAAGAATATGAAGAATATGAAGGATATGAAGAATATGAAGAATATGAAGAATGAAGAATATGAAGATTATGAAGATTATGAAGAATATGAAGAATATGAAGAATATGAAGAATATGAAGAATATGAAGAATATGAAGAATATGAAGAATATGAAGAATATGAAGAATATGAAGAATATGAAGAATATGAAGAATGTGAAGAATATGAAGAATATGAAGGATATGAAGAATATGAAGAATATGAAGAATATAAAGAATATGAAGAATATCAAGAATATCAAGAATATGAAGAATAATAAAAATATGAGGAATATGAAGTATATGGAGAATATGAATAATATTATACGATGTCGGGCCATTTGGCCGTATGCCGTTTGGTCGAATACCGTTTGCACTAATAGATGAAAAAAATATATATTGTGAGTAATGAGAAATGAGTAGTGAGTATTACATGAAGTGTGCAGTGAGAAGTGAGGAATGAGATGTTTCACACATCTCATAAGAAATAAGACATGAGAAAAAGGAAGTGAATAGTGAAAAGTGAGAAGTTAGAAGTGAGAAAAGTAAGAAATGAGAAGTGAAAATTGAGAAGTGACAAATTCGAAGTGAGAAGTGAGAAATAAAAAGTGAGAAAAGAAAGGTAAATTGTAAAAAGTAAGAAATGAGAAGCAAGAAGTATGAAGTATGAATTAAATAGTGAGAAGTGAAAAGTGAGAAGGGAGAAGTAAGAATTGGGAAGTGAAAAGTGAGAAGTGAGAAGTGAAAAGTGGGAAGATAAAAATTGGAGA
Organism: Armigeres subalbatus; assembly: GCF_024139115.2. NCBI lineage: Eukaryota > Metazoa > Arthropoda > Insecta > Diptera > Culicidae > Armigeres > Armigeres subalbatus. The sequence continues at coordinate 125,259,042 of NC_085141.1, read as the reverse complement.
AATGAAAAACGGTGAAGTGAGAAGTGAAAATGTGAGAAGGGAAAGGTGGGAAGTTAAAAGTTAGAAGTGAGAAGTGTGAAGTGAGAACTACGAAGTAAGAAGTGAGGAATAAGTAGTGAAAAGTTAAAAGTAAGGAGTGAGAAGTAACAAATTCGAAGTGAGAATTGTGAAATGAAATGTGAGAGATGAGAAGTGAGAAAATAAAAGTAAAAAATTAAAAGTTTATTATGAAAAGTGAGAAGAAAGAAGTAATAATTGAGAAGTTAAAAGTGAAAAGTAAGAGCTGTGAAGATAGAAGTGAGAAGTAAAAAGTAAAAAGTAAGAATAGAAAAGTGACAAGTAAGAAGTGAGAAATGAAAAGTGAAAAGTGAGAAGGGAGAAGTGAGAAGTGAGGAGCGAGAAGCGCGAAGTGAATGGTGAGAAGTGAGAAGTGCTGAGTGAGTAGTGAGAAGTGAAAAGTGAGAAGAGTGAAGTGAGAAATAAGAAGCAAGAGAATCAAGGAGTAAAACGTGAAAAGTGAGAAAAAAAAATGAAATTTTTTAACTTATTCTTAATTTTTCCAAAAATTCATTCTTCTTTCTTCATGCTTTCCTTGAGTAGCTAGAAGTGAAAAATTGGCGAAGTGAGAACTGTGCAATGCTAAGTGAGAAGTAAAAGATAAAATGTGAGAAGAGAAAAGTGAGATGTGAGAAGGGCTGACTTCGAACATCTTAATTCTCACTTTTAACTATTCATTTCGAACATCTCACTTCACACTTCACTTAATAAGGAAAACAATTGGGAAGTTAAAAGTTACAAGTGAGAAGTGTGAAGTGAGAACTACGAAGTAAGAAGTGAGGACTAAGTAGTGAGAAGTTAAAAGTAAGGAGTGGGATTAACAAGTTCGAAGTGAGAATTGTGCAATGAAATGTGAGAGATGAGAAGTGAGAAAATAAAAGTAAAAAATTAAAAGTTTATTATGAAAAGTGAGAAGAAAGAAGTAAGAATGTGAATGAGAAGTAATAATTGAGAAGTTAAAAGTGCTTACTTTTCACAGCTGTGAAGATAAAAGTGAGAAGTGAAAAGTGAGAAGTAAAAAGTAAAAAGTAAGAAGTGAGAAGTAAGAAGTGAGAAATAAAAAGTGAAAAGTGAGAAGTGAGGAGTGAGGAGCGAGAAGCGCGAAGTGAATGGTGAGAAGTGAGAAGTGCTGAAAGAGTAGTGAGAAGTGAAAAGTGAGAAGAGTGAAGTGAGAAATAAGAAGCAGGAGAATCAAGGAGTAAAACGTGAAAAGTGAGGAAAAAATTGAATTTTTTTCACTTATTCTTAATTTTTTCACCATTCCTTCTTCTTTCTTCCTGTTTTCCTTGAGAAGCTAGAAGTGAAAAATTGGTGAAGTGAGAACTGTGCAATGCTAAGTGAGAAGTAAAATATAAAATGTGAGAAGAGAAAAGTGAGATGTGAGAAGGGCATTGAGAGTTGAGAATCGAAAATAGAGAATTGAAAATTTTGAATTCAGAATTCAAAATTGAGAATTAAGAATGTAGAATAGGGAGCTCGGAATAAAGAATAAACAACAAAGAAAACATAATAAACAGGTGGGGTCGCTTTTCATGCGCTTTTTTACTCGGACCGGTTTTTTATGCTAAATTTTCGAAAAAGTCGTTGTGCGGTTTTTCCAAAAAAAAGTCGGAAAACTCGAGAAAATCGCATAAAATTGATTTTTTGGGGTTTACGGAGTACGCAAAAACCGACTTCAGTGTAGTGAGAAATTTATCTTAGCAAGAATCAATAAACAAAAACCAAGAATAGGTCCGAGCTCATTGACAAGCAAAGGCAAAAAAACAAGAATAAAAAAATAACGCGCCTTCATCAAGTTTACAGCGTTTTGCTATTTCAGACTTATGTTAGATTTTCGCATTTCAACTTTTTATGCTCAGCCTTATGTTATTCAGCCTTATGGTGAGGTCTAATTTGAATCATTTATTAATTTTTTGTTAGCTCATTTTCCGCAAGTTTAAAATAATAAAACTTCTTAATTTTCATTATTGTAACACTGGGGCCTTCCTTAGCCATGTGGTAAGATGCGCGGCTACAAAGCAAGACCATGCTGAGGGTGGCTGGGTTCGAGTCCCGCTGCCGGTTTAGACAATTTTCGGATTGGAAATTGTCTCGGCTTCCCTGAGCATAAAGATATCATCATGTTGGCCTCATGGTATACGAATGCAGAAATGGTAACTTGGCTTAGAAACCTTGCAGTTAATAACTGTGGAAGTGCTTAATGAACACTAAGCTGCAAGGCGCCCATGTCCCAGTGGGGGATGTAATGCCAATGAAGAAAAAGAAGAAGAAGAATCGTAACACTATCCGGAATTGTTATGATACGGTATTGAAAAATGTGTTGCAGATCAGTGGGATTCTGACTTTCTTTGGATATTATCACTCACTGAATTCCAGCATGTTTCTAACCGTATTTGCCTTTTCTCAGAATCGCGGATCAAGTTCAGCTATTAATGCTTGAATAGACTTAACATATTTCTGGCCTTGACCGGGTCTTCAGATTTCCGCTGGTTACTTAACCGCTACTGCGCCGACATCTACTGTGGTATTCTGCTACCAGAATCCACACAGAATCTATTTTTAGATTTTTCCAATATTCATTGTTGTTGTCGTTGCTGGTCCATCTGACGTGAGTCCATTGTGTCCATTTGTCCGTTTCGTCAATCCAATGACCGTAGCATTGTTGGGCTGCGATTTATCCGGGTAGCGTTGGAGGAATGCCTCCGAGAAGAACAATTTGTCAGTCGTCATCAGGCAGTCGTATAGGTAATGGCGCTCCCCAATACGCCACCGCATAGGCTACGAATCCTGTGACTGACGGGGGTTTGTTGGAGGGGTTTGCTGGGAATCGAGCCAACTACGCTACGCAACCCCCCTTGACTTTAGACTGTTAACTGTTGAGAAAGACTCAAATCCTCAAATATCATAAACGATTCAAATCTGGCGCAAGTCAACCAGACTCTTGGCTCAGAAAATCGTTCATGATTCAACTCGCGATTTGAATTATTGCATGATTTTTACGTGTTCTGCTTTTTCAAATGCATTGAATAACCTTTCTTCGCATAAAACAACGGATAATAAATCCATATGCAAGCAAAACAGCGAAACGTTGCAATTTAGCACAAAAAACTCCAGTGTGATGCTTTCCCTGCAAAATTCCAAGCGAGCTAGCTCGCGCATGAAGTTTCGCTGATTGAGATTTGAGTATGATTCTACCAACACTGCGAATGATGGATTTCAGGTGTTTCTCGATTCGCTTGTGGAACGCAGTCGGATTTTCCACAACGGCACACATTAGTTTTTATAAGATTGTGCCTTCTTTTGATTGATAGATTGTGATGAAATTCACTGCCTTAATTGCTTCTTCTTCCTCTTCTGGCGAGTTAGAGAACAAATATGTAGAACGTGCATGAGAAGGTTGAATGTTTGCAATGACGATGAAACCAGTTTCCGAAAGGACTAGACAGAGTTTGTTCCGGTGGTTTCCTCCTTTCGCTCAAAAACCATTAATGAAAACGAGGGTTCACCATGGATCATATTCGTGGCTTCTATTTCCACGAAGGCTTCGATTGCGTGGTAGGGGTCCAACGCGGAACAAATGATCTGAACAACCTGTTTTGCTAGCCGTGCATCTCTTGATTATTCTCATGAGGCAATCAAACTACCTATAAGTTGTAAGCCTGGCTCTCCATGTGTTTATTTACATTTTCACTCATGTTTTCTCGCAGAATAAAATGTAGTTGATAATCTGAAACACTTAATTAACATATTAATGACTGTAACCAACTTGTTCTGCAATTGGAAACGAATTAGAATACAAAATTGTAATAAAAGTGAATAGATTCAGATACGTCACTCCTTGTTATCTATACTTGCCTTAAATCAACGACCAGTTCCAATCGCACACGTTCTTCGTTCAGCACCGAACAAAACTCAACGAACCACCACAGTAGATATTCGCTTTGCCGCTCATTCACTGTGGCATGTCCACAGTATATATTGAATCGTGCTTCGCTCACGTGCGTACTCAGACTGGTGAGTTCACCGGTTGGTTGGTGTTGTTGCTTCACCTCCAGCGTTTGTTTACGAACAGAACACAGCAAAATGCGCAAGATTTCTTTCACCGTGTGAGTGATGGAATCACATCATCGCACGCACACTCGATCCATAATTGGCATTCTGATTTGACACATATTTCCGACGTAGCAGCAGCGTTCGCGAAATCATTAGTCAGTGTGTCAAAGAAACGGTGGGAGTGTGTTTTGGTTTACGCTCGGAGGCCAGAGGCCGAATCACCATCGACGATGTTCTAATAGAAGAGATTGGTTCAGTGACAGTAACGAAAGAAAACAAATTGATTTCCATTTTTTCGGTGACGATCGGTCAATGGACGCGTAGAATGCGATAAACTATCCCGATTCGTTTGACGGGAACGATGAAAACTGCAGTGTTTATGAGAAACGGAGGTAAACTTGAAGCTCGTTAATAAATCATCGTTTTGCTAGAACGAGGACAGAATGTGATTGTTGAGGAGTCATGCAACTGCAGGTGGCAGAATGGCTTTTATCGATCGCTGGTGGACGGTAGTTCGAGTTGGCCATGAACGAGATAAGATAAACAATATGTGACGATTGAAAATAATAGCGGTATTGCAAATTACAAATGATTGATGGAATGAAGATTGTTAAAAAAATCGTTCAACTCAATGGTGCAGAGTAAAAAACAGAAAATCACTCAAACAGGGGTTTTCTGTCCTTCAAAATTATCAGTTATTAAAAAAGACCATCACTCTATATTATTATTTGTGCAATATTGAGGATAAGGGAGATTAATTGCTTGGCAAGCTGGCAGGAAGTTGTTTTCAGTATGTTGCTTCCTGTGAATAGAAAATACATGTGCGAAATATGTTATGTTGCCGTTTAAACTGTTAGTACTGTATAATAAACAAAAATAGCTTAATTATTATAAATATTAAAGTAATGATTGTTGATAATGCTAATGATGCTAATTGAGATTAAGTTAAGTCACAATACACACCAACAGCTTGTGACTTGTATTCAAGAAAATATCTACATTCACACATTAACAAGTACACACTCAGAATGAGTGTCACTTGATATCCACTGTAAAAGGGAACTTCGATAGGCTAGCTGTGAGATGCACGGTAACAAAGCAAGAGCATTATGGAGATGGTTGTATTTTATGTCGGAACCTATTTAGGGAATTAGAATTTTTCTTGACTTCCTGCATGATATACGAATGAAAAAAAAACTGATTAATCACTTGGTCTAAAAACCTCGGGAGGTAATGTTAACCTAGGATGTAACGTTGGCTTATCACGCAAATTAATCAATAATTCAGCGATAATACATCAATTTGTAGAGAGATATTTATCACTGCTTCTTTAAAAAAAAGTGTATATAGCATATTTTAGTCACATAACGCTAGATTCACGCACTTCATCAACAAATAAAAGAATTTAACTTGCGTAAAAAATCACCTTGACTCGTTCTTTAGCAGCCACTTAAGTAGGCAGGCTGTGTTAGAGCTTTTTTTTTCGGATAACAGGATAATTATCACCCTTTTTTAGTATTTCACAATTTTCATTGATATAGCGACACGATTAACCAAAACTTTTTCGATCAATTTTAGGTGCATTTGTTGCCAACACATTATAATTGCCTACCCTACGGCTTTTACAGACCATTCATAGTGAATAATGCAACAACCTTTCATAAGCTGAAAAACCATCCACTACCAGACCTGAGATTAGGAAAATTTGCGGAACATAAAGCTTATTTCGCCCGAGCCTAAATTAGAGATTGTGCACAATTATAGAGGATGAGTCCGCAAGTTGTTTCCCTAAAAAAATGTCCTAGGATAAACATCCGGTCCGTTGTTTATCATGATTCTGGAAAACCACTTTGGTATTAGCCGACAATGGTCTCCGCAAACGATCGCAGTCTGCTAAATAGAATAGGTTAGCACAACCGAGCCTGAGCCCTTTCTTGTAAATAGACGCTTATGTAGGTTTGTTTAGGGTCCCCCCATTCCATGAATGGGCACATGATCGCTCTTGTAGAGCCTGCTTTCAAACACATGCTGCTTTTAATAGAAGTTTAACAGAGCACCCTGTCAAACCTCACCACGTCCTAGGCAGGTCCCAAAGGAAGGTCGCGTAGAGATAGGAGCGGTCTTCCCGTTCCATCATAGGGATAACGGAGTGACTGTCAGTAGTGACGGCAATTGCCGTAGCGGAGTGACCATTTAGAAACGGGGAGAACTGTAATTCAGGATCAGCTGATCGGCGTTCTTGAAAAGTTTTTGAAGCGCGAAACATTTGACTGAAGCACATTGATGTCCTCTACGAAAAGTAGGGAAGAATCAGGTCATTCGCCCTTTGTTTAAATCCAGAAGAGGCAGCAGGGTTGACCGCTATAACAGATGAGACTGCCGTGAAGGCGGACTTCAACTGCTGGAAGGTCCCCCCATAAATCCGGCCCTGCGAAGGGGATTCGGCGTTGCACCCCTGTCGCTAACGAGTGTCGGATATTTCTCCCTACCTTTGTAATCCACTTGTATTTACCGAGCGAGTGATCAATGGATCCGGTGGATGTACGATTGAATTCTTGGCGTTCAATGACCTAGGGGGAAATGTCAATGATGAGCAATTCCAAGTTTGGGAGGTAGTTCCAGTAACCGTTGATATTACACTGGAGACGAAGCTGAACCTCTGGCGGAAGTGTGGGAGTTGGGAAAGCTCGAAAAGAGGCCTTAGAGCCTTCCGAAAAGAAGCTTTCGAGCCTCTCGAAAGGAAGCTTTCAAGCTTCTCGAAAAGAGCCTCTCGAAACTAGGCCTTCATGCCTTTCCGAAGGAAGCTTCCGAGCCTCTTGGAAGGAGGCTTTGTAACCTCTTGTAAAGGTGCTTTTGAGCCTTTCGAAAGGAGGCTTTCGAGCGTCTCGAAAGAAGTCTCTCAAGCCTCCCGAAAAGAAGCTTTCGAGCCTGTCGAAAGGAAGCTTTCGAGCTTCTCGAAAAGAGGCTTTCGAACTTCTCGAAAGCAGAGGTGGCATTGCGCAGTTCGACTCGAAACGAGCAAACCATTCAAACTGTCATGCGAAAGAGCTGTCGAAAGGAGATACGCAATGAGGCCACAGGCTTACACGCCTCTCGAAACGAGGTTTTCGAGTCTTTCAATAGGAGTCTACCGAGCCTCTTGGAAGGAGGCTTCCGAGCCTCTTGGAAGGAGGCTTCCAAGCCTCTTGGAAGGAGGCTTCCAAGCCTCTTAGAAGGAGGCTTCCATGCCTCTTGGAAGGAGGCTTCCATGCCTCTTGGAAGGAGGCTTCCATGCCTCTTGGAAGGAGGCTTCCGGACCTCTTGGAAGGAGGCTTCCAGGCCTCTTGGAAGGAGGCTTCCAGGCCTCTTGGAAGGAGGCTTCCAGGCCTCTTGGAAGGAGGCTTCCAGGCCTCTTGGAAGGAGGCTTCCAGGCCTCTTGGAAGGAGGCTTCCAGGCCTCTTGGAAGGAGGCTTCCAGGCCTCTTGGAAGGAGGCTTCCAGGCCTCTTGGAAGGAGGCTTCCAGGCCTCTTGGAAGGAGGCTTCCAGGCCTCTTGGAAGGAGGCTTCCAGGCCTCTTGGAAGGAGGCTTCCAGGCCTCTTGGAAGGAGGCTTCCAGGCCTCTTGGAAGGAGGCTTCCAGGCCTCTTGGAAGGAGGCTTCCAGGCCTCTTGGAAGGAGGCTTCCAGGCCTCTTGGAAGGAGGCTTCCAGGCCTCTTGGAAGGAGGCTTCCAGGCCTCTTGGAAGGAGGCTTCCAGGCCTCTTGGAAGGAGGCTTCCAGGCCTCTTGGAAGGAGGCTTCCAGGCCTCTTGGAAGGAGGCTACCGAGCCTCTTGGAAGGAGGCTTCCGAGCCTCTTGGAAGGAGGCTACCGAGCCTCTTGGAAGGAGGCTACCGAGCCTCTTGGAAGGAGGCTACCGAGCCTCTTGGAAGGAGGCTACCGAGCCTCTTGGAAGGAGGCTACCGAGCCTCTTGGAAGGAGGCTACCGAGCCTCTTGGAAGGAGGCTACCGAGCCTCTTGGAAGGAGGCTACCGAGCCTATTGGAAGGAGGCTACCGAGCCTATTGGAAGGAGGCTACCGAGCCTCTTGGAAGGAGGCTTCCGAACCTCTTGGAAGGAGGCTTCCGAGCCTCTTGGAAGGAGGCTTCCGAGCCTCTTGGAAGGAGGCTTCCGAGCCTCTTGGAAGGAGGCTTCCGAGCCTCTTGGAAGGAGGATTCCGAGCCTCTTGGAAGGAGGCTTCCGAGCCTCTTGGAAGGAGGCTTCCGAGCCTCTTGGAAGGAGGCTTCCAGGCCTCTTGGAAGGAGGCTTCCAGGCCTCTTGGAAGGAGGCTTCCAGGCCTCTTGGAAGGAGGCTTCCAGGCCTCTTGGAAGGAGGCTTCCAGGCTTCTTGGAAGGAGGCTTCCAGGCCTCTTGGAAGGAGGCTTCCAGGCCTCTTGGAAGGAGGCTTCCAGGCCTCTTGGAAGGAGGCTTCCAGGCCTCTTGGACGGAGGCTTCCAGGCCTCTTGGAAGGAGGCTACCGAGCCTCTTGGAAGGAGGCTACCGAGCCTCTTGGAAGGAGGCTTCCGAGCCTCTTGGAAGGAGGCTTCCGAGCCTCTTGGAAGGAGGCTACCGAGCCTCTTGGAAGGAGGCTACCGAGTCTATTGGAAGGAGGCTACCGAGACTCTTGGAAGAGGCTACCGAGCCTCTTGGAAGGAGGCTTCCGAACCTCTTGGAAGGAGGCTTCCGAGCCTCTTGGAAGGAGGCTTCCGAGCCTCTTGGAAGGAGGCTGCCGAGCCTCTTGGAAGGAGGCTTCCTGAGCCTCTTGGAAAGAGGCTTCCAGGCCTCTTGGAAGGAGGCTTCCAGCCTCTTGGAAGGAGGCTTCCAGGCCTCTTGGAAGGAGGCTTCGAGCCTCTTGGAAGGAGGCTTCCAGGCCTCTTGGAAGGAGGCTTCCTGAGCTTCTTGGAAGGAAGCTTCTGAGTATCTGGGAAGGAGGCTTCTGAGCCTCTTGGAAGAAGGCTTCCGAGCTTTTTGGAAGGAGGCTTCCTGAGCCACTTGGAAGGGAAGGCCTCTTGGAAGGAGGCTTCCAGAGCCTCTTGGAGGAGGCTTCCGAGCCTCTTGGAAGGAGGCTGAGCCTCTTGGAAGGAGGCTTCTGAGGCCTCTTGGAGGAGGCTTCCAGGCCTCTTGGAAGGAGGCTTCTGAGGCCTCTTGGAGGAGGCTTCCAGGCCTCTTGGAGGAGGCTTCCAGCCTCTTGGAAGGAGGCTTCCTGAGCCTCTCGGAAGGAGGCTTCCGAGCCTCTTGGAAGGAGGCTTCCGAGCCTCTCGGAAGGAGGCTTCCAGAGCCTCTTGGAAGGAGGCTTCCGAGCCTCTTGGAAGGAGGCTTCCAGGCCTCTTGGAAGGAGGCTTACGAGCTTCGTGGAACGAGGCTTCTGAGCCTATTGGAAGGAGGCTTCCAGGCCTCTTGGAAGGAGGCTTCCAGGCCTCTTGGAAGGAGGCTTCCAGGCCTCTTGGAAGGAGGCTTCCGAGCCTCTTGGAGGAGGCTCGAGCCTCTTGGAAGGAGGCTTCCGCGCCTCTTGGAAGGAGGCTTCCGGGCCTCTTGGAAGGAGGCTTCCGAGCCTCTTGGAAGGAGGCTTCCGAGCCTCTTGGAAGGAGGCTTCCGAGCCTCTTGGAAGGAGGCTTCCGAGCCTCTTGGAAGGAGGCTTCCGAGCCTCTTGGAAGGAGGCTTCCGAGCCTCTTGGAAGGAGGCTTCCGAGCCTCTTGGACGGAGGCTTCCGAGCCTCTTGGACGGAGGCTTCCGGGCCTCTTGGAAGGAGGTTCCCAAACCTCTTTAAAGGAAGCTCCCTTGTGTCCTAAAAAGATGCTTCCGAGCCTCTTGGAAGGAGGCTTCCGAGCCTCTTGGAAGGAGGCTTCCGAGCCTCTTGGAAGGAGGCTTCCGAGCCTCTTGGAAGGAGGCTTCCGAGCCTCTTGGAAGGAGGCTTCCAAGCCTCTTGAAAGAAGACTGTGGAGTCTTATGAGAATGCTTCCAAGCATCCTGAAAAGAGATTTTCGAACCTCTTGAAAGGTGGATCTGAGTGTCTGGGGAAAAGGCTTCCGATTCTTTTTTAAAGGAGGTTCCCAAACCTCTTTAAAGGAAGCTCCCTTGTGTCCTAAAAAGAGGCTTCCTAGCCTCTTGGAAGGAGGCTTCCGAGCCTCTTGGAAGGAAGTTCCCAAACCTCTTTAAAAGAAGCTCGCTTGTGTCTTAAAAAGAGGCTTCCGAGCCTTTTGGAAGGAGGCTTCTGAGCCTCTTGGAAGAAGGCTTCCAAGCTTCTTGGAAGGAGGCTTCCGAGCCACTTGGAAGGAGGCTTCCGAGCCTCTTGGAAGGAGCATCCCAAATCTTTTGAAAAGAAGCTCCCTTGTGTGTAAAGGAGGCTTCCGAGACTCTTGGAAGGAGGCTTCCGACCCTAGTAGCACACTTCAGTTCGATAATGTTGCAGCAACTTTATTGTGACTGGATTTGGTTCCATATGAGTGACAGTAACTGATATATGACAAGTGTGCTACTCGGGGAGCCTCTTGGAAAGAGGCTTCCGAGCCTCTTGGAAGGAGGCTTCCGAGCTTCTTGAAAGGAGGCTTCCGAGCCTCTTGAAAGGAGGCTTTGGAGTCTCTTATGAGAATGCTTCCAAGCATCTTGAAAAGAGATTTTTGAACCTCTTGAAAGGTGGATCCGAGTCTCTGGGAAGGAGGCTCCCGCTCGTTTTGAAAGGAGGCGCCCAAACCTCTTGAAAGGAAGCTCCCTTGTGTCTTGAAAGGAGGCTTCCGAGCCTCTTAAAACAAGGCTACCGAGCCTCTTGAAATGAGGCTTCCTAGCCTCTTCAAATGGAGCTTCCGAGTTTCTAGAATGGAGGCTTTCCCAGCCTCTTGAAAAGAGACTTCCGTCCTTCTTAAAATTACCAAAACTTCATTGATAAGGTTTTATTGCAATTGAAAAGCATCCGCCATGACGCATTTTTGTCCGAGATACCCTCTGGAGGCAGCGAAGGTATCCCAGGTTGAGAACCGGTGGTATATTCCATTTATATTGTTAGTAAAGGCTATAACTAATGAAATTAAATTACTTATCATGCTCGAGACTGAAAAACGATAAGAGTGACAGTGTTTTCAAATATGACGTAGAGCACGCTCATTGAGTAGAATTATGTACTATTGGGAACTATTATTAATAATAATAATTTATTATAGTTTCGCATTCTAAAAAATGTTTTACATGAATTTACTCTTGTTCTATTTAATTTTGGTATTTTCAAAAATGAATTACATAAGCAATCAGAACAACAGTACCTACTTATTGTATTTCGAATCGCGCAGTCCCATATGTTAATATTCTGCACTGTTGACAAAAGAGAAAGTCAATAATCACCAGCAGCGCAGACGACGACAATAAACGCGCCTCTGTGAATATGGGCGTTTTTAGAAGAGCCATCGCCGGAGAATACTCAACTAGTTTTACCACATTCACACGAAAACTGCTAAACGACCCGGCATGGTTTTGGCTCGGTCGATGATAAGATCCACTTAGTACATAGGCGGCAGTCAGCGTTGTCGCTCGTGCACATGGAATAGAGGCAATACCATTGGGAGAGATTGAATCATTGAAGTGTGCCGCGTGTGGCGTTAGCCTTGCTCGATAGTAGTGCTTTGAATACTGTGCCATTGAGATCATCAGCTGTTTCCGATTCGAAGTGGTGCTCCAACATTAATGCTAGATTAATGTCCAATGACGAATCGTACGGCGCACACCCAGGGGACGCCTTGTGGTCGGGAGTATCGTTTTTGCGATCGAAATTATCAGGTTAGAGAACGACTGGAACCTTGTCGTTGCAGTTTCTGCGCTGCGGTCTGTTCAAACAACAGCCGATGACGACAGCGATCACACACAAACCTTGTTTACCATCCAAATTAAGAAAGATACTCTTTGTTGACTGTCGCCTTCAACGTTGATTACACCTTACTGACCGCTGTACGTTGTTTTGTTTTCCATTTTAGATCTACTGGAAGGACTTCGCCCTGGTTCACCGAAACCGGGACACATTGAGCGCGTGGCAACGCCGAACAATCAAAGTGGTGGGGGTGGCGGAGGGGACACGGCAGCAGGTTTCAACGATGATGACCCCGTTACGATCCAACGTTTCCTCAAGATCAATGTGCGGCACATTACCGATGGCCAAGGAGTGGTGGGCGGTGTCCTATTGGTCACTCCCAACGCAGTTATGTTCGACCCCAATGTGTCCGATCCACTAGTCATCGAGCATGGTCCCGAGAGCTATGGCGTCATTGCGCCCATGGAGTACATCGTCAACGCTGCCATATTCAACGATATTGCCCACATGCGGGTACAGGGCGCTACCGGCGGTAACGAAACAGCTGAGAAGGCTGAAATCTACTACCCGGTGCCGGAGAAGTCATGTTCTCGCTGCGACACTCACTCGCCCGGCAAGGACTCCCTGCTGGTGAAAGACGAAACATTTCCGGAGTTGGGTGTGGGCTCGGTAGAGGGCTGCGACGATCAGGAAAGTATCTGCTCGAGCAACGAACGCGAAGGGGACGCTTTCCCAAAAGCTTTCGAACGTGATCTAGTCACGCCAAACAACCTGCAGCGCTTGCATGGCGATTCCACCGAGAGCGGCGGTAGTTCGGAGAAGCCTCCGTCGACAGAGCCCCCATATTTGAGCTACGATCGCGACTCGCAGTCGCAGACACCGAACTCGCTGGACAACAGCAGTACCGGTGGACAGGAACCGACCGCAGCGAGTGCCACCGGCAAGAGTTCGGATAAGACTGACAGCAGCGGCAGCGGTAATAAAATCAACAACAATATTCTGCAGGACCCAACAGTGCGCTCCCTGGAGGACCGCCGACGGAGTCTGCTGGACCAGCACTGGGCCATCCCCAGCAAGGATAGGTTAGTTCTGCGGTGTGGAATTGAGTGTGTTTGATTTTTTTTGTTGTGTGTTCCTCATTGTCGTTGGCTGCGATAAGCGATGGGATTCATTAGTTCCTTCAAAAAACTCATCTACCTATGTTTTAAATCTGTCACAATTCCATTAAGTCAAAAGATGAATTTCAAACAATGAGCTAATTTGGAGCGAATTGTTGAAATTCGCAATATTATGCTAACAATGGGATTCTGATGGTACCCTGAAGTGATTCTCAGCAATGAGTTGTTTTGACAAGTTAGAAGATAATATTAGAAGGAATTATAATGAACCCCCTTTGTCAGCTGTTCACCTTCCCATAAAGACCGACCTCATCAGTGAAATTTTTAAACATTTTTCCAAACTAATCATATTTAAACCCAAAACTAATCGGACCCTGTGAGATGCAACCGGCATGGCAAAACTAATCGCATGGGCTATTTCGGCAATTTATTGGCATTCCAAGCAAATGGTTTGAAAATTTCACTCAACTCTTTCTTTCTCCACGTTTGTGTCCGTTTATGTTCGTGTTCGTCATCGTCCTGGACGCCCTCGTTGTCGTCGTCGTCATCATTATCGTCCCCCTAGAATAAAATGTTATTGCAATCAAACCTTATCCCAAAGATCACTGGATGACGAGGAAGCGGCCAGTACGGGTAGCGGTGCCACGGTTACTTCCAGTGGAACGGCTCCCCCTACCATCGGAGGTGGTGTCGGTGTCGTTGGGGACGACATTGTCGTTGCCGCCGATGGGCACCTGGTGAAACAGTCCTGTCACGATTCCGGCATCGACATTCGGGACCCTAACTCACTGCCAACGAGTGGCGTAGTGGCAGCAACGGCTGCAGCAGCAGCCGCAGGTCAAGCTGCCCCAAATCAAGCGGATGTTCCGGTTGTGGCACCAATTCCCACCAAAAAGGTCTACAGCGATGCGGACATTGTGCTCAGCGCCGACTGGGTGCCTCCGTTGACTATCGCCCCATCGCACTGCATCGACAGTTCACCGAGAAACTCCTCGACCACATCTTCGCAGCACAGTTCCCTGTCCATCACGCAAGCGGATCCCGCTAGCCGGAAGAAGGCCTCCAGTGTGAGCTTCAGCGTGGAGGAACATGATCCCCACAATGCCTCCCAGCTGGACAAAGGAGGTGAAACGAAAAAGAATAAGGTGAGCGCGTTCCCATCTATTTAGTATTTTTTTTTTTATTAATGCTATATCCTTATTGTAGATGCTGAAACGGCTATCTTATCCACTTGCCTGGGTGGAAGGCTTGACCGGAGAAGCAGGAACTACCACTCAGAAATCAGATTCGATCGAATCTGCCCCGAACACAGGAGATTCCAATCAAAGCGTATTTTCCAAAGTTTTCTCAAGGTAAGGTGAATGTATTGATTAATTAGAATAAGTTTTTATAAGGTATCTTTTTTTTGCAATTCTATTTTGCACCTTAGTTTTTCTAAGAAATTTTTTTATCAACACGTTTGATATTTTTGAGCACTGACAACACGTTTTCGAATTATTACTGAATTTTTTAGAAACATGTATTTCAAGTGAAACAAACACCACTCGGTTTGACCGAGAGCACACATGCACCAATTAGTTTCGTTTCCTCGTATGGGTTGCATTGTTTTGTTTCAAAATTACCCCATTTGTTCTTTTTCGTTGATTCATAACGAGTTGACCAAAAACCAGATTCGTCATCGTTTCTCACTGAAAACGTTCTGCATTTTTCGTTTTCTTCCCTTCGTACAAACCCACAAATTGCCCCCCGACCGACGATGCCCCGTTGGCTCGAATTGAAAAGCTCCCCCATCACCCTGGTCTCGGAGTTGGGTGGCAATTTGTTCTTGTCGAAGACCCCCTCGGAAGATTCGGGTGGCTCGCCGGTGCCACCGCTGACCCCGCATGATGGTCATCACCATCATCAGTTGCACCATCAGCAGAGTGGTGGCAGCAGCAGCGCCTCGTCTATCGGGTAAGAAGCAGTAGAAGGAGGAGCTTCGGCGTGCTGGGCCGGATGCGAAATAATCGGATCCATATGTTCGGAATGTCGATGTTGTACCCCCTCCCGTGTATACCGTTGTATGGATGTTGTTGTGCATATGTTTTCAGTTCTGATCGGTTTAATAGACATGTTGATTTGTTTCGATGATTTTTTTTAATTTGGGGATGTATAAAAGGTTGCGTGATGTTCATCACCTTTCTTTCAATATGAGGGAAAAGCAAGCTCTCCCTTATCCCACGTTAAAGCTTCCATACTTTTCTTTGGTTTTTGCTGCTTTTTTGTGTAAAATGTTGGCATTATTTTTTAAAGGACCAAAATAACAATGAAGAAATTACGAGTTACTGTGCATGAAAGAAGAAAGTAGTGGAAAAAGTCCACAAACGCGGATTTGTTTGAATATGGTTTTTAATTATTAACATTTAACAAATTTTTCTCAAGTGTGGAAATGATTTGCAAACTATCAAAATAAAAAAAAAACAAATCTATTCCGCATTACGATAGTTAGTCACTTGGCAACTTGGATCACCAAGCTAGGGATAAAGAATACTAGGCCGAATGGTCCTTGGTCGAGTATCATTTGGCCGAAAGGGACATAGAGCCGAACCGGTCGTTTGGCCAGACAGGTCATTTGGCCGAAAATGCAGTTTGCCCGAAATGGTCTTTTAGCAGAACAGACATTATCGGCCGTATATTCATTTCGGCCGTACGTCTATTTCGGCAAATGAAATTTTCGGGCTAACGACTTTCGGCCAGATAGGTTTTGGCGTATAGATGTTTTAGGCCGAATAACTAAGGGGCCCTCCTTAGCCGTGCGGTAAGACGCGCGGCTACAAAGCAAGACCATGCTGAGGGTGGCTGGGTTCGATTCCCGGTGCCGGTCTAGGTAATTTTCGGATTGGAAATTGTCTCGACTTCCCTGGGCATAAAAGTATCATCATGCCAGCCTCATGATACACGAATGCAAAAATGGTAACCTGGCTTAGAAACCTCGCAGTTAATAACTGTGGAAGTGCTTAATGAACACTAAGTTGCGAGGCGGCTCTGTCCTAGTGTGGGGATGTAATGCCAATAAGAAGAAGAAGAAGAAGAACTTCCGGCTTAGTGACCTTCGGCCAAATGACTTTCAACCAAATGACTGCCGGTCAACCGACCATCCTTCTGAAAGATGTAGCCAAAGTATTTGACATAAATCCAGAAAATTTAAGAAGCATTTTAAACGGAATCCCTCATTGTTTCTTAGGTCCTTTGATAAAAAGTTCCGGCATGTTCGAACGATGTATAATTATCATTTAAATTGGTATTTCATCCAAATTGGTTTGAAGCATTTAATAAGTCATATCATAATCCATAAAATAAAATCACCCTTAAAAACTTTTCAAATGTTTGTAGATCAATACGTGGCTTCTGCTCTAGTTTTATAGTTATTTTGAATAAGATAATAGTTTTAGATGCAATTTTTTTCTTTTTGAATTTTCAAAATGATGATTTTACTTTGTTTTGTCCGAAGCTCGATATTTAAATATCTCCTTGTATAGATGTTTTGATTTCAATTTCACATTCCGGTTTTGTATTTGTATAAGGCTCACTTAGAACGGAGCAAATTAGTTCAATTCATTTATGCCTCTATGATCCTGATTCTATTAAAAGACGCCTGAATGAAATAAATCCGATTTACATTCACCCGAATGACAAACGCCCGAATGTAACGTAAGCTCCAAGTTTAAGATGAGTATGCAAAGTAAAAGCTACTATTAGGCCAATGCCTTTGATCAAGGTAGATCTTTTTCTGCATAATGTTGATTGGCATGAGACCATAAGTGGTTGAGGCTGTTCTTTAGTGACGTCTATTATGCCTAACGACGTATACCATAAATTCTCTTTCTAAAACACGAATTAGTCCAGTGGGAAACTATCACGATAAAAATAGTTGAAAAAGGCATTACACCCAGGTTTTTTTTACACGGTTTGGTTTTGGTCGTTTAAGACCTTCAGCGTCAATGAAGCAATGAGTTAACCCCACGAAAAAATTCACAAAAAATCAAAGAAAATTCAGGGGGTATTTAAAAAGCTATGAAAGTTCAGGTTGGGTGTACACTCTTTTCGCCCTTTTTGGGTATGTGCGTGTCATTCAAGAAGGAACCAATCTGCTTCTTCTCGGACAAATGCGAATTAAGATAGAATATTTAAGTAATTATGGGTTGCAAAATGGTGGGTTGGCATCAAGGAAGAAGCGTCCAATAAAGCTCTGGTTCCCACAAATTCCTACCTCACGCTTCCACGAGTACTTAGCTGGTAGTGCTTCTGACATTAGTCTAGCTAAGGTAGGTAGGTGAGAAGGTACGTGCCGGGCGTCTGTCCACCAGGAGGTGCAGCTCAAACAGCGTCTGCCTGGTATCCAGCTACTGATAAACGGAACGCTGTATCGCGTCAGCTATACTTAAGGTGGTAGCCCCACCAGCGCGATGTAGCTAACGCGACCCCGGTAAGGTAGCTTACTGTGTGTGTGTTATTACAATCTAACTCCCACTGTCTGGCAGTGGCATTATGGATAGAATATTCGTGCAACTATCAAAATTTAATATAATTGCAAGAATCTTAGATCCGGGAGCTAGAAGGTGATAGCTCTATTGTAACTCCTATAGCCCATTTCAAGAACGCAAGCATTCCGAAGCTATAGTCGTTTGCATTAAGCCCGGCGTGATTACACCCACATATCATAAGGATATCTGAAGTGCATTCACACTTCCTGGACCAAAATTTAACTTTCTGATCCTGGCGCGTATTTAGTAATAAAATTAATCAATATAATAAAAGGCATTTATGATTTATCAAAAATTACTTACCATTTTTCCAAAGGTAATAGTACACTAACCATGTTTGTACATTTACATTTCTTGATCACATTATTAGTAAGGGCATTGCTCGTGCTAACAATCGATCACTCAGAAAATAAGAAAAGTTTAGTTATAGTAAAAAGAAGAAACTAAACAGACTAAACAAACTAAATGACTTTCGGTCACCACACTCCTAAAAATAGTGCAAAAACTATACCCAATACAACATATGTACGACTAAACATTGAAACACGTTAAAAACCAACATGAAATTTGCTCACCAGATTAACATCTGCATCCACAAAGTTCAAAGCCAGCAGGAACAGTACTTTGACTTTTTTGCGTATCATTTTTACCCTTCTTACACCCTAAGAAGGGTATAAAGATCGCTTGAAAAACCGACTTTTTATCCGAGGCTCGGAGACCCAAGTCGTATATACCAATCAACTCAGCTCGACGAACTGAGCACATGTATGTATGTGTGTGTGTGTGCGTATGTGTGTGCGTTACAAAAATCTCACATCAAGATCTCAGCCGTCCGTGGACCGATTTGCACGATTTTAACACTAAACGAAAGCTATGACTTTGTCATTGTACGAGTTCAATTTTTTTTGCAATCGGACAT
Organism: Armigeres subalbatus; assembly: GCF_024139115.2. Classification (NCBI taxonomy): domain Eukaryota; kingdom Metazoa; phylum Arthropoda; class Insecta; order Diptera; family Culicidae; genus Armigeres; species Armigeres subalbatus. The sequence continues at coordinate 125,240,570 of NC_085141.1, read as the reverse complement.
TTGGTTCCAGAGATATGTGAGAAATACGAACATGAAGTGCATTTTCAGAAAACTAACAGAATAATGTCACATGAATATCTCAGCCGTCTGTAAACCAATTTGCATGATTTTATCTTTAAGCGAAAGCTATGACTTTGCCATTGAACCCATTGTATTTTGTTTTTGCAATTAGACATTGGGTTCCGGAGATATCTCTGAAATACGAACATAAAGCATTAGACGTATCAACTTCACACATTGGTAAAATATGTCCCATCAAGATCTCAGTCGTCCTTTGACCGATTTGTGCGATTTTATCTTTAAACGAAAGCTATGTTTTTGTCATTGGACCCATTCATTTTTTTCTGCAATCGGAAATTCGGTTTCAGAGATATCTGTGAAATACGAATATGAGACATATTTTCAGACTACTAATGAAAAATTGTCACACCAATATCTCAGCCGTCTATGACCCGATTTGAACTCTTTCGGGCTTAAACAGAAGCTGTAATATTGCCATTTAAGACGGCAAATCAAATCTGCAGCCTTTTTGTATTTTTTAAAAATTGTTAAATTTTCAGAAATATCCCTTTTTACCCTTCTTACACCCTAAGAAGGGTATAAAGATCGCTTGAAAACCGACTTTTTATCCGAGGCTCGGAGACCCAAGTCGTATATACCAATCAACTCAGCTCGACGAACAGAGCACATGTATGTATGTGTGTGTGTGTGTGTGTGTGTGTGTGTGTGTGTGTGTGTGTGTGTGTGTGTGTGTGTGTGTGTGTGTGTGTGTGTGTGTGTGTGTGTGTGTGTGTGCGTGTGTGTGTGTATGTGCGTTACAAAAATCTCACATCAAGATCTCACCCATCCGTGGACCGATTTGCACGATTTTAACACTAAACGAAAGCTATGACTTTGTCATTGTACGAGTTTAATTTTTTTTTGCAATCGGACATTTGGTTCCAGAGATATGTGAGAAATACGAACATGAAGTGCATTTTCAGAAAACTAACAGAATAATGTCACATGAATATCTCAGCCGTCTGTAAACCAATTTGCATGATTTTATCTTTAAACGAAAGCTATGACTTTGCCATTGAACCCATTGTATTTTGTTTTTGCAATTAGACATTGGGTTCCGGAGATATCTCTGAAATACGAACATAAAGCATTAGACGTATCAACTTCACACATTGGTAAAATATGTCCCATCAAGATCTCAGTCGTCCTTTGACCGATTTGTGCGATTTTATCTTTAAACGAAAGCTATGTTTTTGTCATTGGACCCATTCATTTTTTTCTGCAATCGGAAATTCGGTTTCAGAGATATCTGTGAAATACGAATATGAGACATATTTTCAGACTACTAATGAAAAATTGTCACACCAATATCTCAGCCGTCTATGACCCGATTTGAACTTTTTATCCGAGGCTCGGAGACCCAAGTCGTATATACCAATCAACTCAGCTCGACGAACAGAGCACATGTATGTATGTGTGTGTGTGTGTGTGTGTGTGTGTGTGTGTGTGTGTGTGTGTGTGTGTGTGTGTGTGTGTGTGTGTGTGTGTGTGTGTGTGTGTGTGTGTGTGTGTGTGTGTGTGTGTGTGTGTGTGTGTGTGTGTGTGTGCGTGTGTGCGTGTATGTGCGTTACAAAAATCTCACATCAAGATCTCAGCCATCCGTGGACCGATTTGCACGATTTTAACACTAAACGAAAGCTATGACTTTGTCATTGTACGAGTTTAATTTTTTTTTGCAATCGGACATTTGGTTCCAGAGATATGTGAGAAATACGAACATGAAGTGCGTTTTCAGAAAACTAACAAAATAGTGTCACATGAATATCTCAGCCGTCTGTAAACCAATTTGCATGATTTTATCTTTAAACGAAAGCTATGACTTTGCCATTGAACCCATTGTATTTTGTTTTTGCAATTAGACATTGGGTTCCGGAGATATCTCTGAAATACGAACATAAAGCATTAGACGTATCAACTTCACACATTGGTAAAATATGTCGCATCAAGATCTCAGTCGTCCTTGGACCGATTTGTGCGATTTTATCTTTAAACGAAAGCTATGTTTTTGTCATTGGACTCATTAATTTTTTTCTGCAATCGGAAATTCGGTTTCAGAGATATCTGTGAAATACGAATATGAGACATATTTTCAGACTACTAATGAAAAATTGTCACACCAATATCTCAGCCGTCTATGACCCGATTTGAACTCTTTTGGGCTTAAACAGAAGCTGTAATATTGCCATTTAAGGCGGCAAATCAAATCTGCAGCCTTTTTGTATTTTTTAAAAATTGTTAAATTTCCAGAAATATCCCTTTTTTCTTCTTATTTTGAAATCGATAAAAACATGATGATATCAGTTATTTTATACTCAATTGAACTGCCACTAACCGCAAGTCGACCACATCTGTATATGGCGTCCATATCCAGATGTGCTCGACTTGCGGTTAGCGGCAGTGAAGGTCATATGCATAGAAATTGTAATATGCAATGGGCACACACAACCATTCAAAAGTGTAAGAAGGGTTGCGTTCACTGTAGGTGGATTAAGTCGGGTTTTACATAAAGAGTTTACACGCATATAAGGACATTTTGCAGTCGTTATCACTTTCCACGGTATCCAATAAACACACGAGAAAATCACTCTCCTGCTGGGTGGCGTAGCCCAAAAAACATGATGCAGTGTACCCCACAATTGCAGATAAAATATAATATTATTTTTATTAGAGCTGGTTTAGTAGAGCATGTTTATTTGCCAGTCGAGTTGGTACTTTTTAATTCAAGTCCACTGCTTCAGCAGCGGTGTCAAATGGAATAGTACTTACTTGTCTTATGGTAAGTGAAAAGCAAAAATCCCCCGATAAGGTAGCTTACTAAAGCTTTTCTAATACCATATACAGAAATGGAGATAGAAGAAAAAGAGAATGTTATTTTTGGCAATCGACCCAGCAACGAAATAAGGACTATGATTGGAAACTCGGTACCTGGAATGTCAGGACCCTAAATTAACCTGGACGAGGGAGCATTCTGGCTCGTGAACTGCAGAAAGTTGGAGTCAAGTAATCATTCACGCTTCGCATGATGTCCATCGAAGAACAACTCAACTTGACTAAACGATTAGTACGGGCCTTTGGTCTATTCGGGCATATGATCCATTCGGGCAAATGGTCTTCTTGGGTGTTCGGTCTTTTCGGGCATCTGGTCTAATCGGGCGAATGGAATTCGGGCAAATGGAATTCGGGTTTATGTCATCCGGGCGTTTGTGATAGACCCATGATCCTAAAAAAAAGTATGGAGCTTAAGCTCGAATGGATTTTCACCAGTTTCACTACTTGAATTTGAATTTATTTATTGGTATTTATTCCATCTGGCTTGAAGCCTTAATGAATTTTTATTTTTTTTTTGATGAGGGAAAAAGCCAGTTTGAGTTGACATTGTTGGCCATGCTCAAATTGGTGTAAAACCTCATATCTTTTCTTGAACGAATTTAACATGCAGTGAACAAATATACAAACAACACATTCTAAATAAAACATAGCATTCTGAAACAATTATTTCTCTACTACCAACAAAAACTTATTACTGACGATGATTGTTACGAAGTTGGACTAATAACTCTCTTCTAATTCTATTCTGGATCATTGGATTATTCCATGGAAGATTACGTAAGGCGCACCGAACAAATCTTATTTGAACGGCCTCTAATCTTGTAATCCAGGAAGAATGGTATGGACACCAGATTACCGAGCCGAATTCTAATATTGACCGAGCAAGTGAGCAATATAGAGTCTTAAGGCAAAGAGGATCACGAAACTCGTCGGCAATTTTAAAAATAAAACCAAGTTGTCTGTTGACTCTTGCGACGATATCTACATAATGCTGCTTGAAGGACAAACTGGAATCCAGAATTATACCCAGGTCACGTACACTGCTGGTACGCTGCAGATTTGTATCATGCATCACGTATTGGTAGAGTATTGGGGTCTTTTTGTGGTGGAAGGTAATAACATTGCACTTGTGTAGACTCAGTGTTAGGAAATTTGTAGAACACCATTCCTCGAACTTTTTTACCAGATTCTGGAGTAGTAGGCAATCTTGGATACAGCGTATAATCATGAAGATTTTTACGTCGTCAGCATAAAAATAACGGAATCCTGGTGGAATAGTGAATCTGACATCATTCATGAATATGGAAAATAGTAAGGGTCCTAGGTTACTGCCTTGGGGTACACCTGATGGGTTCGTGAATTCAAACGACTTAGCTGTGCCGATTTTAACGCAAAGCGCGCGGTTGGTGAGGTAGGATTTGAACCAACGAATTAGTAATTCAGACACTCCGAGCTTAATCAGCTTAGCCAGCAGAATTTGTTGATCGACACGATCAAATGCAGCCTTGAGATCCGTGTATATCACATCGACCTGTGCTCCGGAGTCCATACTTCGAAGACAAGTAGACGTGAATGGAATGAGGTTTGTGGATGTCGATCTCCTTGGATAAAAGCCGTGTTGGTCAGATGATATGTAGTGTTTGCTGGCTGCGAATAATGAGTCGTTGACAATAACTTCAAGTACTTTGGAACAAGCACAAAGTGAAGTTATTCCACGATAATTTTCAATGTTGCGTTTATCCCCCTTTTAATGAATCGGAAACATGTACGATCGATGATTTCCACCCCTTTGGGAATACACCCTGTTCCAGGGACAGGTTGAATATTTTTGTCAAAGGATGGATCAGTTGTGATGAACATTTTTTCAGCAGGGAGGAAGGAAATCCATCGGGTCCAGGTGAATTGGAGAACTTTAACTTCTTTATAACCGAATCGACCAGTTCCGGGGTGACGGAGATAATGTTAAGGCTGATCAAATCTCTGGGCGTATTCAGAATCGCTAAATCTACTTGAGACGCTGATGGCGAGAGGTTGCTGAAGGTGTGTCTAAAATGGTCGGCTAGGAGATTACTTTTATCTTCTGGTGTGCGGGCTTGACGTTCGCCAAGGAAAATTTCAGTAGGTAAGCCATCTTCATTCTTTTTTGTTCTGACGAGCGACCAGAACTGATTTGGATTCAAGCGAAGATTGTTCTGAATGCGTTTGGTGTAGCGTTGGTATAGATATCGATTGTAAAGACGATACTCGTTGGTGGCTCGAGTAAATAGTTGCTTGGAGAACGGATTGCGATTTTGGCTATATTTTCCGAGTGCCGCTGATCTGAATCGTTTTAATTTGCGAAGTCGAGCATTTGCCCACGCAGGTTTTGGAGGCGGTCGACGCAAAGGAACGTTCTCAACGATTGCCATGTCAACCACACTGGTGAAATATTCAACAGCTTCATCCACGTTGGTTGCCATACGAATAGGCTCCCAGTCCATTTGATCAAACGTTCGTTTCAATGCAACTATGTTCGCTTGACGAAAGTCCAAACTGTTCACTTCATCAAATGTTTCGAATTGCATTGGGCTCGGCAGGTTGATGCAGGTTTCCAACGCAGGATGATCGGCATCGATATTTATCAAAGGTTCGACAGCTTCCTGAACCGAGCATTCGGAAAGAGCGGGTTCATTCGCAAGGATGAGGTCTAGTAGTCGACTATTTCTGTTAAGTACGTGATTTACTTGGACAAGACCATTAGATGCTTGAACGAAGTGCGTCGAGTGATGGTGGCTTGTTGGATTGTGAATTCCAGACCAAATTAGGCTGAATGTAGTCGCCAAACACTAAAGCGAAATCATTCAAGCTTTGTTTGGAGAAAACAGTCCCAATCGAGTTAATATGATTTTCGATGCAATTCAAATCAGATTTACGATCCGGGGGGAGATAAAGCACGCCGACGCTTCCAGACCTTTGATGTGTTTTTATCTTTACCCAAAGCTGTTCGAGAGAAGGACTGACGGGGGCAGGATCGAGGCAGCAGTTCAAACGCCTATTTACTGCGATCAGTACACCACCTCCACGTAATTAAGAACTGTTTAGCCGGTTGCGGTCATTCCGAAAAATCTCGTATTGGTGGTTGAACAGTTGTGCCGAATAGATTCTGTCATCCAACCACGTCTCCGTAATGGAACGTACACACGGTCAAGCAGTTTGACTAACATTGACTCCACCTTTCGTTTATTCCAACATCCATCAAGTTTTACCAACAACGGCACGAACAATCAATTCATTCGACCAACTATATCACACACGAACGACCGAAGCGCCAACTTGAGCATCAACCATCAAAACATATATGGGGGTTTGTGCAACTTCACTACAAATGCTCAAACATGTTCGGCGAACCTTGACTCCACCCCCGACAACTAAAACCAAAATCAAATCGTTTTAATGTTTTCCAACCGAGCCGCCAACTGTCAAATGGTTGTTCGAACAACTTCACACACGTTCAAACAAAGCAGCAACCGAAGCGTTTTCTTGGGGGCGGAGTAGTCGTCAAACTGCTTGACTGGTGTGTACGTTGCATAATAACTATAGCGTCATAGTTTGAGTCGGTAGTTGACAAGAAAAAGTCATCGATTTTAGTTCACAGGCCTCGGACATTTTGATAATAAATGCGTAAACTGCTGTCGGACAATCGAAGGTTGCAGGATGCGGAAGTATCGGGCTGGAATGAGGTTGGACCACTTATTTTTGGTGCAGTATCATCCCGGGCTTCGGCGGGACATATACCACTGTCAAACTTACCCGACAAAACAGGAAGTGCGGCAGAGTGGTATTTGTTGGAATCCGCCCCGTTTATGTCAATCGTAGTGGTTGAAATTAAATCATCATCCGTAAAGCTCTCGGAAGCAGACTGTAATTGCAAATTACTTCTCAAAAACGATGCAGTATCCTTTTTGGCTTCGGCAGGACATATACCACTGTCAAACTTACCCGGGGAAACAGGAAGTGCTGCCAAGTGGCATGTGCTTGAATCCATTACGTCGGAATAGGTAAAAAGTGGTGGCGAGTGATGTACATCAAAGCCTAATGGATAATCAAATGACTGAAGCCCAGAAGACGGACGGGCTTGTCGGTTAATGGCGTCAAACTGTAACATTGAGTCTTCATTTAATTTTGGTACAGTATCTCATGCCGCTTCGGCGGGACACATACCGTTCAAGGGCTTACCTGATGAAACAGGGAACGTTGTTTGTCCCGAATTTAATATATTGAAAATTTATTCATTTAATTCCGTAGCTTAGCTATAACTTAACGATACGTATTTTTACTTGGAAGATTTTGGAAGAATGCTCGTCTTCACCCGAGCAGGAGAAATTACCTCAATATCACCTCCTTCTGTTATTGATACCTGACCTTACCTTACTAGCCTTGCATAAGATTATTGTTATTATAATACCAAACACATCACAAATTATTATTCGTTTGGTATTGAAATATCTGAGCATGTTATGCCTAAAGTATTTTGCATAATAATTTTTGGAATTATTGTTTGGTATTTTTGTTTGGTATTTGGTTTGGTCTTGACATGACGCGAAAAGTCGGGCTATAAACTAAAATAGTGCTTACTTATTAGCAGTTGAAAACATTGCCATAATCAGAACGCTAGAGAAATGAAGATACATGCATTAGCTCAGTGAATGACGATTTATCGCCTGCACATTCCAAAAAATCTCAAAAGTTTCCGGATTGTTGTTGGAAGATCTTACTCATTAGTACTTTGAGTTTCTAGTAAGAAAGGAAAAGGTATTCTCTAGGTAGGTCAAATGTCCATTCGACCAAATGTTCTTTCGTCGTAATGTTCTTTCGACCAAACGTTATTCGACAGTGTATGAAGATTCTTCATTATCGGAACGATAAAATGTCCATTAGACGTCGTGTTCTACATCTCTAGTAGACTAAAAAATCATTATCAACTAAATGTATATTCAACCAAATGTCCATTCAACGTACCGTTGTGCAATTCAACATCGCACATATGAATCACCCATCATGTTTACATTGCTTGCACTCGCGACTCACCTCGTGATGAAGGAGGAATTGACTGACCGCGAATGTGTCTCTTGCATGCGATGGCTGCTACGATCTGTCATGTGACTGAAGAACAGTATATTAGACTTGTTCATGTTTATAGGCCTGCCCAACGCCACACATCTCCCCCTTCCCTAAAAAAAAATACGGCTGGCATCTATGTTTAAAGAAAAAAATAACTGTACTGACATATTTTCAATGATGGGATTACTCTCTCCGAAAGACAAAAAGGCATCTTGAACCAAACGATCACTTCCGGCGCATTATTGTACAGCGAGCGTCTATTTTCGTAATCGAGAAACACTATGGATAAACCATCATTATGGTTACCCAACTAAATGTGGAAAATCATTCTCAAGACATTCCCGTGCAGTGGTAACACGCAACGGAAACACCATTTTTAATTACCCCGTGTTGGCTTCTAGTAAAAACCATCAGTACTAATACTACCTTTACTTTCATTGAGCACACGTCTATTTCAATATGTAACTATAAATGTCAAACAACCAGCAACAAAAACTAGAAACCGAACCGGAATAGTATCGTTAAACTGTTCTTAACTATAGGCGGATATCTTTTCTCAATGCAATCAATCTCCACGAGCACCTTACGAGTCCACGATAAAATCTTAATTCTTGTGGGTGTTCTACCATTGTGGAGAAATTAAAATCTTGCCTTCGGAGGTTCTACTACAGAGTTTTCACCATTTCGGTCAGTAGTAATACTATTCTTCTTGCGGGCGTCCCACCAACGCAGAGGAAGAATCTACTGATTGCGGGCGTCCCACCACGCTGAATTGTGATCATTCCGATCCACAATAACACCATTCTTCTTGCGACTCACCTCGTGATGAAAGAGGAATTGACTGACCGCGAATGTGTCTCTTGCATGCGATGGCTGCTACGATCTGTCATGTGACTGAAGAACAGTATATTAGACTTGTTCATGTTTATAGGTCTGTCCAACGCCACACAACCGTTTCCACTCAAATTCCGAACTATGGCGTTTAGGCTACTGACATCCTATTGTTTATCGTAGGATGTCTCGGCCACAATTTTTTTGTCGATTTTTTGTCACTTTTCAATTACGACAGCGAGCTATGTCTATTGATGATGATGACACCGCGCTTGTCACAGGCTTGGTTTTAGCGCCCAAAAACTAATGTTTCATCCATTTTCCGTACTGAGATTCAAGATTACAATCGAACTGAAGATCTGATGGAGAAAGTAACACGAATAAAGCCAGTATGGCCATTTAAAAGCGAGTGTTTGGAATATGAGTCTTTCAACGGAATGGTATAGTTTCGATTATAAAAATGATTCACAATGAATGAAAATATTGAATCAAATGGATGGTTGTCCCGGCCAAGACTGAAAAACCATCGATAGAAACATTATTTTACCAAAATTCCTCGGTAATCGTATGTGCGCTTTCGAGTATTTACGATGCCGCTAGTTGAAATTTAACTAAAAGATGCAATTGTGGCTTTAGATGGGTGTGTCGAGACTCAATAGCCTGCCAGGAGTACTTGCTGATACCCTACTGACTTTTTGTTTATTTCTTACCAGGCGAATCTGCCGGATCTCTCTCGGGGTCAAACTGCCAATCAATCAAGATCGATTTCAGTTCGAGCTAGATGGCTTTCTTCAGAACTCATGAAACCGTTGCATTTTGACAATTTTTCAACTTTCCCCGTCAAATTGATCAACTCTTAGTATGTACAAACACAGCTGATTCCAAGACAGTGAGAAAATCTTGAAAATCATCCCAGACGTTCGTAATTTATAATGCCTCAAAGGAAAAGCGAACTTGGGTTCGGACAATTTCCTTTTCAAATGTCATTTTCTACGGCACCGCCCTTCATATCGGGTTATTAACGATCTTTTTAGATTTCTTCACAACTTATCGTTTTAATTTTTGCAATTTCGTGGTATCCGAACAAACAAAAGCCCAAGGTGAATCGATTTGTGAGAAAATCTTACAAAACGGTTATATTGTCTTAAAGAAAATATAAACTCATTTTTATATATAGAGAAGAAGATTAGTAACAAAAAAAACGGCAAATTCATGAAAATCATTGCGTTTGGAAACAGGGTTTTAAATTGCCTCCACAGCAGAAAGGTATCTGTCTACTCAATAGAGCTAATAAGCTATAGAGGAAGATTGTTACTGGCGAAACATCTTTTGCTGGCGAGGATAGAGCACTAAGTGTCAAAGAGGAAAAAATCAGTACGTTTTGACAGTTGTGTACCCAACATGTTTGGGAACGAATACAAAGAGAACCGCAGCGACAAGCTTCCTCTATGGTTCATTACCTCTATTTTGTATTCTAATAAATCCCTATAATAATTGTTGCTGTTAACTGTTACAGATTATGAACCTGAGACTGGCTCTATAATCATTGTCATGAAATTTGAAACAAATTGAATCTGGCAACCTCCGCGGGACATATTCCTAGAATCGGTATACAGAATCATCACGTATACCTGGAGGATTTTCGATCGGCAACCAGCTTTGATCTGCAAACAATTTTATTTGTTAAAAAATTGAAAGTTCACATAACAAGGTTTCAGATGCGGTCAAAACTTGTTATATTTTCCTATGGCCAGTTTCTCCACTTCCGCTTAGTGCTTAGGAAAGCACCGCTTAAGAGTTAACCGGAGGTGAAGAAATTTGTTCTTAAACGATTTAATTGCCGGTTCCGGTCGCTTAGCCGTGTAACGTTTTGTTCAAAAACTAATAAATAAAATTTAATGTTATATTTGTACGTCTGTGGTCTTGAATTCAAATCTTTAGATTCTTTTCGATAAGAAAAACCCACCATATTATATAGACCATTGATACTAGCACGGACAAAATACCACCGTAGTTAGAAAACCCTTTAGCCGTAGTGAATCGCCCATCCATGTTGTCGACTCTAATTTGTCCCGTTTTTTTCCCGCACACCGCCAGGCGCTCCTCGATAGGCACCTTCATCCGGCCGCAACCGTCGGCCGAAGCCGGCCCCGCAGCCAAGCAGAAACAGGCCGCCCCGAAACTGGACTACCGCTCGATGGTTTCGATCGACGACATGCCAACACTGTTTGTTAGCTTCGACAGTAAGTATCGTTCGTGGTTGATTGTTTCGATTTATTGAATCTTAACTTGTTTTAAACTATTTTCTTTTTAATTTTTCTTTTGTGAGAAATTAGTTTTCACTAAATTAATCGATTCGAACTAATATAGTTTCTATTTGCTTAGAGTATTCGGTTTGCTAATATTTCGTTCTTCAAGGAATAGCCTTACAAAGACTAGAGACTAGTTTTTTGGAAGATATTGCATTTGTTAAAATTGAGATTCTAGTTTCGAAAGCGTTCATTGTTCGCCTGTTTTCAAGTTACTAAATGCACGGAGTTCCATAGGAAAAGTATATTTCTCAAGTTTTGTTGGAAAATTCTCACACTCACTGACTGTAATGTTTCTTCTTTAAAAAATCACGCAACTCATTGTCCATTTCGAGCACCAATAGCGGAAGCTAAACAAGTTCGTTCGATGTTTTTCGCTCAGAATCTTTACAATCGATCATTCGATTATTCGTTCCATTGACATCACTGCGACTCAAATCGTTATTATTCAGTTATATTTTTTTGTTTTATTTTTTTCATGTATCGAAATCTCTACAAATCGTACAACATAAATACGAATAAATGTACAAAACCACACCAACAACATACCAATCTCTCAATATATAAATACGTACAACATCATTCTAGTGAAGGCGCCATTGTTTCCACAACTAGAGAAACTTGGTAGGTTAACAGCGGCGTGTGTACGTGCGTGTGCGCTTGTCTGTCTCTATTGATTGTGAACACATCACACATACCCTCATCTATCCGCCTGGGAACCCTACTCTCGGCCGTCGTTCTGTCAGTGTCATCCGTCAAATGTTTTCTCAATTCATTTGTTCTCCATTTTTTTACATTCTTCGGATCTATCCGTGAAGTCGAAGCTAAGTTTAGATTGTTTATGGGATTTTACAGCACAGGAACTTCTGAGATTCATTGCCTATCCACTAGATGGCAATTTGATAACCAGAAGATAGGACTTCGCTTCGATCTCGCGAATAGTACAACTTGATTGATTGTGCACGTTCCACCCATTTGATTTATTTTTGTTATCACTCATCCACATAGCTCGAGTAGTTTAATTGTGTATCATAAAATAAGTGTGTACTTCTTATAAATAATTGACTTAAGTGTAGATAATTGAAATAACTTGACTTGAATTAAGTGTTGATAATTTAAATATAATTCAATGATAAATATATTTGTGATCTCCCGATTTTTGAAATAGACATTTTATGTGGAATAAATATGTAATCCTTTGTAAACTTTTTATCCAAATTTCTGTAATTGAGTCTGAATTAGAAAAGTAATAAGCTTTTCATTCATTCTATTTCGTGATTAGGCTCTAAATTGAATCAATAGAACAGATTGTTGATTACATAAGTTTATCAAAGATTAGATTTCGACAGAAGGTAAACATCTATTTAAACTATTTTGGAAAAAAAAGTCTGCAGAAGCTATGAGATGAGATGAATCTATCTCGAGTTTTTCAAATATGCATATTATCGTTACGGTTTGAGCTACGAAACATCCACTAAAATAAACCTGGCGGTATGTTGTTACTCTCGATATGAAAATTAATTGTTTCAATCGACATTTTTTTTTTTGGAAAAGTTCCTTCTAATGAGCAATTACTGTTAAAAGGTTTTCCTTCAGTTTTAAAAGAATTCAATGTGGGTTTCGCTAAACCAAACTACGTGCAAATGAAAAAGTATCAATTTATTGCTGTTCCAAAAAATCATGAATTGTATTAAATTTTCTTAATCTATGTTACTAAAATTCTTTAATAATAACTGCACTGAAAAATGAATCGTTTTCCATTTCCCCTTTTTGAAAAAAATGTCTCAAGACAGTTGAAATGGAGTTTGGTGTCACTTTGCAGATCCCAGATCACAGGAAACCACAGGAGATTGGTGGACTTCAAAATTATCAATTCAAATTGGAATCTACGGAATTATTTTTGTACTCAATGATTAGGGCCTGCAGTAAGTTTGACCAAAGGCGAAGGATTATCAATGAATCGCCTGCTTTAAGCGTGCTTACAGCGGCACACCAGGACAGTGACGGGAAATGTCATATCGATGTCATGGGACTAACATGCTAATAACTTTTCTCACAAGTCATTTACAAGTATGTTTTCCATATAAACATGTAGGCCTCAAAAGACCCGAAAACTTTGTCTAACAGGTAATTTCTGAAATATGATATTGGCGGCGTGAGAGCCGAATTAGTGTCAAATGACATTAATGTCATGACATTCCATGACATTTTTTTAGTCTCACTCTCTTGGTTCACACTTTGTATTTAGAACAATGATCTGTTCGACAAAGTTCTAGGACCCTTTAAGTACTACATGTTAATAGAAAAATCCGAACTGTAAATGACTTTTGAAAAAAGTTATTAGGAAATTAGTAATAGCAATGCCATGACATTTTTTTGACATTTCCCATCACTGCACCAGGAGTTAACTTTCTGAAATCAGTATGGCGAAAGGCATATAAGGTTCGATTTATCAAAATTAAGCACTTTAATCGAAAAAAATATTTGGTAGGCATAGTAGCGGACATCATCCTTCACAACCGGTACCAAATAGTTTTTCATGTAAAGTTCCTAATTTTGAGAAAATCCGCGTTAGATGTCTTTCGCCATACAAATTTCTGGCGGTTAACTCATGCAGGCTATTTGCGCATATACGATAGCGCCTGGATGTGGAAGCGGCAGGTAGAAAATCAGCCACTGCCAATAATTCATTTGAAGAAGGTGATTTGGATTTTCAATCCGGAGGAGTCGGGTGATAATTTGGAAAATTTAAGGAACTTCCTTTGGAAATACTGAAACATCGAAGAAGGGCTGGTTGGTTGAAAGTCATTCGGCCGGAATCTATTTGATCGAATGCCACTTGACCGAATAAAACATGAAGTCGAAATTCATCTAGCCGAAATCCATTTGGTCCACGTTTGGACCAAAAATGGTTTTGACGAATGTCATTTATACGAAAACGGTTTGGCCCAACATGTCATTAGGCCGAAAGTTTCATAATGCCGAAAAAGATACAGGACCGAACTGGTCAATGGTCATTTGGCCGAGAATGTCGTTTAGCCGAATGGATTAAAATTACATTTTCAGCCAAATAACCTATTCCACCAAAGAACTTTTTCGGCCAAATGACCTGTTCGCCCAAACGACATTTTCGGCCATATGACCCATTCGGCCAAATGTCCTCTTCTGCCAAATGTTATTTTCGGTTAAATGACCTTTTTCGCCGAATGATCAGTTCTGCCGAACTACATTTTTGGCCGTAAACCTATTTTGGCAATTTCTACTTTCGGCCGAATGGCAATTTCTACCTAGTGGCCTTCAGCCCAATGTCATTCGGCTGAAAGTCTATTGGCCAAGCGGTCCTTACTTCCAAATAATTTTTGTGTAGATTTTTTCCTTGAATGCTCCGAAGAACTTTCGTTGACATTCTGGATAAATTCTTCTTCTAGAAAATTTAGAAGTATTTCAGTTGTAAATTCCGAAACAAATTTCTTGACAATATCGTTTGCTCTGACTATTAAATAAAATAAATAAAAAAAAACCCAGATTAATCCACCTACAGTAAGATTTTGACCCTTCCTTAGTTATAAGGAAATTTTTTCCAGACTCCAGTATTTAAAACGAGATAAAGCTACTCAGCTTCCCACGGCGATTTACCGTGAAAGTGATAAAATAATTGCCTACCCAAAGGCGGATGTCATGGGTTGAGTGACAACTCAACGAATGATAACGTACTGTACTTCATGCTGCCTATCTATAAGGCGCTCGTCGGATTGAATAACTATTGTGACATGCTTAGTAACTATCGTAGCGCTGGTTGCATATATTGTAATTGTAATTTCCAGAGACCTCAATATTAATTAATCCATAACTAACTAAATCAGTCATTGATCTGAGCGAAACTCAATAGCGTTCAATAATAACATATATTTCGCCTTATGAATGCCTAATTTGCTAAAACTAAACTTGTTCAGTACCTTAAAAATGAGCGAGATTTTTATGGTAGTAAATTTCAGAATTTGCACACATACGCACACATACATGCATACAAGTGATCTATTAGTGTCTCAAAACATGCTCACATTTGCTATCTAGCTTCCACTGAAGAATTTTTTGAAATCCCTTTCAATTTTTACGTTTTTGCTTTTCTGAGAAGATTTTTTTGTACATGCTTCTATATGTTCCTCAATTAAAATCATTTGTTTCTTTGAAACAAATCATAAAAATAGGCATAATTCCATGTCATATCATTCGTTATAATTATATTTTCAATGTCAAAGTGAATTTGTTCAAAATACCATACATTTTATTTAATAATTCACGAGATTTCTTGATAAATTAATACGTAACACACCTGCGTAACGCATACAAAGTGAAATTATAGACACTTCCGAAGGAAGGGTCAAAAACGTTCAAATTCCGAATAATTTCTCGTAGAATTTCCGAATTTCTAATGGAAAGTCAGAACAACTGCTCATGAAACTCAGAAGAATTTGCCAAAGAAATTCAGCATAATCGCGTAAAAAACTTTAAAAAATCCATTGTAAACAGAAAAAATCTTGTAAATTTTTTTAAATGTTTCTCGCATGTCATCTTTTTGAACAAAATGTATCAAGACAGTGTGAGTTTAGAAGAAGTTTCCGTGGAAGTGCCAAAGAACGGCCCGGGAAATTTTATATGAATTTTATGTGGAAATTTCGAAGATATTTCTTATAAAACCAGAATCTGCAATTTTCTGTTCCGATGTATACTCCATAACACGATTCGTACATTTTCACTGTAAGTACCAAACAAAAACTATTGAATGTTAATCAGTTGTGCATCGTTCGGCATTGGCTTTAGATGTTTTCTGTACAAACATATACTAAAGAACCATACTATATCTGTGTATTTGACCACCATTGTTTACCCACCCAAACATACTAAAATGCTACCAATGGTACCCTTTCTAACATCTACTCCACCACATTTTCACCCACAGAACTAATCCCACGGCCAGCCCGTGCCTGTCCCGATCCACCAATGTACCTCAGGTTGCGCATGGGTCGCAAAATCGGCAAAAACACCCCGCTACCGACGACTGTCATGTCCTACGGCAAGAACAAACTGCGGCCGGAGTATTGGTTCAGCATCCCCAAGAACAAGTAAGTTATCCTTTCGATTGGGTCATTGATGGAACTCAAAGTGACGAACGATTTCTTTTCGTTTACTTCGTTTACTTAGGGTTGATGAGTTGTATCGATTCTTGACTGCTTGGGTTCAGCACCTGTACGGCGAGTTGGACGAGAAGACCATCAAGGAACGTGGCTACGAGCTGATCCAGAACGACACCGATTGGGCCACGAAGGGCGGCAGTCCGACCAAGGTGAGTTGTTGGTCACATCTCGATCGCGAATGGCGTAATAATTGCTGTTCTATTCATTCAACAGGACGGACGATCGGCCAGCGAAGGTGAAATCACCGAATACACCCGAGAATCGTGGGAGGTGAGTACAAAGTTTCGATTACTTGGTCCCCAAACATTTCCAACGCATATTTTGAAATCCATCCACCGAATTCTAGTTCTTCGATGGATACTAACAACTTTTTTCTTTATTTCCTACCGTGATTCGCCCTTTTCTTCGCACGATTTAACTAACCCTGCTGAGTGCAGATGCTGAAGGCTCCATTTGTCAAAACCTACAACATTATCAAAAGCCAAACCGGATCCAACGATTTGGATGGTTGTGAGGTTAGCGTTCTCAATTTGTAAAATATTAGAAAA
Organism: Armigeres subalbatus; assembly: GCF_024139115.2. Taxonomy (NCBI): domain Eukaryota; kingdom Metazoa; phylum Arthropoda; class Insecta; order Diptera; family Culicidae; genus Armigeres; species Armigeres subalbatus. The sequence continues at coordinate 125,223,698 of NC_085141.1, read as the reverse complement.
TCACGCGGATTCGCAAACTATTGTCGAGTCTGTCGTTTACTTCTCACTATTTCAGTCTATCCAATCACACTCGCCAAAAAATAGAACACAATACTTTCTGTACAATTTACCCAAAGTAGTGTTGTTTCCACCTTAATCAGTAATACTGCGTTCTATTGTTCGTTCTGTCTATGAGGAATGTTTTCCTGTCCTTTGTTTCTCGGTTCTCCGACCACATACACCACTAAAAGTACTTTTCCCTGTATGCTGTACGTACACCGTTTGTTTGGTAGTGAATCTGTCTTGTTGCCTCAACACCGAATAGAACGTTACATCCACATCTACACCCACCCACACACGTTCGCATTGTTGGTTATGAATGTTATTCTAATCTTAGAGACGCACCTTGTGTGAGAGTGAACACATACAACCGGTATCAGTAGCAGAAGATGTGTGAGACAGATATGAAAATTTATAATTTTTTACAGTATTTTGTGAGGAAAAATGCCAACTGTACAGATTTTTCTTCTATTCGTTTGCATTGTAAAGTAGAACCAATCGCTAATAAAAATGTATTTTAGTTTTATACTTATGTTCAATCGCAGAGAAGACTGTCTGTGATTTAGTTAACGATTTTATTTCATTGTTTAAATAGTTTTGTAAAAATCAATTGGATAATTGTTACACCGTAGATTGTTTTCATGGTAGACCAAGACACATTTTTGCGATTTTATTTCAGTTGAATGAAAAAAGGCTTGAAAAATTCTAGTATTATTTTTGCTTATTTTAAACCAAAAATTAGAATTTTATTTTGGTGAAATTATGCCACACAAATTGATTGTTTTACAGCTTTTTATTTGATTGTGCAACCACACTCACATTTGGAAATGTATAAAGCGAAAAAGTCATGATGCAAATGATAACTAGAATCGAAAGAACTTACTTATTGACGAGTAGATTTTTTTCCTTAAGCTATGGAGCTCGACCAAAACACTGGTGGAGCAAAACACAATTTATTTGTGATACGAAAATTTACTCTGTATTGAAACATTTCCGGGAGACGCAGAAAATGTGCCAATTGGACTTATTTTGCAATATCACCAAGTTTGAGATATCACAAGCTAGAGATCAGGATCGACAATCAAAGACGCTGTTATTATATTGGTTTTGATTTCGATTCCACAAACAATACGAGTGACATAATATTGACCGTCCATCGATAGTCCAATCAAACAGTAGAGGTAATAAACTATCCAGTTTTCCACGAGCGGACACTCGCATTTAAACGGCCATTTCGCGTAGTTTTCTCCATAAAATCTTACATTCTTTTGCAATCTTGGTCCTCCGTACGACAAACCGATGAAATTATTGGTTTTAGGGTGTTAAAAAGTCAGTGTTCGGAATATGAGTAATGTTTGGGATTTGATTTGAGGCAAAACGGTACAAAAAACGATAAAAATTAACAAACAAAAAATATAAAATTTTACGGTTACCAAAACCTCATAAAATTAGCGTCAGTAACGGAAACACAAGCGTGTGTCGTTTATTCGCGTGGATAGTGTCGCTGGCGTTTAACATCATAATATTTACATGATGCTACAATTGCACCTAAAGGTTTTGCGTAATTTACGTCGGGCGACCGTGTCTTTTACACAACCTTTCTGATTTTTTACAAGGGTGAATGCATTCACGCACAACCCAGCACACGTGCGTAGAGGCGGTAACTATTTGGGGTTACAGACAACACGCTCCAACACTCCTGCCTCGACATGCCGAAGCAGCCCACGCACTACCCTACCGAAGTAGGGACACTATTCATGCCAGTTGGTACTCCCTATAGGCTCTTGTGTGCTTTGAGCGGCACACGATCGCTTTGATAAGGCCTGCTTGCGGACACATGTAGCTTTTTGTAGAGGCATCACAACACCGCTAGGTGGATTGATCAGGATTTGTTTTATAGCACATGTGTCACAAATGAAGTGAAAGTATTTCTGGTAACTTGTTTTCATCAAGCTTTCAAATTTTTTTGAAAGACAAATCCTGCAGATGTCTCTCTTAGAGTTTTTGAACATTTCCGAAAGTTTTCCTAAGAAGCCAATTCCCTCAGGAAACTTGACGATTTATGGTTAGCTCCGAAACTCGCCTTGCTACGTCTTCGTAATTTCGCAAGTTAGATTCTACTGTCGCCTGTTCTAGAGCTTTCGGCAACGATAGCCACTTTAAAATGTATTCTTGAAACATGGTTTCCTTAAGGAAAAGCTCATAATGCATGAAGAAAACTGTGGATTTGGCAACATTGACGTTCGGAATTGTTTCTGGAAATCTGGTTCCCTACGGAGACAAATCTTGATTAGTTTTGAAGACCATCTTCGAATTGAATGAATCATCATGATTCCACAAGTCATCCATGATGAATTATTTTTTCTACGGGGATATCCTCCAAAGTTTCACAGAAATTTCTCTAACGTTTCCACGATAAGTTCATTGGAATTTCTTCGATCAATTCTTCAGAATTTCCACTGAAAACTCTTCGGAGTTTCCACTGCGAAATTTTCAAGGATTTTTTTAGAAACCTCCATGGAAAATACTGTAATTTCTACTGAAAATTCTTCGTAATTTATACGGAAAATTATCGAAACTTTAGGTAGACATTCCGAATATAACTTCCCGTGGGAAGTTATAAAAAATTTCCTTGGAGCTTCGAAAGAATTTGCCATTAAATTTCCATGAAGAAATTTCTGGAATTCCAAAGATTATTCGTAATTTTTCGGGTGTTTTTTTTTTAATTTTCTTGGGATATTCTTCGGAAAGTGCCTCCTGGAGTTCCTCCGGAAGTTCCACCAGGAATTCCTCCGGAAGTTCCACAAGGAATTCCTCCGGAAGTTCCACAAGGAATTCCTCCGGAAGTTCCACAAGGAATTCCTCCGGAAGTTCCACAAGGAATTCCTCCGGAAGTTCCACAAGGAATTCCTCCGGAAGTTCCTCCAGGAATTCCTCCGGAAGTTCCTCCGGGAATTCCTCCGGAAGTTCCTCCGGGAATTCCTCCGGAAGTTCCTCCGGGAATTCTTCCGGAAGTTCCTCCGGGAATTCCTCCGGAAGTTCCTCCGGGAATTTCTGCGGAAGTTCCTCCGGGAATTCCTCCGGAAGTTCCTCCGGGAATTCCTGCGAAAGTTCCTCCGGGAATTCCTCCGGAAGTTCCTCCGGAAATTCCTCCGGAAGTTCCTCCGGGAATTCCTCCGGGAATTCCTCCGGAAGTTCCTCCGGAAGTTCCTCCGGGAATTCCTCCGGTAGTTCCTCGGGAATTCCTCCGGAAGTTCCTCCGGGAATTCCTCCGGAAGTTCCTCCAGAATTCCTCCGGAAGTTCCTCCGGAATTCCTCCGGAAGTTCCTCCGGAATTCCTCCGGAAGTTCCTCCGAATTCCTCCGGAAGTTCCTCCGAATTCCTCCGGAAGTTCCTCCGGGAATTCCTCCGAGTTCCTCGAATTCCTCCGGAAGTTCCTCCGAATTCCTCCGGAAGTTCCTCCGAATTCCTCCGGAAGTTCCTCGAATTCCTCCGGAAGTTCCTCGGGAATTCCTCAGGAATTCCTCCGGAAGTTCCTCCGAATTCCTCGGAAGTTCCTCCGGGAATTCCTCCGGAAGTTCCTCCGGGAATTCCTCCGGAAGTTCCTCCGGGAATTCCTCCGGAAGTTCCTCCAGGAATTCCTCCGGAAGTTCCTCCGGGGATTCCTCCGGAAGTTCCCCCGCGAATTCCTCCGGAAGTTCCTCCAGGAATTCCTCCGGAAGTTCCTCCGGGAATTCCTCCGGAAGTTCCTCCGGAATTCCTCCGAAGTTCCTCCAGTTCCTCGGGAATTCCTCGGAAGTTCCTCCGAATTCCTCCGGAAGTTCCTCCAGAATTCCTCCGGAAGTTCCTCCGGGAATTCCTCCGGAAGTTCCTCCGGGAATTCCTCCGGAAGTTCCTCCGAATTCCTCCGGAAGTTCCTCCGGGAATTCCTCCGGAAGTTCCTCCAAGAATTCCTCCGGGGCTTCCTCCGGGAATTACCCCGGAAGTCCCTCCGGCACTTCCTCCGGTTGTTCCTCCGGGAATTCCTCCGGAAGTTCCTCCGGGAATTCCTCCGGAAGTTCCTCCGGGAATTCCTCCGGAAGTTTCCTCCTGTAATTCCTCCGGAAGTTCCTCCGGGAATTCCTCCGGAAGTTCCACCGGGAATTCCTCCGGAAGTTCCACCGGGAATTCCTCCGGAAGTTCCTCCGGAAATTCCTCCGGAAGTTCCTCCGGGAATTCCTCCGGAAGTTCCTCCGGGAATTCCTCCGGAAGTTCCTCCAGGAATTCCTCCGGAAGTTCCTCCGAATTCCTCCGGAAGTTCCTCCGGGAATTCCTCCGGAAGTTCCGCCCGGAATTCCTCCGGAAGTTCCTCCGGGAATTCCTCCGGAAGTTCCTCCGAATTCCTCGGAAGTTCCTCCGGAATTCCTCCGGAAGTTCCTCCGGAATTCCTCCGGAAGTTCCTCCGAATTCCTCCGGAAGTTCCTCCGAATTCCTCCGGAAGTTCCTCAGGAATTCCTCCGGAAGTTCCTCCAGAATTCCTCCGGAAGTTCCTCCGGGAATTCCTCCGGAAGTTCCTCCGAATTCCTCCGGAAGTTCCTCCGGGAATTCCTCCGGAAGTTCCTCCGAATTCCTCCGGAAGTTCCTCCGGGAATTCCTCCGGAAGTTCCTCCGAATTCCTCCGGAAGTTCCTCCGGGAATTCCTCCGGAAGTTCCTCCGAATTCCTCCGAAGTTCCTCCGAATTCCTCCGGAAGTTCCTCCGAATTCCTCCGAATTCCTCCGGAAGTTCCTCCGAATTCCTCCGGAAGTTCCTCCGGGAATTCCTCCGGAAGTTCCTCCGGGAATTCCTCCGGAAGTTCCTCCGGGAATTCCTCCGGAAGTTCCTCCAGGAATTCCTCCGGAAGTTCCTCCGGGAATTTCTCCAAAAGCTCCCCAGGAATTCCTCCGAAAGTTCCTCCGGGAATTCCTCCGGAAGTTCCTCCGCGAATTCCTCCGGAAGTTCCTCCGGGAATTCCTCCGGAAGTTCCTCCGGGAATTCCTCCGGAAGTTCCTCCGGGAATTCCTCCGGAAGTTCCTCCGGGAATTCCTCCGGAAGTTCCTCCGGGAATTCCTCCGGAAGTTCCTCCGTTAAGTCCTCCGGAAGTGCCTCCGGGAATTCCTCCGGAAGTTCCTCCAGAATTCCTCCGGAAGTTCCTCCGGGAATTCCTCCGAAGTTCCTCCGAATTCCTCCGAAGTTCCTCCGGGAATTCCTCCGGAAGTTCCTCCGGGAATTCCTCCGGAAGTTCCTCCGAATTCCTCCGGAAGTTCCTCCGGGAATTCCTCCGGAAGTTCCTCCGGGAATTCCTCCGGAAGTTCCTCCGGGAATTCCTCCGGAAGTTCCTCCGGGAATTCCTCCGGAAGTTCCTCAGGAATTCCTCCGGAAGTTCCTCCGGAATTCCTCCGGAAGTTCCTCCGGGAATTCCTCCGGAAGTTCCTCCGGGAATTCCTCCGGAAGTTCCTCCGGGAATTCCTCCGGAAGTTCCTCCGAATTCCTCCGGAAGTTCCTCCGAATTCCTCTGGATGTTCCTCCGGGAATTCCTCCAGAAGTTCCTCCGGGAATTCCTCCGGAAGTTCCTCCGGGAATTCCTCCGGAAGTTCCTCCAGGAATTCCTCCGGAAGTTCCTCCGGGAATTCCTCCGGAATTCCTCCGGAAGTTTCTCCAAGAATTCCCCCGGAAGTTCCTCCGGGAATTCCTCCGGAAGTTCCTCCGGGAATTCCTCCGGAAGTTCCTCCTGAAATTCCTCCGGAAGTTCCTCCGGGAATTCCTCCGGAAGTTCCTCCGGGAATTCCTCCGGAAGTTCCTCCGGGAATTCCTCCGGAAGTTCCTCCGGGAATTCCTCCGGAAGTTCCTCCGGGAATTCCTCCGGAAGTTCCTCCGGGAATTCCTCCGGAAGTTCCTCCGGGAATTCCTCCGGAAGTTCCTCCGGGAATTCCTCCGGAAGTTCCTCCGGGAATTCCTCCGGAACGTCCTCCGGAAGTTCCTCCGGGAATTCCTCCGGAAGTTCCTCCGGGAATTCCTCCGGAAGTTCCTCCGGGAATTCCTCCGGAAGTTCCTCCGGGAATTCCTCCGGAAGTTCCTCCGGGAATTCCTCCGGAAGTTCCTCCAATTCCTCCGGAAGTTCCTCCGAATTCCTCCGGAAGTTCCTCCGGAATTCCTCCGGAAGTTCCTCCGGGAATTCCTCCGGAAGTTCCTCCGAATTCCTCCGGAAGTTCCTCCGGGAATTCCTCCGAAGTTCCTCCGGGAATTCCTCCGGAAGTTCCTCCGGGAATTCCTCCGGAAGTTCCTCCGAATTCCTCCGGAAGTTCCTCCGGGAATTCCTCCGGAAGTTCCTCCAGAATTCCTCCGGAAGTTCCTCCGGGAATTCCTCCGGACGTTCCCCTAGAAATTCCTCCGGAAGTTCCTCCGGGAATTCCTCCGGAAGTTCCTCTGAGAATTTCTCCGGAAGCTCCTCCGGGAATTCCCCCGGAAGTTTCTCCGAGAATTCCTCCGGAAGCTCTTCCGGGAATTCCTTCGGAAGTTCCTCTGGAATTTCTCCGGAAGTTCCTCCGAATTCCTCCGGAAGTTCCTCCAGGAATTCCTCCGGAAGTTCTTCCGGGAATCCCTCCGGAAGTTCCTCCGGGAATTCCTCCGGAAGTTCCTCCGGGAATTCCTCCGGAAGCTCCTCCGGAAGTTCCTCCAGGAATTCCTCCGGAAGTTCCTCCGGGAATTCCTCCGGAAGTTCCTCCGGGAATTCCTCCGGAAGTTCTTCCGGGAATTCCTCCGGAAATTCCTCCGAATTCCTCCGGAAGTTCCTCCGGAATTCCTCCGGAAGTTCCTCCAGGAATTCCTCCGGAAGTTCCTCCGGGAATTCCTCCGGAAGTTCCTCCGGGAATTCCTCCGGAAGTTCCTCCGAATTCCTCCGGAAGTTCCTCCGGGAATTCCTCGGAAGTTCCTCCGGGAATTCCTCCGGAAGTTCCTCCAGGAATTCCTCCGGAAGTTCCTCCGGGAATTCCTCCGGAAGTTCCTCCAATTCCTCCGGAAGTTCCTCCGGAATTCCTCCGGAAGTTCCTCCGGAAGTTCCTCCGAATTCCTCCGGAAGTTCCTCCGGGAATTCCTCCGGAAGTTCCTCCGAATTCCTCCGGAAGTTCCTCCGGGAATTCCTCCGGAAGTTCCTCCGAATTCCTCCGGAAGTTCCTCCAGGAATTCCTCCGGAAGTTCCTCCGAATTCCTCCGGAAGTTCCTCCGGGAATTCCTCCGGAAGTTCCTCCGGAATTCCTCCGGAAGTTCCTCCGGGAATTCCTCCGGAAGTTCCTCCGAATTCCTCCGGAAGTTCCTCCGGGAATTCCTCCGGAAGTTCCTCCGGGAATTCCTCCGGAAGTTCCTCCAATTCCTCCGGAAGTTCCTCCGAATTCCTCCGGAAGTTCCTCCGGGAATTCCTCCGGAAGTTCCTCCGGGAATTCCTCCGGAAGTTCCTCCGGGAATTCCTCCGGAAGTTCCTCCGAATTCCTCCGGAAGTTCCTCCCAATTCCTCGGAAGTTCCTCCGGGAATTCCTCCGGAAGTTCCTCCGGGAATTCCTCCGGAAGTTCCTCCGAATTCCTCCGGAAGTTCCTCCGAATTCCTCCGGAAGTTCCTCCGGAATTCCTCCGGAAGTTCCTCGAAATTCCTCCGGAAGTTCCTCCGGGAATTCCTCCGGAAGTTCCTCCAGGAATTCCTCCGGAAGTTCCTCCAGGAATTCCTCCGGAAGGAACTTCCTCCGGAAGTTCCTCCGGGAATTCCTCCGGAAGTTCCTCCGGGAATTCCTCCGGAAGTTCCTCCGGAAGTTCCTCCGGGAATTCCTCCGGAAGTTCCTCCGAGAATTCCTCCGGAAGTTCCTCCGGGAATTCCGGAAGTTCCTCCGGGAAGTTCCTCTGGGAATTCCTCCGGAAGTTCCTCCGGGAATTCCTCCGGAAGTTCCTCCGGGAATTCCTCCGGAAGGTCCTCCGGGAATTCCTCCGGAAGTTCCTCCGGGAATTCCTCCGGAAGTTCCTCCGGGAATTCCTCCGGAAGTTCCTCCGGGAATTCCTCCGGAAGTTCCTCCGGGAATTCCTCCGGAAGTTCCTCCGGGAATTCCTCCGGAAGTTCCTCCGAATTCCTCCGGAAGTTCCTCCGAATTCCTCCGGAAGTTCCTCCGGAATTCCTCCGGAAGTTCCTCCGGGAATTCCTCCGGAAGTTCCTCCGAATTCCTCCGGAAGTTCCTCCGGGAATTCCTCGGAAGTTCCTCCGAAATTCCTCCGGAAGTTCCTCCGGGAATTCCTCCGGAAGTTCCTCCTGAATTCCTCCGGAAGTTCCTCCAGGAATTCCTCCGGAAGTTCCTCCGGGAATTCCTCCGGAAGTTCCTCCGAAATTCCTCCGGAAGTTCCTCCGGGAATTCCTCCGGAAGTTCCTCCAGAATTCCTCGGAAGTTCCTCCGAATTCCTCCGGAAGTTCCTCCGGGAATTCCTCCGGAAGTTCCTCCAAATTCCTCCGGAAGTTCCTCCGGAATTCCTCCGGAAGTTCCTCCGAAATTCCTCCGGAAGTTCCTCCGGGAATTCCTCCGGAAGTTCCTCCGAATTCCTCCGGAAGTTCCTCCAGCAATTCCTCCGTAAGTTCCTCCAGGAATTCCTTCGGAAGTTCCTCCACGAATTGATTTGGAAGTTCCTCCAGGAATTCCTACGGAAGTTCCTCCAGGAATTCCTACGGAAGTTCCTCCAGGAATTCCTACGGAAGTTCCTCCAGGAATTCATTCGGAAGTTCCTACAGGAATTCCTCCGGAAGTTCCTCCGGGAATTCCTCCGGAAGTTCCCCCGGGAATACCTCCGGAAGTTCCACCGGAAATACCTCCGGAAGTTCCTCCGGGAATTCCTCCGGAAGTTCCTCCGGGAATTCCTCCGGGAATTCCTCCGGAAGTTCCTCCGGGAATTCCTCCGGGAATTCCTCCGGAAGTTCCTCCGGGAATTCCTCCGGAAGTTCCTCCGGGAATTCCTCCGGAAGTTCCTCCGGGAATTCCTCCGGAAGTTCCTCCGGGAATTCCTCCGGAAGTTCCGCCAGGAATTCCTGCGGAAGTTCCTCCAAAAAATTCTTTTGGAGGTTCTCCCAGGAGTTCCTCCGGAAGTTCTTCCAAAAATTTCTCCATAAGTTTCTCTAGGTTTTTTTTTTCAGAAGTTCCTCTAGAAGTTCTTCCGGAAGTTCCTTTAAGAATTTCTCCGGTTTTTCTTCCAGGAATTCCTCTGGAAGTTAATCCTGGAATTCCTCCGGAATGTTCATCTAGAACTTCCATTAATTCGTCTGGAAGTTCTTACAGGATTTTTTCCAGAAGCGCGTCCAGAAATTCTTCCGGTAATTCCTTCAAAAAGTTTCCAGTAATTCCTCCGGAAATTCCTATATGAATGCTTAACGATGTTTGCTCAAGAAATCCCTAAAAAGTGCTGTGATTTTTTGAATAATTACTCACAGAATTTCTCCTGAAATTCTCTCTGGAGTTCTTCAAACAAAATCCTCCAAGAACACTTTATAAATTACTTCGCAAACTCTACATAATTACCACAAGGGCTCTTCAAATATTTCTTCTGAATTCCTTCTTGATGAACTTCTTATGGAAATTAGATTGCAAAAAAAAGATCTAGGAAATTTACGCGCATTCTTCTGCACAGTTAAAAATTCTGAATATTACACGCAATGGAAATATTTGAGCCCATGTTTTAGTGCTTAATAGCCTTAAGTTTTCTAACCACCTTTTTTTAATACGCAATTTTGAATGCAAGCTCCATAGTGAGGACTGCCTGTAATTTTAAAATATGATGGAAAAATGAGTCGGATCCAATGGAGCCTTTTTGTTACATCATATATGCTGTGACATTTTTATACTGTGTGGGAATTCTTCCAGAAATTCCTACCCCAAAATTCCACCAGAGATTCTCCCGAAAAGTCGTTCACTAATAATTTATTCTGGAAATTATTTCTCCGGAAATTTGTTTTTTTATCCAAGAGCTCCTTCACAACTTTCAAGAATCTTCCAGGCGATTCCCACGGAAGCTTCTTCAGAATTTCTTCAAGAATTCGCCCAGAAAACCTTTCAGGAGTTTTCTGGGAAATTCCCTTGAAATCTGCTTTCAAATACCACAAGGAAAATACTCCGAAAATTCTCCAGGTTTTTTCAGACTTTTATACAAATTCCGTCAAAAATACTTACAATAATATCCGTGAAAATCCCTTCAGGAACTCTTCCAGAAATATCTCTACATTCTCTCCTGGAAATTTCTCAGGAGAAATCCATCTTTCATGAAGATTCATGAAGAATTTACGACGGAATTTTTGTGTGAATATCCAAAGGAGTTCATAAAACATTTGATGATTTGTATTCCTTGAAAAAAAAAATCGCAAAGGAATTCCTAATTCGAATTTCACAAGAAATTTTTATTTAAATTCCTGAATGAATTTCGTTTGGATTTCCCGATGGGATTATAGGAATTACAAAGAGAGTTTCAGTGAAAAAGTTCATAAAGAATTTCAAAAAAAGATTGTCGAGTTTCCAAATATTTTTTAAATGAAGTTCTGAAGTTCTGAGATACCTGTTCTTCGCCCTTTCCAGCCACAACTTCAGCATATGTTACTCTTTTCTCTTGCTTCCTTTTCTCTTGCCTCCTGGCTGGTTAGGAATTTGGAGTAGGATGTAAGAAATTGAACTGGAGAGTCAAATAAGCTCTACTAACACATTTTAATAACTATAACTTAAAGCTAATGAAAAATGATACTATATTCTAAATGATGTCTTTACTCATGTAATAGGAACATGCTCAATTGGAACATAATGCAATAGTGTCCGGTACTTGGGGACAATTTATTGAACCGTGAAATTTTTCTCCAAAATTCATTATCAAAATCCGTCGTCGAAAAACGTATTCAAATTAACAAATATAGTTTATATAAATCATCATTGTTTATATAAATCACACAATCCGTATAAATGGATAGCTTTTCGTTAAATGGCTTATGTGTCCGGTACTGGGGGATCTTCCCCGAAACCCTTTTTACTAAATGTGTTGTTGAAGCTGCTTCAATTCGTGATTCGTAACAAAATGCAATCCATACTAAACTAAACATACTAAAAAATATATATTCTATCAATAATAATCGATGGAGACAGATAAGTCGAACGAAGCTGAAAAAAATTAGGTGACGCCTTCCGCTATGCCACTCCTTCACTGGCAGTCTCCATCTACAGAAACAGAAAAATCTGGAATTTGCGGACAATAATTTTGGCGAAACCTGTTATTAATCCCACGAAGGTATCTTTTTATCGGTATATCCATTTCACCGATGATGCAGGCCATTCGCAGCAGGGAAGAATGTGTCGCGCTGTTTGTCCAGTTGGATTCAATTCAACAACAGCAAAAACGACGCACTCGGATGGAACTTGTCTGTAAACAAACCCGCCCATAAGAAGAACAGATAATGGCTTTGTTTGGGTTTTAGGAAACACGAATTCGCAAAACCGGCGATTAGTTTATTGGACCTGTTTGGTGTTATGCGAAAAAATGTGTTCATAACCCGTCAGATCTTTCGGATGGATGCAAAAACTTCTTTTCAGAGCGAAACCAGCAATCATAACATTCAAGCTCTGTCAGAATCAACAAATTATCACAACCGGTTTCATCCAAGTTGAGGTTTTTTTTATTCCCTACAGTGTTCGATAACAACTATTTTAATGTATCCACCTTTCTAATTGAAAAAGAATTGAATTTTATCTAATTAAATAGTCTCTGTATCATAATCGAATTTTGTACGATGTTTGGTGTAGATCAAGGCCAATTGAAATCATGCCAAATATGGTTGGATTCGATTCCCAATCCTGTTTAGGATATTTCAGGATTGGAAATTTTCCGACTTCCCTGGGCATATTGCTTCAACAATTAGAGGTATTCAACTGACAATGGAAACGAAATGGAATGTTGGTGTTAGGAATCGCCTTAATATCCACATAACAGTTGTTATTGCAAGAAGTTTTCAAATGAAGTTATGTGGATTAGAATTTCTCAAAACTAATATATGCGATGTTTGCGACAATGAGATAAACTTGACACTCCTATTCAATTTAGCTAGATGTACTTGATAAAAAATTGATTGATTCAGATTAAAATTCTATTCAATAAATCCCTTATTTTGTTTCAAAATTTATATTTTTTTGTCTTTATTAAAGAGATTTGTAGCCCGAGGCTGGTTCATCTCTAGAAACATTAATAAATAAAAACGTCATCAATGTTCTTCAAAGTACTTGGTATCCATCAAAATGTTATTCTCAAGCTTAAGAATGATATGAAAGGATTCCGTTCTCCAATATCTGACTTATTTTTTGCCTGCTGTAGTAGGTTCTGTAAGTACCCCTTCAGCATTCTTGTGTGAACGGTAGGGCCGAAAACAGGTTTGAGTTATTTTTAGCGCCATCAACAGCTTGTTTTTTTTTCGCAAACTTGTCGTCCCAGGTGACCGCAATATACCCTCTACCCTTCATCTGCGCATTGCACGTTGGAGAAAACGTTGACCCTATTGCTTGCCGCGACCTGTCTCGCCTCCGCTGGAAACAGATCGACTAAAGTGGTGGAAAGATCATACCGCAAAGTGCTACGCTATCAATAATGATTTAAATTTATGACGTGCGGATTCCGAAAAACAAAACGCTTCTGGAATTACGGCTTAGACAGATATCGACTGTAAACTACCTTTTAACTGACACCGTTTACGTAGTCGTCAATGTAGACAGCCTTCAAAGGTGAGCCGGTCTGGCGTCGCTGTCGCCTCTGTTTATTTTTTTTGCGCTAAAACCTTTAACTGCCCTGCTGTTTATGCGCCAAACGGCAATCCTTTTCCGCAACACGATCGAAGATGATGATAATGATGATGGTGTTCGTCCTTTGAGCGCTGTGATTCAGCCGGTATCCACCATCCATACCTCCTCCATCGTAGTTCGTTGCGCTGTTTCGATATCGGATGGTTCGGTCCGGATCGCAGCGCAATCAGAGCCGATCGTAAAAATGAAAGTAAATTGACCTTAGGCGCGTTTCTCGTGATTGGAATTTGCAAATGAACTGCTGCATGCTACTTCACTGCAACAAACCATCAGAACCAACCGCTACCGTAGTGTGAGCAGAGAGAACAGGCATTTAAATCAATTTTGGAAAGTGGGACCAAAATTTGAACCAATTCGTAAGTAGCAACTTTTTGGTGACACTGCCAACGACAAATTGACGAAGACGCAAACACTTTTCGCAGCAAGTTTGTTCAACTTTGTGTCTCTGTTCTCTGTGGTGTGCGGACCAGGTTTGCTCGCACGGCTAGAGCTAACGTGTTGATACAGAGCTGATCCAACACCGATGTTACAGTTAATAAATATACCTACTCGAAACGTAAACAAAGAAGCAATATAATCAACGTGTATACTTTGTTTCGAGCACACTTATCAACGGGAAAGTTACAGCAAGCTGTGAGGATTGTCCGATAACCCCGCGACACCCGCACGAGAAATTGCTGATTCTGCTCAATAAATGGATGACACCAACGTACTGTGAAGGTCAGATTCTGCGTGCAGCATTGCACTAACAGAGAAGGTTTCAAAAGCTATCAATTCATGGATACGATAGGGACTTGAGCTCTGACCAATGGTGCTGTTTGTTACATCCTCTGTTGATTTTCCATAATGCTTTCAAAATAAATCATTGTGTTATCGCCATCACTATTTATAACGTGTAACACTATTTATACGCCAGTTTTATCACAAAAGAATGACTTTTGAAAATGTCTGAATAGGGTTGATAATGAGTGGGATTTCGCTTTTTAAATATTTCTACGTAGGAGAAAGAAGAATATCCCTTTTTCCTTTTATTAATGTGAATTTTGTTCTTCACCTTTCAAGGCTAGGTAGTGGGTCGAAGGAAGGTCGTAGACCGCCTCTAGGTTCAACCAAGGGACCTCCAAATAGTTTCAATTTCATTTTTAAGGTTAAACTACACAGCAGACAAGGAAATAAAAAAATCTGAATAATCCACCTAGCAGTGATGATGCCTTTCTCGAGACAATAGATATATGTAAACACCAAAAAAAAATCCTGCATTATGGCGTTTACGAACACACTTAAATATTTCCACCGATCTCGGCTGTGCAAATCTCGGTTAAAGTTCATTAGCTGGAATATCGGCTGAATGAACGTATGATTACGGCGGCTCCTTTGAGTGCCGCAGTAAACAAATTGCTTTTTCAGCTGAGATATCAGCAAAAAGCCACGAACCGAGCGCTCGGCTGTGCGGATCTCGGCAAAAGAATCAAAAAATGCCGAGATGAACTAAGTGTGAACCTTTTTAAACTTAATAATGTGAAAAATACATCATTTTCTTCACAACTGTTGAAATAATTGACCGGTTGTTATCAAATTCAATAGTGATTAACTAGCTTTTGTCACCTGCCGAATGCAACTTGCAAGAAAGTCGGTTAGGGATTACAATATGAAAAGTTGGCTAATATTCGTTTTATCTCTTGTGTACACACACACATACACAATACGACAGACAGACATTTGCTCAGTTCATCGAGCTGAGTCGATTGATATTTAACACTTTGATTCTCCGAACCTTCTATAAAAAGTGCTTTTCTGATATGGCTTTTCGGTACAACTTTGTTGTACGAGAAAGGCAAATAGAAACTAAACCTAGCTACAAATAAAACAAATAAAAATAAACGAAATAAAAAAAAATTGTAGAATTATTCTGAATGAGTGAGACAAGAAGGACCGATGGTGATGTCATATGGTTAAATTCTGTTTCCTAGTGGTGATGTCTACCGGTCTATTCGGAGGATTCAGGCCATCCGGAGGATCCGGATTGATGCATAGGTCCAGTTACGATTAGTCATCTTACGCCCGCCAAGTTGGGCATTAGTGTTTTTGGTTTGATTGATCAATTTGATCAACTGTGGCGCTGTTCCACGGAAGTAAGGTCACATTTGCCTTTGTGTAGCCCTAAAGGCGTAAATCAGTCTGTTGTGTTTTAGCTTGAATGTTTCAATTAATTCGTATCGTTTCTTGAGTGTCAGATGGCCTGTTGGGCGACCGAGAACCTTTTAAGTGCCCCACGCCTTATAACGTTTTTTGAAGGAGAAAAGGTAGAAGGCTGTATCCTAGACACGACCGTCAGTGTAAGATATTTATTTTTTAATTCTCAATATGCTTACTGACGCTCATCTAAGTCTGCAGTGACCGCTATCGCGATTGAACTACAGTCATCAGGCGTTCCATGCGGTTTGACTGTTTGATTATGAGAATGAAAATGTGTTTTTTCTACTAGACGATATGAGTTGTTTCGTAACTTAAGGAAAACTATTTTAACTTTCTATTCTGTATAATGGTGGTCCTAACAAGGATTTATTTATTTTCAATAATGCGCATTTCCTATGACTTAAAGCAACAAAACTAAAAAATATTTTTTGCAGCGTCTCCCCCGACGAGGGCTTGCGAAGCTACTGACGGTAAATGTCTGCCGTCATCAAGCGAATATGATTTGCACTTTGGGAAGAAAATTCGTTTCGACTCAACCTTCTCTTGTATCAAGAATAGTTCTGAAAAGAACCGATTTGTTTTCAATAATGCACCTTTACCATCACAAACAAACCGAAACAAAATCAGAATTTTGAAAGAAAATTTTACTGATTATAGTTCGTCTGTGATATTTGTTCCTATCTTCTAGCTTTTTTTCAGTCTGAAAATTATTCAAACGGGTTCACATTTGCATTACCCGACGTTTCGGCCCGTTTATTGGGTCTTTTTCAAGGGAAAAGCTGCCTACCTGTTTGTCCAGTCATCAAGTGCATAGTGTATTGATGTTGAACAGGCTCCCTTTGAATTAAAAAAATATGTTAATGACAAGCAAATTATGAGTACTAGAAGCTCCAACCGTAGCACATGTGTTCATAGATGCTAAGTGTACAAAAAACCCAATAAACGGGCTGAAACGTCGGGCAATGCAAATGTGAACTCGTTTGAATAATTTTCAGACTGAAAAAAAGCCAGAAGATAGGATAAAATTTTTATCTGACTGATACTGACGCCAACGTCAGCCACTTGATGATTTGCCGCTGAAACGCGAAGAACGCTATCCATGTGAATAAATATCTGACGAGCGCTTTGTGATTCTGCTACCGACGGCAATTTTCTTTTCTTCAGTACATATCGCAACTGACATTGCGGGACCGCAATCGCCGCCATTTTTGTAATCAACCTATTCTTCTCCTAAACTTAGACGTACATGTTCATGATAGAATTAGAAGCGAAATTATAGATTTATTAATTCCGTTACCATACGGCAGACATGAGGAATGTTTTATGTCGATTTGAAAGCGAGAGGAGGGCATGAAGAAAACAAAACTGCGCAATAAAAATCCTATTCGACTAGATGCTGATGTCATATTAGAAATTTATAGACAATACTCGTCGATAGAAACCCTTCCACACTCGATGGTATATGAGCAAATCAAACCACCTTCCTTTTGCCAGTGGAGATATATCAGCATCCACACTGATATTCTTCTCTCCTTCTTTATAGATCTATAGATCGACACCCAGTGGGGAGTGAAAACCGACACACCTAGTTGGAATGCAATCTAACATCAAAACAATTTCGAATGAAGTTATAACATAATTGAAAATCTTTAATAACAGTCTTTTAGATATTTATGCTTGAAACTCATGTTTAGGGATCACTCATAAACGATGGTTGAACAAAATTGTATATATTTAAAACATCATCACCATATTTTCTTTAGTTTCTTCAATATATAAAGTATATGAATGTTAGGAACAAGTTTGCTAACTAATGTAAATATTGATCTACATTTAAATTTGTATTAATTTAAAGTTGTTTGTAACAGCAATTTAAAATTAAATGCGTATGGTGCAGTAATGGCAAGAAATAAAAATAGCCAATTTCGTAGGTGACAAGCTTCATATAAAAGGGATGAAAATGGATTACAGAAGTACAACACTAGAGAACGGATTGAGCAAAAAACCTAAAAAATACGGTTCTTTCTTTAGCGCTTTTGTTATTCGACCTGCAGATTATCCTTGATGACCTAAAATTCCCTCCTAGACCTGTCACGCCCAATGATGACTATAAAAAGCATAATCAATCTCTGACTTAGTTATATTCTCCGGCTCTTATTACCTCGTTTATCAAAATACTTGAATTACATTATGCGGCTGATGAGTCCAGTAAAACAGAACAATTTTGAGATTCAAAGTCAGGTGTCGAACTAATCCCAATTGGTAACATGATAATATTGAGCTGCATGTGGATGTTTATAATTAGAAAAGTTAACTATTTTTCCACAACATATACAAAATGATGTTCAATTATGGATCAGAGATGGATTACATACTGAAAATCAACAAATTATTGTTGAATAAGCTTATACACCAAAATTTTGGATAACTCAACTCGTCAATGGTGATCAATCCAATGCTATTTTTGGTTTATTACGACTGTTACGCATCTCCGCCAGTTACAAAATGGCAAGAAATACAAGAAATCGAAAGTTTATTCAAAGTATGTCAATATTATGTCAGATAATCACCTGAAATCAGAGATTTGAAGTGATGTCGGTTTTACCCGCAGTGTCAGTTTTACCCACAATTTCCTTGGTTGTAGGACAAAAGGACGAAGGACAAAAGGTCGAAGGTCAAAAGGTCGAAAGGACAAAAGGCCGAAAGGACAAAAAGTCGAAGGGTCAAAAGGTCGAAGGTCGAAAGGACAAAAGGTCAAAGGGTCAAAAGGTCGAAACAAAAAATCTGAGCCAAAAGGTCGAAGGACGAAAGGTCAAAAGGTCGAAACAAAAAATCTGAGCCAAAATGTCGAAGGTCAAAAGGTCGAAAGGACAAAAGGTCGAAAGGACAAAAGGTCGAAAGGTCAAAAGGTCGAAGGGTCAAAAGGTCGAAACCAAAAATATGAGTCAAAAGGTCGAAAATAAAAACGTCGAAAGTAAAAAGGTCAAAGGACAAGTAAAAAATTAAAAAAACAGTCGAAAGAACAAAAGATAGAAATTGTGGTTGTTTTTTTTTAATTCTTTATTAACGTGATTTTTTCAACGATGAGAAGTTCATCACTAAATTGCGGTTGTTTAACAAAAAGTCGAAGGCCAAAAAGTCGAAGATCAAAAACTTTAAGGTCAAAAGGTCGAAGGTCGAAAAAATTAGACAAAACGTCGAGTGTTAATCAACCATTATTTTGCACATTTATGTTTTACCTGATAATATATCATTGTTGAATTTTTCCTTCTTTTAGTCATAGGCCGTTCTTTCGAGATTCGCATATTAATATTTATTTGTGTTTCATCTGATTATTTTTAATTGTTAAATTTTTCCTTCTCTTAATCAAAGGCTTGTCTTTCTAGTTTCGCACATTAATATTTATTTGTGTTTAACCTTAATTTTATTGTTGATTCTTTTCTTTCTTAAACATAACCTTTTCTTTCGAGTTTCACATTTTTAAACCGTATATGAAATACGTGTATTCTGCCCATGATTTCATAGTTGACGTAACAACCAGCACCATCGCTGTTGGGAAAACGAATTTTTATTAATTATACCCAAATCATCATATCAATCAACAAAATACATGAACTAATCTGTCTAAATGGACAATATTAGTAGTTATTTGAAGGCCGCGGGGAATTAATTAATATTCCATTGATTTAAGTGGTCAAAATATGCATACGACAGTTTATGCGATCAAACAATCGTTTTGTGAAAAGTTTGTTCCCATAACATGGCGTAAAAACCAGGCTACTACGTGTGGTTATATAGCGCTTAAGAATAATTGTAGTTAGTTCCAACGATTTATTGATCACTTGTCATAAGATGAATTTGTACAAACCCCTTTAATTCCACTACTTAATTGTACCTTGACAGATACGTATTTCGACCTCAACAGTAAGGTCGTCTTCAGTGTCTCGTACTTGACTCGACTTCAGTCAAACTCGTCTTATGACAAGATAAGACTTTCCACTAAAAAGCTTAAAATAATTTTCTTAAGATTTATTGATTGAAGAAGGGAAAAGTTCGAGTTTCTGGGAAAGGTTTTTCGGATAGCTCTTTCCGTGAAAATTAAAATTATGTGGTAAAGATAAAATTATGTGTGGAAGAGTTCGTGTTGCAAAGAATATAATCAGTACGGCACGTGGATTTTTGCACTATTACAGCATTAGAATGGATCTGTAACAAGTATGCAAGCAGTAACCGTTTTCATGTATTGGCCAAAGCTCTCGTTCCAACCAAATTTTAAGCAAAAATGGTTCCAATCCCTATTTTAAAATACCCGAGTAGACGAGGATTAGAAGTAAATCAATCGTGATTAGATTGCAAAATGAGATATGGGTCTGATTTATATGTAGGATATAAAAGCACAAAATATCAGACGTTAATATCCAAACTTGCTCTGAAATATCATGAGGTTATCAGTTAATGTTATTTGGAAGAAGTGATTAATATCTCGAGCTATTAGATTGTTTTTATCCATAACACATCTTGATATTTCGGTGCGTTTTTTTTTGTTGATATTTTTGCCTGCTCTTTTGAATCTTACATCAAAGTCCATATCATGTTTTATAATTCAGTTCTGTCCAGGTAAGGTAATGAAAAACATGAATAAGAATTGCATTACAATTGTAAAAACTAAAATAACAGCCGTGGAATATATTAGGAACCTTCCCGGTAAATGTGCTTAAAATATACATACCAATATTATCAAGCTGAGGTACACATAAAAAGCCATTCAACACGGACTAATTCTTATGTGTCAAGTCCTCAGTGGCAGACCTTTCCTAACACAAATAGCTAATCATTGCGTTACATAATTATTAGATTTTCATTCTTTTTTTTATTATACTTCCCTTGAATGATCGCGATTGTCTTAAATCAAAACTTGTGGCGACAATATTTAGCAAACAAACATTATTTTATTGATTCAAAAGAATGTAAACGTTTATCTCCAGAGCTACAGCTCGATGCATGAAAGCTTATTTTGTCGGATTATACCGTGGATTTCACAAGAAATGCTTGCTTTAGCAGGAACTTGGTTATTAATTTTTGATTACAAAATCAGTTACGCCCAAATCATAAAGTAGTCCTGAAATACGACAAAGTAAAACTAAAACCTATGTTGTGCTTAATTAGTGGATTGTGAATGTCGAAAAAATATGAGACGGGTTTTAGCTCCATGTTGCAGCAGGTAATGGAGGTACGTCAAATTATGCGATCAAATGACCATTTTTCCAAAAACAATTATCGCCATAACTCGAATGTTTCCGAACAAAACATGAATATTTTTTCATGGAGCATGTGTATAATCGTACAAAGAATCCATATCCGCAAAAAAGTGTGTTTTGGTCATTTTGGCTTATACGTCAACTATGTGATCATGGGCAGTATTGTCAAATCAATATTTTTATCAAAGTATTGCTAGGCTTTATTAACTTTAATTGTAAATGTAGAAAATAGTTCTTCACTCATTTTCATCAAAATGATTCAAAATATATCATTTTAGCTTAACATACCATCTTCTAATGACAGTAATTTTATTTTCATGTGCTCAAAAGATAATACGTTTCTGTTCACAAAATTTGTTTTTAAGTAACTATAAACGAATATACAGCCAGGTTTTTTTTACACGGTTTGGTATTAGTCGTTCAATACCTTCAGAGTCAACGAAACAATGAGTTAACCCCACGAAAAAATCCCAAAAAATTCAAAGAAAATTCAGGTGGTATTTAAAAAGCTGTGAAAGATCGGGTTTACCAAAAATTAATAAATTCCAACCGCTTAAAAGAAAGACTGCGTGTAATACATTTATTTCTATTAGAAACCGTTATGTTACGCTGTCAAGTTGGGAGGGGTATCGAATTGCCAAAATTTGCGTTAGGGAAAATCCATTAATTACGTAACGCAAAAATTGGGCATTTTAAACCCCCCCCCCTATGTCTTACTTTTTGTAAGAAACATCTAAAAATTTTGTATGGATTCGCTCAACCCCCTCCCCCTCTAAGCGTTACGTAATTTATGGATGCTCCCTTACGTGATTTGTAAACGTTTGTGTTTCATTTTGAAGTCAACTAGTAACCCTCTAACGCCTAAGACCTTCTTCAAAAGGGATTTTTTTTTCAAATTATTAATTGCTCAGATTTCAAAATTGATTTTTTGACTTGTTTTTCATTAAATCTTCTGTTATTTATTCGACCCTCTTTTCCTTTGACTCTTTGTTATTTCGACCTTTTGTTCTTTAAATTTTTTGACTTTCGACCTTTTAACCTTCGACATTTTGTCCTTTAGACCTTTTATCCTTTAGACCTTTTGCCCTTTCGACCTTTTGTCCTTTCGACCCTTCACCATTTCGAACTTTAATCTTTTCGAATTTTTATCCTTTCGGCCTTTTGTCCTTTTGACCTTTTGTCCTTTCGACCTTTTGTACTTTCGACCTTTTGTCCTTTCGAACTTTCGCCCTTTCGACCTTTTGTCCTTTCGTCCTTTTATCCTTTAGACCTTTTGCCCTTTCGACCCTTCATCATGTCGACCTTTAATCTTTTTGAATTTTTATCCTTTCGGCCTTTTGTCCTTTGGCCTTTCGTCTTTTCGACCTTTTGTTTTTTTTACGTTTTGTCTTGTCGACCTTTTTTCCTTTCGGCCTTTTGTCCTTTCAATCTTTTGTCCTCTCAACATTTTGTTTTTTCGACCTTTTGTCGTTTGGACCTTTTGACCTTTTGTCCTTTCGAACTTTCGCCCTTTCGACCTTTTGTCCTTTCGACCTTCTGTCCTTTCGACCTTTTGTCCTCTCGACATTTTGTCCTTTCGACCTTTTGTCCTTTCGACCTTTTGTCCTTTCGACCTTTTATCCTTTCGACCTTTTGTCCTTTCGACCTTTTGTCCTTCGACCTTTTGACCTTCGACCTTTTGACAAAGATTAATTTCCTTACGTCTAAGTTTGGAATATGTTATTAGCATTTCCATATCATTGTCAATCGTTTACCTTCACGTAGAAGTAATACACTCATATCATTAATAGTGTACTATTCTTCTCATAAAATGCTGGTCCTGAAAAGAACCGATTTGAAATTCATAATGCGCCTTTCTAATGACTCACACCACAGTAATCAAACGGTAGTCCGAACCTTGCGTAAATATTTCACTTGAGTGCTGTTGCTGTCCGAGGACGACTCGATGATTTTCCGCTAAGACACCACCATTTAGAATACTGCAACCAACGTCATTTTTACAATCAAGCCTTTCTTCTCATACAGTGTTGGTTCTGAAAAGAAGCGATTTTCTTTCCACAGTGTGCTTTTCTAATCACTAACAGCAACCAAACAGGGAAAATTCACTTCAGTACTGCTGCTGTCGGTGGCGGTCACTCGATGATTTACTTTCAGCTGAGTGTTGCTGCAGTGCTGCAAAGTGTCACCGTACAAGTCACGCAAAGCGTGACAATAACAAAATCCAGGTCTTGTGTCAAGCACTCAATTGTGATGCTCAATGTGGATCTCACATGCTTGGTGTAACGATCACCATGAAAGTGACATTTTAGCAACTAGCGCTTGGTCACTCACCATGTCTTCACTTCTTCTGCCTGTGATCACCAGCATGAATGATAGGAAAACTTTCCTGATGTTGTGGTTGTCATATCCATGTCATCTTGACTATCGTGATGATCACTTGACCTATGCGGTGTTTGGTTCGAAATCAACGCTCGACAGCAATGGAATAATCCACTCAGCGGAATTAATGGATTTTTGCTGTGATAAAAATGCATGAAGCCAAAATAGAATTTTTGGGAACATTTAAGTGTTCTTATTGTTTATATTGACTTTTTGTGCAATATTTTAAGAGGTGCTATTAAAAGAAAAGTACATACATAGTTTTTCCAAATTTGATCCAGACTATCTTTTGAAAAAGGCCAAATTTTTTTATTGATTTTTTCAAATGGATACAATTAAAAACCGACGCCTCCTACAAAAAATGTTGTATGGGTGACTATCGCAAAATCAGTCAAAGTTTCTAATAAAGATATCGGAAACAATTCAAATTGAGCCCTACACTGAAAAAAAAATCAGTTTCAACAGTTTCAAAAATTAAAACTCGATTTGCGAAAAAAAGCTTTTTTGATTTGTATGAAATTGTGTCTCAAGATAGGTGATTATGTTCCCTACCAACCGTCCATACATCGCAAGCTTGACACTTTTAAGGAAAAAGTTTTTCTAACAAAAATTTTTTTTGTCGGAATTTATTTTTTTCTCAGTGTCAAGGAGTGCCAGTGGATTTAACATATACATACATATATTTAAATATTCCTGTACAGTCAAGCAGAGTACAATACTTAGGTCGTAACTAATCGCAACGGATAAAATACACTGAAAATAATTTCGACAAGAAAAGTTTTTGTTAGAAAACTTTTTTCCTTCAAAGTGCCCAGCTTGCGATGTATGGACGGTTGGTAGGGAACAAAATCACCTATCTTGAGACACAATTTCATACAAATCAAAAAAAGCGTTTTTTCGCAAATCGAGTTTTAATTTTTGAAACTGTCGAAACTGATTTTTTTTCAGTGTAGGGCTCAATTTGAATTGTTTCCGATATCTTTATTAGAAACTTTGACTGATTTTGCGATAGTCACCCATATAACATTTTTTTGTAGGATGCGTCGTTTTTTAATTGTATCCATTTGAAAAAAATCAATAAAAAAAATTTTGCCTTTTTCAAAAGACAGTCTGGATCAAATTGGTGAAAACTTAGTTAGAGCCATTCACAAATACGGCCCATACAAATTTCAAAACCCTCCCATACAAAATACGTTACGAGAGGGTGGGTGGGGGCTTTCAGCCCCCAGGTCCATTTTAGCGTTATGTAATTTGTGAATGAACCCTTAATTTAACTATTGATTTATCCAATTTATCAATTAAAAACGACGTCAGTCCAATCAAACGACAACAAAATTAATCAATAACGGTGCTCACCTGCACTTTTGACAACTGACCGACCTGATGCTCTTTATGGCTCTCAGCTTGTGGTTGTCAATCTGGGTGTCACGCTTACCGAAGGTACTCACGTGTCAGCTTCTACATGTCACGATGCGCTTGCAGTGATTGTCAGTAAAGAACATCGTTTAAAAGCGTGGTGGTTTTTGTTTTCATATCTGATCATCTGGTGATGGTCACGACATTTTGCAAGACTGGACTTGCTGTTGACAGCGCCCAATCGATGATTCTCTTTCCGCTGGGACCGATGCTACCGGCGTCATCTTGCGACAGCTGCTGTGCGGCCCTCGTATCCGCTTTTCGTGAAGTCATGAATTAACTGAGAATTAGAGCCCAGCCTGTAAGCTGCACGAATTTGATGTCAAAACTCAATTTTATTGTTTATCTGACTGAACAGCTAGAAGGTTGCCAGCTAGTAGCGTCTGATGATGGCTGAAGTGTAGTAAGCCGAAACGCGTAACAGTAAATTGATGTGTTGATTTATGTTTCACCGAAAAAAATCAATCAAAGCAACAAAAATGATGTTTTGGTTCATAGTGGAAGGCAAGGATGAACTAAGCTGGGAAGCTCCCTCAGATAACCTTCGGTTGAGATTTTTAGTCCTTGTTGGAAAGTAATGGATGTTCGGTTACTGAGGGAATGAGACTAACATCCTTGGAAAGTCCAAAGAAGGCCCGTTTGTCTCCGATGAGGGACTTCCATTCAGTCGTACCGTGAGAACCGTATCAAATTGAATAGAACAGTCTAGCTTCAAGAGCAAGGGCATCCTTTATTGGTACGCGGAGCTTCGTACATGGGGCACCTGCATATAATGTTTTCTACCGAATTAAGAACCCCTTGACCTCACATGAAGATCGGATGGAACCATCGCCGAAATTGTGGGAGTGCTGAGTGTCCATGAGGCTGTTCTCCATTTGATCTTTTGCAATTGCGTAGTACTGGATCTCGTCCATTGGGAATCCCACTCTAACTTGATTACTTTTTTGGTTCAGTTTTTGAGATCCGCCAAAGGCACGGAGAATGTAAGGGTTTGACTCTGAAACCCTGTCTCAGCCAACAGATCGGCGGCAATGCTTACCCCTGTTCCACAGTGCCACGGGATCCAAGAAAAATTAGTACTACATGGCATATTTGCGACAATACTTTGGATCCAAGGATGTTTTGGGCGGTCACTCTGCAGGGCCGCGATCTCACTAGCTGAGTCTGACAGGACCAGAGTGGGTTTGTCGGATGGGGTTGTGGCAGAATCGTAGCAAACTCGGTTCAGAACACGCTGCATTGGGATTTTAGAATGTCTTATACCGCCATGCCGTTTGCCGATACTCCTATTTCAACACAGTGATGTGAAAGGTAGCCTTCGGTGTATCGATGCTCATGCTCAACAAAGACTGTGTTTAACTGCTCTGCTATTGTCCTCCGTAGAATCTCAGTATTTTGGCAATGGAGGAGTGCCAGCTCCCAGTTCCATGCCACTGAACTCTGGCCACTGGGGGAAGACCGACGCCGGTCACCATGCGAAGAATCCGGTCCCCTTGTATAAGGAGAGGAATCATATCACCTTCGGTCGTTGCAGAAGCGAATGCGGTAGCTTTTTAGTGCATGGTCGACTGCTCACGGTGGCGAAACGGTAAGACGACCTCTTCAGAGCAGGCCGCCTCGGCGGGTGTTGAGGGAAGAAGCTCGGAAGCCATACGAAGTTTATTTTTGCAGACTGGAGATAGGGTGTTGATTAACTTCCGATGTGCTGGACATGTCAGCTCGATTCCATATTGCATTCGACTGTTTATCAAGACTTGTTCTATCCGGTACCGGATGACCCTCTTGTTTTCTCGGTTTGAATAGGGTCTTAATTAAGTTGATTCTGGACCACATCCGGCTTTGACAGCCCTGAAGTGAGGAGGGAAGATTCGAACTTCAGACTTCGAACGATGGACACTCCGACAGCATTGACATTTTACAATTAGGGATTGGTTATTTGTTTAGTTTAATACTGGGACCAGAAATGCATACATGCCACGGGCACTTTTGGTGAAACCCACATTCGTGGTCCTTCGGTGGACGGCGCTGACAGCTGCTTGGGTTCAGATTATGGGTTCGTGCTGGTATATTCCCGCCAACCACAAGCAAGTCGTCGTCGACAGCGCCGTAGCGTATGGTTGGTCGGGTTGGCCCCCGTCAAGGCCTTATGTCATATGGATAAAACTTTAAAGTTTCAACATCTATTCTGGTTTCTTGGGGGTTTCCGGAAGCGGTTACCTGTACTGCGTGATCGGATTAGTTCCATTTTGCCAATATCACCCAGATCGAATAGGAAGTACCGTATGGAAGCCAGAATATTCCCAAAGAAACCCCAGTTGTCTAAGCAATAGAAGAACCAATTCTTGGGGATAAGGGCCTTTGAGATGTCCAGGGCGACGATGTCCGCATGTTTCCCTTACTCGAAGCTTCTCCCGTAATTGACCGTTGACAGGCCTCTCAACCTCTTTTTACGCACACACACACGATGTTATAGAAATCGATCTGAAACTAGAGGGATCCCGACCGGGAACCCGTTTTTTTTCTGGATCGGAATCACTAGGCTGAATCTCCAATCGTCCAAAGACTGCTGATCTCAAATCTTGTTGATGAGGGTTTTTTTTCCTTGTTGGTTATTTTAATCACTGCGACCATTTGTTAGATTTATTGTAATATATGCCCCATTTGATATAGCTTTGTCAAGTTGACGCATTATTGCTCTGTAGAGCAATCGCATCGCCTTGACTTGCAGTATTGTCCCAATTCGGTATTATGGTTCTGATGAAGTTTACTACGGTATTGGGATTTGTTCTCCAAACTTCTACCAGCTCACTGTTGAAGAACTGTAATCTCTTTTTAAAAATTGCCGGACAATGGCATAAAAGATGTTCCGAGTTCTCAACATGTATGCCACAGAAACGACATACATTATCTTGAAGCTTTCCTAACAGCTTCAAGGAATATCGACTCGGACAATGGCCTGTTATAAGACCTGCGTAAGTACTTAGATCTTTTTTTGGAAGATCTACAATTTTGCGAGTACTCAATACGTTAGGTTTAATAAAAACGCCATGACGCAATACGTTAGGTTTAATAAAAAATTGCCTCGTAATTAAGGTGTTTTTCCAAATGTACTCTATTTTTGAACGTTTCCTGGATTTGAGTTCCATTCTCAGAGCACACGCAGGTGTGTTCAGGACCTATAAATTGTCGAGATGATCCAAGTCTTGCCAGCATATCAGCTTGTTCGTTGCCTTCAATGCCACAATGACCGGGAACCCAATACAGGTTCACTGTGCTACGACAGGCCAAGTTTTGGAGTGATTGAACACATTCCCAAACAAGTTTAGACGTGCATGTGTCTGATTTCAAGGCGTTCAATGCTGCTTGACTATCAGACATTATGCAAGTATTTGAATGCCTATAATTGCCTATAATAATGATGAGGTTTAGGATTAGTGTTTCACTTGAGAGAGGTAGATGCTTTAGCATTGGGTACCCAATTTTATTAAACCTCGAGGTTTTTCCGTTGCTCCTAGCTAGAGCAAAAGTTAGCTCCGCGATCGAGAAAGACTGGTTGATAAGAGCTGGCTGACGATCTGGCGGGATCCAGAAATTCTCTAAGGTTAAGTTTCCTCGATTGATTAACCTTCTAAATTCCGGTGGATAGCCGTCTGGTGTCTGTTTTTATTGCCTCTTTTCGCTGAATGAATTAACCTTCCTAAACAGTTCTGCAGCTGTAAGTGAGGTATTCACCGAATGGAGGAAACCACTGTTTCTAATAGTGATCTGCCACTATCGATGTTTCTCTTTAAAAATCTCCGGAGCACGTACGGATGGTTAGAAAGAAGTCTTCTGAGAACACGGAGGGCCTTTCTCCTACCTTTGATTGATGATGAGAAACCCATTTGGTCGAAACCCATCTGGCAGAAAGCCGTTTGGGCGAATAGGTCATTTAGCCCAATAGATCATTTGGCCAAATAGGTCATTTGGCCGAATATGTCATTTGGCCGAATAGGACATTTGGACAAGAACAACGTTTAGTCGAACATGACATTTGGCCGAATATGTCATTTGAAAAGTGAGAAATGATGTGTGAAATGTTCACTTCTCAATACTTATTACTCACTTCTCACTGCAAAAAATTGAGAAACGTGAGAAGTAAGGCGTTTACATTGAGAACTGTGAAATGAGGAGTGAAAAAAAGTGAGACGTCTCACTTCTCACTTCGCACCACTCACTTTTCAGAGTGAGAAGTGAAAAATAAGGAGTGAGAAGCGAGACGCCTCATTTCTCACTCCCCATTTCTCAATTCTTACTATGAAAAGTGAGTTGTGCGATTTGGGTTATGGGACGTCTTACTACTCACTTCGCGCTTGCTGATAGCTCACGTAATCAGCATCGTCATAGGGCGTATTTGCCTCCCACTTCAAGATCGGAAGGACAGACCTGCTAACCGCAGTGACGTCAATTAGAGATAGCGGAGTGCGAAGCTGGCAGAACCACCGTTGAGAACTGTCTTTATCTCAAAACGATCCTCGTTAATGTCGATGACATCGAAAGGAATTTTCCGCTAAACTCCAATCGTTAGTCCCGACTTGCTGATCCATTTATATCTCTCTCCGGATGTGCGATTATGAAAACGTGGTTGACCTCCTGGAGGCCAATGATCCAGGGAGGATTGGCATTTACGAGCAGTTCGAGATTAGGAAAATATTTTCCAGCAACCATTGACCGTAATTGGACTACCGTAATCTGAAAAAATAACGTATACGCAATTTCCAAAAATTGTGTTATGGACAAGTTCTTATAGAGCTTTTTAACAGAAAAATTGAAAATATCTAGGTTGTAATTTTGCCGTACGTCACTTTTTCGGATCTCGGCTGTGGAGGCAAAGCTTGATCTCCATTTTGATAGTGGGGATTGGTTGGTCGGCTGAAAGGCTGCTCTGTTCATTTTCGAACACTAGGGAGGAAAACTCGGAGGAAGCGAGATTCGGTGGGAGTATGATGGGGAAAACTGGGAAAAACTCACTGCTGTTAACTACATTGTAGATTGGAGGAGAATACGATAGAGTGCTTGAACATGCATCGGGCGCTAGAACTTGAAGTATTCAATGGTCGGGGTGAGGAAGGAAAAAAATCATTAAAAAACTATAGGGACTTGCTTTTAGAAGTTTCCTACCGTAATATGCACAGATTACACAGTTCTTTTTTAGCTTTAAAATGGTGAAACGATTATGTTTTACTGTATGTCATTATAACATCTCAAACGTTATTAAATGCAGCTTTAACTTTCCGCGTATTACTGCACGGTGACTGACTTTTCTCACATCGTAATAAAACGAAAAGAGTAATGACATGATAATTGCTCTTTATTATTGTATTCAGACTATGAGCTATGTCACTTGATATTAAAAAACCTTGTTGTCAAAGTTCACACATCTAATTTTTAATTTCATATCAAAATAATATTTATCACGTGCCATAACTCGTAATCTAAGTACCCCATATGAATACTGCTCGGGAGATGGACCACGCTCTAACGTATGTGAGTTTTATTGAGCGCAAATCGCCTCTCTGTCTTTTTTATTTGCAGTGCAGTAATAATTCACTTCACGTAACGTGGCCCGATACGCCTTATGGTGGCGGTGCATCGTAAGTCTGGGGCTGCCTTGTTAATTATGGATAATCGCAATGATGTCCTTACCGGTAGCGCCACATCGAGCGTTCGTCGGCCGCATACCAGCTTTACTGGTCACTATTTATACTATTCTTATGCAAATACATTCGAATTCATTACAAGGTTCAATTCCGCATAGAGGGAAATTTATTACAAGCGGTGCGAGAATGCACCTACCCCTCCTTTTCTGTGCTGTTTGTATTAGAAGCTTCTAACAAGCTCAAAATTATCAGTCAAATATTGAAACTGCTTAATATTAAGAGCAAACCTTACCTTTCAGTTTGAATACTTTTATGAACATTGTGACTTTGCAAATTTTCATACTTGTATAACGACACCATCCCAATTCAATAAACTGAATCGAAAGTGGAACTTGACTGAACAGCAGAGCTTTTTTTAGAATAAATCGTCATACCTACACTGCCCATGATCGCAAATTTGTAACACTCGCATTTTTGTTCATTTTGTAAAAAATCGTTCAGAAAATTAAATTTACTAAATCTAACCCCACAAAAGTAAAATAGGCTTTACTACCTTGATTATCTGTGGTAAGCTGGAAATGATTGAGTTTGTGGGGAGGATATACGATCATAGGCAGTACATAGTTGTCGAAAGCTCACATCTCGAGTCGCACACCAATTCTGGAGAAAAAAAAT
The DNA here is from genome assembly GCF_024139115.2 of Armigeres subalbatus. Classification (NCBI taxonomy): domain Eukaryota; kingdom Metazoa; phylum Arthropoda; class Insecta; order Diptera; family Culicidae; genus Armigeres; species Armigeres subalbatus. The sequence continues at coordinate 125,193,237 of NC_085141.1, read as the reverse complement.
AATAAAAAAAACTAACGTAAACACAATCGATTTCAAATCGGAAATTAAACTGATCTGCGACAATGTACAAATCTATACTCTGCTGTGTTCGGTAACTGGGCGATCTCGGATAATCGGATAAAGTGCTGCGCACTTACACGCCACATTAGTGGCATTGTTACGCGGATGTCGCGGTTAATTGAGCTTAATTGGTACGCTTTTGTAAGTATGCACATCATTCGGGTGCAGATTGTTCGCCACCTAGCACGAGTCCCTAAGTAGCGTGAATAGGCGACCGAGACCTTCCATCATCGAGGGAGTGGTGTAACAAAATATTTACATTTTGTTAAGTACCAATCAATACACCACACCGGGCGAACAATCGACTGAAGTTGTCCAGTCCCCGGCCGCCGGATTGACGAATTGCGAACCGATGTCGAACTGGGTAGGGGCTTGTCGCGAACGGCCAAATCAGGTGGCACGCGTACGACTTCGTTCGGAAGACTTATTGAATTAATTTGAATCTATTGAAAAGAATGATCGTTTGCGACGTTTATAAATATTTGCCGCGGCGGCGGAGTGGCGGTTTTACTCATTGTTGCGGTTGGTTTGCCATTCATCCGCCAATTGCGGTTTACTCGTGGAGGAACGACCTGGTCATTGTTTGGACTCGGTTATCGAGTCAACAAAAATCCAAATTTGCTCCACTGCTGCATCATTCCATTTTCAGAGGATGTCACGATAATAGCCCTGAATGGAAAAAATCGGAATGATGTATGTCATTCAAAATACTGGTTACTTCTGGTTTGGAGCGATCACCTAGCATATGCAAACAAGTTGATTTGTCTACACGGTAATCAAAGTACATATACAAGACAATTGTGGAATCTTTCCGGAGTAAATAGACGTTATTGAAAAAGCGATTCGTTTGTTTGTGTGTTTCAATCGATAAGGAAGATCATCTATTCCATGTTGTGATTAGAATGTGGGATATGTGTTCAATTGTTTCCTGACAAAGAAAAAAGGCATTACCTGAGGTATTAGTGATCTATGCGATAGTAGGGGAAATGTTCCGATCTCCATCTCACTGTACATATATCCATCTCATCGCTAAACAAAGAAATACGGCACCAAATTCGTCGCTTCTTTTTGTCAACATACGTGTTCACTGCTGAAAAAAATCACAAAAATAATAACCCTTGGCGGAGATGAGCCAGCCTCGGGCTGAAAGTCTCATAAATAAAGACAAAAAAAATAAACAAACCGAATTCCTTACCATTGCTTTGTTTTTGATGGGATGGAAATAGGAGCTATGAGATGAAGTGGCGAACCGTTCCCCTATACTTGTATAAACCAAGCAGGAGGTGTTGACTCATTCCTAAACCGTAACTTTTGAAGCCTAAGCCGTTATTCCTATGTTCTTCCCATATTTAATATTGAAATAACAAAAATAGAACTGCTTTAAAAAAACGGCTCACTATTAAAAATTCTGTAATGCATTTTGACTAAATCTCGAAAACAAAAAAATCTTCGAAATATTCAATGGAATTTATAACAATACGATATTTTCTATAGTCCCGAATAAGTTTTTTTCTTGTGGAATTTTTTAAAGAATTCAGATTTTTAGACTATTTTTACTTGCGTAAGATATTTTGAATATTTTGTGAAAGAATATTTGAAAGAGCTGCTGTACATAAAGTTTTCAATAATTTCCAATATATCCAATTGAAATCCGCTTGGAATGCAAAAGTTCTATTGCACTTCTAGAAGAACGGCAGAATTTAGAAGTAATTTTCATTAGACCTCCTCATAGTATTCATGAAAACAATTTCGATTAATTTATTACACTTAGTTTTCCGAAGCTATTTTGGATTCGAACCGAATTGTCAAATGTTTTCGTGGCAGCTTTGATTGAAATAAGTTTGTGTGTGTGTGCCATTCGAAATTTCTTTTACATCAACCAGAAATTTACTTCGAAACTACATTTGTGTTTCACTTTCCAAGTTGATTATTAATGTTGGGATTCATACTTTTGTGAATTAAAAGGTAATTGTTATAGCAAATTTAATTTGAAATTTTTACAGGGTGGAAATCATTCGGACAATTATTCAGAATTCATTCGAGATTGCGTTTGAAATCTATTCATACCTTCATTCGGAATTAATTGAAATGACATAAATTGGAGTCACCTTCAACACTAAACTTCGGAAAATCCATTTAGATTTTAACTCTGAACCAATACACGGGGGAAGGGTGGTTTGGCCGAAGGTTTCTAGGTCGAATTTTTTTTTGCCGAACAAACCATCAAGCCGAAGCTCATCTGGTCGAAAAGGTAAATTGACCGCATTGCAATATGGACGAAAATGCCGTTCGGCCGAAGGGTCATTTGGTTGGAAATTGTCGTTTGACCGAAAAAGACGTTTGGCCAAATTTGGCCGAAGATGTCGTTTTGCAGAAAGCGTCATTCGGTCCAAAATTTTGATTGGCTAAGCAGGTAATATGGCCATGTCTTGTCTTTCGGGTGATCTTGTCATTTGGTCGAAATCGTCGATTGGCCGAAAAAGTCGTCTGGCCGAATAGGTCATTTCGTCGAAAAAGCAGTTCTCCTGTATTTCGCAAATGGCAAAAAGAATCTTGCGGCAGTGAGTGTCGTTCGGCCAAACAGCTTGTATGGTCGAATATGCCATTTGGCCGGACGGGTCATACGGCATCTTTAATGTTTAATATGTCATAAGATTTTTTTTGAAAATTTATATACCATGCCATCCTAACTAAGAACTCATAATTTCATTTAGATCGATGAATCGATGCAATTTGAAACTGTTGATATTTTCTTCAAATTCTCAGATTTTGGTACAATTTTGGTTTGATTTTTTAGAAGCATTTTTTTAATTTACGTCAAGCTTTTTGGAAATCCCGAAATAAATATCAAAATATTACGAATTAAAAAAAAACTGCCGTCTTTTTTCAAACAATTTCGATGAAATTTAAATATGTGACTGAGACCGAATTGATGTTTTTTTCAAATCATAGTCTATGTTTTATTTCATTTTGCAGTTCAAATTTCAAAGATTTTTTCAAGGTTTGCGATTTTTTTCTATAAACACCATTTTTTTTAAAGCTTTATAATTATATCTCAAAATTTTAAAATATTTTATCGATTGCATTGAAGACGATCTCGATGTTAGGCGACAATATTTCAAACTTTTTATGAAATTTCAGAGAGACCTGAATTCTTAATTAATATTTTAAAATGGTACGACGCTTTTAAACATGTTTTTTCTAAAAGGTGTACCGTTAAAAATCCGCAACACAAAATTCATTCTCGAAATTCGAGTTTGTCAATTATCGCCCAATTTTCAATGAATAAAAAAACAATTAAAGTTTTGGCATCTTTCATTTTATTATTACCCCTTCTATATCTGAATGCGTGAACCTTGGTCTTAAGCTCAGTCATAAAGTTCTGCACAACCTCAGAATTGACAGTATTTTGCATATTAATCTATGCTTTCTTAATTTCTTCTACATTCTTTACCACTTTATGTCGTTTCTGAAAGTGCCCCTTCCTAATGGTTTAGTATTTTTCTATTACGCACAGTTCAAATGTGTTTTGGGGGGCTCAGATCTTTCGGCACGAAATCGACATCATTCGCCCTATACCACTATTTTTTACAAGATGTAATACTTTACGCACTTATACCACTCTAGCACGTCCCTCGTGTAGTGGCATGATGTGCCGCCAGAAGATCGTCGGCCCGTTGTGAGCCGCGAGGAGAGGGAGAAACCGCTTTTGGAAACACTTTTCCAAGTACTCCCAAGTAGGTGTAGTTCGCTCTTCCTAAGGGCGAATCGCTTGCCAAATTAATAACTTCTTGGCGAACTTTGACATGCTGCTGTGTTCGGAGGTTCTCGGGACCATCACACTTATCCTTTGTAATACAGATTTCCTGGAATCTGCTTGAAGTCCGCCTTCACATATGTCTGGTCATCCATTACACAGCAATTTCGTTAACTTCTAGTCGTACAAATTCCGGGCAGGGCTTTTCAAGTCCGTATTATGTTTCTTGTCACGGTTCTGGGACTTCTGAACTTTAAGTGTACGTTGTCCAGCTCGAATTTTGGTATTCTGCACATAAGCCCTGCTCACAAACTATGTTTTCGCCACATTTTGAACTAAGGTACCTCCGTTTAAAGGTACCAACCACGCGTCAGACGTTCTTCTGACTGTTTTATGATACCAGATACCGAGGAATTCCTGATTCCCAAACTTTTTCCGATGACACGAGGCGACAGATCCTCGTTCTAAAACAATACATATTAAACCCTGTCTACGCAAAATATCAACTAATTTTACTCAACGGATCAAAATTTACAGCAATTTGGTTGTGTACGAATTTTAAACGGTACACCCTTTATGTTTTGAATATTCTCTCGTAAAACTAACCTTTTTTATTTCGCCGCGATTTTTTAATTTGAGAATACTTTTCGTTCATTTTTAATTGGCATAAGTTTTTTTTCCAAGTGTATTCGAAATTTTTCTACGGTTTTGCGAATTTGATTAGTTGAAATTTTTCAATTATTTTTAATTATGTATCAGCATCCTTTTACAAAATATAAAAAAAAATTTAGACTATTTTTATCTTCGACTGTATTATAGAAAATATAAAAAAATACGTCATATTGTTTTTTACATTTTTGCAATAGAGTATTTGAAATATAGCTTTGACATGCTTTGAAATTTTTGATTTTTTTTTTGCAATTGGTGGATTTTTTTTATTTTTGAAAATTTTTCATTTTTGAAATTTATACAAAATTTTAAAACTTTTGTTTCAATATTTAAAATGCATTTATACACATAATTGTCCACCGTTTATAGAAAACATAGCAAACATGGGACATTTTCGACGGCAGAAAAGCGATTTGTTTAGTTTTAGTTTTTTGAGGAGTTTTTGTAAGCCTGCGAATTTTTTTATTTGCGTGAAAATTCAAAAGTTTTGCATAGAAATTTCTGTGATATTTCAATTTTGTTGGAAATCATATGGATGCATGCATTCGAGCACCTTTAAAATAACCAAACTCAAAGTCCCCCTGAAAAAATAGAAATTTATCATAAATAAAATTTTCCATAAACATCCAAGAATTTTTCACAATACAAAAATAAATAAGCACTTTTAAATGCTAAATTGTAATTATGAAAGAAGAATATTCCATAAAAAAAACAAAATGTGCCATTAAAAAATACAAAATTTGCAAAAAAAACACAGAATAAATATTCTTTTCCACAATAAATTAGAAGCTTTCCACAAAAAATCAATAATGAGTAATTGAAATATATGAAAATATCTATAACGATATTAAAAACAGCAATAAAACTAAGCATTTTTACATAGATGATCACTTCTTTAATTGCGTTTACATATTACTTACTTAATATTTGATGGGCTACAGCTCTTCGATGAACCTACGCCGAATGGAGTATCCTTCTCCACTGGACTCGATCCTGGGCCAATCGCTTCCTGTCGCCCTGAACATTGAGCGCCCTCAGGTCCTCTTCAACTGCAAAAAGCCATCGTGTACGCGGCCTTCCACGAAGCCTGCGGCCTTTTCCGGGTTCTCTACTAAATATTATCTTCGCTTGACGTTCTTCCGGCATACGAACAACGTGACCAGCCCACCGTAGTCTGCCGTGTTGTATAAGCTTAATAATATCCAGCCCTTTATACACCTGGCACAATTCGTGATTCATGCGACGCCGCCAAATACCGTTCTCTTGTTTACCGCCGAGTATTGTCCGCAGCACCTTACGCTCAAACACTCCGAAACCTCCGATCATGTTTCATGGCCGTATAAAGCCACCGGAAGAATCAGAGTAGTATACAGCGCGAGTTTTGTTTTCGTTTGCAGATTACGGGACTTAAGCTGGTTACGAAGTCCGTAATAAGCCCTATTTGCAGCTGCAATACGCCCTTTCACCTCGCGGGTAACATCGATAACGATGTGTACGTCACTAATGTTCCAAGATACACAAATTCTTCCACCACTTCAAATTTTTCACCATCCAGCACCATTTCGCTACCACCACCACTAATGAACCCACGTTGATTGCCAGCGACCATGTACTTCGTTTTGCTGGTATTGATCGTGAGTCCAATCCTCGCTGTCTCCCTTTTAAAAGGCACAAAACCTCTTCCACGGCACGGCGATCAATTCCGATAATATCGATATCGTCCGCAAATCCTAGGAGCATATGCGATTTTGTGATAATGGTACCGCTTCTTTGCACACCAGCACTCCTAATCGCTTCCTCGAGCGCTCTATTGAACAGTAGATTCGAGAGTGCATCACCCTGCTTTAATCCATCTAAGGTAACAAATGACGTCGATATTTCATCCGCAACCCTTACACTTGATTTCGATCCGTCCAACGTTATACGAATCAACCGTATCAGTTTCGCAGGAAAACCATGTTCAAGCATAATTTGCCATAATTCATTCCGTTTCACTGAATCATACGCCGCCTTGAAATCAATAAACAGATGATAAGTCTGCAAGTTGTACTCCCGGAATTTATCAAGGATTTGTCTCAGGGTAAACATTTGATCCGTCGTTGATCGGCCCTCACGAAAACCTGCTTGGTATTCGCCGACGAAGGACTCTTCAAGCGGTCTCAATCTGTTGAACAGAATACGGGACATAATTTTGTACGCCGAATTAAGGAGGGTTATTCCTCGGTAATTGGCGCACTCCAGTCTGTGCCCTTTCTTAAAGAGAGGGCAAATGAGGCCGTCTAACCAGCTAGCGGGCATTTCCTCGTTTTCCCATATTTTCGACATAATATGGTGCAGAACTTCATAAAACTGCTCACTGCCATGTTTGAGAAGTTCAGCCGGGAGCTGGTCCTTCCAAGCAGCCTTATTGTTTTTCAGCTCTTTAACAGCTTTTTTAACCTCATCTAGTGTAGGCGACTCCACAGCTTGTTCATCGTCGCTAATATTTATTCTGTTCACCGATGCACCGTCACTTCCTCCATTCAATAAAGTCTCGAAGTGTTGCTTCCAACTGGCAGCCACTTCAATTTTATCTGTCAGCAAATTCCTTTGTTGGTCGTTGCACATGACGGGAGATGGCGCTGTCTTTCTCCGCACGCCATTGACAGACTCATAAAACCTCCGCATATCGTTCTGCTCCATTTTTTCCTGCGCCTCACTAATAACTTGTTCTTCGTACTCTTTTTTCTTCCTGCGATGGGTTCGTTTTTCACTCTCTGACACTCCACATCGAACCAACCCGTCCTGGGTCGCCTCTGTGCAGTGCCTACCACTTCTCGTGTTGTTGTGCTCACCGCTCCATGGATCGACTCCCATAGATCGTTGATGTTGTCGCTAACGTTGATTGCACTTATCCGTTCGTCGAGCTTCTGGCGGTACTCAGCCGATACTCCTTCTGCCGACAATCGTTGGATATTGTAACGCGTCTTTCACTGTGATCTTTCGTTCGATACAGTTGTCAACCGTGATCGAATTTTACTGACAACGTTCGGACCACTGAATGTCTGCACATCGATAACATCCAAGAAATGGCGCCCATCCACCAGAACATGGTCTATCTGGTTGCAAGTTACACCATTTGGGTGTCTCCAGGTGTGCTTTCGGATGTTCTTTCGTGCAAAGAAGGTGCTACTGATGGTCATCCCTCTGGCATCAGCAAAATTTACTAGCCGTAGGCCGTTGTCATTGGTAGTGGAGTGAAGGCTCTCCCTACCAATTATGGGACGGAAAAAGTCCTCTCTACCGACCTGAGCGTTAGCGTCTCCGATAACAATTTTCACGCCATGCTTTGGGCACTCTCCATAGGCTTTATCAAGACATTCATAAAACGTGTCCTTCACGTAGTCAGATTTATCGTTTGTTTGTGCGTAAACGTTGATTAGGCTGCAATTGAAGAATTTGCCCCGTATCCTCAACACACAGATTCGTTCGCTAATGGGTTTCCACCGCATCACTCGCTTCATCTGCTTGCCCATCACTACGAAACCAACTCCATGCTCTGTTTTTTCACCGCCGCTGTGATAGATGTTATACTTGAATGCAGTGTTGGTCGTGGGGTCCACGGCTCGGAATTCACGTTCTCCGAATCTAGGCCATCGGACTTCTTGAATAGCAGCCACGTTCACTCCAATCTTCTGCAGTTCACGAGCCAGAAGGCTCACTCGTCCAAGTTCATTTAAGGTCCTGACATTCCAGGTACCGAGTTTTCAATCATAGTCCTTATTTCGTTGCCGGGTCGGTTGCCAAAAATAACGTTCTCTTTTTCTTCTATCTCCATTTTTCGTGGTATTTGAGAGGCTTCAGTAAGCTACCTTATCGGGGTCGCTACATCGCGATGATGGGGCTGCCACCTTAGGTATAGCTGACGCGATACAGCATTTCGTTAATCAGCCGCTGGGTACCAGGCAGACGCTATTTGAGCCGCATCTCCTGGCGAACAAACGCTCGAGGCGTACCTTCTCACTCTAGTACACAACTCTTAGCTGGCGGTCTTTTGACATCGGACGACCCGTGGAAGCGTGAGCTAGGGACTTGTGGGGACCAGAGCTCTGTTGGGCGCTCCTTCCTTGATGTCAACCCACCATTTTGCAGCCCAGTTGTAGAAAAATACTAAGTTACAAATATTTCATTCTTAGTGAAAACACTAAGGAACAAAATATTACTCAATTTTCAATATTTTTTATAAATGTGTAGAACTTTGAAAACTAACTTTAAACCACATTTAAACATGCATTGAAGTTTATATTATTGATCAACATCAAAAACTTTTCGAAATTTGATCAATTGAAAATTACAAAAAAAATCAAAATACCCCGTCTAAAGGCGGTCTTGGGCACTAGAGGGTTAAGCGGGGATGAAAATAAAATTGTGGAAAATTTAGAAGTGGATTTATCTTTTAACTTGCCTAATCGATTGCACGCTGGCAACTATTTCAAGCGTCCAACCAACTGCACCAGACCTGCTTGCCGTTGCCGCATGATGCTACGACTGAATAACATTCTACTACGGCGCAATGAATTTCATTCATTCTACTCAGAGTTATTATTGTTTGGGGGCAGAATCGTGTCAAAAACACATAATCGATAAGAAAATTGTTTTAAACTTTTAATGGAATGTATACACTTGTCATAAGACAAGTTTGTACTATTTCATTTGATTCCACTACTTTAGTGGAATTAAATGGAATAGTACAAACTCGTTTTATGACACTAACATGATTTGAAGCACACCTAAATTTCCACCAAATTTTCTGAACGTTTTCTCCACAAATGCGTGTCATGAAATATTACTGATTTTGTAGCAAGATTCAAAATCACAACATCACACATGCTTGTAAAAATTTGAAAAATTGCCGAAAATTTTTTGAGAATACATGCGGGGATTCCTCTGATTTCTAATGAACATCGCTTTGTGAATTCCTGTAAAAACTTGTTGGTGAATTCCTGCGGAAAATCTTCCGGTAATCCTTTTGTAAATTCAAAGCGGAATTTCCGCAAAATTCTTGCGGTCAGGAAATTTCTCCGTGAATTTTGCTATTTCTTAGGGAATACATTCAGAAACTCCTCCTAAATTTCTGCGTAAACTGCTTTGATAACTCCTGCGGTCATTCTTTAGTATATTCCTGCAGGAAGCCTTCCAAGAGCTCTTTCGTAAATTCATAACATAACATAACTCTTATTACATTACGAAATTTTCCACAAAATATTTTTGTTATGATACCAGTTGACCGCCGATTAAAAGAAACTGAAATTTGAACAGATCCAATGTTCATTCTGGTCGCTTTATTTACTCGAATTATTTAGGCTAATACATTGGATCCTTCCAAAAACTGTCTTCGAACAAATTAATTGAAAAATCTCACTAAGTTCGAAATCGACCATAATTATCGACGATAATTATTCCTCTCACTGTATGTTAATCGATTTTTCGCAATATCAACTGTGACGTTAGACAAGTAAGAATTATCGTCTGTTGACTCAAATGGTCGTGTTTTCTTCTTGGTTGAATGACTAAACTAAAAACGTACAGCGACGATCTCAACTGTTCGTTCAATAGATACCATACTATTGATTTTTTTTATCATAAAACGTATTCCGGGGTACGCAATTCGCATGAATAAGGCGTCTCTCACTTATCGTTCAAACCACCGAGTTGTTTACTAAATTTCTGAATTCCAATCAAATCAGTCGACACAGTTGGTAAAACTCAGTTCTGCACTGCCACCGCGATCGGTCGCCAATCAATATTCTGGTAGAGAGCTCGCCGGCTACATCCACCCATCCATCCATCCATCCGTCCGTCAGCCTCATATAAATTCCCACCTACCTGCCGACCAGCCCAGCCAGCAGCTGTGTAGACGAATCGCATTCATTCCGCATTGAATCCGACCGTTGCGTTGTTGCGGTCGCGGTGGCTGATTATACCCACAGCTCCATCGATCCGCACATCCATTCGATCGCGCGAAAGACGTCCGAGAAGACCTCTCGATCGCCGTGCGCGCTGCGTTGCGTTGTGCCCATCAGCCCGGGTCTTGCCTCTTGAGCAGATAGCCTTTACTTACCTTCTCGCCACTACGCTACACTCTTTCTCTCCACCGTGATCGCGGCGCGCTCGTTAGTGGCTGGTTTGAGAAACCGTTTTTTTGCCGATAGTGAGTGGTTAGGTGATGCAGTTATTTTGGCTCGGTGTGGCTTCTTGAGCGAGAAAGGCTAAAAGGAAACAACTTTTTATTTTCGATCCTACCCCTGTCTGGTTGTGGTTGGACCGTCGTCGCACACTTTACAGTCAGTAGTTGATCGGTAGGTCGAGTCGCATCGTCGACGATCATCCATCGTGTGTCGTGTGTCGCTTCGCCAGCTGTGCTGCTGTGGGTTCGGATTTTCACGGAAGGGCAAATGAAACGAATCAGCTTCACCGCCGTGTAGTTTGCGCACGAGGCCTGCCAACGAAGAACGGGTGTGTTTTGTTTTTGGACAGTTTTTTGAAACCATTCGGTTGTCGTGTTGTGGGTGCGCTGCTGCAGTCGTGAAAGTTATCCTTCGACTTAGTGAAAAAAGTGGCTTTTTACATGTGGAATCCCTGGAAGCATGGCAAGACATCCAAAAATGTAACTGTTTGAGCTTGCGAAAGTTGATTTATTTTATTCTGCTAACTAACCCTCAGATTGCCTTCCCCTTTTACATTTTTGCTTTGATTTTTACTGCTGTAAACGAGTGTGCGTGTGCTCTATGGCTAACGAAAAGGAAAAGAAATTGCACAGCTGAAGTGATCTCCCCTGCTGGGAGTTTTGTTACACATTTATGCGCTTCCTCGTCGAAGAGGCAATTTCTGTGTCAAATAACAGTTGATAGAAGAAAGAGTTTTGTCTCAACCCAAAGGAAAACTAACGATCGACCACCCACAGAAATCAATTTCGAGCAGAAATTTATGTGTCCTGTTTTTGTGGTGATCAAATCTCAGAAGAATCTGTGACACTGTTTGTGTTGAAGTGATCCGAATACCCAAACAAAACTATCTGTGTGAAGAGTTCTCATTTGCCGTTGTTTCGGATTGATACGTTGCTACTGTATTTACGGCGGATAAATCTGCGCAACTCGGGTTTGACGAGAAAGGCAACAACATCACCAGAATCATGTCGAAGTCAAAGTTCAACCGCTTGACCCGGTATATCAAAACCAAGGTAAACAAATGCCGTGACGCTCGAAGGATTATAAAATAAAAACATTGAATCATTCAGTGCAGAATATTGTAGGATGATCTGATCATGATCCCATCTCACCAACTGTATTTTGAAGTGCGAAACGAAATATGAAGATTTTTTCATTCAATTCATTTTCATTCCATTCGAATTCAATAAATAAAATAAATTTAAAGTTCTATAACGTGATATGAGAAAATAAACCGTTATTGTAAAATAAGTGATGAACTTTATATAAATTTTGAAAAGATCCCCATAATGAAGATTTAGAAAAAAAACGATATTTAAAAAAAAAATCAGCGGGTTTGGGTGCAATTGCATTGAAACAGCTATTAAACCCTTGATTGTCTTTTTTTTTCAGATATTTTAAATTTCAATATAACATTTCTCTCTACAACCAGATATGTGATTGTGATATTTATGAGACCAAAAAATTGCATTGAAACAGCTATTAAACCCTTGATTGTCATTTTTTTTTCAGATATTTTAAATTTCAATATAACATTTCTCTCTACAACCAGATATGTGATTGTGTTATTTATGAGACCAAATTGTAAACATATGTATCATTTCGTAAAAAACAACCTTGATCCACTAAACGGGCCGACGCCTCTCTTGTATTGATCTAAGAAATAAACTTTTGTAGCGTGATGCACCTTCAAATATTTGAATGTCGAATGCAGCTTGTTACGTTGAAATCTAATGCCCATTCGCGATTGCGCTAATATATGCTAGGGTATCTCGTATAACATAAAACCGTGAAAATTTAGAAAATCTTTTCCGATGTCCTATTCCTATTCCATAGCAAAGCTTTTTAAATCACACTTTCCTACACATCCCACTGCATTGAAACAAATCCAACGAAAAAAGATTTACTTAGGATCTGTCTCGTATCCCGACTTAAACTCAAATTAAACTTAAAAGTGACAGCTCAATAATTATCGAATAACCCTGCTCGCTAAGCAAAATTACTTTTGACAGATAACAAATAATTTTTGATTGTGTCTTATTGGTTTTACTGGGTAGCACCAGCCATTCTTATTAACGGGTGATTTTTGCCTTTCTCGTACACCAAGGTGTAACGAAAAGGCTATATATTCACTTCCAAGACGATTTTGTGATAGAAGGTCCGGAGACCCATATACCAATCGACTCAGCTCAAAGAATTGAGAAGATGTCTGTCTGTGTGTATTTGTGTGCGCGTGTGTATGTATGTGCGCAAAGTAAAACTCACTCATCTTTTAGGCACTTATCTTGATCCGATTTGTTTGCAATAAGTTGCATTCGACGGGGAATCCTGTCTCATTGTTTCCTATTAAAAATTGGCCAGAACGGACTTTGGGATCAAAAGTTATGGTCAAAATACGATTTATCTACAAAAAAAACACGCTAAGAAATTCTCACTCATTTTTTTTGGTATATCTAATGTACGATCAATTATTCAATTTTCGTACTGTCACTTTTAAGTTTAATTTGGCAGATGAGACAGACCCTCATTAGTAGCATGTTGTCCGACGAGATCTGTTCCTCTTCGTCTGAATCGATCCATAGCCGCAAAATGCCAACCACGCAGAGTATGCGCAATTCTTCCGCCAATCGAACGGTTAATTTTGCTTGAGTGTGTACCTCGCCTATTGCGGACTACTGCAATCGATTGTGCTTGTCTAACATGCACACTATTATTAAAACGAATCTTGCTGGCGAAAAAACGAGTCCGGAATTTCACGAAAGAGATTCTCTTTCCTTTGGAGCTTAGGTCGTACCGAAAATTGGATTCCAAATGTTTCGTAAATAAAACACGTTTTCGGCCTGATCAATTTCGTACGATTTTTATACGATTGATAACTGTAAAAATCCATTTGTTCTAGTTTAAATTTATCCCGAACAGCACACATGTTGTAAACAAGTTTCTGTTACTCATATACGACCAAATTTAGTTATATATGAGTTACTGCTGCAACCAAATCGGTCTGAATCGTACTGCTAGGGATATGCTTTTGTTTATTGTAAAGAGAGTCTGAACCTAGGAATTGACAATTTGTTTTTTCCTAGTCGTATTCACATAAATTTTCCCATTCAAAACCCTGTAGCAGAACAGGAAATGAAGCAGTGTGAGGCAAAACTCGATCCAAATAAACAAAGATAATTCCTGACGCGAATTGGGTTTGGGTTTGCTTAAAATATGTGATGCGTTTGTCAGTCAGTCATTGGAGGAAGGTTGCGGCTGGAAATCCTCGGCCGGCGCGGCACGAACTAGCTGCGCCACTATAGGTTTGCGTTCAAGAGTCGTATACGTCGTGTCCGATGAATGCATAATTAAGCGTAGATATTGCCGGCAGAAGAGTTCATTTGAATTAACAAATAAGCTCGGGCGATAAACAACGTGTCGGCTGACGGCGTGGAATGTGTAAAAAGAAGAGTTTTATTTTATCAAGGATGGCTTTATGTGTCGTTTTAAAAGGGCGCTGAGTTCACTATTTTGATATTAGTGAAATGAATTTCAATACAAAATTACTTCTCAATTAACACAATTCTTGAAATTCTAAAACGAAATGAAGAAAATTGGGCAACATAAATTACTAGATAATAAAAAAAATCTATGAGAGAATAGAAACATTCAGCTTAAACAGAACCCTGTCAGCCTGGCTATCCCGAATCACATCCTCTTCAATCCCCACGGAGGTGATTAACGCATCATTCGTCCCGCAAGTAGTTACTCCCCAATATTGCAGTGCATCATTGTCACCACTCAGGGACTTGAATCTGGACAATATCAGGCTCCCTCCAGTACTCATTCGATTCGAACTGGGCTGGTCATTCTATGTAGAAGCTTCTGCCTCATCCCACGAAATCCCATCTCATCAGCGTGACTTCCTGTCTTCATGGTGGTCGAATTCCTAGTCATGGATATGGTGCCATCACATATTTTTGGGGAAGTCCTACATTGATGTTTTCTCTCGTTTTCGATTTCCCGGGAAGAACTAGAATTAGAACCCAAGCCAATCAAAAGTTGTAATGGAAAATGTGTTTTGTCAATCCAAACTAAAAATAAAATTATCAGAGTCTAGATAATGAAAATCACATGCATTTTTGTGATCTGAATCCGTAAATTTGAATTTGTTCCTAACTATTGAACTAACTATTGATGTCAAGGAGTCACGTAGTATATATATATGGCAGCAGATATCAGTTTTTGGGACCCAACAACAGACTTGAAAGACAACCCATCTTAAAAAAGGTTGTGAGGGTTTTCGGGGTCTTCATAGACCGAGATCTCCCAATCATGCCTTGTAGTGAAGCGAGAACCATAGCCCTTCCTACCCTATGGAGGGTGAACTGCCAGGCAAGCTTGGTTCCAACCTTCTACCGGCCCTACAGGGTCAACAATTAAGGGATTGGTACTGAAATTGGTACCACATGGAACCGGTCTTCATTGACAGCAGCCTGCTCTATGAGTCAGAAATAACAAGCTCAGAAGAACATAACCTAAAGACGTTCGAAATTGGTCATCTGCCATTTTTGTCTCTATAACATCTGGGACTATTCCTCTTGTAAAAGGAAATTAGATTATGCGCCCAATGGACTGTGTCTTTCAAAGCGGAGTAGATATCGCAGCCACCGGACGGGACGTATTCACGTCTTCACGGACGTTCTTCAACGCCATTCCCTCAGTATCAGGTATAAGAACATCCGGCTCCGGCGACGCGTTCTGCTCCAATTGGATGATTGCATGTTATAGGAATGAAATTCATTTATAAACAAATACAATTATAAGAAAAGAAGTCAATCGTATTGATATTGTGAGAATAAGATGTTCGCATTCATCGTCAATACATGAACAGAATCCTTTTGATGCGAAAATAGTGAACATGTAATATAAGATACCTTCCATAACCAATGGTATGAGACTGGAAGCTTATCGTTGCCATTGTTTGATCTAAAACTTAATTTAAGACCTTGGCTTGAATATCGAGCATAATCTCTAACGAACAAAGAAAAGGGTTTTTCGCTGAATGCTGTGAAGAGCTCCCTAATGCTTCACAAGATCAGTTTGAAGTTGGGTTCTTGTTAGCAGGGTAGAAATATTTCACAGTCAATGCAGTGAAAAACATGGATCTCAGTATAATCTGCAGTCGCCTTCATCGCCGCCGTGGTGAGTGCAGCCGAAAAATCATTTCCAACACCGACAGTTCAATTTCCACTCACAAGTCGCTCTGATAGGCTGCTCAATTCGTGCCTTACCGTATGACTGTGAGTGGCCCATTTAAAGGCGTGGTGATTTTTTTCAATTTGCTGGGTGAATGTGTACATTTTGCTGTGGTAAATTTCATCTTCGCGGCGCAGTGGGTGATGTGAGTTCTGTTGTTTACTTTTCTGCCTCTCCGGGAATGTGAAGTTGATTTCAAAGCAGGAAGAAAATAAAAACATGATATAAAAAAACATCACCTTCATCCAGTGCTGCCGAAAATTTACAACCCTGCTTGTTAGACCTTCATTCTTAGGCACGTGGAGCCTGAAACCATTGCTTAGATATCACCTGTATGAAGAAGTTTTCCCATTGTAACAAATAAATCTATAGTGTTACTCTTATTTTTTATTTATTTTTTTATTTTTTATATTTATTTCAACTGACATTAATTGTCTTATTGAATTAACTCTATACATAATTGATATACATTTCGACAATCATTTGATGAAGCAAGGTGTACAAACTAAACACGTGATCAACATACACAAACCAAAAACTTATAAAAAAAACAGTACCAGATATTTGCATTGATGATCATATCCATCATCGAACAGGCCTCCATGTCATATTCGAAAAGTCTTTAAATTCCCGGCATCGGATTCCTTTTGGCCACCTCGAAGAATGCAAAGCGTGTAAACGATGGCAACCAGCTAGTTCAACTTTAAAAGATATGAAATCCAACGTGGTAGCATCCCTCCAGGTTGGTTTCAAACATTTGATGCTCACGATATTTTCGACTCCAATTGAATCAGCAATCATTCGCACAACTTCATCCTCGGTGACATCATTGGCAATATTTGACAAATGAAGTTTAATGGTACTTGCAGTTTCGGTGTAATCTGACATCGATGGAGCAATCTTAGTAGATGATAACGGCGGAGTTGTATCACCCTTGGTTTCCAATTCCACATCCGGTGACCTAATCGGCGGAAAACATGATGAATCAGTCTCATCAGGTGCAGGAATAGTTTTGGATAAGAGTTGATTGATCTTCTCGTTCATTCTTGCGATATTGGCTTCCATGTCTTCAATTTTCTTTTCGACTGGTCGATTCAGTGAACGAATAGTATTTACGGTCTCCCGAAATCTAATATTTTCCATTAAGTTACGGCAATCGTCACATATCCATAGAATGTTTCGATGTAAGCATATTTCGCCTTCCTCGTTCGAAAGCCCAACGCACCTTGCATGAAACGGTCGAATACCAAGGCAAAATCCTTCACACACGACAATAGTTTCATCTGGCAAACACTCGAAATGGCACTTATTGCATTCTTGCACCATATTTTAAAACGTTCGTGGGCACTGGCGAGTGGTGGTAGCTTATTTTCGTATGTGTATTTTATTTCTCCCGTGCACGGCGTCCGTTTGCAATCCAGCGACAGCAACAACGACAAACAATAGCGAGAGGCCTACGAGCAACGAATTCTTTGATATGAACTTTTTAGAAAACTCTGATACTACTTTTATACTTGTAATTATTCATTAACAAGTTTAACAGATTAATTCGATCACTATTAATGCACAAAATTAAGTCATGTACGATAACTGCTCTGTCTTTCAAAGCTGGGTTGGTTGGGTTGGAGTAACCGGACGAAACCTCTTCATCTTGGACAGCTTGCGTCGGAATTTATCTTTTTTTTTCTTCGGCCGCAAATAGCCGCGTCGAATAAATAGATGATCTTCATTGGTGCTCCTCAAAACAAAACCCTCAAGCATCCTTGGCTCTAGGAAATCTTGGCTAGTATGTCGCCCTTCACGACCTTGATTTCCTGACCAGAGCAGCATTGGATGGTAGATGGTGGCCAAAGGTAGAAAAATTCGTTTGGTCGAATAGGTCGGCTGAATAGGTCATTTGGTCAGAAATGCCGTATGACCGAAGTGGTCGTTCGGCAGAAAGAGCCATTTGACCGAAAATTTCATTTGGCCAAACAGATCTTACTATAGACCTTTCCGATAATTAAAAATATTCTTTGTTCATTGAATCATTCAAATTTTTTCAAGTATTGTTTTACGGTTACATATGGCCTAGAGTTTTATTTACTTTCATATAACATCGAGTATATGAGAATGTTTCGAATATTTGTCATGTTGTATTATTTTTTCCTCCACTGTGTTTTGAGAATTTTGCACAACATGTTTTTCAGCTATTACTTTAAATTTTTCATAAATTTTTCTACCTTTTCCATTCGATCTATTTTTAGCACTCATTTAACAAGCATTATGGATTTTAAAAATTCGGAGGCGAGCCAGCCTGGGGCTGCAAGTCTCCTTAATAAAGCTAATAAAAAAAAAAAAAGATTTTAAAAATTAAATAATTGTAATCGGACGAGAATTAGAACAATTTCAAATTAATAGCGACTAGCCCCAAAAACATTAAAAATTATCTCAAACTCCAGTTTTAAGTAATGCAACCAGTTCTTTACCTTTTGGAGCAATGTTGTCTTTGTCATTAGTGTGCTGATATACCGTACATGAAAATCGTCTGATTCTAAAGTTATATCCGTACTAATGATGATTATTCCATTTTCGAAATAATTTTTAAGGTTTTTCGCAATTTTCAGGTCATTGAAATTATTTTTCAACCAGATCTCGTCGATAATGCGAAAAGACAGACATTTTTATGCGTCTGTATTGAAAATTATATTGATCTAACAGTTATATGTTCTTTTATAGGTAGTTTGCCTGAAAAACACGTCTCAAAAATAACCCATTTTGAGAAAATAAAAAAAATGAGTAAAAATCACCTAGACCGGCACCGGGTATCGAACCCAGCCACCCTCAGCATGGTCTTGCTTTATAGCCGCGCGTCTTACCGCACGGCTAAGGCACATAAGAGTTGCTGCAACCACATCAGTCACAACTGTGCTGCTAACAAAGGACTGTTACTTCTCACTGTGAAAAGTAAGAAGTACGAAAGAGAAACGAGAAGTACGAATGAGAATGAGAAGTACGAAAGACAAGAGTCATCTCACTTTTCACTTCTCATTTCTCTCTTCTCACAGTGAAAGCGAAAAGTGTGAAGTGAGAAGCATGAATCAAATGAGACGGCATACTCATAAGAAGTGCCAAATGATTTTCCACTCGTTATTTTTTGCTTGGTGCTTTCCATTTCCACTTCTCACTGTGAGAAGTGATAAAAGAGAATTTAGAAGAAAACTTTTCATGTATTTAAAGGAACTACATTATAGCCTTCCAGATGTATTGGAGCCTTAAAATGGTTCTTAGTATATACCGCCGGAAATAAGTATAAAGACAAGCATGATTTTCATACATTTTCATCATGATTGAGGATCGATATCTCGATTTGTAGCGATTCGATTTGGCTGAAATTTTACTAGGCACCTGTTTTTAACTTGAACTTTCGATCTTTGAGTAAATTTTATATATCTCTGTTGATTTTGACCTCAAAATCTGGAAATAATTATAAAGACACCACTTTTTTATATGGAGCTCCATACAACGGAACTGTCTTTATAATTAATTCCAACTGAAACGCGTATAACCAGAATATATGCATAAATGTAACTATCATTGAATAAAAATTGAAGTCATTTTAGGCTTGTTGACAAAAAATCAGCCCAATCGAATCGCTAAGAATCGAGATATTGACTTCCCAATATGACCATTTTGTATGGAAACCGAGCTTGTCTTTATACTTATTTCCACCAGTGTATTACTGGCACAAATCCCATATAAATGAATCATATTGAAAAGGCCTAATCTTCCGTAATCTGAAAAAGTGACGTATACGCCATTTTACAACATATATGATTTCTATTTTTCTGTTAAAGAGTACGACGAATACTACTCGTTAACACTATTTTTGGAAAATGGCGTATACGTCACTTTGCCAGATTACGGCAGTAATGCAGGATCATAAAATTGTCAAATATTATCAGTTTTATTTATTACTGCCTAAAATTACGCTTTCCAGCTCTCTCAAGCACTAAAAGGGTGGGATTGTATACACACACATACACAACTATATCTCTTGTTCCTAGTATGAATTCCAAGCAAAAACCTCTTAAAACCATATGACATGATTAGCATATGACATGATTTAGAAAGTTAAATTTAGGTTGTTAGACCTAAAAAGGTAAAGAGTTAACCTTTCCATCCCTGGCGTCTGTTTTAAGGGTTCTCAAAAATTAAATTTGTTGTAAAAACCACATTTTTGAAGGATTTCTCCACAACAAGCTGCATTAGACCCGGATGGAACCCAATTTTTGAAATGGCCATTCTGGAGGTCTCCCGGGTTGTGGCCGGATTGAACCCGCGTTGACCAGGAGGCCTGAAAATATCATTCCGATAATTGTTTTGTGAAATCATGAAGTTTGAGGTGTCACACAACCTGTTTCGACCTAAATTTATGTTTTTTTTTTTTATCGGGGACAACTGACCCCAACGGATTCTGGAATCATTTTGGAACCGTACTGAGGATTCTAGTATGAATCCGGATCCATCCGGATCGAATGCAACTTGTTGCGAAGGAATCGGTGAAGAAATGTGGTTTTTACAGCAGTTTTAATTTTTGAAAGGCCTTAAAAACAGACGTCAGGGACGGAAATGTTAAGCCCTGTGTTCGCCGGATCACCATTTGGGTCACAATTTTGGGATGCGTCGCACGATCTGGCTCATTTTCTACAGCAAACAGTGTAACAATGTTCCGCATCGAATAAGCTTTGTTGCAATAAAAGTTTTACAAAAAGTGATTGAAAAGGCTTTTTTCCGTATTTTGTATAGCGTGGCATAACTATACACTGGGTAGATCACTTTTAAGTAGTGTTATACCGAGTAAGATCTATCAAATTGAGCCCAAGGTTAATCCATTTTAGGAGCTAGGGCGATAAATTGGCGAAAGTTGTTTGGCCGAATATACTATTTGGCCGAACAGATCATTAGGCCGGAAGTCATTTGGCCGTAAGGGTCGTCTGGCCGAAAGGGTCGTTTGGCCGAAAGGGCCGTTTGGCCGAAAGGGTCTTTTGGCTGTAAGGTTCTTTTGGCCAAAATGGTCGTTTGGCCGAAAAGGTCGTTTGGCTGAAAGGGTCGTTTGGCCGAAAGGGTCGTTTGGCCGAAAGGGTCATTTGGCCGAGAGGATCATTTGACCGAAAGGGTCATTTGGTCGAAAGGTTTATTTGGCCGAAAGGGTCGTTTGGCCGAAAAGGTCGTTTGGCCGAAAGGTAACTTGGCCGAAAGGCTCATTTGCCCGAACAGACCATTAGGCCGAAAGGGTCGTTTGGCTGGAAGGGTCGTTCGGCCGAAAGGCTCATTTGGCTGAAAGAGTCGTTTGGCAAAAAGTTTCATTGGCCAAAAGGGCCATTTGGCCGGAAGGGTCGTATGGTTAAAAGGGTCGTTTGACCGAAATGGTCATTTGGCTGAAGGTCTCAATTGTCATTCCTCATTTCGCACTGTAAAAAATAAGAAGCACGAAGTGAGTAGTGAGACGTCTCACTACTCACTTCGCGCTCCTCATTTTTTTACAGTAAATGGAGCGCCTCATTTCTCACTTCTCACTGTAAAAAGAAGAAAGCGAGAAATGAGTAGTGAGACGTATCATTGTCTCACTACTCATTTCGCGCTTCTCTCTTTTTACAGTGAGAAGAGAAAAATGAAGAGTGATAAGTGAGACGTCCCTCTCATTCCTAATTTCTCATTTTTCAAATTACCTATTCGGCCAAATGACCCTTTCGGCCAAATGACCCTTCGGCCAAATAACCCTTTCGGCTAAATGGCCCTTTCGGTCAAATGACCCTTTCGGCCAAATGACCCTTTCGGCCAAATGACCCTTTCGGCCAAATGACCCTTTCAGCCTAATTACCCTCTCGGCCAAATGAAAAAGAACTCGATGCCCATTGTCCTAGGCTGAACTGTCTGCTGGAAAAGAATCGAGATAGGGATTAAAATATGTACTAACGTGCCTTTAATGAGATTACTCTCCGTGACGGGTCTAAATATCGGGACCTCGCAATCATGCTCCTGCGAAACAAGAACAAGCAGTATTGGAACCGATATTGTATTGTTTCTCAACCTGTTAGTTGTTACAATCATTCTAATAGCAGGTGGCAGTGGCACACTCGAACAGGAATAAAAAAAAACTGTGTAGGTAAAAACACTAAAAATTTACGATTTTGACAAACTTTAAATTTACAATATTTATTTTTTTTGTGAAGGATTACCCCTCTCAGGGTTGGGAAAAATATTCACGAGATCAAATTTACGAAATACAATTGACATTAAAGCCATCATTCATAATATTTTAATTATTTTGTTAGTCAAAATGAGGTACCTCTTCGCTTTACCAAACGTTTATTCATTTTAAATATTCTGTGTTTAAATTAATGTATACCACAACCACTTGGTCTTTAAACCTAATATTATGATTGTAATCATCAACCTACTCCGTTGCATGTAACGAACTGCAGTCCGAACCAACAATAAACCATTCCTTGCCAGAAAGAATGACTAATTCAAACCGTGATGTTTTCCGTTTTGTTTGGTTTGTTTAATGAACACATTGGCAATTCTCAACAACTGCTAATAAGCGCTGGCACTAATCGAACTTCGAATGACAATCACGAGATGCGCAGCCTTTCACACTTGGTGGCGCCCAGTTGTTGTATTGTTGTGGTTGTGCTCCGAATGATAAAAGTGTAAACGGTCCGCAAAGGGGAAATTGTCGATAATTCAATGAATCTTATTTAGGAAAAAATGGCAAAAAATCACTGTTTATATTATTTTTACAATCACTAAATTTGTTACCACGTTATCAAATTATCGATCTGTTTGCTTAAAAAACACAATTGTGATTTATTTGAACAAAAATATGTAATTAGAATTCTGCACAACTCGTTGCATCCCCTTCTTCGTGGCTTTAATGGGAACGATACACTGTTTGCAGAAAAATTCCACAATTTTTCCGAGTCGTTCATCAAGCTGCCACCTTGAATTTGTTCTCATTAGCATCTCCAACACCCCGCTTGTTAGAATTTGCATATGTCTGCGCTCCAATTAACGACGCGCTTTGACGGCCAAAGTGGACCGACTGAATTTCGAGTTACGGTCGTTCGGAAAATTATGCAATTCGGTGTTGTTGCCTCTCTTGGTGTATGCAAATCCGTGCATCACTACTTGCATAAGATGGAGCAATATCCGCCTTATCGGCGCTAAATTGAAAACCCCTTGGGATACGCGTTTGCAAACACAACCACGTAACCGGTTGAAGTTTGGTGCAACTAGAAGACAACATGAGCAGAGCATAGTTCTCTGAGGATTTAACGGCGATGCTTGCTCCCTCCGTTTATCTGTGATAAGAGGCCCCGATTGGTGTGGGTGTGGGGTAAAATGTCGTAACACTGCCACAACTGTTGGAGAGTTGCCAAACGAACGAGACGACATGAGTCACTTTTTCCGGCGGTACTCTGCTGATGCTCGTTGAAATCAAGCTAAACCAGTTGCATTAATTTACACACGATGATTTGGTTCAATCTGTGGCTTCCACAAGAAGGGTGGTGGCAGCAATTGTTGTGGAAGGCGTTATATTAGCTCGTTAATTGCAATTATTAAAAAAAAAACGATGTAATCCTTCTACAGTGAATGGAACCCTTCTTACACTTTTGAAAGATGCTGAGTACCCAGTTTGTCGAAGGGAAATTCTTTCGAATTTTCGGATTTCCGAAGGGAACTTCTTCCGAATTTCCGAATGGAAATTCTTCCAAATTTCCGAAGGAAAATTCTTCCAAATTTCTGAAGTGGAATTCTACCGAAATTCCGAAAGTTCTTCCGAATCTTCGTAGCGAAATTCTTCCGAATTCCCGGAGGAAAATTCTTTCCAATTTACGGACGGAAGTTTTTCCAATTTTTTGGAGGGAAATTCTTCCGAATATCCGAAGGAATTTTTTCCGAATTTCCGAAGGGAAATTCTTTCGATTTTCGAAGGGATTTTTTTCGAATTTCCGGAATTCAGAAGGGAAGTTTTTCCGAATTTTATTCTCCCTAATTTTCGAAGGGTCACTCTATCGAATTTTTGGAAGGATATTCCCTCGAATTAACTTTATCAATAGTGAAAATCGTCAATCTTTGAACTGATAAAGATTAAAAGCAATGTAATCATTACCATTTTAATTCTTATTCATTGACTTTAATGAATTGTCACCTTAAAAAGCCGATCATATTTAATGCGCTACAAAGATCTTTTGCTCTAAACTATAAATTTGGTTCAAAATATGTATCAACAGGTTGAAACTTTATTCTACCAAAATGAATATTTTGTCTTGACACCTACGACTAATGTATAAACTGGCAACTCTTAACCGGTTACCACTACCTACTTACCAATATTTTTTTCTGACGCCCCAAACACGCCCTTCTGCTCCCATTCTGCAGCACGTTTCAGCTGACCACGTTCTCTGCTGCTGCACACCTTTCGCTTGCTGCTCAATGTGTGTCGTCTGCATGAACGAACATCTCTAACCACACAACGACGACGATGACGACGACCCCGGCAAGCATTTACCGTCTCAAACCGACGACGGCAAGACACTGTTAGTCCGGTATCGCATCGTCGACGGTGGGGTGATTGTCGTCGGTCTCGGTGCCAATCCGGTTGATCTGCTGGAAAAAGCTGAATATTCGATTAATACCACGTAGACAGTTTTCCTTGGCGGAATTCCGTTAGATTTGTGGCCAGTGCCATTCCGCAGCTACCCCATCGTGGATGTTGCAGTTTTAATACCAATTCGCCAGATCTGTGTGTGATAATAGCTGTGTGGTCTTGTGTACGGACAAACGGTGCGGTGCCACTATTTTCACTCGACGCATTCGAGCACTATTCTGCTCGAATTAAAGCGCTCTAGTGGTCAATCGTTGTTTCAATTTTAGAATCCATCTGTGACATGAAGTGCTGTGCCCCCATTATTACACGCAACGTTCGTGAAAGGTTGAAGAAAAATCGAGTGTCACGGGACCTGTTCCTATGAAACTGGAGACCGATATCTACCCAGATGTGATGCAGCGCTGTGGGTTGATACCGTCATCAAAATAGAATCAAAATGTCACGCGAATAATGTGGTAGTGAGCTCCCCATCGCCTCACACTCACCAGTAGCAACAACGGCAAGTGTTGTAGTGGTGTGTTGACTGAAATTCGCCTCACGTCGCGTCGCTCCGAACCACCCACTTTTCGGGCGCAGCAATTTCAAAACATAAACATTCCAGCAAAGCTTTGAAAACGGTTCGCGTGCGTTTGGGTGCAGAGTGTGAAAAAATCGATCCTACCGGCGGCGTCTGCTAGTCCGTCAAACGTAGAGCAACGTTTGACCTTTCCTTCGTTTTTGCACGCAGACGAACGGGCGAGCGGCGGCTGTTGTTGCTGCTTCTATCCCTGCCTCTGCCATGTGGTACCTCATAGTGGTAGCAGTTTCGGCTGCGTTTTATCTGGCAACGCGTCGATGGGGTCGTGCGGTTTACTATCACCGGTGGGGACGGTGGCTACCCTTTAGGCGGGCACTGCTCAGCAAGAGCCGACCACCGACGCCGCCGATTGGTGTTGGCGATGGCACCAGCGATGATTCCAGTATCGGTGACGAAACCGCTAACCTGTTGCCGGTGATCAAGGACGATTACGACGATGGGAAACTGCACACGGTAAGGAATCATTGGACGCGGGCGGGGTGGTGAATGTTTTTCTTTCCTATAGACTCGATGAGGCGTTGGTTTAATGGGAACGCACGGTCGTTTGTGGGGTGCACTTTTGTGGTGGAGCAAACAATGTTTTATCACTACCGTGTAGGACCAAACTGAACCGAAACCCATCAGTACATATTATGGTTTATAGGTTAAAATGTAATTATTTTGTACATGTATAACTTATTCGTTTACGTTCCTATTCTGTTGATTCTGTTTCATCCAATTGATTTACATGATAATTCTGGATAAAGAATGGTTCAATACAATAAATTGTCAACTAATGGCTTTTCAATATAAGTTTTGAACTGATAACAATGACATTTTTGCCCAGCAATCAAATATAATTTGTATTGTAACGGTGGTCATATAGCTATAGCAATATAGCAATAGCCGAATGGACACATACTCGGGGGCACATTTTCCATACTTCATCGGCTGCTGTGGGATATTTGCTTGCCTTTTAATTACACCGACATTTGTTCAAAGGAAATTTGGTCTCAAAGCTCTTATTTTCCTCAGGGGCGTCTCGTGAACTTTTGGTACACCGGTTCTACCAGCCTGCTAAAAAAAT
This sequence comes from Armigeres subalbatus, assembly GCF_024139115.2. Taxonomy (NCBI): domain Eukaryota; kingdom Metazoa; phylum Arthropoda; class Insecta; order Diptera; family Culicidae; genus Armigeres; species Armigeres subalbatus. Next base: position 125,167,008 of record NC_085141.1, on the reverse strand, counting down.
ATGCATCAAGCTGAGTGGTTTCGAATGAAAGTTGTGTATTTAATCTAATATTACAACCTTTTCTTGTGCAACGTAACCAAACATTAGAAAAAAATAAAAACAATTTAAATAGAAAGGATTTACAAAACAATACACAGCTTATTAATCTCTTTTGTTCCAAAAATGTTGCAATGTTGCACTTTAAATTTAAAACTCTCCTGAGTCGTCTGAAATCTAACTTGGTAACAGTTGACGATAACTGGATATTGCTCAGAATAGAGATCTTTCAAATCGGCTCTTTCCACCATTCGGTGCATCGCCTCTAGCATTTAAAAACTTTCACATATTTTGTTGTTATGAAAAAAATGTAATTAACCATTATTAGTATCATCATTTGATGCGACCCCAGTCCACTGAAATGTTTTCGAGTTATTTAGTTTTCAAAATTTTGTGAAAACTATGCCTTTTTCTTTAAGTTTTGATTATTTGGGGGAAAACATTAAATAATTCAATTTTATAATATCTTATAATAAACAAATTTTGATGTCTCTTTCGAAAACTCAAACATTAATTAAATATTGTTCTTGGTGCTGAATTGTTTATGATGCATAATCATCAGAACGAAAGCGTGCGCGGTGCGCCTTTCGGCAAAGCACAGCCAGACACTCAGACCGAGTCTAACCGAAGGTACGCCGCGCCGTTGATTGTTCTCGCAGCGCGTCGAACGGGTTGGACTCCTGCGCAACATAGCAGAACTTGCATCCAAACGTGCCATGCCTGCTTCGCATTCGAAAGAGGATGATGTGAGGAAAAGAAGAAAGCTGGCAACGCTCACGCTGGTTCTCCGCGCGCGGTGAACGAGTGAGCATACCTAGGAAGAAATTATTTCAAAACTTTTGTCAAAGCTTTCTATATGATGTGGAGTGCTGTTATCCGTCGGAAAAACACACATTTAGGTGCAATGCGACTGTTAGGGTAAAGAATGTATTTTGGACCACCCTTACGGGAGCTCTTATTTTGGACCACCAAGAGCAATTTGCACTCAGTGGTCCAAAATATGAACCTTCGAACTGGTGGTCCAAAATACCTCCCTTACCCTACTGTACGCCAAGCATGTGGCGATGTGTTGATCTGTCTACGCAATATTTTGTTTCGTTAGATATTAAACCATCATTGGAAGTATTACGTGGAACTTTATTTAAATATTTTACTGGGATTATTTGCCCTAATAATTAATAGCTTAGAAATTAATTGTAAAGAGTCAAGGACATTAGTTTCCTACTTCTGAGCTAAAAATGGTTACCTGTTCCATGAACAGGTAGGACGTATGGACGAGGCGCCTCTGATTTTCCTAATAATAAATTGATGTTTTTTTTTAGATCAGAAATCTTGTATCTAAAACCTTTAAATCGCACTGTAGTTGCAGCACTTCCTTATATACATAGAGCCGTAGCAACCCTTTCCAGTAGAAACGTTATCCAAACTAAAATGAAACCGATCCGTAAAGGAGAGATGAGGGGAAAACAGAATTATATCACAATCGTCATCGTTCTAAGGAATACAGATACAGTGTCGATCCGATTTTGTCACTCCCCGATTTTGTCTATCCCTGATTTTATCACGTTTTCGATCCGATTTTATCACGTCCCAATTTTGTCACGTCTTCAACCCGATTTTGTCACCACAAAAAAATTTAAAAATTTTAGTCGTTCTTTTTATTTTTGTAAATAATACCGCAAACAACAATGATTTTCATGAAATAACTTTCATCGCCTGTGGTTTATTATGAATCATTTTTGAGTACCTGTCAAGGATTTTTAAAGCCTTTTCGACAAGAAATAACGGGTATCGTTCACGCATTTTACCTTTCCAAGGCATAAACTGATTCATATTTGTGAAATGAATTGAAAAATTGAAAATATTTTTTTCCGGTTTTGTCACGTTCCCTACTTTATCACCCAAAAATCCGCCAGGGGGTAATAAAATCGGGATATTACTGTATTACATAAATCTAAAACTTCCTTGTTCGAACTCTGAAATGTGAATTAAATCTAAATTTATTAAGTTTTCATGGAAGTTCAAGTTACATAAATTGTTAAAACATAGAGTTAGAGTTCATGCCTGCGTTCGTGACCAGATATTTGAGAACAGAGAAGGGTCGTATGTCCGAAAGTCCTTCGGACGAAATCTGTTTGGCCGAACCAACCATGAGAAGGCCGAAACCAACTAGGGCATACAGCCAACTGGTCATGTGGCGGCTGAATAGGCAATTTGGCCGGAATAGTGTTTTGGCAGAAAGAGCTATTTGGCTGAAAATGCCATTTTGACCGAACAGGTCATATGACCAACAATGTCATTTAGCATAGCATAGCATGAACATCCGCACAAATCGTAGAATGGAGTAGCAAAGATAAACATATCTATTATTATCAAAGATTTCACCAAAATATTCAATGGGTCTACATTATTGAATATTTTGGCGAAATCTATGATAATAAATAATGTTTTTCTCTGCACACCTGGCCACGTCCTTACGAATGTTTTTATATTGTAATAGTCCTGTCATCTACTTAAGAAAGCGCTCGGAACCGAAACAGCTTTCATAGATGCAGGAGTTGAAAAAATGGCGGGAAATTATAATAAAATAAACATAAATGAAACAAATCGGAAAGAGCTGACCGATGTCTTGCTAGACTCGTCATAACAAGCTTCCTGTTGCTGAAGACACCCATGGCAAGAGTGGCATTGTTCAAGTTTTCGGTGGATTGAGTCTCACCCTGTTCCGATCAATTCCTCGAGAAGTCGCACTGTACTTCTTTGATTTCACGATACAAAATTGACAATAAGTATGTTTATCTTGGATTATTGTAGATTTATTCGGCCGTTCCAATCGTACTGATCCCGCGTAGCCACTAGCAGCGTCAATGAAGGTGTTTTAATACGTTCGATACTGCTTCCTAGCTCCACACGATTAATATACGGTCTGGTCTGAAGAGATGTGATGAACCGCATATTGATACTATGTAAACACTCGCGAAAGCCAGCAGATCGAAATTTAAAAGACGGAAAAATATAGAGCAGAATTTTTTTCGTCATATGACCAAGAATTTCATTTTGCCAAAATAACTATATGACGAAAAACATTTGACCAAATAGGTTGTTTAACAGAATAGACCTTTTCAGATCACGATCATGTTGTTTGATCGATAAGCCATATAAAACAAACACATTACAAAACCCATTCTTTTTAAATTTTATTTTATCTATCTTGTAACGATATCCATTTGACTGTTGTCTATATAAATAAAAACTTCAATCTATATGAACGAGGATCTTTTCAATCTGGACATGGAACAATTAGAAGACACATCAAAATCGTGGAGTTCCTCAACAGTCGTGAATGTACGAGTCATTAAAGTCATCGGCTCATGGTATCCAAAACCAGTTCGGTGAAACCTCGGTTGCAGTAGACAACCACTTTGTAGCATTCTTGGTGCAACACGGATGTGCAAAAAAGATAACGGCCAAGAGCAATCAAATTCTCCGTTCAAGAGCTTTGAAATGAAGTCTGCTTGCTGCATTCTTCGGCGTCGATCTAGCGTATCTAGTGGTGGATCACGCCAAGGTAAATTTCATAATGCTATCCTGGTGAACTTACGTTGTACACTCTCCATTATATATCTCTATGTTACCTGATAAAGCATCCAAACTTATAAGGCATTTTCCAAAAGCAGCACAGAGCTTTCAAGCAATGAGGGCGGTGAAGTCTTTTGATATTTTTGAGAACCCCAATTAACGATTACAGATCACATTAGGTTAAATGTAAGCTTGTAAACGAGCAACACTCCCACATCGCTGATATCTATCCGTTCTCTTCAAGAAAAAAAAAATTAATTGCATAATCATACAATGTGATTCGACATCACCGCAGTCATTAAACGATTGGTTAAACATTTTGGAAAGGGGCTCCGATAGTGCACCGATACAGTGGCAATAAACGGCAGAAGGAATACCGTCAGGGCCAGGCGAGAATTTGCATTTTATTGTTTTGGCAGCATTTGTCATCATAAGTGGTGTTATGTGAAGCGTGTCCAGGTCCACCAGATCGCGTGACACATCTAAGATGGCAGAGTCCAACTTACACGAAGTTACTAGCTCCGATGTAAACACCGATGAGAAATGAGCTGCAAACAGTTCACACTTCTCCGCACAGGTTGATGATTCAGCATTATCCAGGAAGACACTGGCAGGAGCTGTACAGATTTTCCTTATGGAGTTCACATAGTTCCAAAAGCTGCGAAGATTTCAACCTAGATTTTGTTTGGACTTGTAATACATATGACTTGTAGAGCGACGAGTTCAGGCTTCGATAGACATTACATGCAAGATGAAAGCTATGATTGTTTTCAGGAAAAAGGTGATGATGAAGCCTTCGTTGAAGGCCATTGCACTTTTGTTTTAATTTTTTTCAACAGTGTTGTGCTCCATGGAAAATAACGTGCTGATCGCCGGATCGGTACATCCATCCATTTTTCTATAACTTCTTTCCTTATTTTTGCTTCTCATTCCATATTTCTCACTTTTAATGTCTTATTCCAATTTTTTTTTAAAGTGTGAGGTGATCAATGACAAGTGAGAAATGAGAAACGAAAGTGAGAAATATAAATTAATAGTGATACTCCTCACTCCGCACAGTGATTAGTGAGTTTTGTCATTCGTGTTTTGATTATTCAAAACATAGAATGACCAACTCAGTTTTCTTCTTCATAGACTTACTCATTTGATTACCACTAACTATGGTAACTGCATGCCAAAAACATAATTAATCTTGATCATATTGACATTTTCCGCTAAAAGTGCCTCTCAATTGATCGTCGTTATTATGTCTACGTGTGCCTTTATTTAAATCATCAAAAATGTGTTCAGTGATTAGTGAGAAATGAGAAGTGACTTGCTCAAAAGTAAAATGGGACAAATATTTGTCAGCATTTTTCGGCCTAATCTGCATTGGCTTATTTTATCTATTGGTTAAATGTTTCTCTTGGTTTATCACAAAATCGGTTTAAGGTAGGTGCCTGAAAACTAGGCAAGACTTTTTTACGCTTTTTGTGAGTAAATAACGTATTTTGATCATAACTTCTGATTCCATAATACAATCTGTCCAATTGTCAATCGAAAACAATGGGAAAAGATTCTCCGTCGAATTCAACTTGTTGCAAGTGAGTTGTTTGAAATAAAGTGTTTGAAAAATGGGCTCATAAATACACACAACTGCACTCGAAAAATAAATCAGGCTCAGTTATGACGTCCACTACTTTTTGAGATTTCAAGACCCCCCTCCCCCTCTGTCACACTTTTTTGTATGCATTTTATATTTACTGTCACAAAATCTTAGACCCCCTCCCCCCTCTAAAACCTGTGACGTCATTTTTGAACGACCCCTTAGGCAGCTTGCATGCAAGAGCTCTGCCACAACGCAGACGCGCATCCATTGGAAGAAGCATACATGATCACTATGCCAAAAATTGAAGGCCCAACGATACCGCTACAGAGGTTCGTACAAAAGCTCGACACAATGATCGAAGGACTGTTTCCGCATCACGGTCTCCCACACCTTATTGTGAGGCGAGCATCAGTACGAATGAAGCCCATGTCACTAATAAGGAACTGGTCTCGACTGCAAAAAGCTTAAACGGTATCCTCAATCGGGTCTTGAAAATAGTGAACCGGGCGAATCCGGATGATGTAATGCCGTAGGGCAGTGCTGGGATGGAGCCCAAGGATCGTTTAGTGGGTAGCACCAATCACGGCCGGAGAAGTCCCATACTCTGGCACACTGCCGTATGGTACTATTAAATACGTGTGCTGGGCTAGTGGTTGATGCATAACTCCTTGTAAAAAAACACGAACATACATACACAGACTTCGCCTCAATTCGTCGAACTGAGTTAGTGTACGAGAAAGGCAAATAAACTCATTTTTTTACACGGTTGGTATTCTTTGATTTCCCGGTTAACCTGATCTTTCACAACTTTTTAAATACCTTCTGAATTTTCTTTGATTTTTTGTAAATTTTTTCATGGGGTTAACTCATAGTTTCATTTACGCTAAAGGTCGTAATCGACTAAAACCCACCCGTGTAAAAAAAGAACTGTGTGTAGAAGAAACATAAAAGTTATTTTGTTTGTACATTATCCAGGAACCTCGTAGTTATTGTTCTATTGACTTTGGCTTTTGATAGAGGAATCCCCTCGAAACTTCAAAATTCGCCCGGATAGAGAAGGAATCACTTTTGGTTTTGTCTTGCATTGCGCTTATCTGAAAAAAAGCATGTACTTTCGCTCTTTAACCGGATACTATTCGAATATGATGTTGAGTTCAAAACTATTATAAGCAAATAAACTCTGTAAAGATAAAAAAACAAATAGGTATAGTGAATGACACTCACCATTGTCGCAGTTTAAAATCATGTCAAAAATGTATGACAAACGAACCACTCCCAAGTAATAACTGCATCATTTTTATGAACACACGTTTTGGGGGGAATTTTCTGTCAGCCATAATTAAGCTGAAGTCAAACGCAATGGCACATGCAAAGTTCCTATTTTGTCGAATAAGGCACATGATCATGATCAATTTTCTAAGCGTGCCGTGGGACATGGGGTTTCTCCTAAAATCGTACATTGTCCACTTTATCACGCAACAAGTGACCCGAACAATAAACTACAGGATGTTATGACAAATCACGTACGATATTTCTTCAATCGGACTAACAAAACGTCGTTACGCATCGTTGCCGACGGGGACGCCCTTATCAGTCCCCATCATCATTGCATATAAGCGCACCAACAAACAACATCAAAATAGAGCATTTATCTGTGACGTTCGGATGAGCAATCGCTAGGCCATGGCGTCAAAACCCTAGCGCTGTGGGAACTAATCTAAACCGGTGGAGCCACGCATCGCACTATGGGGGATCCCCATACAAGCGAGCGGTCAAAAATAAAATTGGACTTTTAAAGTGATTTTCCACTTAGTTTTAGCTGTGTATGGTCGAAATAGCATGAATATACAATTTCCAACCCCCCCCCCCTTTGGGGATCGTCTATGAATTACGTAATTATTTTTTTCATAGGTTCGATTAACGTGACAAAGCAAACCTATTTGGGAAGTTGAAATTTCGTGCGTTTTCTTAAGGAGAAGGAAGGGGGCTGTACAAAACTAAGTTCAGCAATTTATGGACATTATGGCGGCGATCATGTTAAATGACATTAATTTCATGACATTCCGTGATATTTTTTGTTCTCACTCTCATGCCTCACAATTTGTATTTAGAACAATTTGTTTGACAAAGTACTAGGATCTGAAGGATCATAAAGCATTAAATGTTAATCAAATAATCAGAATTGAAAATAACTTTTGAAAAAGGGTATTAGCAAATTAGAAATCGCAATCCCATGACATTTTACGTGTACAAGTTATTCAAAAATGAGATTAATATATTCTCAAAAATGTGGACATTCATTGTGGAATGTAAGAATGCTCCATTCTTCCGAAAAGCAAAATTCTTTTAATTTAAATAACAACACTATTTGAATTACTTTTGATTTGTTTTCATGATTTCTACAAGTTATATACAGCATCATTCTTTTCTGTGTCAAGGTTTAAGTCTTCAATGATATTTTCTTCAATTCCATCAACGATGGAAGATGAGATAAATTCATCTAAAGTATTAGAAGATAAAGAACTTTTGAAAATCTTCAAATATTACAAAATTACGCATGGCATAAGAATAACTAAGTGAAAAATTTTTTTCCAACGTCTCCTCGTTATCCAAATCGAGCTTAAAATGGATCTGATTCATGTAAGGCACGAAGGAAAATGTCAACATTTGCCTCTCTTGATCATTTTCTTGCATTATGAGTTCTAAATTTCTTCAACTGTTTATATTGACTTTCCGCTGGTTGTTCAGCCAGTGAACCTCAAAGTGTAGATGAGTGAATAAATATTTCCCTACCATTAGCCAGACATTCATGAACACTAGCAGGAATTTCATACGCTCCGTTCTAACTAAGATATTGTTCGTCTTTACTTTTGCAATAAACATGTCGGGAATTATTGATTCCAGGAGATTTATAAATATTTACATATTATGAAATCTCATATTTAGTTCTCCATCAGTAGCTAATGAATAGCTCAGAAAATTAGGTTTAGAGAATGACTCAAACCACTCAAGCCCCAAACGCATTTCAGCGGAATGGCGACGGAAACGGTAAAATTTGACAGGAAATATATGAGCGAACTGTTAAATCCTTCCGTTACCGTTGTGCTGCATTGCATTGGGGGTTTTATTCATTTACTCCTTTGAAAAGTTAATTAAATGAGCTCAAATGGTTATAAATAAAGTCGAAGTTATTACCAATAAATGTATTTTGACCATACCCTTTGAGCGCATAGTTCAGTCTGACCCATTTTCAATAGGAAACGATGGGACTAGATTTCCCGTCGAATGAAACTTGTTGCGAGAAAATCGGACACAAATAAGTGTCTAAATGGCGATTGCGTTCTTTTGCGCACATACATACAGACGCGCATGCACACACATACAGACATCACCTCAATTCTTCGCGCTGAGTTAGTTGATATATACCACTAGGGGTCTCCGGGCCTTCTATCAAACATTCGTTTTTGGAATGAGCATTAACCTTGGAGTACGAGAGAGGCAAAACACGGTAAAAAACAAATGAAAAAAAATCAGAGTGACTTAACTCTGTTAATTGCAAATACTGGCAAGAAATTCTTTCGGGACATTTTAGTCGAAGCTTTGTCCTTGATGTGTATCATAAAAGAACCTGGGGATTCCTGAGGAAAAAAGTTCTTCACTATCAAAGTTGAAAATAGCGTCGTTTTTGAAAAAATATTGCTTCCGCATTTTTCAATTTTTTCACAGTGTAACCATTAGTTTTTGCACACCATTTAAAAGCTTATACAATAACCTTTGTAATGATGTATTAACATTGAAGAAAAAACATTTAAAAATATTTCAATAAATAGTTGAAAATAAAATATTTTTTCAGAAAATTTGCTAACTTTTTTACCCATTTCTGACTTTGCCACCTTATATCTTTGGAACTAGTGCACCTAGAGACTTCAAATTCAGAATTTCTCTTAATTAGAGTATTGACAATGGAGAGAAAATATTTTAAAATAATTCGGAAGACATGACATTTTCGATTAATGACCGCCCGAAATCCTATAGTGCATCGATTGCATCTTGCAAAATAAAGCCTGCGTGCAGCGGCTCTCGCTAACAGCAGTTTAATAGTAATTAATCATCGGACAAGATTTGCATTGCATTGTGCTTACATGCCCCCCGGGAATAGGCATCCAACCATACCGGGAGACGATTCCCTTGGGTATAGCGTAGTGATCGACCCTTATTGTATGATAATTGCCATTGGTGATGCGCTTCTTTGAATCGTGTATGATTTATGAAGAGTATCGATTAGTGAACAGGAAATGCGGCCGTTCATGTGAGTGGAAAAGTTTCCACTCGCAATCAGATGCAACGCGTGCTCATTAGTTTCGATTTGAGACTTCTATTTCTGTACGCCACGCAACTTGTCAAACAAACTTAACGCCTCACAAAGGTCAATCAGATGTCTTTCATCACTATTCGAAACAAGAAGGATCCGTTTCAACACCTAATAACCAAGACAAATATGCGTCTAAAAGGTGCGAACAAAGCGAGTCCGGCTCGGCGGACAAGGGCGCGAGATGCTCAGCGTGACATCGCCAGAGCGGGTCGTTTGATTGGAAAACCCTTTTTAGGGTGCGAACTTGGCGAACAATCTGGCTTCCTGCAACGGAGCCTGCTGCACACTATGGACCAGCGGCCTCAGCACCGCGAACCGTAAGCGTGATTTGATAAATGTGCGTCCACCTACCGATTTGACAATGTAATTAATTAGCGATAATTACAGAGTTCCCTCTCCGACGAAGTCGCGCTCGATAGCCGCCACAGCAGTGTCGAAGTTAGCGCGTGTTGATTTATGCAGCCAACGTAGATAAACAAAGTGAATGTGAAAAAGTGATTTGTCCGCGAAAAGGCGACGAACCACGTCCTCGTACGGTTTTGCTGCAGAATTTTTTTCCCTCTTCTCATTTGCTGATTTGGACTAGTCATGGATTACCTACTTATATTTTAGCATGACACTACATCAGAGATTTCCATTCTGCATATACGCTGACAGATTTATAGCTCCCCTGCTCGGCTGCGTACAGTCAGTCGATTTCATCACATCGCAAGAAGCAAAATCATGGAGACAAAAGTGAACCGGTTCAACTTCCTCGTCGTGAGAACCAGTCCTTCTGGGTTTACTCAATTTATCTCCCCGTTCGGTGTGCCAGCTCAGGTTAGCTGGCCCGGCTTGCTTAATGCGAAGCATCAATATAAAGTGGCGACTACAGCTCGAGTATGTCGAGATCGAACAACTTTGATAAGCGGTAGTTGGCGAGCTCGGCTCGCCGAACAACACCACTTATCTACATTAGGGGAATAATTCTGATTCGATTAGATTAGCATTCGACTACGTTAACACATTAATGTTATAATGCTCTAGATTTAACGGATTCTTCGGAAGTTTTTGAAGGTTGATGCGACTCTGATCGTACTTTCTGTGGAAGTTATAGATTTGTTTGATTTATCAGAATTTGCTCAATTTCTTTCTGATCAACCGACTTGTCTGGTTTGTTCAATTTATTGAATTTGACGAGTCCGCTTATTTAATTAGAAATTTTCTCGAGTTTGATTTCTTCAAATTTTCCATATTTGTTCAATTCAATACTGCTTCATCCAATTTGTATAGAATTCGAAAGTGTCAAAATTCTGTTAGGCACTTTTATTTTTTTATTTTCATTTTTTATAGGTGGTAGCTGGCGCTTGCGTTCCCGTTCATTATCGACATCTATCTTTTACGGCGATGTACTTTGGCGGTCATGGTCCGGTTTCCTCCATGGCGGTCTGCTGCTGCTCCGTACGCCAATCTCGTTGTAGGATGTCGGCTATTCTGGTCGTCACTCTTGTGACAACACTTCACTGTTCAGAGTTCTGGCATTCTTCGGACGATGTTATCGGTAGTAGTGTCCTTTCCGCATGCCTCCAACATCTCACTTCTCTTCACTTTAACCGGGGACCTGTGAACAAACTGTGCTTAACCGTTTCTGTCACGTCTGGATACGCGGACAGGTGGAAAAAATCGCATGCCCATACCTGTGCAGGTACCACATGAAGCATCCGTGGCCTGTTATTAACTGGGTCAAGCCATTGTTTAGCTCTATGTGGACATCAGCCTTTAGAAGAGCTGTGCCCCTGCCATTTGGCTACCGTTGCTGCCTTGATGTTCCTTCGGGTATTAACAATTCCCCGGGCGTAGCACACCTCGTCTTCCATGACCATCAAATTGATGGGGATCATGACCTCGAGTACACATCCCGAGCAAAGCTTGACATCAAATTGAAATCAAAATTTTGTGTCATGATATCTTGTCAAATCTTACTCCAATTGATCTCGTTTTGTATGGATTAACGGTTAACACAGCGGAAATGAGAGCATGTTTTTACACTGTGAAAACAGTGTAAACACTGATAATACATTTTGCTGTCAATGAAATCAACATGTTTACTAAATTTGATATCATTGGATTCTTAATTTGATATCAAAAAGAGTATTCAATTAGATTATTTTTCTGAGCATTCTTAACAACAACAGCATATTTTGTTTGCAGATGTCTTTTAATATTCATAAATAACACACTTTAGATAATCGACAGCAATTTGATGTAAAGCTGCTATTATTATAATAACTAAGGAATGCATAATGAAAACATGTTGAATGGTCTAATCAAAGCGGTCAAAGTTTGACTGTTTTGAAGCATCTTGTTATCTTCAAGATAACATGAGATCTTGACGTTTCATGCATTTTTAAGACATTTGGCGTAAAAAATTGGATTCTGAATTCCCGTACCCACTTCCTTGGGAATTTTTTTGTGCTTCAAAACAATCAAACTTTGACTGTTTTGATTAGACAGTCAAGTCCGATTGAGCTGAAATTGAGATGAAACTTTTGAGCACTGCCCGTTATTGAAATTCGAAAAGTCGATTTTCATTGGCACCCTTCTGTGCAGTAACGCACCTCGGCAGTGCTAAACACCGATTTACTTCATCTCCGAAAAACGAATTGCTCGCTCGACAATCCTCCCGTGTCATCCACGTTCGGCGACAGCCTGTTCAGGATTAACTGCTCCAGCAGCTGGCCTACAGTATCTATTAGATAGAATGGTCTGTACGCTGCGGGGTCTCCTGGTGGCTTGTCATGTTTTGGTAGCAGGACGATGTATTTTCCATATATCCGGGAATGTCCGCTCGTCCAGGCACCTCTGCATGACTCCTGACCATGTCCGAATGTTTAGGGTCAGCCTCGCCTTTGTGAATAGCTCGATGGTTCCTCCCTCATTTCCAACTAGCGAGCCATTTGCAATATTTTTCTAGCCATGAGGCAGGTGCTCTAAGGGCTGCAAGTTGCTCGTTCCACCAGTATACCGGTGGCCTGGAATTCTGCGGTCGCGCCGTTCTTGGCACGGTAGCGTCACATGCTTGTAACAGAACCGCAACCAGTTCATCACCGATTAGACTTTCCGTGTTTTCTCCCAGACCCATAAATTAACTGAACTGTCAAAATGGGCGACCATCCACGCTCGGGTTGTGGGAGAAGCTCCCCGGATGTCTCTGCTTTCCTTGCTGCTTATCCTGTACCGGATTGGCGAATGGTCACTATGGGTGTAACCATCGTCAACCCTCCACTGGACTGCAAGTCACCGTCCTAACTTGAACAGTGGAATGTTACGTCGATATCGATAAAAGGACTGCTACTCTGACAGCATACAGATATTAGAAGCAAAATATGAAAGAATATAATCAAACTGAATCACTCTCTTTGGTTACATAAATTTCGCGCCACCGAAAATTACGAATTAACTTAAATGCAAAACTCCCTTTCACTCTCTTGGAAAACATAAACAATGAAAGTAACTATTACCATATTTCCATAGATTTTTATTTCATGAAAGAGCGTCAAAGTATTATATACAAGCTGTTCATGTTTAAATAATGTTATTATTACACTTCCAATTCGAAAAACAGGAACAATATCCTTATAGCGCCTAGCCATCATTGTTTGCTATAATCTATAAGATTGAGAAATTTTGTTACAAAGCAAGCAAAGCAAACATACCCATTATGAGCGCTTGTAATGTGACAAGTGACCGGGAGCCATATGGTCTCTTGAAAATAAAAATGCTTCAATTTTTGCTTTTACATTTATTACGTTCACGAAAAACAATCAGTACTGCATACAAATTATTGACACTTCCAGTGAGAGAATTTTCTCTTTGAAGGAAGTGTTACTAATCTAGTTTTATATTTATAACCTTAAAACAAACATATTAGTTACATTCACTCAAGGATTTATGTTATCTTATTCGTTACGTAGGGTCATGCGCTAGTTCGTCCATAGCGCTAATTCCCGTCATATCAAATTCTAATTAACTGAATACACACAAATGATCATTTAAATAATCGAGCTTATCACCTGGCGAGATAGAAAAAAGTGTTCACTATGATCTGAACTCATTGCAATAACATTCCGGTGTTATTTTTATTCAAAACACTTCATATAATCTTTGCGATTCAGTATATTTGCAACTTTACCTACCTTATCCGTACGGCGAAAGAAAATTCAACAGCTTCCACTCCTAGCTAACGCACGTAGCATTGTCATCAAAATGGAAGCATGTTTGTTTTCCACTACGCACTGAATCAGGAGAAAATCTTTCACTACACTGATATTTTTTTCGCGAAGAAAATCCCGAAACCCGATAAAATGAACTTTTTTTTCCTAACTCCATAAATTTTTATATCTTTTTTCTTCGTCGCCTTGTTTACTGTCTGAGAACGCGTTGCTAAACTGCAAAACTCTTCGTTGATCATGCTATTCATTACTGAATAATCTGATTGCCGTCGAGTTATGAACTATCTACCAATTCCAAGCCTGCATGGTGGGCCTGGCCGTTTTAATATTTGTGTCATATTTATGATATGCTGCAAATATCAATGCTGACAAGAAAATGTTCGGAAATCCAAAAATATCCAGAAATACCAAAAATCAATTTGTTCGATAAATATGGTACAGGTAGGGGTTCCATTTTTCCTGGGAATCAACTTCCCGGGAAACGAGAAATAAAATGTGAAATTCCCGGGATTTCCGGGAATAGAAATAAAATAATTATGCTTAATAACTTAGGATAAAAATATGCTCTCGACTCCAAGGGATTGATACTTGCTACATTGTGCAAAAATGATTAAAGAGTTGTTGAAAAGTCTGAAAATTTAAAATTTAAGTGTTACCTTTGTCTGCAAAATGTTCGCTATGCCATGAGCATCAGATGGCGAAGTTTTAGCACCTGCTCTCGTTAGAGAGTAATATGTGCTGTGTCCAGATGATTCCTTGATTCTTCCTTGATATGAAGGAGAAGACGGCTTTGACAAGATTTGTTCTGTTATTGCCGGAAGGTTTCTAACATCAACCATTCTGGTACTCGTCCGTATATTTTTTTAATGCAAACAATATTCTGGTCAAATTTGATTTATAATACGAACCTTTATACGAACACTTGAGCCTTTGAATTTGAAGTGTGTTAAATGTTTTTTTTCATAAGCGATCAAATACTTTCAGACAAGCGTTTTATGGTCGTACCTTAAAAATCATAACTATCAATATTAAATGATTCTTTCTGTCAAACTTTGTTTGAAATTCCGAGCAGCACTAGAAACGCATAAAATTGCATAAGTTTGGCGAGTTATAGTAAAGACCTTATAGTAAAGACCTAAAATATGTTAACTTTTGTACTTTGACATATCCATACAGTAAATTCTCAATAATTCATTGTAATTTAGAAAAAGAAGACATATATCAAAACAAAAATGAATGTTCGGAACATGAGTCTGTTTGGAACACGTATCGGGGTTTGAATCAAACAGTCTTAAAAATAAACCTCTGACAATAAACCTACCAAAGCCGTCACTGCCCTTGCTTAAATATCTGCGACTGTCTGCACAGTTAAATAACTTTGTTCTTGCTATTGAAAAATTTCATCAAATATTAGATTTTTATTTCGACTTCGTAATGCCCGGTGATTGGGCCTACTAAATAAATAAACGACCGATGGAAACTTATGCTTTGCTTTGCCTCCCTTCAACACGCATTAGGGTTGAACCGTACAGTACTGTAGCATCTACAGATAAAAACTTTTTTTTTATAATATGGGGAGTATTCTACAGGTATACCTCGATTATATGGACCCTCGATTATATGGACCTTCGATTATATGGACTTCGATTATATGGACTTTTTACCTCGATTATATGGACTTTTTTTCCAGCTCAATTTTATTTCGTGTTTTGGGAGTTTGAAAAGCTGTTAAATATTCCACGTCATATTTTACATTGATTCTATATTTATTAAGGTGCACTGGGGCAAATTAGGGCCAGTATGGCATGTTTTTGAAGCTATATATGAAAGCGCATACTAAATCATATGGTCCGCTGCTTAGATTGATTAACCATTTTTACATTGCAACTTTCATTGTAATTGTGTATTTCATTCATCAACAAAATCCACGGCCACGTCCTTACAAATATGTGGGTGATCTCTGATACAAGAAAACGTGAACCGGCTCGTCAGTCTAACAGTATGGGAAGCAAGTGATGAGATGAGATTGCCGTATTTAGCTGTTAGACCTTTACTTCCAACCTTTTTCTGCTTTTGGTGCGTGGAATTGAGTGTAGAAAAACGGATGACGCATTACCATCCAGCAAATCTTTTAGCAGTATGTCCAAGAAACTGAAAGAGTTTTTTTTTCAAATGACTGCTACCAGCGATCGTAATGCTCACTTATACCCACGAGCAGAAGATGCTCACTCACATGCATATTTTCGCCGGGAAATTATTTTGCGGAAAAGAAAAAAAGGCCTGGTGAGAGATTACTATTTTCCCCCCACTGTCAATGCCGCGAAAATCTGCAAAAAAAGTTATCGAATATCCCAGTTCTTAATGCTGTTTAAAGAAGATTACAAATGGTGCAGGCAGTAAGAATTATTTCAATTTAATGATGAATTTACATAGGAAGGATTCAATTGCGACAATATAATCAAAAATATGCTCAGTTAAAATTTCCAATCATTTTAACCGTGACTTCTGGTTACGGTGTCCAGTTCTTCATTCCGTTGTTCAGTTAAAAATTGACTGCCAATAATAAAAGCACACAGGTACATAGTCCAAAATATAAATCTTGATATCCACTTTGCAGGTGTGGATGCAATTGACACTGGTAAAAAATGTCACTGACAGGCGAATCTTTATTTACATGCATTTAAATTAATTGTAAGAATCCCCATCAACCGCAACTTGTTGCAAGCGGATCGGTTTAAAAGTGTCAGACAAGAGTGATTGTTTATAGCCGTTTTTTTTGCATATATAGTATTTCGGCCATAACATCATTACTTCGTTTGCTAAAAGAGGTAGGCACTGTATTTAGAATTTTTAAATAAGTGTAATTTTGTGTTCACAAGCTTGATGAAGTCTTCATTACTTCTGTGTCTCTGTACCGTGTACTACGAGGCCATTCGAAGGATGCTCCATGACAAACCAAAATCGAGCGTGACGCCACGCAAAACCGTTTACAACGCGTAACGCCCGGATGAACATACTTGAGAATTGTGGCTCCGCAAATTGTCACACACGACTGAGCCTACCAAATCAATGAACTGGTTAAAAAAGTCTTCATTACTAACGTAATCTTAGAACGGTGTGCAAACTAGCGACTGAAAAACGGTTACGATCTCATAAAAATCAAAATTTTCTGAATCATCATGAAATGGGCCCAAACGTGCGGATATTTTCTTATAATGCATTAAAACTATTTTCATAGTTTAAAAAACATTTTGAGAATTTTTTTTCTTTGCTTCGATTATATGGAAAATTCGATTATATGGACTTTTTTGCATCGAAAAAGTCCATATAATCGAGGTATGCCTGTACTTTGAAAGCGAAATATACTATTAAATAGAAATTTCATTTTGGGAACAGTGAGAAGATGTTAGTCAAAAATATAATTGATACTCCCTCAACAAATTTGAGAAATAAGAAAAGGATTTTCAAATACTTGTACCATAGATCACAGTCGTCTCCAAAAATTGGTAAATACTTTAAAAAAATAATTTCCCGGGAAATACGGGAAACTAAAATGTGCATCCCGGGAATCGGGAATCCCGGGAACATTGATTTCCCGGGAAATCGTTTCCGGGAATGGAACCCCAAGGTACAGGCTGTCAGAAGTACAAAGAATAGGATGTGCCCCCAGCATAAGATCTTGAACCAAGAAACTCATGGAGTAGGCTTTTCGATCTACACGCGTAACCAAAGATCAAGGAATAGAATGTGTTCACAGCATCACATCTTGGTCATCCAAGAAATCCCTGAAGAAATGCCTTTTGATTTACATGCGTAACCAAAGATCAATTTGCCTGATTTAAATATGGTACATGCTCTTTGTAGAACAAAAAATAGAATGTGGTTACAGCATATAGTCTTGTTTATTCTAGGAATCCTTGGAGTAAGGCCCTTCGGTGGTAGATGCTCTCTATGATGCAAGGAATAGAATGTGGTCATAGCAAATGATCTCGTTAATCCAAAAAATCTCTGAAGTAAAGTATTTCGATTTTTACGCGTAACCAATAAGTCCTCTTCTGGAGTTTCTTGGATAACCAAGAACATCTTCCATACATACATACACATACCATATTCAAAACAGGCCTATGGCTCGTTGGATCTGAGGTCATCAACTTCTGGAATTTCTTGGATAATAAAGAATATCTTTCATAGACAGATTCTATTCAACGTACCTCGAAGGGCGCATACCATATTCAAAACAGGTATATAGGTCGGTGATTACGATTTATTACTGATGAAACTTCCGGAAGCTCGCAAAAACATTTTCATTCTAGACGCAGTTTCGAACTTTATGTATAGAATCAAAAAAATTACTTTGAAATGCGGCAGTGCCATGTAAACAACAATTTCTTCTCCGGCACAGTTGGTCCAGTTAGGGATAAAATGGTTTATCTTGCTTGTCAGGTTTGAAGGAAAGGAAGAGGACCAACTCCTCCAACCAACTTTTCTCGCAATCCCTAGTACGTTAAACCTAACTGCGCACATAGAAGTACGCAGTGTAAAAGCGTGCCCAAAACTATGTCAATCAATTTTTCTTCTGTAAATGCATGTAATATAAACAGTAAAGTGTATTTTTTTTTTTTTTATGCTCTTTGCAACTTCATAACAGTGAAGTATGACCACTGGCGGCGTCAGTTATTGTTATTTGATAGAGCACCACTTGGTGCAAGAAGGCTGTCTTTGAGAACTACAGCGTGCTTGCGACGAGTGGTGCCCACCTCTGGATCCGTCATTGAGTGTGATTTTTCTTACGTTAATCTTTATTCTTTGATTATATTTACTTACTAAATTTTGGTCCTCACTCTTTTTTGCAAGTGTAACATAATTTATGTGAACATTGTCGCTGAAAACCAAGATTATTTATTTTTGTGTCAAGCAAACTTCACTTTTTTTTAGCAAGCTTCACTTTAGTAAATAAGTCACGATTGCGTGAGGTTGCGTGAAGTGTTTTATGCGGAGCTTATTAAGGAAACTCCAATCTTTCCAACGCTGCCAATTTTGTTTCTTTGACGGGTTTGGAACCTAATCAAAAGTTTTATTTTGTAAAACATATTATTGTAAAAAAGGTAGAAAAAAGCTAGCAAATAATATCATGATTATGGATCACCTAAAAACGGTTTCAGATCGAATCATGCTTGAAAACGGTTTTACATACCCTCGTCATTGATACCTATACTGATTTTCATCTTCAAAATCACTAAAAACCAAGAAAAACACCAGAAAACGCGAACATATTTTTTCATGCACAATTTCGATTAAACTGGCATTGAAATTATGGTGAAGTTTTGACAGTCAAACTTGCTTACAAGCAAACAATATTGTTTCAAAAATCTCTAGGCAAATTAGTATTACTATTTGAGAGTTCAAAAACGAAAAATAATATGGAAACATCTAAAAATTTTGTTTTTGACTTTTGGCCAGGATTTGAGCTGAAATATTCCTCAGTGCTGCGCTAGTAGTGCGCTAGTCTAATTAGCGCCTTATTAGAATAGCGAACCACTAGCGAAGTGAGATTTAACGTACGGATTATGAGAAAACTCCAAATTCGGAAGTCCCCCATTCCGGCTTTCAACTTGATTAGCAAATATTCTATAATTGGCCGAACAGGGCCGGCGACAATAATCTTGGATTGAATCTAATTATCGAAATGAACCAAACGTGGTCAAAATCATTCTAAACTTTTATTTATTTGTTTGATTAATAAACGAAAGGAAACATATGAATATTCCGGCCGCATGCAGTATGATTATGTCGGATTATGGAAACCGCACCCAAAATTTACTTCGACATTATAGACTTCCTATCAGAATACATTGGCGGATAATATGTAGATGCTTCTTCTTCTTCTTATTGGCATTACATCCCCACACTGGGACAGAGCCGCCTCACAGCTTAGTGTTCATTAAGCACTTCCACAGTTATTAACTGCGAGGTTTCTAAGCCAGGTTACCATTTTTGCATTCGTATATCATGAGGCTAGCACGATGATACTTTTATGCCCAAGGAAGTCGAGACAATTTCCAATCCGAAAATTGGCTAGACTGGCACCGGGAATCGAACCCAGCCACCCTCAGCATGGTCTTGCTTTGTAGCCGCGCGTCTTACCGCACGGCTAAGGAGGACCAAATGACCTATTCGGCCAAATGACTTATTCGGCCAAATGACCTTTTCGGAAAAATGACCTGTTCGGCCAAATTACTTTCGACCTAATGGTCTGTTCTGTCAGTGAGTGGACTATTTTGTACTTTATTATTTTTGCTACCAGAGACTTGATTGTCGTTTGAGCTGTTGAAAGGTGGCTTTTCAGGGTTGGCGATGGAAAACTATTGAACTTCTGGAGGCTGTTGTTATTCTGGGAGAATAACGGATACTACCGGTGACCAGATGTTCCGTCGAACTGTTGAAGGCGGCTTTAGAGAAACTATTTTATACTGGAAGAGTAAACACTCCACTGGAACAAGGTGCCGGTCCAGCTTCTACCTAGTACCTAGTACACTAATTACGTAAGCAATTTTTCTGTGTTTTTCAACCCTCCCTCCCCCCATGTAAGATTTTTCCCATACAAATATTTTTTTTATTAATATGGAACGTAAGAAAATGTCAAACCCCACTCCCTCCATAAGAGCTTACGTAATTAGAGTATGACCCTTAACATAGATCCTAATTTTAATAAGAGAGTGATTTTTTTTTTGAAGCGATGCACGTAAAAATTTTAAAATGACAGAAGCACTGCTGCTGTTTTTGGACGATTAGTTGTTTAAACTGCTTGGCTTCTTAGTGGATATCGGCTTGATATACTTATAGTTATGCAAAGTCCGTGGGTTTGAAAGCATATCTTGCATTTGAATCAGGCAGTCTTTCTCACGTAAGGCTGGAATGGGTAGAATATCTTCACCCGCTTTCGTGTATAACCTCAGAGTTGAAAATTAGATTATCGTTTGAAGATAATTATTAAATAATGGTTTTGTGTTCATTGCAGCGATTTTAAAGTCATTTTCGTAGCTGCTCCCCAAATGGACACCATTAGGGAATGGAACGAATGCATTGGGAAGAAAACTACAAAGAAATACCGTTCAATCTGATATTCGTTATATAAAGAATTAGCCTTAGTCTTTAAACATAGATTACCGAATAATAGCATATGGTCCATGGTTCGCAGTGTGGCGTAGTTTAATCTTGTAGGTATCATATGACCGCTGGATGGCTGCCATTTCCGGATAATGCTTGTTATCCTACTGATAAGTTGCTTCGTGTCTTTGGCCTTCCAATCACCTTTGTATACAATGAAGCTCACTAGACCATCCTTTAACCGTTTTCGAAACATTTTCTAAATATTGAAATATTGAAATTGCCGTTTGTTAGTGGCCACCTGTTACATTGCCGCCCGTTACATTGTATGACAAAATGAACAACACATGTTTATTCTGCAGTTTTTTCCGTTACGAAAAAAATGTTTGGCCTGCATTGAGATTGGACAACTCCTTTGGCTGCTACATCAGGTGCAGCGTGGTACCACCAACGGCAACCTGTTAATTGGCGGACATCATAGAGGACCGTTGGAGTTTGAACTATCGACATTTTTCTCATTCTCCCATAATTTTTTGTCATTGTTTGTAGAAGTCTTCGGTTATGTTTTATAATGAAAAATTGACGACGTTTTGAACAAAAAGGTCAGTTTTTCAGATGTAAAAATTTACATAAAAGCTTTCACCGAAAAGCAACTTTTTAGAATAAAGAGAAATAGCTACGAACGATGACCGATAAAATTGTGTAGAATTCAAAAATTCAAACCGTGATTAATTCAGACGAGCCGTTTTTGAGTTATGAAGTCCGCCAACTTTGAAAACATAGTTTCGAGATAATCGCGTTTCGCAGGGAACACTGCGACAGTGCTTCATTTTTCGGCCTGTAACTTTGAAACAGAGTGTATCCCGCTCGAGTAAAGATTTCGATAAAGTATACCCTTCAAAAAAATTAAGTTAAAAAGCATCAACCGTCTAAGACGAATTAAGTACTCTCCATTTAATTCCACCAGTTAATTTTCGATATCTTTGCAGATACGTATTTCGACCACAATTGTGTGGTCGTCTTCAGTGTCTCGAACTTGACTCGATATTTCGATAAAAAAGCATGTTTTTGAATCTTTGTAGATGTTTGTACTAATCCCTCATTGGAACTGTTTCCATGTGCATCTTACATAATAAACTTGATTTCGGCTCCGTAACGCATCACGACAATTGAGCCTCCCAAATAAATGACAGAGTGAAAAAAAGTCATCTCATCTCATCATCTCATAATTATCATCATCAACAAAATATTGCAACAATTTCATCGCTTCTTTCAGCTAACATGCGAGCTCATTGTTGAAAAATTTACAAAAATAAGAAACAGTTTTTCTTTTCTATGTAGATGACTCATATGCATAGGAAACCCAGCAAAGATGGGACAGATATGCGATTCACGGCAGTATAGGTAGCTATGAGATGAAGAAGTTTGATTTTGGCCAAGCTGTGAAACATAATTTAAAGTTTAGAATTTGAAAAACTCGGAAATAATTCAAAATATCAAAACTAGAATCTGCGGGTAATAAGTTGTAGCTCAGACGCTCTCTGACGCAATATAAATTCAGCTACCTATAGTTTTGTAGAAATATCTTGGCGTGGAATTACAATAGAGCTCGTCGTGGATCTGAAATCTGACTGCTTTACATAAAACGTAATGGGCTCATTTGTAGTATACGCATTCAATGGCAAGGAATTCCAAATGGGAGTCTGTGATTTCCCAAAAAGATTCGTTGGAGAATTTTAAAATTCTCTTGGCAATCTTAGGCAATTCTGGGTTTGCAAAAATAATCATTAAATTTCTAGTAAATTCTGGAGAGGATCTCAAAATTTTATTTTTATGTTTCCGATTACAAGAAGAATATGCTTGGATTTCAAATAAAATTCAATTAGAAATTTCAATGAAATTTATGTGGAGAATTTAGGTTATTCCATCATTTTTAAGACACAGTCGGAGACTCAAGAAATTTGTGGGGAAATTCGAAAATCCAAATACGTTTAATCCACATAAAGGTATGGAATACCAAATACACAGGCGTTATTTCAATGAAGGTTCGATTTTTTAGATTTTTTTTGTAATGTCAATAGAATTAGTTATTTTGTCATGTGGAATGTAGAATTGCCACAGTCACGACCCTTTGAAGATGACTGAATTCATCAACTATTATAATCGCATTTCCATAGATTCCCCGCATCAACCACTGTCTGCAACCATGTGCGTTTTGTAGACATCCCTTTTAAAAGTCACAAATGCTGCTTCGAGCCTCACACGACTTTCACGGTCGCAAATGCTACTTCACTTTGCATTCCAAATAAATGCATGTGCGACCGTGAAATGATGAGGCTGCTCTTCCATGAGTCAGATCTTCGAATCGCATCCTGGTCCTGGGACGCATTTGTTGAACGGATGAGTTAGATTGCATCAGTGCATCATAATGCTTATGTCGTCAGCGTATGTCCATCCAAGGTCAGAAATGAGATTCGTTATCGGAGGGGTTTATCTATGAATGAGCGATGAATGCTTAATTAGTCTTGACAATTAATGTCGAACATTATCTACCACTGTTGTTGATACTTACGAAACTTTTTACATAACTGAAAAGTTGCCATCGGCTGAAATTTTTATTCACAACTTTTGTGGTTCAATGAGCAACTTACATCTTAATTTATTAAATAAAATTTTTATTCATCGGGTTTAGACGATTAATTGATTTAATGAATCAAAAACAAAACAAAAATGTCTCACCTTGCCTTGGCTTTGTTTACATTCGCCGCACTATCGGGCAACCCCTCGATCGTCAACCCGCCATCATCATCGAGCCGTCGCTCGTTCTCGGATCGCTGCGCTGCTCACGGCAGCCTCTCTTTATCTATATCCAGAGGTGGGTTGCTTTGCTGCTGCAGCCTCCAGCAATCTCCGCACCTGTGAACGGCTGGGTTTTTGCATCTTCCAGTAAAACCATCTCGCGCTCGCCACCTCGCCGTTAGTTCAACGCGAGACTTTAAACGGCACGGTAACGCTCGATATTAGTGGTGTGCCTTTTTAGGTTTCACAATACGCAGAACACAAGAAAAAACGGAACAAAAGTAGCAATTTCGAATGAATCGCGCGCGCAAGTGTGTTGTTCGCCTAACGAAACCAGATCACACGAGAACAATAAAACCAACGGCGCGTGAGCCGGATTGTTTTCGTTTGTTTTCCACCTGTGTGGGGAGCATCACCAGTGCCCTGCGTGTAGTACTCGACGAGTAACCGGTTGAATCGGAGTGCTTGAAGCGCGCTGGTTGGCTTCAGAATTGAGAAATCAGCCGAAGAACAGGATATTGAACGCAGCAAGAAGTGCAACGAACGACCGTGCCTGCATTACTTCCCGGTTATTGAAGTTCAAGGCTTCTTGCGAAGAAAATTTCAGTCGTCGGAAAAGTGACCCGATCGCTGCGACGATGTGCGAGCTAATCAGTTCACCCACTTTCGACAGCAAGGTGCAGTAAAATTCGTATTTTTTTTTTCGTTTAGTGAAGTAGAAGTTGGTTGCGCATTTAAAGACATTGTAAATTCAGTAGCGTACAGGTGCGCAACAGGAAGCTGGTCGTAAGTCGTAGAATGCAGGTTGAAAATAGCTCAATTTTGATTTGAGTTTACCAACGACACAAACAAAGACCCAAGCAAGAATCACAAAGCAAACAGAAATCGGTCGAGAAATCGCGATAAAAACTGCGCAGATGAGAGCAGGCTGGAGCACGGGGAGGTGTTGATTCAAGGCTCTGCGCTGCGGTTGTGAAATTCGAGAAATTCGTTGAATCAAAATTTCTGGCGTGACGGGAGATTGGAAATATGGTATGGTTTGCTTCACGCTTCTCGATGTATGGTAATTGGAGGAAATTGCACGTTCCATGGTTCGTAACATTGCACCGTTTGGGCGGGATGAGTCACGTTGTGGGTAATAATGCGTACGGGAGATCTCACTGTCAATGTGGGCCATCTGGATTTAAATGGGCTGGCAAATTGATAACATATGGGTTGAACAATTTAGGGTTTTTTTTAGAATGATTCATTCTGTTTAGCATTTGAATTACTTATAATGGTGTAAGGGTAAATTCCTAAATTAATTTATTGTTCATATACCGACTTGATGCAATCAGATTAATCTATTTTGTCATGCGTTTTCACAGTTGAAGTACAGTAAAATCGGTCTACAGTCGTGCCTTGCTTCGTTCTAGAGCTCAGCGGACTCGCCTCCACAAACCGTTGTGCTACACACAACCGGAGATCCTTCTCAAATATTTTTCTTGCCACATCCTTCCCTATCATGAGGGTCTTAAATATGGTAGTGTACTTAGTGCGTGAGCGAATCTGTTTTGGTTGAATTAGATTTAACTGAAGGTCGTAGTGGAACGATAAAGATGTGATTTCGTTGTTGTCAACCGTTATCAAGAATGAATATTAGATAAATTCATCGTCTACCTCGACCTATATTCTGGTCCATTGCCACTCTGCTGATTATGTCTCTCGTATTACGTATCATTTAGGAGAAAATCATGCAACCCTTTTAAAGTTTTTAAACATTTAATGTATTATTCAGAGAATTCCACAAATGTTATAAATATAAGTATTCGTTTGGCACCATCAATCAACTTAATCGGAAACTGCCCAAGCTATGACATTTTATTTCCCTTCTATTTGGTTATAATATATAAAGAAAATAATACCCACTAATACCAGATGAGGGGTAAATTAACTCGTAAATTAACCCTTAAATGCGCAATGTTGTTTTAAAACAACAAACCGAAAATACGTTTAATGTTAATGATTTCAATGGTTATTCACGTTAAAAATATTTCCAACGATTTCTAAAAAAATCGCCTTGCGCCTTTAAGGGTTAACTTGTTGAGCTTAAAACAACTTCCAAAAGTCTGAAAATCTGGAAACATTTTGATTGAAATAAAATTCTTAGAACGACCAGATCTTTTGAGGTTTTCCTTGATACTTATCGCGATGGAAATAAAAGTAATAAGGTCAGATAGGCCTTAAATTGTATAAAATAATTGTATTAACTTTGCGAAAAAGATCGGACAAACAGAAGTGAATGAAAAACTGTAGTTTTCTGCATATTAATAAAACATCTAACAACTTTGCATGGAAAAACGTGGTGTACCACGCGTCTCCACACACCTTTACGGTCGTCCATATTATCAAAAAGAGGACATTTGATGCATGGTACGTTGTTTCCCAGGAACTGCCAGCAAACTCTCACACTGGGACAGAGCCGCCTCGCAGCTTAGTATTCATTAAGCACTTCCACAGTTATTAACTGCGAGGTTTCTAAGCCAGGTTACCATTTTTGCATTTATGCTTTGTAGCCGCGCGTTTTACCGCACGGCTAAGGAGCCCTACTTCTTGATATATCGACCAATAAATAAATGTGATTGAACCATAGTTCGAAAAAAGTAAAACTTTATCTGGAAACATTTCACAGTCCGCTGTGCACTATAAAAATTTTATTGAATATGAATTACTGATGGTTAGAAAGCTTTGTTAATCATACGTTTTCATTCACATTTATCAAATTAACGAATTTCTGTGAAATTCAACGCATTATTAATTACTTTAGTAATAAATCGCAGAGTGCAATGCCGAAATTCAACCGTGGAAAGTACTATTGGAACAATCGTCAATGTAGTTAAGATAATTGGCGTGTCTAGAATAGCCTCAATTTATTGGCATGGATTATACAATCGGAAGGAATCGAAAGAATTTTCTTTCGGAAGTTTGAAAGAATTTCCCTCCGGAAATTCGATAGAATCTCCTTTGGAAATTCGAACGAATTTCTCTTCGGAATTTCGAAAAAAATTCACTTCGGAAATTCGAAAGAATTTCCCTTCGGAAATTCGAAAGAATTTCCATTCGGAAATTCAAAAGAATTTTCCTTCGGAAAGAAGCCCTTTCGAATTTCCAAAGGGTAATACTTTAGAATTTCCAAAGGGAAATTCTTCTGAATTTGCAAAGGGAAATTCATTCGAATTTCCAAAGGTAGATTCTTTCGAATTTTCAAAGGGAAATTCTTCTGAATTTCCGAAGGAAAATTCTTTCGAATTTCCAAAGGGAAATTCTTTCGAATTTCCAAAGGGAAATTCTTTCGAATTTCCAAAGGGAAATTCTTTCGAATTTCCGAAGGGAAATTCTTTCGAATTTCCGAAGGGAAATTCTTTCGAATTTCCGAAGGGAAATTCTTTCAATTTCGAAGGAAATTCTTTCGAATTTCGAAGGAAATTCTTTCAATTTCGAAATTCTTCAATTTCGAAGGAAATTCTTTCAATTTCGAAGGAAATTCTTTCAATTTCCGAAGGAAATTCTTTCAATTTCGAAGGAAATTCTTTCAATTTCGAAGGAAATTCTTTCAATTTCGAAGGAAATTCTTTCGAATTTCGAAGGAAATTCTTTCAATTTCGAAGGAAATTCTTTCGAATTTCGAAGGAAATTCTTTCAATTTCGAAGGAAATTCTTTCAATTTCGAAGGAAATTCTTTCTTCGAGGAAATTCTTTCGATTTCGAAAGGAAATTCTTTCGAATTCGAAAGGAAATTCTTCGAATTTCCGAAGGAAATTCTTTCGAATTTCGAAGGAAATTCTTTCCAATTCCGAAGGAAATTCTTCGAATTCGAAGGAAATTCTTTCAATTTCGAAGGAAATTCTTTCGAATTTCGAAGGAAATTCTTTCAATTTCGAAGGGAAATTCTTTCGAATTTCGAAGGAAATTCTTTCGAATTCGAAGGAAATTCTTTCGAATTTCGAAGGAAATTCTTTCAATTTCGAAGGAAATTCTTTCGAATTTCGAAGGAAATTCTTCGAATTTCCGAAGGAAATTCTTTCGAATTTCGAAGGAAATTCTTTCAATTTCGAAGGAAATTCTTTCCAATTTCGAAGGAAATTCTTTCAATTCGAAGGAAATTCTTTCAATTTCAGAAATTCTTTCCAATTTCGAAGGAAATTCTTTCAATTTCGAAGGAAATTCTTTCAATTTCGAAATTCCAATTTCGAAGGAAATTCTTTCGAATTTCCGAAGGAAATTCTTTCGAATTCGAAGGAAATTCTTTCGATTTCGAAGGAAATTCTTTCAATTTCGAAGGAAATTCTTCAATTTCGAAGGAAATTCTTTCGAATTTCGAAGGAAATTCTTTCGAATTTCCGAAGGAAATTCTTTCAATTTCGAAGGAAATTCTTTCAATTTCGAAGGAAATTCTTTCGAATTTCGAAGGAAATTCTTTCAATTTCGAAGGAAATTCTTTCAATTTCGAAGGAAATTCTTTCGATTTCGAAGGAAATTCTTTCGATTTCGAAGGAAATTCTTTCGATTTCGAAGGAAATTCTTTCAATTTCGAAGGAAATTCTTTCAATTTCGAAGGAAATTCTTTCGAATTTCGAAGGAAATTCTTTCAATTTCGAAGGAAATTCTTTCAATTTCGAAGGAAATTCTTCGAATTTCGAAGGAAATTCTTTCAATTTCCGAAGGAAATTCTTCGAATTTCGAAGGAAATTCTTTCGAATTTCGAAGGAAATTCTTTCAATTTCGAAGGAAATTCTTTCCGAAATTCTTTCGAATTTCGAAGGAAATTCTTCGAATTTCGAAGGAAATTCTTTCAATTTCGAAGGAAATTCTTTCGAATTTCGAAGGAAATTCTTTCAATTTCCGAAGGAAATTCTTTCGAATTTCGAAGGGAAATTCTTTCAATTTCGAAGGAAATTCTTTCGAATTCGAAGGAAATTCTTTCAATTTCGAAGGAAATTCTTTCAATTTCGAAGAAATTCTTTCGAATTTCGAAGGAAATTCTTTCCAATTTCGAAGGAAATTCTTTCGAATTTCGAAGGAAATTCTTTCAATTTCCGAAGGAAATTCTTTCGAATTTCGAAGGAAATTCTTTCGACTTCCGAAGGGAAATTCTTTCGATTTCGAAGGAAATTCTTCGAATTTGAAGGAAATTCTTTCGAATTTCCGAAGGGAAATTCTTTCGAATTTCCGAAGGGAAATTCTTTCGAATTTCCGAAAGGAAGTTCTTTCGAATTTCCGAAAGGAAGTTCTTTCGAATTTCCGAAAGAAAATTCTTTCGAATTTCCGAAAGGAAATTCTTTCGAATTTCCGAAAGGAAATTCTTTCGAATTTCCGAAAGGAAATTTCTTCGAATTTTCGAAGGGAAATTTCTTCGAATTTCCGAAGGGAAATTTCTCCGAATTTCCGAAGGGAAATTTCTTCGAATTTCCGAATGGAAATTCTTTCAAACTTCCGAAGGGAAATTCTGTCGAACTTCCGAAGGGAAATTCTTTGAACTTCCGAAGGGAAATTCTTTCGAACTTCCAAAGGGAAATTCTTTCGAACTTCCAAAGGGAAATTCTTTCGAATTTCCAAAGAGAAATTCTTTCGAATTTCCATAGGAAAATTCTTTCGAATTTCCAAAGGGAAATTCTTTCGAATTTCCAAAGGGAAATTCTTTCGAATTTCCAAAGGAAATTCTTTCGAATTTCCAAAGGAAATTCTTTCGAATTTCCAAAGGAAATTCTTTCGAATTTCCAAAGGAAATTCTTTCGAATTTCCAAAGGAAATTCTTTCGAATTTCCAAAGGAAATTCTTTCGAATTTCCAAAGGAAATTCTTTCGAATTTCCAAAGGAAATTCATTCGAATTTCCAAAGGAAATTCTTTCAATTTCAAAGGAAATTCTTTCGAATTTCAAAGGAAATTCTTCCGAATTCCAAAGGAAATTCTTCCGATTTCCAAAGGAAATTCTTCCGAATTTCAAAGGAAATTCTTCCGATTTCCAAAGGAAATTCTTCCGACTTTCCAAAGGAAATTCTTCCGAATTTCAAAGGAAATTCTTCGAATTTCAAAGGAAATTCTTTCGATTTCCAAAGGAAATTCTTTCAATTTCAAGGAAATTCTTTCGAATTTCCAAAGGGAAATTCTTTCGAATTTCCAAGGGGAAATTCTTTCGAATTTCCAAAGGGAAATTCTTTCGAATTTCCAAAGAGAAATTTTTTCGAATTTCCAAAGGGAAATTCTTTCGAATTCCCAAAGGGAAATATTTTCGAATTTCCAAAATGGAAATTCTTTCGAATTTCCAAAAGGAAATTCTTTCGAATTTCCAAAAGATAATTCTTTCGAATTTCCAAAGGGAAATGCTTTCGAATTTCCAAAGGTAAATGCTTTAGAATTTCCAAAGGGCAATGCTTTTGAATTTCCAAAGGGAAATGCTTTCGAATTTCCAAAGGGAAATGCTTTCGAATTTCCGAAGGGAAATTGTATCTAATTTCCGAAGGGAAAATTTCGAAGGGAAATTTCTTCGAATTTCCGAAGGGAAATTTTTTCAAACTTCCGAAGGGAAATTCTTTCGAACTTTCGAAGAGAAATTCTTTCGAACTTTCGAAGAGAAATTCTTTCGAACTTCCGAAGCGAATTTTTTTCGAATTTCCGAAGGGAAATTCTTTCGAATTACCGAAGGGAAATTCTTTCGAATTTCCGAAGGAAAATTCTTTCGAATTTCCGAAGGAAAATTCTTCCGAATTTCCGAAGGAAAATTCTTTCGAATTTCCGAAGGGAAGTTTGGCGACACAAGGCATGCTCATTGGACACAAGGCATAAAAATGCCTAAATCGATTCTCACTCACATTGCCATGTCTTGGAGATTTACTTTCACGGACATTGAAAAAGCGCTAGCGCAGAATTTGGAGATGCTAATAAAGTACTAGTGGCGCGTTTCATTATGTGTGAAACAGGCTATATGAATAATGCAAACATTGGATTACTTAGTTCCAACTTTCGGTGGAAAACTGGTTCCAGAATTGCTGTTGTAAAATGTAAATATTGAGGTGTCAGGTCCACTTGTTCCATTATTGATTTTTCGTTTGAAGACGCTAAAAGAGACAAATCTAATGAGCAGGATTCCAACTTCTTGTTCAATTCAATTGCAGAGGGGGAATTTTCTCATCGATAAATCGAGCTGCAAAAACGAGAACACGGACATTGCTCATTTTCTTATCGGTCGTCAACAAAAGCCAAATGTCAATATGCCGTTAATGTAGGGTTCGGCACTAGTTTTTAAGACGCGCGTTGGCGGGTTTGACTATACGATAAAATTTCACACCAGAAAGGTTTTTAGGCCGGCCCAGTAGTGAGAAATATGTGTTGGCCCTTTATCATCGACAATTTTCATAAATTGAAATTTAAAATAAATTTATCTGTCAAATACTTTACTTTAGAACTTTTTAGGGCAATTGGAACATCCCGGTACCACTTGACAAAAATAAATGACATAAGCTGCTAATCCAGTGAATAGAAGAAAACTGTTGGTCACCAAATTATGGCTTCTTAACAATGAGTTCAAATTGGATGGTACCACAACTCTAATTGGTTAATTCTGATGACGCTTTGTCAATGTGTCAATTTGAAATAATTTGCATCGTTTACATATTTGTGCAGATATTGGCAAAGCATTTGACATAGATAGGTGCGAGGTTTTTTTTATGCGCGCATGGCGTATTTCACAACTGTTAGTATGTTGAGAAAATTACGATTATCATCATTTTGAAAGACGCCGCCATGCCATTAAATCGCAAATATTGAAACGCTTTTTCAAAAAGATGTTTGCCGATATGATTGTGCTGAAAATCTGCCGCTCGGAAAATTTGGTTTGGCCCCATATGCGGTAGATTTCCAGTCCAGAGGTGGAGTATTGTATTTAGAATACTAAGATGCAAGTTTAACATTCGGTTCAGTTTGCATATTTCCAATGTGTGTTAATTGTTTTTGTTACACAACATACGAGACATTTCTTAAATGTGACTGCACATTACTGGGAAAAATTGACTCAGATCCGAATTATTGAAAATTAGTACTGTCAGACAATGCTACGGCAACTAGAGTCTGAAAATCGTTTAAGTAAAATTATCAGGTCTTACTTTATGTTTGCCTCATGAAAGGTTCCCACACATGGCTACCTCTTGTAATTATTATGAAACCGTCATGTAGTATAGATTATATAATAATACTAAACATTCTAATTTTCATCTCCAAGTTATCCATAGCTCCCAAGTTTACGACACGCCCCACAAACAAGATTTGCATCCAGATAATTCTTGGAACAATCTAAGCCCCTCCGTCAGGTTGATGTGCCATTTGTAACCAATTATACAGTCACCATCGGGTTAATCGCTTCGCTGTTGTTCATCTGCTGATAACAACTCACCGACCAAGAATGTGGCATACGATGTTTAACCCAAAGATTTCATACCGGTCATCGCTGCTCACTGCACCGCATTCTAAGGCAAGGTTCGCCACCGTGTCAGTCGTAAATCTTTTTCCAAGCTTAGACGGCCCCCCTCTAGGCGGGACTTCGATCTAAGCTTCGTATACTGAACAACCGGGCGCAGCTCAATCTGATTTCTCACCAACAACGCGATGTGACACTGCAGCAGCGAACCGACGACCGGCTGACACTTGACTACGACGGCCATTCGTTCGGTTGACATCAGACGGCGAATCAACGCTCTGAGCTGTGCTTCCTTGATTTATCACCAGTCGGATTTGAGTGAGCCTACTTCCCTGAAAAGCTCGGCTCGGCCAGAATGCAAACAGAATTGTTTGCTCTGTAACGTCGTCGACGCGTTGTCTTCTAGAGCTGCGGATGATAATGCAGGGGCTTCCGTTGAACCGAATAGACAACGCGGTACGGTTGCAGTGCAACGCGCGAGGTAAAAGACGGGACCCGATCGATGCCCCGTGTGACCTGTTTGCAGGGTGTTTTTCTCTGTCAATCCGTGCATGGAGCCTCATCACCGAAGTCGTAATCTCCGCTGTTTGCAGAGGTTAAATTGCCCACTTATCGCACATTGATTGCAGCATCTTGCGGTTTGGTGGAGCGGTTTTAGACTGGTTAAGAATGTAGCGGATCTAACTAGTTTGGGCTTCCGTAAAAGTGATATGAGTATCAGTGGTACAGAGATCACATAAGAGTAATAATTGCTTTTTGGCAATTTCACCAAACTTACAAATGTGACATACAATGTCACCTTACTGATCTGAAAAGTTTTGACAAAAACGTAAAAAAAAAATCAAGGTGAATTCAATATCGCTCACTCGAAAGCAAGCTCATGAATTACACCAAGTATCAGATCTGTCTACCATGGAGCACACAGGGTCGTTGAAGTTGATCGCATTCGTAGCCGCAATCAGCAATTGTCCGGGTTTGTTCGAGAATGCTGTCTGTCTGTCGATGGGTAACAATGCACATCCAATCTGAACCCACACACTCACCTGCTTTCGCATTGACTTTAATAATAGTTTTGCCGGCCAGACAGACGTCCGGATGGACGTAATTAGCCTGCGCTCATTGGGGCAACATGAATAGATGTGTGGTCACGGGAATTAGAATATCGGTGCGCTTCGTGTCACGTCAGTTGCTGTTGAGATTTTCTTTTAACTTAGATGTACTATAGGGCGCGGGGGAAATTGCCGGGACTGATACCTATTTGAATATTGGTTAGTGATCCAATTCATCTAGTATTTACGAAATTCATTTAGTATTTACGTTAACCCAGATTCTTATAGAAAATCAAGATTAAATTTGGATCAAACGAATAGTTTTTGCGTTATTTGGCCTGGGCTCAACCAAATCACATCAAGCGCCAAACCTTCATTTAGCAGATCTCATTGATCAAAAATAGTATCGGATATCCCTCAGCCTCATAACTGTGGATATCCTTCAACAAATCTATGCATGAATTGATATAACATGATTTCCGTTTTCTTTTTGCGAACAAAACACCACAAGTCAGTCAAAAAACCGCTTGGTGCGGTTTGACTGAACTCCGATCATTTTACAAAATTTAAGAATATTTTAGGCGGAATCCTAATGGTCAGCTCGGATTGTTCACAGATCAATATCAATATCGTTCTCTGTTGAATATTGTTTTTCTTTCTCTTTCTTCCGACATTCGTACTAAGTGACAAGCCCACTGAAGTCTGCTTTATCTTAGACGAATCTCAATATTATCTGCTTTGTACACGTGATATAGCTTTTGATTCATGCGTCTGCGCCACACATCATTTTCTAGTTTCATGCCGAGTATTATATGCAGCACTTTCCGCTTAAAAACCCCGGAAGCATTCCAGATCATCTTTTTAACGTCAATGCTCCGTAAAGGGCCACTGGTAGAATCGCCATCGAGTTAAATGTTGAACAATGAATTTGAAAGTGCATCACTGTTGCGCATAATCATGCGCGTCAATTTTAACATAAATTTTATAATAGATTACTTTGTAACTTGAGCATCCCTTAGCAAACTAAAATACTGCATACATTATCCGGACAGAACGAAAACTAATGTGCGATAGTGAGGAGGTGCACGCATTGAAGAAAATGATAATTTATCATATTCTGTCACCGAATTAGTGAGTAGTGTTATATTTCTGTAGATTGTTTGTACAATAAATATATTTTTAAAGCTTTGTGGCTGACCCTCAAGCCAATAAGTGGCTCATTGTGTCTGCTGAAAGAATCGGATCTATCGGCACCTTCCTCAATCGCAACAATCAACATGCATCAATCCATCTAAGGTCACAAACGAGGTTGACATTTCGTCTGCAATACGAATACTTGGTTTCGCGCCATCACGCGTTGCATGTATCAACCTAATAATTTTCGCCGGAAAACCATTTTCAGACTTTATCTGCCACAGCTCATTTCTTTTCACTGAATCGTACGCTGCTTTGAAATCAATGAACAGCTGGTGAGACCGCAAGTTGAACTCTCGGAATTTATCAAGGATTATTCGCATGCTAAACATATGATCCGCCGTTGATCAGTCCTAACGAAAATCTGGCTGGTATTCGCCTGCCTCAGTCTGTTAAACAGAATATCCTACAAAAAATTTGAACGCCGAGCTCAGAAGGGAGATCCCTCTGTAATTGGCACACTCTGGTCTGTGATTTTTCACATAAATCAGGCATATAAGGCCTTCCAAGTTGGAAGTTTTTCATCCCTCCATATTTTTTAAAAATAATGTTGTGAATCGATTTATCAGCTGCTCACTTCCCAGTCCGAAAAGCACTACCGAGATCTCGTCATTACCAGCAACTTTGCTGGTTTTAGCTCATTTACAGCCTTCTTTAACTCATCTAACGTTGGTGGCCGCACAGCTAGGCCATATGGAGCTTAATAATCGATTTATTTTTCAAAGTATAATAGTTGTACTGAATATATAAAATCTAAATTTTGGACATATTTATTTATAACAATCAGTGCACTATGATTCAGGATACAGTTTAATGCGGAAAGATGCATTTTACGCCAAAACTATAAGAAAAAAATGTTGTTCTACAAAGTTGTTCGGAATAGTAAGGCCATCATCATGATGCTATCAAAGAATAAGGGTGCCCATCATATAAAAAGTTATAAAAATATTTTTTATTCTTCACAACGTACCTTATTCCAATAATAAGGGTGACCCATTATGTAAAAAAATAAAAAAATATACTTTTTTATTTTACGGATCACTGACATGTAATGTTCTAGTTGTAGCGCAGCTGATTCCGATAAATTTGTCTAAAATAACTTTTTATGTAGCTCTTAAGTTGGCTGATTTAGGACAATTTTATCTACTTGGATTCGGGTGTCTCTCAAAAAACATTATGTTTGATCTACTTTTCTGTTATCGATTTTTCGGAATAGTCAAAAGAGCTCAAAAAAAATGCCATTTTTGATGTACAAGTCGGACTCGATTATCTGGATACTCGATCATTCGGAGACTAGATTACCCGGAATTTTGGACTCGATTATTTTTTACCGAACTTTCAACAGCTGAACGTTCGGTAATCAGTTCGGTAATGCAAACAAACACTACCGAACGTTCGGTACTTGATATTTTTGATCATCTGTCAAAAATTACCGTACGATTCGGTAATGGATTTTTGTCTAATGTCAAACTACCGTACTGTTCGGTAATTCGAGCAGCGTGCTCACTGTATCTGTTCGGTTTTTTATTTGTCAATGATAATCTTAACATTTTCGGAGTTACAACATATTTTTTCCATCATAACGTACTCTTCTCATTACTATTCAAGCATTTTATTATAAATTCTTTTATGGTTTACAGAAAACGAATGTCACACGTATATAAATTTTATCCCCATTGAATCAACTCAATATGGCGCAAACGGCAGCATCGGAACCAGCGCTATGAGGTCGTCTTCTACCTGTAGATAAATATTATATAGTAGTAGTATTAGTCAAAAAAAGTTTTATCGCGTTATCACATAGGATAGCTAATATTTCTTAGCTTATAGCTACTTACTTTTTCCATTATCAAACGTCGAGTTACTAAGAGTTCCCTGTCACTTGTAAAACCACGAACAATTGCACCATAAGCGAATCTCAAAGACTTCATTTTGAAAATGACTGCCAATCTGTCCTCGAATCTAACAGATCATTTTAGTTTACCGGAGTTCGGTATATCAAAAATAATTTTACATTTTGTTCGGTAGTCTAATTACCGTATACGGTGATTATTTGTTTTTAACTTACGATTTGTATTTTTTCTACCGAATACGGTAAAAAGTGACAGATCGTTCGATTTTTTTTACGAAACTGCTGCAAAATAAATCATGCTTACCGAAAAATCTGTAATTTCTACAGTTCACCGAAATATTTCGCCTTTTTTTTACCAAACGGCGAAATTAATTTTAAGTTTGTAATTTTTTTTTCATCGATTTTATAATTTTTTTTTTTTATTTCGGTTGTATAATGTACAATACGATTATTTTAATAATAATGGAACGTATCTAGATTGTGGAGGGGGTTGAAAAGGGGGTTGTTTTGTATATTGAAATTTGACTATAGACTTGTTTATCAAATTCATGAATTCAAATGAATATATTACTGTTATAGGGCAAGTGCACCGGTTTTGGCCAACTTAGTGCCTAATTTGGCCAACCCTGAAAAATACATATTTTTTCAAAATAATCGATCAGTTCAAAGCACCATTGAAGCGTGAGGGATATATCTCTTATTGGAAATAATAAAACCCTTGCGAATTGGTTTATTTTTGGAGTTATTCGCAAAATTGGCCAAATTAGGAACATGGTCAAAACCGGTACAGTTCCCCTATTCATACAAAATATGATTATTTGAAGAAACATGAACGTAGCTGGAATGGGAAGGACTGAAATAGGAGTTTAATTATTTTCTCTAAAATATGTCCACAAACTTCTCGCTTCAAGAAATTTTCTGTGGAAGTCCGTTTTCTGTCTTTTCCTTTCATGCAATCACTTAATTGCTTGTCAATTAAGCTGAAACATTCGAGACAAAATTTTCAGATTTGCCATTTATGCCAGGTGCTGTCTATGTGTATGAGTGCACAAAATCTAACCAATTGTTTAGCACTTATCCTTATCCAATTTGCTTGCAACTGGTTGCATTTAATGGAAAATCCTATTAAGATCCCCCCTAAAACACACGTGATAACAATCGCGTCGGGTTTCTATCGCTTGGCGCCGTTGGAGTGGGGGCGGAAATGGAACATTGCCTGCAGCGACCCAACGATAGAATCGCGGTCAGTAGTTATCGCCGTTGCGACGATGAAATCGCGTAGGTCTGGGGGAGCCTTAACATTGTTTCCTATCGAAAAAGGAATGGATCGGACAATGACTCAAAAGTTTCATTGCGTTCTGTTTAAAATTGAGCGTAACAAGTCTTGTTGTTTTTTGGCATCTATTCTCAATCAATAAGTTGCTTTTGAATAGGAATAATTTCATATTACAAATTGGCTCGATCGGACTATGTACTCAAAAGTTATGGCAATAATGCTCCCTAATACACTATAAAGTTACCGATACCGACACCTAGGATTAATTTTCCTGAATAATTTCTGACTACACCACTGCAAATAAAATAAAACCCAAGTTTTTCGTATTTAATTACATATTTGATTTTTTTTCTAGTGATTGGACTAGTGAAAAAAATCGATACTCCGGATAATCGAGTCCGACCTGTATAAATATGCTCAATATATTTTGCCGATCAAAAGTTATAATCGTTTTTCTGTCAAAATTAGCTTTTTTCAAAAGTTGATATCTCCGATTGAGGCAAACCAAAAAAAATATATTTACACGGCATTTAAGAGAGCAACTCATATTCTGTATTATGTAAAAAAATTGGAGATATGTTATTTTTTTTCTAAAGTTTTACCAATTTTATTAATGTCATATTTTTCAAATAAATTCATGTAATTCGACAATGGAAAAGCAACAGACGATGTTTTTATAGAAAAACACGCGCCTTGAAAAGCCGGAAAAGAGAGTGACATTCGTCAAAAATGAAAAATTAGCTCTAAAAGTCACCCGAAGGCGTTTTATCCGAAAAATCGAAAACAAAAAAAGTATATCAAAAGTACTGCTTTTTTGAGGGACACCCGAATCCAAGTTGGTAAAATTACTCTAAATCAGCCAACTTGAGAGCTCTAGACAAATTTATCGGAATAAGCTGCGCTACAAATAGACCATTTTATGTCAATGCTCCGTAGAATATATTTTTCTATATAATGGGTATTTTTTATATTTTTGAAAGCTTCATAATGATGGTCCTATCTATACCTAATAACTTTGTAGAACAACTTTGTTTCTCAAAAATATAGTTTTGGCGTGAAATGCTTCTTTTTGCGTAAATCTGTATCCTGGACCATAGTGCAGTGTTGGAAAACATCAAATACCAAAATCACATGCGCAATTCTAATGAAGCGCGAGTAAAATCGCGATTTGCATTCCTGCATGATTCTTCTTCTTAACCACTGAATAACCTTTCTTGACTTAAAACAATGGAAAGTAACTCCATATGTGAACAAATGAATACTGCTGGATTGAGGTTTGACGCTTTTTGGAATGAAATCATTTTTCGACTAATGAGCGAAGGGATGCGAGTTTGTCCGAAAAAATCATACATTATTGTTGAATGACGTCTCACGTCTTCCTTCTCATCATTTCGCACTTCTCACTTCGCACTTTTCGCAATGAGAAGTAAGAAACGATGAGTGAGAAGTGAGTCGTCTAGCTTCTCACTTATCACTCTTCATTTCTCACTTTTCACTGTGAAAAGTGTGAAGTGAGTAGACGGCACACTTCTCACTTCACATCACTCAATATTTACAGTGTGAAGTGAAACGTAAGAATATGAATAAGAAGTAAGAAGTGAGACGTCTCAGTACTTTTTTCTCACTAATTATTTCTTCTTCTTCTTCTTCTTATTGGCATTACATCCCCACACTGGGACAGAGCCGCCTCGCAGCTTAGTGTTCATTAAGCACTCCCACAGTTATTAACTGCGAGGTTTCTAAGCCAAGTTACCATTTTTATATTCGTATATCATGAGGCTAGCACGATGATACTTTTATGCCCAGGGAAGTCGAGACAATTTACAATTCGAAAATTGCCTAGATCGGTACCGGGAATCGAACCCAACCACCCTCAGCATGGTCTTGCTTTGTAGCCGCACGTCTTACCGCACGGCTAAGGAGGGCCCTTACTTCCCATTATTTACATCTCATTTCGCACATTTCCGTTTTCGTAAGAAGTGAGACATCTCACTAACAAATATAATATTTCACTCGTATTTGGCCAGAATTTTTTTCTAGATAGCGCGTAACAACAACCCTGCGGAAGTTTTTAAGCCTCTTGTCCGGACTCTCTTTGAAGATCCAAGGTTTTATTTAAATTCTAATGATTTGCTTTAACATCAGAGTACTACTAAGAATCCACTTGCTATTAGTAACATAGTGATGTTTTTTAACACCACCATCGAACTTTTATCGTAGTTATTTGTCAACACCTTCTTATCACTTATAAACTACCAAATTAGGTAACGCAACTAAACTGTGGTCCTGTCCGAGTCCCGAAATAACAAAAAATAAATGGCAGCATAATTAACTTTTTATAAATAATAATATATAAATACGCAAAAATTTAAAATACATTATCAATGTTTAGTGTTTTTGTGTTTTTAATGCAATCAAAAATACAGAACTATTCTGAAAAAAAAATCCATAAACATGTAACTTTCCCTAAGTTTTCTTTTGTGACTGGCCGTTTTGAATTATGTTATTTTAAGGGAAATATTATTTTCGGAGAAATAAAGTTTGTGAAAAAAAAATCAAAGAAATATTGATTTTGAGCGTCTCAGCGTGTCAGTGTATTCTTTAATGTCTTGATATCGGAGAAAAAATGTACAGGTTTTCTAGAAGGATCAAAAAACGTATCTTTAGATATACAAAAGTGTTACATAGTGGAAGTGAATGATAACTATTTATAATCTCATAATTCTTGCGCAACAATTTAGGAAGGCCTACATCAAAAACGTAAACGATGATAAAATGTCGTTAGAAAACATCAAAATTTATATTTCTATTTCCCAGGTTTATATTTGACGCAGAAGAAAATAAAAATAAAAACTTCCCCTAGAAAATTAGAAAATTTCCATTAAAAAAATCAGGAAATTTTCAATAAAGGAATCAGGGTATAAGCAATTTTGGATATTTTATATTTATTCCAGCAATAATGCAAAATTTCCTTAAACCATACAAAATTTTCGCAAATAAATGAACATTATCAATAAATAATTACAAAATTTTCGACAAAATATTTTGTTTTACAAAAATGTAAAAACTTTCCACAAAAAAAATCGAAAAAGCTATAAAAAAATATGTTATTTTCCTTGTAAAAATATTAAACAATTTTATCTTAATTTTTAATGGAAAATTTATAGACTTAATGAAAATCTACTTTTGCTGCCGAATACTATGTTACGCCGTTTCAAGACTATTTATTTTTCTCCAGAAATGGCCGTCTTGATAATTCATTTTGGGTGTGCTTGTCCATTGGACCATTTTTTCATTGTAATCCGTTTATTTAATCTACAATGACAGTGGATATGTTTATCTCTGCAACTCCATCTACGAATTGTTCAAGGGTTCATGCTATGCTATGCCATGCTACGATAATTGGAATAGATTTGTTTCCGGGCAATATTGAGCAATGCAAAGGGACCTAAACCATTGTGACATATAAACTTCATGCCTGTTGAGCAGCCCCTTAGAGGCTGTCCATATACCATGTGGACAGGTTTTGGTCAGGTTTAGATACCCCCCTCCCCCAACGTGGACAACTGCTCTTATAAATTTTCAAAAATGTGTCTGAACCGTGGACACTCGCCATACACCCCCTCCCCCTTAAACTTCCACGTGGCATATGGACAGCCCTTCAGATTTGACCGATCTGGCTGAATTTTTCACAGTAGATTCTGGTTTTATTTAATATTTTCAGGGTGTATCACCCTTTTGTAGACCCTTTTATTTTCAAGTAAATATTATTTCAACAGAAATGGTAATTTCGGCAAATTTAATTTCTTGGGATATATTTTTTTGTAGGGAATCATATTTCGGGGAAGCTTGTTTTCCGGGAAATGTTGTATTTGGGCAATATTATATTCGTGCAATTGTTATTTTTGGTGAAATCCTCGGTTTCAAAAAAATGTAATTTTTGAGGGAATGTCATTTGAAAACTCATTCCCGTGGAATTGTCTTTTTCGGGGAAATGGGACTTTCGGGCAAATGACGTTTTAGGGGAATTGTTATTTCCAAACAAACGTTATCTCTGGCATAATAAATATTGTTTTTGTCCATTCGCAACCTTGTATGAAATAAAGGATGGGAAATTTTAATCACGTCTAACATCCATTATGCCCTACGTCCGTCATGGCTTACGAACTCATACCGAACGTCATGTATCTTTTATAAAGGGGTCATCGAACTGCTCGGTTTTATCTTATTTCTATATGTTTTCAATGTATCTTCCAATAGATATTGAAAGCACATCACACAGCTTGATCATATCTCAAGTCCATAAACAATAGCGACCCTTCGTTTAAAACCCAAAGACTTGATTTAAAGCCACCAAAATACTTGTGTATAAGTTTTTTGGGCTTAGCCGGAAAACCATTATGTAAATCAAATAAACATACGGCAAGTCGTACCACGGAAATTTGTCCTGTGTCAATCGCAGTGTAATAATCATCTGATTTGCCGTAGATATGTCCTCATGAAGTTACGATAACCGTCGTGGTATTTCTTGACGGAAGTTCTTCTCAAGTAATCTCATCCTTTCAAAACTATTTCATATACCGAGTTCAAAAGAACAGTCGCCGTGGACTTTGCCTTTTTATAGCCCTTCATGAGACCAGTCGGCTGAGAGATGTTAATTCTCAATGACTCCCATACTTTTTGAATAACACTTTACAGTGATTGGCGCTTTTGCTAACCAAAATTGGACCATCGACTAATGTTAAAATTAAAGCAAGAAGAATTTTCAATGAGATAGAATCATTTTTCAGTAGGGTTTTTAGTACCGACCCTTTTTGGCGAGTCCCGGTACTACGGTACTGAACCCCTCAGTACCGGGAGTACCGCGAAAATACCGGTACTGGAAGATCTTCACAAAAAGTTTTGTTCGTTTTTTTTTGTTCGCGAGAAAATTGGCGCCAAAATCATTTTCGTTCCGAATAACTATCAATCTGTCAAAACTCAAATGGGTCGGCTTCCGAACAACCATGAGGGGAAAATAACCATCGAAGTGTCAAATTTCAACTAAAAGTTAAACGAATCGGTGGAATGGTTCACAGCCTAAATGTCAGCGAAGGAAAATGAGTACGTTTTGACAGATAGGTTGCCAACATGTTTGGGGACGATAACAAAGGGAACCGCAGCGACAATCGTCCTCTATAGTTTATTACCTCTATTGTCAGGTGTTTGAAATTTTAGTAAAAAAAATTAATATCTTTCTTACTAGCTGCTGCATTCAAATAATGTGGTTTTAACCATCGGAAGTTTTAACCAAAACTTTTTCCTTGGTACCGAAAATACCGGTACTTTCATTAAGCCAGTACCGGTATTTCGGTACCGAAAATTGGTCGGTACTCCCGGGAATTCCGGTACCGGTACTCCCGGTACTAACACCCTATTTTTCAGTACGCTCTTTTAAAAGGAAAAACAAACGAGTTATTGGCTCAGTTTATTTTAATCTACTCCCTGTTGTTCTCCCCGAACGGCGACGTCGGTTGACTTGAGATTCTGGTTCACCGCTGGACGAGGGCTGACGAAATGTCTATTTACTTCGGATTAACAGGATGGGTCGGTCGTGACTGTTGATAGACAAAACCGCACAGCAAAATTACAGGTGAATGTCGTCGTCGTGCCAGACCGAATGAATGGGTTCCATGCGTCCACCTGTTTTTGGCGTCAAGTTGATACCGTTGATACGTTTCTATTTATATCAACTTTTCGATTGACGTAGCCTTATTTACAGAATAAAGCAGTTTTTTTTAACCTGGATACAAAAGTTTATGAAGAATCGTAGAAGTTTTGAATCAAACTAAAAAGCATTTCTTGCGTCTAGTATCTTAGCGGGTTAGCTGCATTGAACGATTTAGCTTCGTCGATGTTCTTTTCTTATCAATGCAGCGGAAATTTCGGTAGTTTGCTGGAGATGTTATGGTTTGGTGTGACAAATGATGATTGCACAAATGATAATCTAATGAGGTGGATTATATATTCTAAAGAAAGTCAAGTAAGCATCTCGAGTAGCAAGGGGAAACAAAACTATATCACAATTGTAACAGATTCAGTTATTCAAAACAACCATTGATATAATGAAGTTATTACAATTTGCTTCGCATTTTTTTAACAAAATTAGATTAAAGAATATCCTGAACCATTTTCCCATGAAATTCCCTTGGGAATTCCACAAAATCTCTATTGGAAATTCAAAGTATTTTCCTAAGAATTTGCGAAGAACTTCCCTAGAAAATTTTCAAGAATTTTCCTGGGGAATTCCGAAAAATATCCCTTGAAAATTCTAAAAAAATTGCCATTGAAATTTCAAATAATTTTCTTTGACAATTCCTAATAATCACGATACATGACAGATTTTTTAGTTGGAAAAAGCTCAGTAGTTGTCGATCCACTGATGCTCTTTATTTATCCTTCATGCTCTTGACGTTCCACTTTACCAACCAAATTTTGAGGTGATCGCAAACTTATAACAACATCAACAAAACGGTAAAAAAAATAAATACAACCCAAAATTAATGTGTTAACAACTTTTTTTCAATTCGATGAATTTAATCCAACTCAGAATCATTTTTCTTAGAGGAATATTTTATAAACAAAAACAATTTTTATATTACCGCTTACAAATCAATTGTTATTCCAAAGATGAAGAAATATTTGGAGTTCCGTTCAAAACAATGGTCAGTGATTTTATTTTAATTTATAAGCAGATGCGCTCTTTTCTGCATGTCTAATGGCAATATACAATTTGAAAAAGTGACTGTTGCATTCATCATTCCCAACTAGTCTGCATCATCTCGTCCACTGTTAATTACGGGGTTTGCGAGATAACAATGTTCACAAAAGAGTCACGTTTGTGTCACTAAAACACCCGCCATCATTTGCCGAATAGATACCCGACGGCTCACGCTCTCCGCTGTTGATTGTTTGACGATTCAAGCAGAATATGCAAAACAATTCAACTCATCAGGTGATGCTCATCATCGCCATCAACAATAACAGCAACAACAACAACATTGTTCTACTCTCGAATGCGATAAAAATACAACCCATTACAATGTGTAGTACATCGATGTTCGAGATAACCTCTTTTATCTCGCGATCCGTGGATGTCTCCCGAGTAATAAATTATTAGAAATAAATAATAGTAATATTCTTACTATAGTGAACTCTAACCCTAACATCGAGTTACAGAGGTTAAATTTTAAAATTGGTTTGAGAAAACCAATCAGATTAGGCAGGATTTGCTTCAAGTTAGGGAAAATACCAAACATCAAGTAGAGCAGAGTTCGCCGTATTATTTTTTTGTTATTTCCCCGTTATCCACACATGACATCATATTCTAATGCAA
Organism: Armigeres subalbatus; assembly: GCF_024139115.2. Taxonomy (NCBI): domain Eukaryota; kingdom Metazoa; phylum Arthropoda; class Insecta; order Diptera; family Culicidae; genus Armigeres; species Armigeres subalbatus. The sequence goes on along the minus strand of NC_085141.1, from coordinate 125,122,120 downwards.
AAAATATGAATTATGGAGATTTATTATCTCTCGTAATTGAAAGCAACATGAAACTTTGCTGTTATAATGAGTTTGTTTTCCATTAGTATTTGCTGGAAGACAATTCGAGATTTTTTTAGATATGTTAGACTGGTTTATTTTATAATTTGTTTAAATTGTTATTATTTTGATTTTTGCTCTTTCGACCACTTGAAGAGGAAAAAATCACGATAATAAAGTATAAAAAAAACTTTATTGCCAAAAAGCTTGATTGTCATTTGCTATTACTCGGGTCAGCGAACAACAAATGGCATTAGCCCATCCTCGTGAGTTTCGTGCATTCGCTCGTGTATGTAAGGGAGGATGGTCTAATATGCATCCCACTGTTTTTTACGTTTTAATCAATTTAAACTAAACTACCGAATCATTTCAACGTGTCCCTCGCGTATCAGCTGAAAGAACAGCCAATCGTTTGATTTCAGTGAAAATCAAGTGATTTCTTCAATTTTTTCCCATTCCAGCTAGATATTGAATAACCAATATTGAATTGTAATGGCGGTTTCCACTCAGAAATGTAGTATAAGCAATTTTACGAAAAGTGTTGTGCATTCCGCCATTTTATCTCATGAGTGCATTTTATACCATTTTCCCTTAGGTTTTGATGACGTGTGAATGGTTTTGTGTTGTGCGGTGAATGAGAGCACAATCACCCTATTGCATGTTTGTTTATTCTCACCTTAGCCGACCGACGAGCTGCGATTGCCGAGAAGGTATCTACTCAGTAAAATAATAACGGAATTTCACTCGAGATCATAAATCCGGAGATTACTCGTCACAGTCGTCACAAGAGAGAACGCTACTACAAAAATAAGTAGCGTTTAACGATATGGAGCAGAGCGATGAGTCTTGAATGCTAGCGATCAGTTCATATGATTAAATGACAAACATTTCAAATTTCAAAGCAACTAACGGTTGTGTCGCCGAAAATGTGAAAATCTGAAATATAAAGCTGACAGTTGCTTCTTTAACGTGATTGACGAGTCTAAAAATCAAGATGCATTTTATTGTTATTATTAGTGCGAGTTCTGGATAGTTCTACTAGATAGAAATTATTCCTGTGTAACCTCTTTTAAATCCAATTAAGTGAAAAGCACCTACCTGGATACCAGGTTGGCTGCAGCGTCAGTATACCTATGCCAGGTGTATTGTAAAGCTCAAAAATCGTCGGTCTGAGGGCGATTTTCCTCCAGTTTCCCCGAACGTTTAGGGTCCTCAGGTCAAATTCCACCGCGTGCAGCCAGCGCGTTCGCGACCTTCCTCGAAGTCGCCGTCCTCTTTCCTGTTCTCTGTTGAATATTGTTTTCGCTATCCTTACTTCCGACATTCGCACTAACTTATCACTAAAATTGGGGTGTGAATATTGTTGCATGTGAATTTTTGTAATTGATTTTCCAATAAGTGACATTGAATTCCCAAAGTCGGCATGTGCTAAACTACTTAACCAGAGTAACGTTTTATGATTTCACGATGATGTTCAATACCAATAGCAGTAGCAGCGCAAATCAAGAAATGATTAACATCCTCGCCGTTCACTGAATGCTGGGCGTGGTTCCACTACACTATACTCCGTAATAGCGCTTGAAACCGATGCGCAACAGATGCGTGTCTGCACGTTTGAATGCTTGTACGAACGGATGATGTCAGTCAGTGTGCAAATATAAACAAATCGAATTCAGTTCAGGTGCGATTGATATGGTCTTGACACGAGATACGAGTTTTGCGGTGAAGCACAAGAAGTTTGCTTAATCCATTTTCTGTAGAATTATACACGTTGTTGTTTTTGTTGTTAGATTGTATGACTGTGCAGTTTGTATATATTAGATGATGATGCCTAGAGAAAAAAGAACCTTTGACTTGAATTATCACTTCATCATTTGAATGTTAAATGTCTCAAAGTGTGCCGTATTAGATACATTCTTGTTTTGTTTGACGAATGTAATCGCGTAGGGGGTCTGTCATAGAAGTTGAGTCAAATCGAGCCTCCATATCGAACAGATATGGAAAATTCAACTTTTACGGCAGACCCGTAGATGTCGCAGAAACGCTTCAACTATTCATGTGCAAATTCCACTTGTCTGGTCTTCTTTTGTGAATACTTAATTGATTGTACCACCAAAACACACTTTCTGAACAAGTGCCTTCCATTTACCCTCACGTTACCCTCTCTAAGAAATAACAAAACGCATTGCGTCTGTGTCCCTATTGCCAATGTTCTGCGGTTTCCTAGCCTTGACGTTCTTTCGAAGCAAAAAGTAGCTGCTCAAGTAACCAATTTTGCAATAGCGATGTTGTCGAAGCGGAAAAAAAGATCAACATAACACATCAGAACCCACTTCAGACCCAACACTGCTGTAGTTTCACCGTAGACGTTCACAAGCGCCTTCTCTCTCTCTACCCACAAGTTGTGCCTCTTATACTAAAGTAGTGTTCAGCCACGCACCGGATCGCCCCGGTATAGCTAACTAAGCAGTAATCGGACGGGAAAACTGATTTCGTTTTTGTTTTTGCTTCTTATCTTTTCATGCACTAATCAGGTCCTGTCTATGAGCACGGATGACTATCGGAAGGCGACGCTGTTTGCAACCAGTTCCTTCGATCAAGAATTCCAGATTCCGGACTTGATCGGCCAGACGGAGATCCTGAGCGAGGAGCATCGGTAAGTTATAGGGTTAGTTGTTTTATTTTGGTGGTGCCGTTGATCGAATGGGATTAAGAACAATTAGGAGAATCATATGTACTTGATTTCTTATGCAGTTGAATTGTAGTACCGTGGGTCACCGAAATCAGTACACTTAAGTAGTTTAGTATATGAAAAAATCATTAGAAAATAGGAATCGAATGTAAATAAAACGTTTGTCATTGACACAGGAGCATGAAGGCTTCTACTTTTGAAGTGTTTCACATTTACTCATTAAAAACTATGAAAAACATGACAAAATAATGAATAAAATCTATTACTCTAGACTCGAAATCCGTCCATCTTTGACGGATTTCGAATCAAAGGATCAAAATCCGTACAGCTATTTTTAACTAAATATTTAAACTGAAGCAGTCTGATTGGCTAAACTAACACTGTAAATATAGTTCGTTACGCACCTTGAGAAGCGATCCCTTCGATTTGTATTCCGCTTATCTTATGTAATGGTTCGCAATTAGCAATTAAAACACAGTAACTTTTGGTACAATTATGTTCCACCCGAAAACAAAATGGCGGCAAAAACTCCGCGTTTGGTATGTGGCGATTTGCTTTTGAATTTTGTTGTTTTAATTTCAAATCCTTTCCATTTCAATGCGCTAAAAGCTTACTGCCATGTATCTGAACAGGATAAGATAAGTTATTTCTACATTAATTAACTTTAACCGCCTTTAATTTATTGATATCTCATAAGGTGGACGGATTTCGGTGCTGTACGGATTTCGGTCCCGCACGGTGCTACGATTGTCTTTGCACTGAATAGAGATAGGAAAAGAACAGAAATTTGGTACAAGTAATTACAAGAAACCTACGGGTCCTTTGCATCTCTATAAGTTGGGAATAAGATGGGGTATGAAACAGTAATTTATGTATTGCTACGAAACACTTCTTTAATTTATTTCGAAAAAGTTTATTCAAGTAGTAACATTTCAGATTGAACAATCCAGCTCTCGAACATTTTGGATTTTTAGTTAGGGGAAAAGATCATTTGGATAGTACTCATATTACCACCCTAAACGTTTTTACTTTAAAAGGGCACATCACAATCAAATTACTTAGGTTTTTATGCACAGTTATCATATCGTAGAAATACTACAATAAGAGATCGGCAAAGACGCCATCTTGTTTCCAATCGAACCGTCAAAAGCGGTTCCAATTCGACTTGTTTACATTTTGCATCCATAAGAAGCAAGCAAAAAGTTCAAGTGCTGCCAATCTTATTTTTACGATATCATGCATTTTCATACGTTGCCATTTCGACAGTTTTTCACTCCGGTAGGTTTTAAGTGATGTACAAAAAATAATCAATCCTCATGCTCCCTTGATACTTTTTAGACACGAAAAAGTATCTTAGAAAAAAACATAACTTCTTTGATTCTCAACCACTCATCCACTAACTGAACTGGGAAGAGAACTGGAATTGGTCACCTACAGAGCTGTTACAACAGTCGCGGATTTCGCGATTTTCGTGTTTTTCGTGAATTTCGCGGATTTGTCGCGAAAATGGCGGTTCCTTTAAATGTTGTCGCGAAAATCGCGGATTTTATTTACACTCTCTCGAAAATTCAAAATGTTATTGTTTTTTTATATGAGTATATGAGAAGCCGAATTATGTTTAGAAATTAGACTTTGTTTCCAATATTTTTGAGAGTGGTTCTCATAAATGTTGTTGCGAATATCATAGATTGTTTGTACAATTTGAGGAACGACAGTTTGTCTATTTTGCTCTTCAAGGGTGTTTGACAGGATTGAGCGCATTAAAATTCATCCTGAGACCGCTGGGACTGTTCTAAAGCACGCTAGTTGTTGCACGTAACTATACCGATTGTTATCAACCCACTTAGTTGTGCGATAGCTTCATCTTTCCGACCTTCTTCCTCAACTCAAGCTCTATCTCAGTGTTTCCCAACAAGTGGTCTGCGACCCCCTGGGAAACGCGAAGCGTATGCAAAGCATTACTCCTTTTTGTGGTTTGAAAGAAACGTTTCTATTCTATTCTTCTAGAAATGTAATTATTTGGAAAATACAATCAAAAGCGACAACATAATGACTACAATAAAAAGCTTTATAAATCTGGTGGAAAACAGTTTAAGGAGTTTGTACTGTTGGTGGACCAGCAATGCTTGTGTTGAAATCAGGATTTCAGAGAAGCCATGACTTACCGTTATGCCCTTGTCTGTAAGACCCTATCGCAACCATTTCAAAAAGAGCTGGAGACTGTTATCAGAATCGTGAACTACATCAAATCTGGAGCTCTTAACACACGTCTGTTCAAAGAACACTGCAAAGAAATAAATGCAGATCACAAGGGCCTTTTTTTCATCATCGCCATACGTATTAAGGGGGCCGTGGGCCACTGGATTGATCGTCAAGAGGGTCGCGACGCTGAAAAGGTTGGGAGCCACTGCTCTATCTGGTAAAAGGGCGAAAGTCGCAACAGAGAATTCTCTTCATCGACTTCCCCTATCTATATATATAAAAATCAATCTATGTATGTATGTTCGCTAACTACTTCTGAACCACTGGGCCGAATTCAACCAAATTTGGTACACACGTTCTCTATCCTCAGGGGAAGTTGACAAGGGGGGGGGGAGGGTCATTTAGAAAAGGGGGAGGGGTTTTGTTTAGAAAACGAACAATTATGTGTAACTTGCATCTCCTAGGTTCTATTTCAATCAAATTTTGTACACATATTCAATATAAGGAGACAACCATATGAGAGTGTAATCTTTGAAAGGGGGGAGGGGTCTGGAGGGAGGGGTATGGTTCAGAAAACGGGTAATTCAGAGTAAATTCTGAACCCCTGCACCGATTTCAACCAAATTTGATACAAACATTCTCTACCCTAAACAAAAGATAACAAAGCGGGTGGGGCGGTCATTGTAAAAAAAGGGAGGGTATGGGGGGAGGGGTTGTCTTTATAAAACGAGCAATTCAGTGTAACTCCCAACCCCCAGTACCCATATCAACCAAATTTTGTACACATATTCACTAAGAGTAGTCGATCATATGGAAGTGTAATTTGGTAAAGAGGGGAGGGGGCTGGTGGGAGGGTATTGTTCAGAAAACAAGCCATTCAGCGTATCTTTTCACCCCCTGGACCGATTTCATCCAAATTTGGTACACATTCTCTATCCTAAGGAGAAAATAACAAAGGGTGGTATGATCATTGGGAAAAAGGGATGGTAAGGGGAAGGGTTGTATTTAGAAAAGAGCAATTCAGTGTAACACCTAACTCCCAGGACCGATTTCAACCAAAATTGGTGTACACATTTTCTATCCCAAGGAGAAGATAACAAAGGAGGTGGGAGGTCATTGGGGAAAAAGGAAGTTATGGGGAAGGGGTTGTCTTTAAAAAATGAGCAATTCAGTGTAACTCCCAGGATAAATTACAACCAGATTTGGTACACTTATTCTCTATTTTGGAAGATGTTTATTGAAAAGGTAGAAGGGCCAAACAAATATATAAAAATAGATTGATACAAAGGAACAATTCTATGAGCGGTAGATCTACCTCTGTGGGTTTTGTGCTACAGCATTGGACATTTTAATTGAATAATTTACTTTTCAGTCCCTAGCAAAGCCGAATACATATAGCTATTAGCTATCTATATATCTCGGATACTTATTCAACGTATGTGACGTATGTGATTTTGTAAACAAAAATTTAAACGTTGATTTCTGCAATCTGATAGCACTCCCACGCAAACCATCGCCACATACAGGTAGGGGAGGTTTCGGCTACATGTTCGTTGTGTTGGTTTGCGTAGGAGTGCCATCATATTTGACAAATCGACGTATGCATCTTTGTTTACAAAATCACATACGTCCTGAATAAGTACCGAGATATATAAAACTCAATGTTTGTATGTTTGTGTGTATGCTCCAGCCTAACTTCTGAACCCATTATTGTATTGTTTAGTTATCGATCAATTTAACCATTTATCGAAATTATGGTTGCCCAGTGACAAGCAATGATTAATGTGTTTCCTTCTGGATGGTGAATGTGATCCCTTCTTTAAAAATAGACGTTTGCCCGGAATAAGGCATCGGTGGATGTTTTTCCTTCTTTAGAAATAAACGTTTGCCCGGAATATGGCGATTATGGGTTTGCTCCCTTCTTCAAAACCAGTCAATGTTTTCAAATGAAATCTGCCTTCTTCTGATCAAATGATGAAGTATCGATAAGAAAACGCAATTATCCTGTTGACCAATTGGTTTATTCATTTTCCGATTGTGAAAAAAAAACTGCGAATCAAACTGGCAATTCCGAGCAAGGCCGGGTACATAAAGCTAGTTTTGAATAAAAGTGACAAGCAGAGGAGTTCTTTCCAGTTTATCACCTCATTGTTTTCTATCGTTCTGAGGTGATAAACCACAAAGAAATCCGCTGCTTGTCACTTTTTTTTTTTAAGGGGAAGTCGACGAAGAGAATTCTCTCTTGCGACATTCGCCCTTATTCCAGATAGAGCTTGATGTAGTCCTTTGTTCTGTCATAGCTCAATAGACCTTCCATGTCAAAAATTATTTCTCGTTTTATAGTCTCAGTCAATTCATTGACTTATTTGAGGTCAACTTTCCCAAAGAACCCAAATTAAAAAAAAATCGAAAACAAATACTGCAAAATGCAAAAGTGCTGCACGCGTAAACCGGCTGAAGGATTCGCCTGGTGTTGGTTCAAAATCGGGCGAATGTTAGGCCAAGTTTGAAAAACAGCATTTTTTCGATTTCTTTCGGGAAAGGACAATTACCATCATTGCTCGGTTAGATATTTTTTTCGGTTGACAACATTTCTGGTATTTCGCGATCCAAAATTCCTCGTTTGCTTGTGTTCACTGTTGTAAAATGTCATTTGACTAATTTGTTTAAAACATTTTTTAGAAGCCTAAATAACTTTCTAGTTTTTAATGATCCTTTAATACTTTGGTAGTCTTACATTTTTTTAAAAACCAAAGGTAGGGGGACAAGGGGCAATATGGACACCCTAAGGTTTTAATCAATATTAGGTGATTCAAATTGAATATAATTCGGATTTCTAGCAATTACATGATACTATTACTCGTTAACTACCAGTTCTGTATTGAATCGTATTGAAAATAAAGCAATTTCAATCAAATAGGACAATTTTGTAATAGTTAATTTTTCACTACTCTCGGGAAGGTAGCGGGGTAGATTGGACACCCCCATGGGGCAGTATGGACACCCTTTTAAAATATGAAAAAAATTATCTTACTTGTGATTATATGCCATTGTAACCTATTTTATGGATCATCCAACATAAATATTACCCAATTGTTCATCTTCCTGTCATGATTTTGTATGAGACACCTAATATTGTGTTTGGATCATCAACATCCGAAAATCTATTTCCTACTCTTAAGCGAGGTCATATATGGTCGTTTTCTATATTTATTCCATGGTGAATAGAAGAAGATTGATTACGTAACACAAAAATATGCCACTTTCAGGCGGCCTTATACATGTATGTCGAACTTTTTGTATGAAGCATATGATTGTTTTTATATGGATCCCCACACTTATTGCAAGACCCCTTCCCAATCGTCTCTACTCTACTCTACTCTCTAATCTACGCATACCCTTATTTACCCTACTGGCATCGCCAATCCTTCCAATGGGTTGTACCGATCAACATGCCAACGAGATTGCCAAATCTATACAAAACACTTCCTTTTTTGGTTGCATTTTCAGCGACTTTTATGGTATATATATGCTTCCTTTTGAATAAGTACCCGAGATATATAAAACTCAATGTTTGTATGTTTGTGTGTATGCTCCAGCCTAACTTCTGAACCCATTATTGTATTGTTTAGTTATCGATCAATTTAACCATTTATCGAAATTATGGTTGCCCAGTGACAAGCAATGATTAATGTGTTTCCTTCTGGATGGTGAATGTGATCCCTTCTTTAAAAATAGACGTTTGCCCGGAATAAGGCATCGGTGGATGTTTTTCCTTCTTTAGAAATAAACGTTTGCCCGGAATATGGCGATTATGGGTTTGCTCCCTTCTTCAAAACCAGTCAATGTTTTCAAATGAAATCTGCCTTCTTCTGATCAAATGATGAAGTATCGATAAGAAAACGCAATTATCCTGTTGACCAATTGGTTTATTCATTTTCCGATTGTGAAAAAACTGCGAATCAAACTGGCAGCTCTGAGCAAGGCCGGGTACATACAGCTAGTTTTGAATAAAAGTGACAAGCAGAGGAGTTCTTTCCAGTTTATCACCTCATTGTTTTCTATCGTTCTGAGGTGATAAACCACAAAGAAATCCGCTGCTTGTCACTTTTTTTTTTTAAGGGGAAGTCGACGAAGAGAATTCTCTCTTGCGACATTCGCCCTTATTCCAGATAGAGCTTGATGTAGTCCTTTGTACTGTTATAGCTCAATTGACCTTTCCCGTCAAAAATTGTATCTCGTTTTATAGTCTCAGTCAATTCTTTGACTCATTTGAAATCAATTTTCCCAATTAACCCATGTTTAAAACAATCGACAACAAAAACTGAAAAAGTGTTACACACGTAAACCGGCTGAAGGATTCGGCTGGTGTTGGTTCAAAACCGGGCCAATGTTAGGCCAAGTTCGAAAAACAGCATATTTTACGATTTCTTGCGGGAAAGGGCAATTACCATCATTGCTCGGTTAGATATTTTTTCGGTTGACAACACTTCTGCTATTTTGCGATTCAAAATTACTCGTTTGCTCGTGTTCACTGTTGAAAAATAGCATTTGACTAATTTGTCTAAAACATTTTTTAGAAGCCTAAATAACTTTATAATTTTAATGATCCTTTAATACTTTGGTAGTCTTACATTTTTTTAAAAACCAAAGGTAGGGGGACAAGGGGCAATATGGACACCCTAAGGTTTTAATCAATATTAGGTGATTCAAATTGAATATAATTCGGATTTCTAGCAATTACATGATACTATTACTCGTTAACTACCAGTTCTGTATTGAATCGTATTGAAAATAAAGCAATTTCAATCAAATAGGACAATTTTGTAATAGTTAATTTTTCACTACTCTCGGGAAGGTAGCGGGGTAGATTGGACACCCCCATGGGGCAGTATGGACACCCTTTTAAAATATGAAGAAAATTATCTTACTTGTGATTATATGCCATTGTAACCTATTTTATGGATCATCCAACATAAATATTACCCAATTGTTCATCTTCCTGTCATGATTTTGTATGAGACACCTAAAATTGTGTTTGGATCATCAACATCCGGAAATCTATTTCCCTCTTCTTAAGCGAGGTCATATATGGTCGTTTTCTATATTAATTCCATGGTGAATAGAAGAAGATTGATTACGTAACACAAAAATATGCCACTTTCAGGCGGCCTTATACATGTATGTCGAACTTTTTGTATGAAGCATATGATTGTTTTTATATGGATCCCCACACTTATTGCAAGACCCCTTCCCAATCGTCTCTACTCTACTCTACTCTCTAATCTACGCATACCCTTATTTACCCTACTGGCATCGCCAATCCTTCCAATGGGTTGTACCGATCAACATGCCAACGAGATTGCCAAATCTATACAAAACACTTCCTTTTTTGGTTGCATTTTCAGCGACTTTTATGGTATATATATGCTTCTATGGTATATACCTATGTCATGTACTGGAACTTTTATAGCGATTTATAATTCCGCACCATGATAACACGATATGAAAGCCAAGTTCGATGAGTTTGAGGTTATGTTTTTAATTTTTAAGATGTCAGTTCTACCCCCATATAGAGTGTTCAGTTTGCCCCAACAGGTGAACAAATTTAAAAACTGTTGGAAATTTTGAAAAAATCAAGGAAACTTGTCACAAATGCATGCCAGAGCACTGTAAATAACAGAATTTTGCTATGGGATGACCAATAATTGAGAAATCATCTTCTGTGGTAAACTAAAGCTTATTTTATGGGAGGTGAAACTTATAATTTTTAACCATTTGGAAGACATTCTAACTTTTTTGTCAAATTTGTGCGCTGAGAAAATAAAACAATGGCTTCTACGCTATAAATTAGTTGTTTATAAAAGGATTATAGAGTTCGTTGCATTGAAAGTAGAAAAATAATTGAATTAACAAGAATATTGGGGGTGTTCAATCTGCCCCGGGTGTTCATAATGCCCCCTGGTCCCCTACATTGCCCTGAATATAAGGCTAAGGCTCGAGCCTTGACAACAGAATCTTTTCCAAATATCACTTGTCGTTTGAATAACATTTTGCCTCTCACGTCTCAGACTATTTTAACAGCAATGTCCTGTTAGACAAAAACAAAGCACTATTTAAGCGCTATAAGTTCGTTACACCTTATAATTTGATATCGTGCTTCTGAAAAAGGTTTAGAGAAATTAGACAAATGAATGCCAATGACATTTTAAAACACTGCTCTTGCTTGAGTACATTACAGAAATTGAGACTCCATGGGAAAACACGGTTGGTTGCAAATCCGATGATCCACTGATCGCAATAGATTGGTGGTCAACAGACGATGCAATCCCTCCGACTTGGTACTAGTATGTAACTAGTAAAATAATGTATCTTGATTTTAAACGTCATGTTTATTTTCAGTGAAATTTAAATCTGTTAACTGACATCAAAACACTTTTGAGTGATAAAGCCTGGAGTTCGACAAGGCTATTAGTAATGATATTTATTTATGAACCATGAAATTATTTATGCTTAACCATTTAAAACATCATGCGGCATATTATTTAATTTTTACTATTCTTCAAAGTATCGTCAGTGTTGGTAAAATCTCAAAATCTTAAATCTTATCAGCGATTCAAATCGTGCGTGAGTCAAATCCCATCAGAATCATAGTCTAGACAATCGCTCATGAGTCGAATCGCGATTTTCATCATTGCATGATTTTTACGTGTTCTTCTTCATTGTTGATTGCATTGAATTGACTTTGACGTGCATGAAGCATCGATGATTGAGATTTGAGTATGATTCTACCAACACTGATCGTTAGATTAAAAGCAACAATATTGAAATTTTGCATTGAAATGTGTTGATGTTGATAAGGCCAATATTTTTGCTTATCGCGGTTTTGTTTTTTGTAGTAGCGGATTTCATTTTGTTAATCGCGGATTGGAATTATATCAGTTTGTAACAGCCCTGTACGTGAATCCGGAATAATACCGAGGTCGCATTGGTTTAGATTTTTTTTTAACAGAATGACCTGAAACTCATATTTTTGTGTGACATACTACATGGTACCACGAGACATGTACAATAGAGCCTATATCAAGGTTCCTGGATGGTTTTGGGTTGGTTCCGCAGCTGGTTTTCCCTAGCAACCCTATAACCAGAGACCGCCGGAGTGAAAATCTGCCGAAATGGCAACGTATGAAAATTCATGAAATCGGGCAAATAATACTGGCAGTACTTGAACCTTTTCCTTGCTTCTTATGGATGCAAAATGTGAACAAGTCGAATTGGAACCGCTTTTGACTGTTCAATTGGAAACATTGGATCTCTTATTCTAGTATTTCTAGTTTCCCCGGGAAAGTGATCACTTTTTCATATGATCTGAAACCTATCTTGCGACATGTCAAACTCTATGACTTCGCGAGACATGTTCAATAGAGTCCATTTCGAGGTACATGAGTGGTGTTGGTCAGGTTCCGTGGCATTCCGGGAAGTTGGTTTCACCGAGAAAGTGTCTACTTTTTATATGATTCAAAACCCATTCTGCGACATGACTAATTTCATGATTTTTCAAGACATATGCAAAAAAATATCCATGAATTTGGGCTTAGCCAGAGATTTGGGTGAGCTCGTAATTCATCCTTCGCCACCACAAAGCCACCGCTTCTTGCACACTGTCAAAGATGGTCCTAAGCACACTTCTCTCGAAAACTTCGAATGCTTGCAACTCCTCCTCGAGCATGGTCCAATTTTCATGTCCGTAGAGAGCTACCGGTCTTATGAGCGTTCTGTAGATGACACATTTGGTGCGGGTGTGGTCCGACTTCCACAGATGATGCGTCTTCGTATTTCACGACTAACATTGTAACCAGGCGTTAGCATGGATCCAAGGTAGACACATTCATCGACCATCTCGAAAGTATCACCGTCTATCGTCTACACTGCTTCTCCGGCTAGGAATGCCACAAGAAAACAAACTCGTTGCACATTGAATCGACAATCAACACTCCTGAAGTATGTGCTGCTAAATATTAACGCAATCGAGATGAAGATCTCAGGATTTATTTAGCGATTTATACACCTAACCAGCGGATGGCAGATTTTAGTACAGTTCTGCATAAGAACCTTGCAGAAACTGTATAATAATTGGGCATATACAAAATCTGTATTATTTAAATACAATTATTGTATTGATACAATATACAATATTTGTATAAAAAGCTTACAGAATTGTATATGCCCAGATTTTATTCAATAATTGTCAGATTTGTTTTTTGGGTGTACTGATTTATTTAGTATGAGGGTCGAGGGATAATCGATAGACAAAAGTTATTGTTTGAAAATCAACAGATTGAAAGCCGTTCGCTAGGGTACGAACGGAACAAGTATAAAGCGACATAATGTGAATGGGAGGCATAGATACCATCTGTTGAATAGCATACAATCGAGGCGTGAATCTTCTTACCTAACGTCCTGGTTGTGGGCGACGACGAATTTAGGAATTAAGGGCTTAGAGATTTAAGAATTTTGGAATTCAGGAATTTAGAAGCTTGTGAATTTACGATTTTAGAAATTTCGAAATTTGGGAATTTAACAATTTGTGAAATTAGGGATTCAGGAATTTATGAATTTCGGGAATTTCAGGAATCTGGGAAGTTCAACCAGGAATTCCTCTTGGATTTTCTGAAGGAGCTATACAAAGTGATCTTAGAGAGTTTCTACATCTCCTAAAGTTCAGCCAGATAATCCCTCTGAGGAGCCTATAGCAATTTCTCCTGCAGTTCCTGCACAATTCCACTCTGAAGCTCTTGCGTCATGAAATTCTTCTAAGAATTCCTTCTCGAATTCCACCAGAAATTCCTCCTGGAATTCCTACGATAACTCTGGGAATTTTCCAAATTAAAATATCGCTGTCGAATGATTTTTTTTCTCACATTTGTTACTAAAAGTTGTAACCTACATGAGTTATTCTAAGAATTCATGGGCGGAGATTTTTTGAAAAAAAAAACATGTAGAATTCCTAAAGGTATTCTAAGAAAAAAAACCCAAAAAACTTCACAAGAAAACCCTGGAAAAGCACCTGAAAAATCATAGAAGAATATTTGGAAGACCTACAGGAGGATCTATAGGAGTAATTTCTGGAGGAGCTACAAGGTGATTTTTTGAAGAAAATCCTGGAAGGAATCCTGGTGGAGCTCCCAGAAGAATTCCTAAAATTCATTCTGAATTTCCCCAGGAATTCATTCTGATTTTCCCCAGGAAATCATTTTGGATTCCCCCAGAAATTCATTCTGAATTCCCCCAGGAATTCATTCTGAATTCCACCAGAAATATATTTCCATTCTGAATTCTCCCAGAAATTCATTCTGAATTCTCCCAGAAATTCACGGTGAATTCCCCCAGAAATTCATTCTGAATTCCCCAAAGGAATTCATTCTGAATTCCCCAAAGGAATTCATTCTGAATTCCCCAAAGGAATTCATTCTGAATTCCCCAAAGGAATTCATTCTGAATTCCCCAAAGGAATTCATTCTGAATTCCCCAAAGGAATTCATTCTGAATTCCCCAAAGGAATTCATTCTGAATTCCCCCAGGAATTCATTCTGAATTCCTCCAGGAATTCATTCTGAATTCCCCCAGGAATTCATTTTGAATTCCCCCAGGAATTCATTCTGAATTCCCCCAGGAATTCATTCTGAATTCCCCCAGGAATTCATTCTGAATTCCACCAGGAACTCATTCTGAATTCCACCAGGAATTCATTCTGAATTCCACGAGGAATTCATTCTGAATTCTCCCAGGAATTCATTTTGAATTCTTCCAGGATTTCATTCTGAATTCCCCCAGAAATTCATTCTGAATTCCCCCAGGAATGCATTCTGAATTCCCCCAGGAATTCATTCTGAATTCCCCCGTGAATTCATTCTGAATTCCCCCAGGAATTCATTCTGAGTTCCACCAGAAACTCATTCTGAATTCTACCAGGAATTCATTCTGAATTCTCCCAGGAATTCATTTTGAATTCTCCCAGGTTTTCATTCTGAATTCCCCCAGAAATTCATTCTGAATTCCTCCATGAATTCATTCTGAATTCCCCCAGGAATTCATTCTAAATTCCCCCAGGAATTCATTCTGAATTCCCCAGGGAAATCATTCTGAATTCTCCAAGGAATTCATTCTGAATTCTCCCAGGAATTCATTCTGAATTCTCCCAGGAATTCATTCTGAATTCTCCCAGGAGTTCATTCTGAATTCCCCCAGGAATTAATTCTGAATTCCCCCCGGAATTCATTCTGAATTCCCCCAGGAATTCATTCTGAATTCCCCCAGGAATTCATTCTGAATTCCCCCAGAAATTCATTCTGAATTCCCCCAGAAATTCATTCTGAATTCCCCCAGGAATTCATTCTGAATTCCCCCAGGAATTCATTCTGAATTCCCCAGGGAAATCATTCTGAATTCTCCCAGGAATTCATTCTGAATTCTCCCAGGAATTTATTCTGAATTCCCCCAGGAATTCATTCTGAATTCCCCCAGGAATTCATTCTGAATTCCCCCAGGAAGTCATTCTGAATTCCCCCAGGAATTCATTCTGAATTCCCCCAGGAATTCATAATGAATTCCCCCAGGAATTCATTCTGAATTCCCCCAGGAATTCATTCTGAATTCCCAGGAATTCATTCTGAATTCCCCAGAATTCATTCTGAATTCCCCAGGAATTCATTCTGAATTCCCAGAATTCATTCTGAATTCCCCAGGAATTCATTCTGAATTCCCAGGAATTCATTCTGAATTCCCAGAATTCATTCTGAATTCCCCAGGAATTCATTCTGAATTCCCAGGAATTCATTCTGAATTCCCAGGAATTCATTCTGAATTCCCCAGAATTCATTCTGAATTCCCAGGAATTCATTCTGAATTCCCCAGGAATTCATTCTGAATTCCCAGGAATTCATTCTGAATTCCCAGGAATTCATTCTGAATTCCCCAGGAATTCATTCTGAATTCCCCAGGAATTCATTCTGAATTCCCCAGGAATTCATTCTGAATTCCCAGGAATTCATTCTGAATTCCCCGGAAATCATTCTGAATTCCCCAGGAATTCATTCTGAATTCCCAGAATTCATTCTGAATTCCCCAGAATTCATTCTGAATTCCCAGAATTCATTCTGAATTCCCAGGAATTCATTCTGAATTCCAGGATTTCATTCTGAATTCCCCAGAATTCATTCTGAATTCCCAGGAATTCATTCTGAATTCCCAGGAATTCATTCTGAATTCCCAGGAATTCATTCTGAATTCCCAGAATTCATTCTGAATTCCCAGGAATTCATTCTGAATTCACCAGGAATTCATTCTGAATTCACCAGGAATTCCTTCTGCATTCCCAGGAATTCATTCTGAATTCCCCCAGGAATTCATTCTGAATTCCCCCAGGAATTCATTCTGAATTCCCTCAGGAATTCATTCTGAATTCCCCCAGGAATTCATTCTGAATTCCCTCAGGAATTCATTCTGAATTCCCTCAGGAATTCATTCTGAATTCCCTCAGGTATTCATTCTGAATTCCCTCAGGTATTCATTCTGAATTCTCCCAGGGGGTCGTACACTAATTACGTAAGCACTTATGGGGGGAGGGGGTCGGTCATTTTCTTACGCTCAATATAAATAAAAATTGATTTGTATGGGAAATCTTACATGGGGGGAGAGGGGGTTGAAAATCCCACAAAAATTGCTTACGTAATTGGTGTACGGCCACCAGGAATTCATTTTGAATTCTCTCAGGAATTCCTTCTGATTTCCCACAGGATTTCCTTCTGAATTCCCCCAGGAATTCCCCCAGGAATTCCTTCTGAATTCCTCCAGGAATTCATTCTGAATTACCCCAGGAATTCATTCTCAATTACCCCAGGAATTCATTCTGAATTCCCCCAGGAATTCATTCCCCAAAAAATTCATGCTGGATTCCCCCAAGAATTTATCCTGAATTCCTACAGGATTTCATCCAGCAATCATTTTCCTCCAGGAGTTCATTCTAAATTCCTCCAGAAATTCATCCTGAATTCCTCCTTTATCTTGAATTCTTCAGGGAATTCATCCTGAATTCTTCAAGAAATTCATCCTGAATTCTTCCAGGAATTCATTCTAAACTCCTCCAGGAACTCATTCTGATTTCCCTCAGTAATTCATTCTGAATTCCCCATGAATTAATTTTGCTTTTTGTTCGGAGTTCATTCTGATTCACCCCAGGATTCTATTTGAATTCCCCCAGGAATTAATTCTGAATTTCCAGACCAACATTTGAAAAGGGCGTAACAACCAAAATTTGTTCCTTCAGATTCCTCGTCTACATATATAGCTATGTATGTAGACAAAGAATCAGAAGGATTAAATTTTGGCTGTTACACCCTTCTCAAATGTTAGTCTACATTTCTCCTGGAGTTACTTTAAGAATGCCTTGTTGGAGTTCCTCCGTATAGGAATTTCTCCAAAAAAATTTCTTGAAGCTCCACCAGAAATATCTACTAGAGTTCCCCCAGGATTCCCTCCTGATTTCACCAAGGAATTACTCCTGGCGTTCCTCCAGGATTTCCTCCTGCAGCTCTTCCAGAAATTACTTCTGGAGTTTTTCCAGGAATTCCTCCTAAAGTTCCTGCAGGGATTCCTCCAGGAGATCTCTCAGAGTATTTTTCAGTGATTCCTTCAAACGTCCCTTCGAATAAACAATTATTTTTCAATATTCATCGGATTTTTTTTTTTTTTTTTAAAGAGGTTTTCAGCCCTTGGCTGGCTTACCTCTGAAAACATCGGATTTATTATTCTGTTAGCAATGCAAAATTGAATAGCATGAAGAACTAATTGTGTACCTACTTTAAAAATTTTTATTCACTTTTTATCGGTTGTTTACTATCATGTTGTACTCATTCAAAAATTGTTCTGTTCTGCTAAATAAAGAAGGATCCATAACATAGGGTTTCTTACCCCATTCCCGGCCTAACATGCGTACGACTGCATTATTTGATTGATATTAATGACAAGAAGCAACTTTTCCTGAACTTTGTGGGCTGTATAATACTGCAATGAGGTTGACTTCTGCTTAAAAAATAGCTATTCGTGCTAAATATCGTTCAAAAAAGCTTTTATTTGATTTAAATTAACGAGGTGCAGCACTCATTTCAGTCATAGCGATTCCCATTCCGGCATACAAAAAAACAGTTCCCGGCCTAAGCAAAATTTCACTCAATCTCTCAACATTTTATTCTCATTCTCTCTCGGGACGGTAGAAAATGCGACGTAAACAAAAACATGCACGTTACACGACAACAAGATGCCAGATGGTATTATTCATAATCATTTTTATTTGGTTGAGAAGATATATTTACTCATCCAAATTTCTTCCAAATACTTAAAAACAATATTTTTTTCACCTTTTGAAACCGAGAGAATTATAAATAACATGATAGCGTCAACGTATTAGACAGTTTTCCTATTAACGATAAAGGATCATTTTCATACTCCTGGCCTTTTGGCAGCACGGTGCGGCTAGAAATTCTTAGGCCGAGGTGATTATTTGTTCGGTTTGAGGATACATTCTAAAATGTATTCTAATATGTTTAAATAAGTTATAGTGAAACGATCAAATAGGAAGAATTGAAGTGCGTTTGTTTATAATTATTGTGTGGTGATTAACAGTATCAAGCAATGGTTGTATCGAGCACTGTGACGACTTTCAGGTATGTGTTTATTTGATGATACTGTTTTGTAAAAGTGAAAGAATCACTCCGGCTCAGTGGTGTGGCAACGGAGAGCGAAATTTTGAAATCTACATTTTTATTTTCTACAATTGGATCAATTAGGAGTAAAACAAGTGGTTGACAAATATTGAGTATTGTGCAAGATAAATGGGAGACTTTTTAAAAATTATCAATCATAAACCTACGGCTTCCAAACAGTATAAATCATTAGTTTTCTGTGCAGTGAGCCGGGAACCGGGTCCATAGGCCCAAGTAGTGAATCACCCTATATCACGCGGATATTGGCAATATTCAAACCGCCGCCTCCCTCCCCATCTTTGCATCGATCATCTAAAATCGCCATACTTTTAGAAACGCGTTAGGTTTTGTTTTGGGAGGATCCTGGAATGTTTTTTTTTTCGGAATTGCAGTTTCCGTATATTCTTGAAAATCACAAAATAATTCTTAGATTTTCATGGCTGAACAACCGTTTCTCCTGCTTCATATAATTTTGCATACAAGCAGTGTGGTATAACTTGCATGCAACATGCTGGATGGACACAAACAGACTGAAAAAACGTGGAACGGAACTATCCGGCTGGTTCTCAATGGCAGTTACTTGAAAATGTAATAGGGGAACTGTTCCGTTTTCCATCTCACTGTACATATATTCATCTCATCGCGATACAAAGAAATACGGGACCAATTTCGTCGCTTCTTTTTGCTAACATGCGTGCTCACAGCTGAAAAAAATCACAAAAATAATAAACAAATCAAATACCTTTTCATTGCTTTGTTTTTCGTGAGACCAATATCGGAGCTATGAGATGAAGTCCAGGAGCAGCAACCCTATGTCTTCAGTAGTCGATTTTTGACATCCCACAGATTGTTCTGTGAAAAAAATCAAGAGCTTTGTTGAAAAACGGCTGAGATCTGGGTGCTCAAAGTTGCCGCTCCACGTTTTTTTGCGAGCTTGGTACTTTTCGTTAGAAATCTTGGCTCGGTACTTCTAGTGTTAATGAGAATCGTTTCTGAACAGTCAATGAACAGTCATTAGAAAAATCATTTTTTACAAGGCATCAAATATTCAAAATGCAATAAATTCTCCCTCACTCGGTATTAAATTATTCCAAAAATTTACATGTAAATAAAAAAACGTATGTTACCACTTTTTACCTTTTTTAAATTTTTTGGGGATGATGCCTAATTTTTGTAATTACTCATAAACAAATTCTAATGAACTCCAAAATCCTGAATTGTTATCCAATCAAAAAATCATAATATAAAGCTGGTAGTAAAGAACAATGATACAGGGATGAAACAAGTTTGCATAGCCTTGTATTGTATCTTGTACAAAATATCTGTTATCAATGAAGGTGTAAGCAGTTCAGACGGGATTTTTAAGGAATAACATCTGGTGAAATCCTCTATGCTCTGCATAATGGTAGTATGACTGTGTCTTGAGTTATACTCTTGTGAATTTAACGATGATCAGATAAGAGATGAGTTTAACAGAAAAAGTTAAGAAAATTATTTTGAGCTTTTTAGTGGAATGTTTTCACCTGTCATAAGACGAGTTTGAACAATCCCATTGAATTCCACCACTTAATTGTATCCTGACAGATACGTATTTCGACCTCAACAGTAAGGCCGTCTTCAGTGTCTTGTACTTGACTCGACTTAGTCAAGTGCAAGTCGAGTCAAGTACAAGACACTGAAGACGGCCTTACTGTTGAGGTCGAAATACGTATCTGTCAGGATACAATTAAGTGGTGGAATTCAATGGGATTGTTCAAACTCGTCTTATGACAGGAGAAAAAGTTAGAAATTTCATAAACCAGGACACTGGCCAAAGGGTAACAAGTGTGCTGAGACACCACGGCTTTTGAATTAGTACACATCTAGTGCTTCGTCATTTTAATCAACTTCAACGTTCTTCTTTTCAACAGGGAAAAACTCTGTGGCCACCTGCCAGCACGTGCCGAGGGCTACTCGTGGTCCCTGGTGTTCAGCACATCGCTGCACGGATTCTCGCTGAATTCGCTGTACCGGAAGATGCACAAACTGGAGAGCCCCATCCTGATAGTCATAGAAGACACGGACCACAACGTAAGTAGTTCGCATTCATACATACCGGAGCGATCGATGGTAATGTTTCCTTTTGTTTTAGGTGTTTGGTGCCCTCACATCCTGCTCGCTGCACGTGTCCGACCACTTCTACGGAACGGGCGAGTCGCTGCTGTACAAGTTCAATCCCCACTTCAAGGTGTTCCACTGGAGCGGGGAGAACCTTTACTTCATCAAGGGCAATCCGGAGAGTTTGGCGATCGGTGCTGGAGAGTAAGTATCTTTGCGGCTATTACACTTTTAGTTTCGGATCATTGTGCAATATTAGGCGATTGCTTGCCATTATACTGGCCTGGGAAACAAAAAAAAATGTCCAATACTATTGGGTACCTCACAGGAATTTGAATCCACTGACCACAATCATTGGAATAACTTATCAGCTTTATTTTGACTTTTCTGTCTAGCGAAACCAATCAATGTCTGACTCATTGTACAAAACGATAATCTTTCGAGTTTGTACAAAAATAAATTACTAATGAACTGCCTACATAGCCGGCGATAACCTGTACGTTGTGCTCTATTGGTTTGAATGGGCTAATCACGCGTGTTACTTGTGGTTACTTCAATGCTTTATCGTGCAAAGTTTGTTTTCCATAACTCGGTAGGTGCACAATAAAGTGTTTTATTGATAATTCTTGATTCTCGGTTATCAGCGCTGTAGGCTTACAAAAGTCACATTCCTGTCAAGCACACGGCACATCGCATTAAACATTTTTTCAGTGGCTCACATAATCCAGCTGATGTACAACCTAGGAACCGCTTACACAATTATTTTTTATTTCGAAAGTATCATAGGGGAAGGAGGGGAGACTTGATCCTCCTCTGTTTTGCCGAGAATCAAAGTAATTCTGTTCTAGGGTATTTTTAGTATAGAAGCAAATTATCATTATGTAGTGTCTCATTTTTAAGATTAACAACTGTATTGATTGTACAAAACAGTTTGTGTGTTTGGACTCTCTAGAGATCTATTTAAAGGCCACGTAAAATTTGAATACCTTCTCCCAACAATGATCAAGCTTTATATTCTTTCACAGTACAAAACATCGAAACAATTTCAACTTCCTTTAACAATGTTAAAGTATTTAGATTTTAAATTGTTTACTAAATAAGGGGATACTTGATCCCCTAGTATATCCATATAAAACTATAACTATAACTAATACTAACAAAAAAAAATATAACAATATATTTATTGATTAATAAAATATTTATTGAGTAGATTTAAAAAAAATAAGGATCTCCCTAAATTCTGAGATTGCATAAACTGTCGAATTTCATAACAAAACTCGTTTATGACTACACACAGAAAATCGGAAAATATGCGAATTTGAAGGAAAAATAGTCATAAAATCAGAAAGCACATTTCTACTTTTTAACAAACCAAGTTTTCAATAATTTTAATATTCATTTTTTAATATCAGTCCAAAAAAATCGATTGTGTATTAATAACAACAACAATTTACAGAATATCACACATCAGTAAAGTTAAATTCTATTTTTCTCAGAGAGTCTGTGCGAATACCACGTGTATTTTTCAAATTTTTGGCTGTGATACATCGGAAATGAAAAAAGGGGACCAGTCTCCACAGTCTCCCCTCAAATGTGAAATGGTCGTTCCACTTCTTGGATGCTGTTTTGTAGAGGTCAACCCTATTTGCAATATCGTTATCGCCCCTAACTCTGCGCTGTTTCCAATTCGGCACTATTTCAGCAGAATTTTACGGAACTTTGCAATAACACCGAAATAATTATCTTCAATACTTCCATAATAATATTATTTACTTACGCAGGGGTTTATTCAAAATTGTCATGAATATTTGACCATATCTTTATTAGTCGTATGTACGAAGTTTATAATAACTGTGTGAATAGAAAAGAGAAGTTAAGATCAAGGTGCAGGAATTCCATAATTAACCCCGGAGTTAACATAGTTAGCTCATGGCTGTCATATTGAACATAATTTATCTCGCTAATAAAACCCATTTTTCTTAGATTACTCTTCTCATGGGCTGTGTACAGTTAGATTTTTTTCACTCTTGTTCCATTTCTCTGGCACTAATTCAAAAACGACGTGATTTCGTAAAAAATGTTTTAAACGTCGATTTGTCGAGTCAAACCCAAGTAGCCGAACCATTCCCCTTCCTGTCTGTGGGAATGTGCTATCAGATTCGATTACAAAATCACATACCTCCTATCACAGATTTTTCCTTCTCTCTGAAAGCGAAGATAGTTCCCTCCTTTGGAATTGAAACTTATTCCGGTACGGCTCTATTAAGGCTCTAAAGATTCAAGACAGTTCAGTCCACCTGTCTTACCAGTGACAGCCAGCAGATGTGGCGCGAAAGGTTTCTTTTTAGGTGCCTCGAGTTCCATCGTCGTGCAATGGAGGTTGTAAAGAAGTTAGTAATGAGTTTTATTCACAAAATTTTAAAATTGGGGACAATAGCTTTGGAGAGGCGAGGGCGAGGGCCAGAATCAAAGCACAAGCTGTTTCTTCGTAGTCTACTGCTGCGCTTCTGCGATAAGTTAAACGATGTCTGCCTCACCTTCCAATAGCACGGAGATCAAAGAGATCCCACGAAAACCAAATTAATCCACCTATCGGTAATGGTGCCTTTCTTTTGTATTATCCAAATTTGATATTAAATTGTCCAAGTTTTTGTCTGATCCTATAGGACAGGATTATGCATAGAATGCAACTTGTTGCGAGTAAGGGTAAATGCCTGAAAAAATGCAGATTTTATAGAATAAAAGTCATATTTTAGAATTTTTTCCTTCATACGGTTTTGATGTGTTTCAAGTGCTTTCTTCACATTTCTCATCAATATCCACACTAATCCATTACATATGGTCATTATACTTATGTATTTACCAAACATTGCAAGTTTAAAAACTAAACATATTGTAACAGAAAGAGAACTGAAGGCATTTGAAATTCACAGGGTGCTCCAAAAAACGTAAAATAAATATCGGGTCCTCGTTTTCACTTATTAGCATGTGTTTTGCTTTATTTAATCAGTGTTGGCTTATGACTAGGATTCTTAATGAACCCCAACATAAAAAGAACGCCAAAGTAATTTGATCTTTATGCCACATGGAAACCAATCTATTAAAATTTTCTTAGAAAACCTATTTCGAGGTTTTATAATCTTCGCAACATATCTTCTCGACTATAACACTAACATTCCTTTACACTTCCAATGAAAATTTTAACTGATCTAATAGCTCTACGTTTTTTACTAGCTAATTTAGAAAAGGCACCCTAAAAATGGTCAAAAATTTTCAGTCATATGCCTCTTTCGGCTAAAAGACATTTTCGGAGAGATGAGGGTTCGGCCAAACGACATATTCGGCCAAACAACTTTATTCATTTGGCTTTCTGCTAAACAACCCTTACCCGTTCAAACATTTATTTTCAATGAGATTTTATTTGGATTTCAACGGGAATTTAAAAAAAAATCTTTGTAATTTCGTTTTGAAGTTCTTCTTATTTCAAACGGAAAATTGTTCGACAATTTAACATGAAATGAATTACCCACTTTGATGTACTTACAGCGTCAGACTAGGAGTTTGCTTTTTAAAGTCAGTATGACGAAAGGCATCTAAGGTTGTAATTCATGAAATAAAACACCTTTATCGAAAAAGGGGTAGTAACATACACCTTCTTGCATAACTGGTACAAAATAGACATACCCCATTCGATTTTGGCAACACATTCGGAACATTTATCAATTCAATTCAATTCAATTCAATTTATTATTACATTTTTACAATACATAGATTTTCAGTCACGGTCCCTACTGAACGGTTGTTCTTTAAAAGGGCCGATGAGAATGGTAAGCAATGGAACTAGCTAATATAATAGTTATAACATTTCTAATAATATAAACATTTAAATGAAGCTAACGAGCAATAAATCTATCAATATTGTTTTTCACATGTTCTTCTAGACGACTCTTAAATTGGCTGATTGGCTGTGCGTTTTTGATGCCATCGGGGAGTTGGTTGTATATAGACGGTCCTATGTTCTGAAATCGTTTCCTTCCTATTTCAGTTCTAAACCCACTTAATTGCAGCAAATGAGCGTTCCGAGTACGGTATTGATGTATAGCAGAAGCAAACGACCAGTTATGATGCAGGTTCAAATTATTTATGATTTTGTACATAGTAAGGCATACTCGAAGAGTGAACATACCTTTTATTGGAAAAATCCTATGTTCCGTGGTATTATATAAGCTATTTGTGGGATATAGGAATGGTAATTTGTATATCGCTTTGATACATCGATTTTGCTGGACCTGGATGTCCTTAAGATACGTGTTATACGATGTTCCCCAAACAGCAATACCATATTGATACCGACTATGGATAAACGAATAATATATCTTCAGCAGCACGTGCCGCGGTACATAATTAGATAGTTTACGTAATATTCCACATAACGATGAACAGCTTGTAATGATTTTCCGGATGTGTACGTCCCACCGTAATTTACTATCAATATGCACGCCTAGATATTTAAAACTTGCCACTTCTTCAATTGTTTCACCGTTGACAATAAGTGTAGGATTGGATGAACCTTGATCTTCTGTACCGCCAAAAATCATTAGCTTAGTCTTCTTCGGATTCAGTGACAGCAAGTTATTTTCGAGATATGCCGTCAGCAGTTGCATATCAATCTGCATATCAAGGTACAAATCAGATACAGATTTTCCTTTGTAAAGAATGGCAGTATCATCGGCGAACAGTCTTGGATGGCCTAATACTCGAAGGTTGGCTATATCATTAATATAGATTAGGAATAGCAGAGGACCGATGTTGCTACCTTGGGGAACGCCGCAATTTACATTTTGATAATCACTGGAGTGTCCGGATACCATTACCTTCTGCTGTCGATCTGATAAGTAGCTTCGCAGTAAGTCATTTGCAATACCACGTATTCCATATGTATACAACTTTTTCAGGAGCATGTCATGGTTAATTGTGTCAAAGGCTTTAGACAGGTCTAGAAAAATTACTGCAGCTACCCCCTTCTGATCCACAGCACTGGCCACGTCGTCTAGAAGTTCCAGAGCGGCCATTTCCGTTGACGATCCTTGCCTGAATCCATATTGCTTTTTGTATAATAGTGCAGTACTTTCCAGAAAACAGCGTAGACGCGATGACAAGAGCTTCTCGTATATTTTGTTTATCGATGGTAGAACTGAAATCGGTCTATAGTTCGTAGGGTTGGATGGATCGCCGCCTTTGAAGATTGGATATACTATTGCTTTTTTCAAGCAATCAGGATAGATTCCGGATGATATACTGTCATTGAAGCTAGTGCAGATGATGCTGGAAAGCTCTTGTTTATACTCCTTCAGAGCAGATATCGGAAAGCCATCTACTCCGGTTGCTTTTGAACATTCAAGTCTATCGATAATGTTGGTTATTTCCACTTGTGATGCCGGTATTAAAAACATTGAGCGTACTGATGAATCCATGGTGCTAAATTTGTTGTGGTCACCATCTGAGTTGAGATTTCTTGCGACGTTTTCTCCCACTGACGAAAAGAAGCTATTGAAGGCATTTCCCAAATCATCAGGATTTGTTATTTGAAGTCCATCTACCTCAAGTATAGGAATTTTAGGTTTGCTGGACCGGTTGCCCAAGATATTATTAATTCGGCTCCACAACTGCTTGGGGTTATTCGAAGAGAAGAGCTGTTGGTAAAACTTAGACTTGGTACGTCTTTTGGCTTCTGCTAACCTTCTATTAGCATGTTCCAATAGATCTTTTATGTGTTGGTCGTTTCGGTTTCTTTTCCATCTCTGAAACAGGTTATTGGATATCCTCCCAAGTTTCCAGATATCGAAATTATACCAGGGACACACATTTTGCTTTACTTTCACCTCGACAGATATTGTTCTAGAAAAGCGTTCTTTGAGGTGGGTATAACGATTAACGATTGCTAGTATCCGCTCATTGGGCTGCATGAATAAAAGGTTGGTGGACTGAAGAAACAACCTGAAGTGAGTACTTATCTCCAAATGGTTTACGATGGACTTGGTGAGTGTTCTGTTGACTTTACCAATTGTTACATTAAAATGGGTGATAACGTAGCAATGATCACTAAGATCACAGTCTAAGGTGCTATTCGTTATGCGTTCGGAGATCTCAGTTTGACAGACGACATGATCGAGAATGTTGTTACTCGCAGGTCGTGTACAGTAAGTATTAGTTACTGTCATGTTGTACGAAGCCAGCAGTTGCAGATACTTTTGGACTTCACGCGATTCGTTGTCATTAACAGCTATGTTCATATCTCCTAGAAGAAAACAGGGATTCCTTGGATTTAAAGATGATATAAGTTGTTCCACAAACGAAAGAAAGTTTTCCGTGTCGAAGCCAGGTGGTCTGTAGATTCCATGAATGGTGATGCGAGATTGGACAGCTTGCACTACAACCTCTATATGGTGCAATCCGTTGTCCTCTGTATTGGCTTTTACGTCACAATTCAGTCCCTCCCTTATGAAAACTGCAATTCCTCCAGAAGAATTACTGCGGCACGAAAACACGCTTATATAACCAGGAATGTTATAGAACCTGCTTCTGTTTTCTTTAATCCACGTTTCACCGATTAACAATATATCAACGATAACAGGAAGATTTTTCAAAAATATACATAGAGAATCCAGTTTCTCCATACGATTCATTCCACGAATATTAATTTGTAGCATATTAACTCCAACAGAACTAACGGATGTAAATATTCCATCAGGAGATAATGCAAGAAGATTTTGAGCAAAATTGTTGAAATCCATTATATGGTAAGCCTGTACATACTGTCAGTTCGACGTCAGTTTTTTTAAGTCACCTCGCGATCGAATCTTAACAGGCAAAGAGTTTTCAGTGTGCTTTACCAATATCACCCCATCACGACCAGGCCAAATAAAGCGAAGTTTCAGCACCGATTGTTGCGTTTTTAGCTCACGGAAGATCTCCATAGAAAGAGGAGACAACTCTTCTCGTATGAATACTTTATTTGTCCAGCCATAGGGCCAACGAAATCCGGAAATCATCGAAACCGATAGCAAGCCAAAGTGCTTCTTCTTTGCAAGTAAGCGTTCCTTAGCATTGGCATTTTTAAACGTGACTCGAATTGGGTTGTTGTCTGTTTTAGTAGAAGCCAGTCTTGTGCACGAAACGATAGTTTTGTTGTCGTCGTCTTTGAACCCAATAGTGCGGCAGATTATGTTCACAAGGGATTCAGTATTTTCGTTCGGTACACGTGGAATGCCTAGAATAATGGCATTGGAGGTGAGTTGCGAGAGCCGTTGGGTATCCAATTCGACTTCCTGCTTATCGACTACATTAGACATTGCATCGGTTTTAGCGGAAAGCGTAGTTAAGGCTTTTCAAGTAGTCGTTCTCAGTGGATAACTTACTTATAACCGATTTCAACTTAACAATTTGATCGGACAGATCATCCAACTTGTTTGTTAAAAATTGCTGACTATGCTCGATATTCAGAAATATCTTCCTCGCATGTTCGGAAAGCGCATTTGAGATAAGGTCTGGCAACTCTTCGATGCTGACATGTGAATTTTGGCCCATGGTTGTAGTATTCACCAATAGATGTCGCTTGTGGAAGTTAGGCGAACAACCAGTTTTGACAACTATGAACTGTGTTGGAAATATGCCTATTGGTAATGACGTGTCAGGTTCGTACTCACACAGCGAAAGATGGAAGACGATTGCTATGCGATATCTATGATCCGCTCCAGTATTCTGGCTATGGTCTCAGCTAAGATGGCAATGTAGCAGCGGGAGCGATGATCGTCAGAAGGGGGATACCAGGATCTGAAGAGCGTCTGAAGCAGCAAGTCGATAGACCACGATTCGCGATGGTTGATGTGATGATGATTCGTTATCGGGTTGTTGACGTTGGCGGGGCAGGAGGATAAATAAAACAACAAGCAGAACGTGTGTATTTCGACAGCTGGGATAAGCAGGGATACATCCAATAACGGTATTTCTAAGCTTCACATTAACGGCATATTACAGCGACGTAGTTGTAATTCAGCAGACACGCGGCTATCAGCAGACACGCATCTCATTCCAGTTCGAGACAGCAACACGTACGGACGTGTTTTTTGCTTGCGCATTTTTTTCGAAGTGTTTTTTCTCGTTCTTTCGCTGTTTACGTTTTCGCTTGTCGCGTTGGCGTTAATTTCTCCCGGACCCGTCATGGGAGACTCGGTGGCCGATTCGGTCGCTGGAAAAGTGCCTAAGCGCACTGCTCTTGGAGGCGCGGGTAACCCCTCCAAGCAGCTTTTGCAGAGCCGCAGGTGCAACCGGAGCGGAAGGAGAAGTGCCCGCCCGTGTTTGTGAAGGGCGATCCGCCGGATTTACGACCAAAAATTCGCCAGCTGATCGCTAAGGGGCTGAAATGTACTTTTCGGCTCTGCAGCGAGGGCGTGAAAGTGATGCCGGCCAACAGGGACCATCATCAATCCGTCGTGGAGTTCCTCGAGGTCCACAAGTATGAGTACTACACTCATGACCACCCCGGCACGAAACCGCTCAAGGCCTTGCTGCGAGGACTTCACGACATGAAGGAGGAAGAGCTCCAAGCAGAGCTTGAAAGTTGCGGACTGAAGCCAGTAGCCGTCCACAAGATCGCTCGTCACGACAAGGCGAGGAAATATCGCGACCAGCTTTACCTGATCCATCTGGAGCACGGTTCCACTACCTGGAAGGACCTGAAGCTGGTTGGCGTTATAAATTACACCGTCGTTGACTGGGAGCGATATCGGCCAGTGCACCGCGATGTCACGCAATGCACCAACTGCTTCAATTTCGGGCACGGCACCAGGAACTGCCGCATGAAGCCGCGCTGCAACAAGTGTGGCGAACCCCATCCGACTGACGAGTGCGACAAAATGGAGGTGGCCGATCCCAAGTGCGCCAACTGTGGCGACAAACATCGGGCCACCACAAAGGGCTGCCCAAAGCGAGCCGAGTTCCTGGAAATCCGGAAGAAGGCTTCCACCAGGACCATTCCGAAGAAGAACCGTGTTCCTGTAATCAACGAGGTGAACTTTCCAGCTATCCCGGCTCCCCGTCGTGTGATTCCAATACTCCCACCGCTACAGCCGCACAAGCGACTGGCAGCGGCAGCTGCATCGGTCCAAGCTCCAGCATCGTCGGCACCATCCACCAGCGAATGGCCCCGCTTCCTCCTCCTGGGTTCCGTCGGCAGTCGGAGAACGAAGCCGTCCCACCGGAAGAATCTGCCCCGCTGTACACTCCGGAGCAACTGATGCCGATCTTCGCGCAGCTTGCCACTCGACTGCGCAGCTGCAAAACCGATTCGACCAGGTCTTCACACTTGGCATGTTCATCATTGAAAATGGCTGCTAGGGTGGGCCTGGTCAACTGGAACGCTTGCTCGCTAAAAGAGCAAAATAATTGAGCTGAAGGATTTCCTTGAGGAGAAGGAAATAGACGTGGCGTTCATCACCGAAACGCACCTAAAACCGGAGGTGAACGTCGACATCCCGGACTTCCGCATCGTGCGACTCGACTGGCCGACCAGGGGAGGCGGTGTGGCCATCGCTCTTCGCTACAACATCAACTGTCGTCTGCTTCCAAGCTTTCAGCTGTCATCGAGTGTCATCGAGGCCATCAGTGTCGAAATCACCACTTCTGTCGACACAATCACGCTCATCGCGGCGTACTGTCCAACGCAAGCCAGAGCCGGCGATGGATCATCGGCTGCCCTTCGGAGGGACATCGTCAACCTTACGCGGAGGCAAGGCCAGTATATCATTGCCGGTGACCTGAATTCCAACATCAAGCCTGGGGCAATAGTCGCGGCTAACGAAACGGCACCATCTGGAGCAACGATATTAAGGAAGGCCACTACACGATCCTGAGCCAAGGATTCCCCCACTCGGTTGAGTCGGTCCGGTGCCCACGCAACGCTCGACCTCTACGTAACAAACCTGAGTGACCACGTCTCGCAGCCGGTTGTATACCAGGAGCTCAGTTCGGATCACTATCCGGTGGTGGCTGAACTGGGCTCCTCGGTCAATCGGCACCAGCAGTTACGGCGGAACTACCACCGAGTGAACTGGCAGCGTTTCCAGCAGTGCGTCGATAACACCGTCGACTACGAGGTGCGTCCGGAGACGCCGGAAAGTATCGACCGCCAGCTGTGCGCTATCGAGGAGGCGATCACGGCGGCCCGAGAGAGCAACACGTACCGACGGCTCGGCAGATAAGCAACTCCTTAAACATCGATACACTCACCAAAGATTTGATTCGATTGCGGAATGTCACTCGCAGGCAGTTTCAGTGTACTGGACTGCCTGAGCTTAAGGCACGCTGCAATCGAATCACAAACATTATCAAGGCCAGAATGGTGGACCTCAAAAATAACGACTTCTCGAATAAGATCCGCACTCTCCCAGATTATGCTAAGCCGTTCTGGAAAATGACCAAAATTCTAAAATCCAAGCCTCGGCCCATTCCACCTTTGATCCCACTAGACAATAATGGCTCTAAGGATCGCTTGATAACTCCTGCAGAGAAGGTCGCTGAAATAGGTCGTCACTTCGTCAGCTCACACAATCTTGGGCAGAACATCGTCAGTCCACACGAAGCAGCCGTTAACGAGCATGCTAACAACATCCATTTGATTCCCAACGACTTCTCGGAGGAGTTGGAGATCTCAGCTGACGAATTGACGGCCTATATCAAATCGTCGAAGAACATGAAGGCCCCAGGCTTCGACAGCATCCTGAATCTCGAGCTCAAACACATGAGTGCTCCGTTCTTTGAGCACCTCTCGCTGATCTTTAATCAGTGTCTCCGGCTTAGCTACTTCCCATCGTCCTGGAAGTCAGCGAAAGTCATCCCCATCCGGAAGCCTGGGAAGGATCCTTCCTCCCCAAAAGTTATCGACCTATCAGCCTTCTCTCAGGGTTATCCAAGCTATTCGAAAAGCTATTCATCATCGGTTACTTGAGTCTGCCGAAAATCTCAACATCTTGCTCGAGGAACAGTTTGGTTTCCGACGCGGTCGGTCAACTGTACACCAACTGACCTGAGTTACCAACGTCCTCAGACGGAACAAGTTTGTCTCGAAAACATCCGCCATGGCCTTACTCGATGTCGAGAAGGCATTTGACAATGTATGGCATGATGGCCTGGTGTACAAACTACAACGCTACAATCTTCCCAGCTACCTGGTGAAAATCATCAACAATTACCTGTCGGCAAGGACATTTCCGGGTCTCAATCAGCGGAGCGAGTTCCAATGCGCACAACATCGTCGCAGGCGTTCCCCAGGGCAGTATCCTCAGGCCCTGCTTTTCAATCTGTTCACCTCCGACATGCCAGAACCTCCAGAAGGCGGCATTCTGTCTCTGTTCGCAGATGACACATCCATCGTCTACAACGGTAGAGTGATCAGAGCGCTAGTGGCAAAACTCCAACGAGGCCTGGATGCCCTGACAGAGTACCTCACCAGCTGGAAGATCTGTATCAACGCGGCGAAGACCCAGGTCATCATTTTCCCCACTCCAAATCCCTAAACTTGTTCCGCCTGGGGACTGTAAAATCATCCTCAATGGCACGACCGTGGAATGGGCCAATGAGGCCGGCTACCTTGGCTTGACCCTCGACAGCAAGCTTATTTTCAAGCAACAGGTTGACAAAACGGTGACAAAGTGTAACGTCTTGTTGAAACTACTGTACCCTTTGATCAACCGCCGGTCGTCATTGTCCCTGAAAAATAAGCTTGCTGTCTACAAGCAAATCATCCTCCCTGTGATCGAATATGGCATGCCGGTCTGGGAGAGCTGCGCTAAAACCCACCACCTCAAACTTCAACGGGTCCAAAACAAATTCCTGAGGATGATCCTCAACACCCTCCCAGGACAAGAACATCCGAGGTCCACCGTCTGGCCGGAATAAAAACCTTACATGAACGCTTTGGTGAGTGTAAAGAAAAGTTTAGGGTCCGTTGCTTGCATTCGGATCAGGCTCCAATTAGGGCGCTAGTTCCAATCTAGGTTATCAAATTTCTTATTGTAAATATTAGTGTACATAGTAGTTAGGTTATCAAATTTAAAAAAACACACAAGCGCCTCCTAAAGGCCGTCATGATATATCATATTAACACTTAAATAACAATGTAAACATAAAAATTTAAAATTGAAGTTGGAGGGCCAAGCCGGCCGAGCACTGTACATGTAAAAAATAATTGTAGAACAGAAAATGAAACAATAAATAAGAATTTTACTACTACTACGTAGTTGTAATTGATATTAAAGAGCTGGCGGTTGGTGGCGGTGGAGGAAGGTGGCGGTGAAGGAAGGTGGCGGCAGTATCGGCGGCGATTTGTATGGCGGGGCGATCTCTTGCATTAGATGCAACGGGGCATCATATTGAATGCTTATTTCCTCAGCTGATTTCACTCACTTCTATGATTTGATATGGAAATAGCACAGCACAGTAGCAGGATTTTTAGGATGTATTACAATCGACGATTGTTTATAGAGTTTAACCAGAACTACTTTATGTTCAGTTTAATCAAAGTTAATTGCCTTTGTTCCGGAAAACTTAGATGTGAATATTATTTCGCCATCCTTAACGCAAATTTTCTCCACCAATGACCTCAAAATGCAAAACATTCTAAATGTTCTGTAGATCACGAAATCTTATATATAAAAATGAAATGGTCTGTGTTCGTATCCGCATAACTCTAAAACGGCTAGATGGATTTTTTTCATTTCTTCAGCAGAAACATTCGTTACAGTTTCCGACGGGTTTATATGATATTTCCTATTGCGAAAATTACGAGTAAAGTTGAGCAAATCGTGAAAAACTAAAATTGTGATTCCTATGCGAACTTTTCATGGTCAGTTCGGAACGCACATTCTCGCCTACTATGCAGGACAACGTCTGCCGGGTCGACTAGTTATGGGATAAAACTAATTCTTTTCTAGTAATTCTGATTTAATTATGATTATAAATTATTCCTATTTCATAGAAACATGGCGTTTGAGTTGCAAGCATCTTGGTTTTACCACCTCCTCCCCCGTGATTCACCATCCTGTTGTGGCTCCGTTGAAATGAATGTTTCGAACAGACGATCCCTTCAGTATTGAAATGTAAAGTCGAATGTATTTCGAAACTAAACACGTTTTGCCTTTCTCGTATACTAAGTATACGTAAAGGCTATATGATCGCTCCAAAAACAAACTTTTTATAGAAGGCCCGGAGACCCATAGTGTTATATACCGATCAACTCAGCTCGACGAATTGAGGTGATGTCTGTGTGTGTGTGTGTGTGTGTGTGTGTGTGTGTGTGTGTGTGTGTGTGTGTGTGTGTGTGTGTGTGTGTGTGTGTGTGTGTGTGTGTGTGTGTGTGTGTGTGTGTGTGTGTGTGTGTGTGTGTGTGTGTGTGTGTGTGTGTGTGTGTGTGTGTGTGTGTGTGTGTGTGTGTGTGTGTGTGTGTGTGTGTGTGTGTGTGTGTGTCTGTGCGCACCCTCCCAAAAAAAAATGTCACTCATTTTTCAGATACTTATCCTTAACCGATTTGCATTTGCAAGTTGCATTCGACGCAGGATACTCTTTCATTGTTCCCTATTGAAAATTGGTCAGATCGTACTATGGGCTCGGAAGTTATGGCCAAAATACCACTTTTATATAGAAAAATTGAGTTAAAAAATGTCACTCATTTTTCAGGTATCTATCCTTAACCGATTTATTCGCAACAAGTTGCATTCGACGCAGAATACTCTACCATTGTTTCCTATTGAAAAATGGAAAGATCGGACTATGGGCGCAAGAGTAATGGCCAAAATACTATTTTTATAACGCACGAGAAAGGCACCATCACCGCTAGGTGGATTAATCAGGGTTTTTAATGAGTAAAGTAGTGTATTACACAGAACTGATTCCAATTTTCATCCGTGAAGCACTCTCAGCGGTAAACAAGGCTAATTATGTGTTTTACTGCACATAGCAATATGCAATATTTTCTGCTCTGGTAGTGAGAAACTCAATTGCTGAATCAATTTTAGCTTCATTATTCAGGCTAAAGCTCCCTGAATGTAGTCGATGGATGTTGGAGTTTGTAGCCGGCAAGGAGCGATCCGTCCTTAAAAGCACGTGGCTTAAGGGCCACTCCACAAGGGAGACCACGGCCCAAGTTAAATTGCCCGGATGAGGCTCCCAAAGGGCGAGTCCATTAATTTCCCAGACGAACAGACGACCATTGCCATTCTTACGTTGAAACCAGAGGCAACCACATGTGTACAGCAACGGATTTTAGGAGTGTGTTCTGCGGCAGAAGATGATAGGCTAACCTAACGGTAAAGGTTTCTGGAAGCTGATCTGATGAATAGTTGTTAAGTTTTTTTTGGCTTCGCCATATCAAGAAATTTATTTGAGAGGACAAAGTCTAAAGTTGAGGGGTCTCTACGTCTAGTTAGGTGATGCATGTAGAAAGTCGGAAAATGAATGAAAAAGTAATGAGTAACTGCCCCTATGTTGGGGGCCCTCCTTAGCCGTGCGGTAAGACGCGCGGCTACAAAGCAAGACCATGCTGAGGGTGGCTGGGTTCGATTCCCGGTGCCGGTCTAGGCAATTTTCGGATTGGAAATTATCTCGACTTCCCTGGGCATAAAAGTATCATCGTGTTAGCCTCATGATATACGAATGCAAAAATGGTAACCTGGCATAGAAACCTCGCAGTTAATAACTGTGGAAGTGCTTAATGAACACTAAGCTGCGAGGCGGCTCTGTCCCAGTGTGGGGATGTAATGCCAATGAGAAGAAGAAGAAGAAGAAGAACTGCCCCTATGTTTCAATTTTTGTATTGAGCATCTGGAAATTTTGTATGGATCATCACACTTCATGCAACCCGTCTACCCCTATAAGCGTTTCGACCAGATCATTTTGGTTAAAAAAAAGGGACAAACGCACTTGCAAAACTGGACATTTCAAAAATCCTTGTGAGTAAATTCAAGAGCTGTGAAAATTTCAAAATTTATGAGCTTAATTTTTATTTTCCGTGTAAAAAGTTAGAGAAAATTTTCAGAGTGAATCATTCACCATCAGTTAGTTGTGGAAAAATACTACAAATAATTCACTCGTCTTCTTGTTCTTCTTATTGGCATTACATCCCCACACTGGGACAGAGCCGCCTCGCAGCTTAATGTTCATCAAGCACTTCCACACAGTTATTAACTGCGAGGTTTCTAAGCCTGGTTACCATTTTTGCATTCGTATATCATGAGGCTAACACGATGATACATTTATGCCCAGGGAAGTCGAGACAATTTCCAATCCTAAAACTGCCTAGACCGGCACCGGGAATCGAACCCAGCCACCCTTAGCATGGTCTTGCTTTGTAGCCGCGCGTCTTACCGCACGGCTAAGGCCCCAATTCACTCGTCGAAGGGCGCGGAAAAAACACGAAGGAACATTATTTACATTAACGCATTATTGAAAAAAAAACTGAAATTTTTAATCAATTCTTGAACATGGATCAATATCAAAAACTTTCCCAATCCTGAACAATTGGAAATAACAAAAAAAATAGTCAAAGTACCCTGTCAAAAGGCATTTGCGAGAAGAGCAATAAGGTAGGATTATAGATTTTTCGAGCTTAAACCCTTTTGCATGAATATAAGTGAGGGAAAATCTGCGGATAAGGATAACAAGAATCTCAACAAGAAAATAACATGCTTAAATGTAAAATCTAATCAATTCACAGTACTTTTTGATCGAAATTGATTTGGTTTTCATGGGCTTCTGAAAGGGCGGGACTCATGCAATTTCGTCGCTAAAAGTAAAACAAATCCCGGCTAATTTATAGGCTGGTTTACAGCTCAGACTCTCGGAAATTTGATCTGATCTGTGAACTAGCCTTAAAGTACGTGAGGACCGTAATCCAAACAAACTTTCCCTCGGTTTGTATCTGCCTCAAACTCGATTTGTTCAACTGATTTATAATTTATAATATTGTCGTCGTTTTGCCTTTCTCGTATACAAAGTATACGTAAAGGCTATATGGCTCCAAAAATGAACTTTTTATAGGATGCCCGGAGACCCATAGTGTTATATACCGATCGACTCAGCTCGACGAATCGAGGTCTGTGCGTGTGTGTGTGTTTTTTTTTCTCCTAAGCAATGGAGGCGGAATCTGCTCAACAGACATCCTGGGTTGTCCAGGAAGTGCGGGGTTAGGGACCATCTCCAACAGCAAACGAGAGAGGTAGGACTACATCCCCGACCCGCTAAACCGTTTCCATTACCGCCAAGCCCATAGTCCCTTCGGTACAATCAGAAAGTAATGCTTAAAAGGGGGGCCAGTGCATGACGCACCCTCGAGGTTAGCTGCGTGTCCTTGCAGCGTCGAACATCGTGACTCGCTTTTTTAAAAGAACACCATGGTATCGTGGTGCATTGCCGGCTTTCCAGGTGGCCTTACCACGTCCTATGTCCTCGGAAGGTTGGAAGGGTCGACTTCGCGCCTGCTTCCCTCTGCACGACTGGTATCAAGAATGATGATGCCGCGTGCACCCCAAATTGACCTCTCTGCGACAGGGTCTATTCGCCAACACACAGAGGGACTTGCCAACGCGGTGCCTACTCCTGCCCCAGCCTTGACGAGGACCCCTTTCCGTCCTCGGGCTCGGAACCCGCCCGGTTGACCGACGCCGCGAAAGCGACGATACCATGTTGTTCTTCGCGCGGCCACTTGTTCGATAAAAGCATGTGGTCACGCATTGCGCGAAAACGTGGGCACACGAACAACGCGTGTTCCGCCGTTTCCTGCTGCGTTACCTGCACTGTGAATTTGCAGCACGCTTAAACGCCAGGCACATCGAACCCCCCATGGGGTGCTTGCTGTTCACAGTTTTGCTGGAACAAATCAAATAATTGGGAGGGTTCGTGCAGCATTGTACCTTATGTCCCTCCAATCCGCAGCGTCGACAGAGCTTGCTTCTGTCAGGGCCTTTGCAGTCCCATTGCTTGTGTCCCGGTTCCAGGCACTTGAAGCAAAGTTCGGGTTGCTCGTATATGCCCACAGGGCACACTGACCATCCCATCTTGACGCTTCCTAACTTGACTACCTTGGAGGCATCCCATGCAGATAGCCGAACCAATGCTACCTGCGTCCCTGCCGGACCTTTTCGTAGCCGAACGGCTGCGGTGGGCGTCTCCACTTCACACTGTCGCCGCAGTGCCGTAACGAGCTCTTCGACTTTGGTGATCTCGTCCAGGTCTTTAACCCTTAGATTCACATCCGTCGTGAGTGCCCTCACCTTGACCGTCTCGCCTAGGACTTCCTCCGCCAACTTCTTGTAGGCTCGAGGATCATCTCGCCCGTCCGTGTACGTCTTATTCGACGTACGTCGGCGCCGAGTTCACCGAGCACTCCTCATCGCCTTCAAGACGTCCGAGTACTTAGCCTCGTCCGTCTTGATGACTAGAGCATCGCCCCTGGAGCGATTGGCGCCTACCCTAGACTTCTTGCTACCCTCATTCGCCTGGGCCTTCTTTTCGGCCCTTGACGTCTTCGGTTTCCTCTTGTTCTTGACCAGGGTCCAGGAGGCGTCATCCTCCTCTATTTCCCTGGTCTGGTGCGGCTGAGAGCTCTCAGCCTGCCGTAACCCCTTACCACCGTCTTTCCTGGGTGGACGGACCATTCCAGGTTCTTCCTCCCCCGGTTTTGGAGGTACCTTGCCGGGATTCAGCTTCCCAGCCCCATTACCCTTGTTCGGGGTAGTAACCCCTCGCGTTTTGGATCGGCCCCCAGGGAGCTCATCCCCTGGAGACTGTCTCCCTCGTTTTTGAGTCTGCTCCGTTGGAGCAGTCACCCCCGCCGTGCCCGCGAATACTTGAGCCTCAGTACTTTTGAGTACTGCAATCGAAAGCTTTCATGTTTTTCTGTCGAATGCGCTATTCAAATTAATTCATGAAAAAAATGTTACTTAGGTCTTTTTGAAAAGTTAAGGTATATATTTATCATGGGGTATAGACCAGTGCATGATGACGTAGGTTGATAGTTCACAGAGCTTGTTTACAAGTCTCTGGAGCAGCTTCCGGAAAAACTGTTTTGCGATTAATTAAGAATATTTATGTCTGCTGTGGTTGATTTATGGTAGGAATCAAAGCATATCGAACGCATATTGAACGAAAATTACGGATTTTTATTTCCAGCTGATGGTTTTTAATTCTAACACCTTGTAAACAAGCTCTGTGAACTGTTCCGGAGACGAGCCAGCCTCGGGCTGCAAGTTTCCTAAATAAAGACAAAAAAAAAGCTGTCAAATAATTGAGGTTAAGTCTTAAGACACTATTATAAATTCAGTAGAAAACCGAGTTATAGCCGCTATTGAAATTGGATTTTTCTCACAATCCATACGTTAAACCTAATTTCGAAAGTAGGGTAAAATGCCCAATAGTGGACCCCCTAGTAGCGAAATTTTGCTCTTCCTGGCATAAGGAGGGGAAATTTTTAAAATATTAATTCTGCGTGATATCTAATATCAAGCTCTGCATCTCCTCTTCACGATACGTACATGAAACACGCAAATACTCAACGTTATTCGTTGAAATTAACATTTTAAAGTCTGACTGAATTCGCCCTATAATAGACCCCCGGGGGGTCCATAATAGGAAATTGCTTCCCTATAGTCGACACTTCATTTGATTTTTATGTTCCGTTTCGGGACGTTCTTCTTCCCTATTATGGACCCCCCAAAATATTCCTATAATGGACACTCTCGTGTTTATTTTTTATAGAATTGTAAAAAATCATCTATTTTTATTTTCCATAGCATTTTCCATGCATGTAATCAAATCATAGCACTGTAAGGTAGGTTCTCCCGATGGAATTTCATAGCAAAATGTTTACATTATGCTGTAATAATGCAAAAATGGCTGGAGGGTCCATTATTGGTTGGGGGTCCACTATTGGGCACTTTACCCTAGTGCGCTGTATAGCACATCACCAAATGAAAACAGCGCACCACTTCCAAAGTTAGGTTTAACGTATGAATTGTGAGAAAAATCCAACTTCGTTAGCGGCTATAATTCGGATTTGCACTGAATTGATAATATAAACAAAGACAGGAAATGTTCCAATTGGAATTCCAAATTTACTGTCAGTGTCATTTCAATCGAGCGAGAGATCTGTCATTCCAAAAAACCGCGCATAACATTTGGGAAGGGCTATTTCAATTATCACAAATACACATGCTTTAATTATTATGTTGATCATTTGGAGCAAATCAACCGCAACAAATAATTGAAAATAAAGTTCACTCGTTTATCGTGAATTCACAACCCGATTTGGTTTGGTAAACGCGTTACAAACTCAATATTGTTGTATAATGAAAATCTTATAGACCAATTTGAAAAGTTTATGCAGCATCAGCAGTGTTGCGCATTCGGGGTTGCCGGTTGATTTGTTTGTTCAGGGATCAGATGTCGCGTCTTTGTGTATAGTGTCTTTATTTAAGTCAAGATCTTGCATTGGTCTATAGCCTCCCGAATCAATTCTCTATCATGACAGCTTGCGAAAAAAGTCTCTCGCCGTATGCTACATATCGTATATGTATACAGAGATGATAAGTGAGACTAGTGAGAGACTTGTTCATTCTCTTCAGGATTCAATCCCTGCTCTTGCTAAAAGGAAAAATGCAAAGAAATGTTGCCATTACTCATGCTATGATCATTGCAGAATGGTTAGTATTGCTCGAATGATCCCATTATCGAAAATAATTAAAAAAAAGCAGATATGTCCGGTACATAGTGTGGGTATAGCATGCTGGCCTTTAGGATCGGTAGGTCGGTCCAAGACTTAGTTCTACCATTGATTCTCCAAAGACTTTTGTCGTTTTTTTGGAAGAACATGCTGCAGTACTTCTCTGGCCTGTTAGGTGCACTACAGTTATTCCTTTTATTCCCAATTCCATAACTAATCTTCGTTTTTATTCTTCTCCTTACAGCGGAAA
This sequence comes from Armigeres subalbatus, assembly GCF_024139115.2. Classification (NCBI taxonomy): domain Eukaryota; kingdom Metazoa; phylum Arthropoda; class Insecta; order Diptera; family Culicidae; genus Armigeres; species Armigeres subalbatus. The sequence goes on along the minus strand of NC_085141.1, from coordinate 125,081,312 downwards.
GTTCGGTCTCTGGCTGGACGGTGATCTGAACCAGGGTCGATCGCAGCACTGTAGCACGTACTCAAACGAGCCATTGGCGCCACAGGAGGACTTTGTTATCAAAACTCTCGAATGCTGGGCATTTGTCTAAGAAAAACGGAAACAAAACAAAATCGAGTGGCGAGCCCCCTTATGATGACAGGGGCGCAGTGTGTGAGTGTGTATTGTGAGCTGGTGCAAGAGTGAGTTTGTGCGACTTTTGTGGGTGTGTGCATGTGTTCGAGACGGAGTCGCATTGCTACAAGGGCTGAGATAGACATTAGTGCATAATTGTTAAGAAGCATATATAAATGTAATTGTAACTGTAAATCGAACTTGCAGATATGAGGAAAATATAATTAAACTTTTAGAGAAAGCGCTACTTTTAAGAAGAACACTATAACGATGGATTCTAGAGCAAAACGAAAGATGAAGATTGTGTAATAGACGTTAAAAGCAACACATGAACCATTTATAATGTGAAGAGAATTTATTAGTGCAACCGCAACGTACGTTTTGTGGATAGAGACGGTACGAGTGTAGGAAGCAAAGGTTGCACCCATATGGAGGGGTAATATGAGTTCTTAGCTTTAAGGAGTGAGCCTCCGGTATAAAGAGGGGCCCGTTGTTAAGAAAATATATATTTATAAACATAACAAGAGTAGCAAAAGTTAAAATTTGCAATCCAACTCTGAAGAGGACGGTTCATAAATATTAGTAGACGCCACTGGAGGATGCATTTGTCAAGTGCTCCGAAGGCTTAGCCAGATATACTAAAGATACCCTCATACAAACATTTGTACTTTTGGCGGAGTTCTTCTCTCTTTCTCCTTCCGTCAATCGCTTTGTACAAACCCCAAGGTGCAATACGAAGGCTGTTTGAGAGAAAGATTCTCCACTATCCTCAAAGCAGAATCCAACTCTTGTACGCGCATATGTTGATTAACCTCTCTATATATTAGTGCAAATAACGAATTAACAAATGCAAAGTCACCGAAAGTAATTACAGAAGATAACTAAACAGCAGTTTATGCTGCAGCTTCGTAATCACCCATTAAACAAAGCATATAGGAAAAATATACTAACGATAGTAAGCAAGAAAGGAAGCACATGATGCTTAAACAAACCAACAACACACGTAAAATGATGATTGTGTTAGAAGTAAAATGTTCAAACTTAGAGACTGCTTTTCATTTGTTAAAAAAGAAGAAAAACTGTTGTGACAAAAGTAGACGAAGAAGTCAACGTAAAACACTTTGACCCTCCCAAGAAACCGAAACACAAAAAACACGCATACACCAATCACCACGAGGAAGCCACCCTTAGGATGACCCACCCATCCTTTGGTGCTGCTCCTGTCCACGTTGCACGTTGAAGTCACATTTCTGTGCTGATAGAAGAGTAAATTCGTTCGAGTCATCACACAATGTTAGACAATAAACACAAGCCAGCCGTTCATCGGAATTAAAAGTATATAGCACGAATATTGAGCAAACGTATTATATTTCGCCAATGCATGTCAATTCAAAAATCGAATGAAGTAAAGGGAGGCGAAGAGTTCAAACGAACGTACCAGAGTGATCAGCGTCGTCGTGGTGGTTTGTAAATGAAACTAAATGGATAGTTGCAGGGTTTTGTTATTAGCAGAATCAAAATTGGATATTGTTTTGCTGCTAGAATTCGTTATTTTTTTATCGCATATGTTTATTATTTGTTCAAACTCGTCCTGGAAATATGACAGAAATGATAACAGGTCCCGGGGTGCGTGAGCCATCTCGGGAATCGCCCGAACGATAAGAACGTGCACTTTCTTTGTGCTTTAGTTTTAGGCATATTGTTTTTAATTTATTATATTTTTAAATATTCTACATCCATATTAAACTTATACACGTCTTATTTATATGTAAAAGTACTGTGGAAGAGCAGATTTTTAGTTTCAAAAGTCATAAGAGTCAACAAGTTACAATGAATCCATTTAATCCAACACAACACTCCACGAAGAATTCGCGCAGAAGCAAAACACACGAATAGACAACAAACAGTAAAAGCAGGACCGTTTCGGCACTAACCAGTCGTTACGGGAGTAGATTACACTTTTTTTTCTGTGGTAGGCGTACCTAATTAACACAAAAAGAAAATCAAGTTGTTGTAATTCATTAACACGTTTTACATGTGAAACTATGGTAATAAATGAAGCAAACAGTGATTACATCTATTGCCATCTTGAGTCGTTTATGCATTTATTGAGTTGTTTTTTCCCTTCTGTATCATTCAATTAGAAAGAACATCTATCCTTGGTTGGTTTGGCTCATTCCATCTACATACCGACGTACACACGCAAAGACATACGCACCCACAATATTGAAGACAGACAGTCATCTCATTGCCTTCACTGCATGCCGGTTTCGTTCTCATTTAGACTTGATTGCTTTCTCATGTTGTCGCCACCACTGGTGGTGTTGTTTGTTTGCAAATGCAGGTTGAAGTGGTCGATAGAGTAGTTTGAACTGTAAGCAGGACCGGAGTGGGCGCCAAGTCAACCGAGAATGGCTCAGCGTGAGAAAACCGTGAATAAAGTGGTTTGGGAAATAGGTCTGACAATTTGCTACTAATGTGGAACAGTATTCTCCAGTATTCTTGCGAACAAAGGCGTAGGATTGTCAATCCGGAGATGGCGAGCTCGATTCTCGGTCCGAAATACTCGGGGTAATGCTAAGAGAGCTGGCCAAAAGTTGAGAACAGGCCAGGTTCCGGTTGGAATGTGCAGCCATTGAAGAAAAAAGAAGTGGAACAGTATTCAAGCCTCATGACTCTCGTGTCAAAAGAAAATTGTCAGCGCATTGTTCGTGTTGCTCCGCTATTGATCAATTTCCTATCGATAGTCTGCTGTTCTTGACTGGTCTGGAGCGAAGAAATTCAATGTTTCCTTGGAAAATTGTTGCTCAGTGGGATCGGAGTCGGAGCGTAACAAACGTCGATTCATGATTACTCGGTAATAGTAAAGCCGATACTCACGAAGGTGTTTATTGCGAGCCTAGGCAGCTTCCTTTGATAGATGTCCAAAAGCGCTTGTTTGATGACTACGGCTCCGTTAATGAGGATTTTGTATAGTGTCGGTGACATAGGATTCCATTTGTACACATTCACATAAAGTTGAGTCGTTTCTAGAGCATAGAAAGCAAACTTTTTCCCTTTCTCGCGCAACTATCATTTCACTCCAAAATCGAACTTTTTATAGAAGGCTGGGTTACCCATGATTTTGTATATCAATCGACTCAGCTCGTCGAGCTAAACAAATGTCTGTCTGTCCGTGTGTATGTGTGTGTGCACACGAAAACCAAAAAACATTTATGCTTGTTCGGCGTCTCGAATGACTCGAGAAATGTCTATTTCGACACGTCCGTGTAGTTTAAATGGGAGTAAGAGGTGTGCGTTACCGCCGCCAACAGTTTTGACACGCCGCCGCCGCCGACATTTTTGCATCGGCGCCAATCAAATTAAGAAGAGAGAAGTTCGCAGATTCTTGAACGGAGGCTCCCCAGTTTCTTGAAAGGAGACTTCCGAGCCTCTTGCAAAGAGGCTTCTGAGCCTCTTCAAAGGAGGCTCCTGAGCCTCTTGAAAGGCGGCTCCTGAGCCTCTTGATAGGAGGCTTCCGAGCCTCATGGAAGGAGGCTTCCGAGCCTCTTGAAAGGAGGCTTCCGAGCCTCTTGAAAGGAGGCTTCCGAGCCTCTTGAAAGGAGGCTTCCGAGCCTCTTGAAAGGAGGCTTCCGAGCCTCTTGAAAGGAGGCTTCCGAGCCAATTGAAAGGAGGCTTCCGAGCCTCTTGAAAGGAGGCCTCCGAGCCTCACGAAAGGAGGCCTGAGCCTCTTGCAAGGAGGCTTCCGAGCCTCTTGCAAGGAGGCTTCTGAGCCTCTTGCAAGGAGGCTTCCGAGCCTCTTGCAAGGAGGCTTCCGAGCCTCTTGCAAGGAGGCTTCCGAGCCTCTTGCAAGGAGGCTTCCGAGCCTCTTGCAAGGAGGCTTCCGAGCCTCTTGCAAGGAGGCTTCCGAGCCTCTTGCAAGGAGGCTTCCAAGCCTCTTGCAAGGAGGCTTCCGAGCCTCTTGCAAGGAGGCTTCCGAGCCTCTTGCAAGGAGGCTTCCGAGCCTCTTGCAAGGAGGCTTCCGAGCCTCTTGCAAGGAGGCTTCCGAGCCTCTTGCAAGGAGGCTTCCGAGCCTCTTGCAAGGAGGCTTCCGAGCCTCTTGCAAGGAGGCTTCCGAGCCTCTTGCAAGGAGGCTTCCGAGCCTCTTGAAAGCAGGCTTTTTTTTTCCCCTGTTGGGTATTTTAATCACTGCGACCATTTGTTAGATCTATTGTGATATATGCCCCATTTCATATAGCTTTGTCAAGTTGACGCATCATTGCTATGTAGAGCAATTGCATCACCTTGACTACCAGCGTCTTCCCAATACGGTATTATGGTTCTGATGAATCGCACTACCAAATTGGGACTTGTTCTCCAAACTTCAGAGGGTTCTATCAGCCCCATGTTGAAGAACTGTAATCTTTTTCTAAAAATGCCGGACAATGGCATAACAGATGTTCCGAGTCTTCCACATGTATACCGCAGAAGCGACATACATCATCTTGAAGTTTTCCTAGCAGCTTCAAGTGATAACGGCTCGGGCAATGGCCTGTTACAAGACCTGTATATTTGAAAGATCTAAGATTTTGCGAGTGATAAATACGTTTGGTGTGATGAAACGTTTAGACTGCCTCGCAATCAAGGTGTTCTTCCAAATGTCCTCTATTTTTGAATGTTCCCAAGATTTCAGTTCCATTCTAAGAGAACACGCAGATACACCACAAAAAGGTTCTGGACCTATGAATTGTCGAGATAAACCAAGTCTTGCCAGCATATCAGCTTGTTCATTGCCTTCAATGCCACAATGAGCAGGCTTCCGAGCCTCTTGAAAGGAGGCTTCCGAGCCTCTTGAAAGGAGGCTTCCGAGCCTCTTGAAAGGAGGCTTCCGAGCCTCTTGAAAGGAGGCTTCCGAGCCTCTTGCAAGGAGGCTTCCGAGCCTCCTGCAAGGAGGCTTCCGAGCCTCTTGCAAGGAGGCTTCCGAGCCTCTTGCAAGGAGGCTTCCGAGCCTCTTGCAAGGAGGCTTCCGAGCCTCTTGCAAGGAGGCTTCCGAGCCTCTTGCAAGGAGGCTTCTGAGCCTCTTGAAAGGAGGCTTCTGAGCCTCTTGCAAGGCAGCTTCCGAGCCTCTTAAAAAGCGGCTTCCGAGCCTCTTGCAAAGAGGTTTCTGAGCCTCTTGCAAGGAGGTTTCTGAGCCTCTTGCAAGGAGGCTTCCGAGCCTTTTGCAAGGAGGCTTCTGAGCCTCTTGAAAGGAGGCTTCTGAGCCTCTTGAAAGATGGCTTCCGAGTCTCTTGAAAGGAGGCTTCCGAGCCTCTTGAAAGATGGCTTCCGAGCCTCTTGAAAGGAGGCTTCCGAGCCTCTTGAAAGGAGGCTTCCGAGCCTCTGGAAAGGAAGCTTCTGAGCCTCTTGAAAGGAGGCTTCCGAGCCTCTTGAAAGGAGGCTTTCCTGCCTTTTGAAAAGAAGCTTCCGAGCCTTTTGAGAGGAGGCTTCCCAGCCTCTTGAAAGCAAGCTTCCGAGCGTCTAGGAACGAGGCTTCCGAGCGTCTTGGAACGCAATAAAAAACGCCACGCCGATTCACGCCGCCGGCTGAAATAGTTATCGGCATGACGCCGAAAACGACGTCGCCGCCGACCAAAATTATGACAAGCGCCGCCGCCGACGATTTATGGACTGGCGCACACCTTTAATGGGAGGTATCGAGATTTGTCACTTCATGCGAGACGCCTTACCTCATACGAGACGGAGAATAAGCACAATTAGACCGCTTTTGATATAGCAATTCTTAACCGATTTCCTCGCAACAAGTTGCATGAGCATTTGACGGAGGACAAACTCTAGTTGATCACTATTGAAAATAATCACGATCGGCCATTACCTTCGAAAGTTATGAAGAAAATGATATATCGAACCATATAAGATAGTTTGATTGATTCGTTATAAAGCGGTTGCAACAGCCTTAAGATAGGCAATTATTTTTTACATGTACCGCACTAAGGCGAATCCAAACGATTGCATCGTGAAAGGCATCATCGCTAGGTGGATTAATCTGTTTTTTTTTTTATCAATATTGTACCCATTGGATATCGTCTCAAGTATTTCCTTGAGCCTGTCAATAAGTGCAACATCTACGGCAGTGATTTGTGCAACTTTGCTTGATTCAGAGAAAAAATTTCGGGACATGCTTTCACCGTTGCTGCTACCGGCCCCAGCTTCAGCCTTATCCGCATATAAACAGAGTTTCGTCTTATTCGACTCTATATTTGCTTGCCATTTCTTGATAGGAAGTTTGCCTTTTGAAAAATTATTTTAATCAATCTTATTATTATGCTAGTAATATCGAAAGTACAAACTGGTAGCTTTCATGATATGGTGAAATGCCTGGATGTTTCGTCACATATTTAACACCTCATAGTCGTAACGGTACTTGTAGCCACGTTGCACATCTTACCGTTAACCACAGGTGGTATGGCATCAATAAATGTGCGATTTTAGTTAAAATTCCTGTCGACAGCCGAGTTTCAATTAGAGATGGGCAAATCGGATTACCTACCTGTGCGATCCGGAATCGTCCCGCTCAACAAAGTGAACTAACTCACATGAACCGTTCATTCGTTCACTTCATTTGATTAGGGATATTTAATCAGTCAAAATACAAACACCAAAAGTATGGAATCCTGTAATTTGTTTTATTAATGACAGTGTTACAAAAAATTATACCTGATTCACATTTATAAACATTCTTTAAGCCACTCTTCTCGATGACAGTTTACTTCGCTTCTCACACACCACTTGTCTAGCTTCGGAGAAGCTTCGCTCACATGGAACCGATGTTGCCGGGATAGCTAGGCGTGTCAACATGATCCGGTAGAGCTTAGGATAAATGAGCTTTCTGGATTTCCACCACAATAATGGATCATCTGTTCTCGACACATATGGTTCGGGTAAATACTTGTCTAACTAGCTTCAGACTACAAGCAGCAGCCGGATCTTGATTCGTCTGAAGTCTACTTATGTTTTCATCGAAATTCTTCCACAGGGATGACTTACTAGGGGAGGAAGGATGTGTACATCGTATCTTTTCATCGTTTGACGATTCTATAATTATTTGCATTGCATTCGATAGATTCTAAATTTTTCTCTTCCCCAAAATCTTGTTTTTTGAAGCGAGGATCCAGAAAAAATGACTGAGCAATCAACTCGTTAGATTGGTAAGCCCGTCAACATGTTCAGCAACCAATTTCTTGACGCTCGATGGAACAGCCCCGTTGCTTTGTGCTTTGTTTTGTTCATTAATAATATGAACGAGCACTGAGCTTTTGGAAAGAGATAAAATTTTCTCTCAATAAGTGACTTCATAAAATATGTTGAGTACTTTGCTGCTGAGATACAATCGATTCAACATGTCATGTGTGGAATTCCATCTCGTTGGGCAATCTTGCTTTAGCCTAAGAGGATCCATTCCGAGTTTGAGCTGCATAACTTCCAATTTTGAAGATGCTTTTTGCCTTTCTCATATACAAAGTATACGTAAAGGCTATACGTTCGCACCAAAAACAAACTTCTCGGAGACCCATAGTGTTATATACCAATCGACTCAGCTCGACGAGTTGAGGTAATGTCTGTTTGTGTGCGTGTGTGTATGTGTGCGAACCAAAAGAGCAAAAAGTCTAGCTCATTTTTTTGCACTTACCCTCAACCGATTTCTTCGCAACAGATTGCAATCGACGCAGAATCCTGCCCCATTGTTTCCTATTGACGCAAGACGCTCCGATCGAATATAGTTCGCCGCCATATCAAACAGACTTCATCAGCGACGTTATGACTCAAAACATTTTCAAGTCGTCGGCATACATTAATTTTGAAGATTTTTTCAATTCGTTGCATAAATCGTTCACAAAAAGCACGAAAAGTAGGGGCCCAAGGTGGCTTCCTTGTGGCACCCCAGACGTAATACGGAAAGCAACCGATATAACTGTCCCAAGTATCACAGATGCCCAGCTGCTGTCGAGGTATGAAGCGATTCGAGTGACTAATCAATCAGGGAAGCCGATTCTTCTCGATCGAAAGCCTTCGAAAGGTCCACATACACATAATTGATTTGTTGTCGCCTTTCTATACTGTCGATTAGCATAGACACATAACTCGAAGAAGAGTCGTTTGGCCGAAACTCATTCGACCGAAAGCCATTAGGCCGAGAGTCATTTGACCGAATAGTATATTTGCTTGAATAGGACTTTTGGCCGAATAGGACATTTGGCTGAATAGGACATATGACCGAATAAGACATTTCATCGAATAGGACATTTTCCCGAATAGGACTTTTGGCCGAAAAGGACATTTTCCCGATTAAGACCGATTAGGACATTTGGCCGTATAGGACATATGGCCGAACAGGACATTTGGCTGAACAGGAAATTTGGCCGAATAGGACATTTGGTCAAATATGGCATTTGCTTGAATAGGACAGAAAAGAATAGGTCTTTTGGCCGAATAGGTCATTTTTCCAAATAGGAAATTTGACCGAATAGGTTATTTGGCCGAATACGACATTTGGCCGAATAGGACATTTGGCCGAATGGATCATTTGACCGAACAGGACATTTGGCCAAACAGGACATTTGGCCGAATACGACATTTGGCCGAATACGACATTTGGCCGAACAGGACATTTGGCCGAATAGGTCATTTTCCCGAATAGGAAATTTGGCCGAATAAGACATTTCACCGAATAGGAAATTTGGCCGAATAAGACATTTCACCGAATAGGACATTTTCCCGATTAGGACTTTTGGCCGAATAGGACATTTGGCCGAATAGGACATTTGGCCGAATAGGACATTTGGCCGAATAGGACATTTGGCGGAATAGGACATTTGGCCGAACAGGACGTTTGGTCGAATAGATCATTTGGCCGAATAGGACATTTGGCCGAACAGGACATTGGGCCGAACAGGTAATTTGGTCGACACCTCATTTCTTACCCCTCAGAATTTCAGAAATTCATTCGAAAACTTTTAGAATTCCTTCGAAAATTCCTTTCAGAATTCCTTTGAAAATACCAATGGAAAATCCTTCAAAAATTTCTATAAGAATACATACGGACACTGTAGGAATACAAATCCATTCAGGAGGCATCCTTCGGATTTTTTAAAGATTTTCTTCAAGGATATTTTTAGGAATTTATATTAGAAATTCTTCCAGTAATTCCTCAAAGAATTTCTTCGGAAACTCTAGGAAGATATTTTTGGTATTCTTTCGAAATTTCTCTTTGTATTTTATTTGATGGGATCAAACGCAAAGGGGTGTGAGTGACAAAAAGTAAGATTTGAGAAAAACGGGGGTAAAGTTTTTCAATATTTTTTCGCTTCATACAAATTATATGGAAGTTCATAAAATTAATAATTTTCTACGAATTTTTACATTTACAAACTATATCAACATATTGCCACAAAGCTCGAGAATCAAAGCATGTTTTGCTGTAGCCAACTCAATTTTGACCGAAATGTCACTTACACCCCTCTGCTTCTAACCCCCTCATTAAGAACTTTCTTTCGTTTAGCTTCTCTACCAGAAATTCCTGTAAACCTTCGAAAATTCACTTTAGAATTTCTTTAAGAATTCTTTCGGGAATCTCTTCAGAAATTCTTTTAGGAAATCTTTGGAAAAATCGTTTGTAAATTCCTTCAATTTTTAAAACCGTTGTTCAAGTCAACCATCTAAGACGAGTTAAGTAACCTCCATTTAATTCCACTAATTATTTCGATATCTTTGCAGATACGTATTTCGACCACAACTGTATGGTCGTCTTCAGTCAATATGGTAAACAACATATTGGTCTTCAGTGTCTTGTACTTGACTCGACTTGTTCAAGTGTTTTTTTTATAAGCCTCACACTCAAATACCTTTGGAAATTTCTTCGAAAATTCCTTTAGAAATTAGAATTATTTCTGGAATTATTCCTGCAGGAATTTTGTATGGTTTACTGTACGATTTTCTTAAGGATTCCTGGAGGAAGTTCTCAAGCAATTTCTGAAGAAAAAAAAAAATACAAAGACTTCTACGAAGGGTTTTATGTAGGAATTCGTGGATGAATGTCCAAATTAACTCCTGGTTTTTCGCAGAAATTCCTGAAGGAATTTTCAACTCAATTTTTGAAGGAATAAAAATGAAAAGATCCTCTAGTACAATTTTACATGAATTTCTAAAGAAATATTCGAAGGAATTCTCAAAAAAAAAATTATGAAGGAATTTTTAATGGATTTTCGAAACAAATGGCTATTGGAATTTACATAGAAACTCCTTTATTTCTCAAGGAATTTCTTCAAAAGTCCGGACAGTATTAAAACAAACTCAGTTTTGACTCTATAGAATTGAGACTACATGACAAGAAAAACTCCCAAAATATCGAGATTGCGGATATTCGGATATTCTAAAAAATTCCTTGTTTCTTTGAAAATTTCTACAGATGTTTTTCGTAAATCAAGCTCTATCTGGAAAAAGAGCGAATGTCGTAAAAGAGGATTCTCTTCGTCGACTTCCCCTCTTTTAAATAAAAGTGGCAAGCAGCGGATTTTATTGTGGTTTATCTCCTCAGAACGATAGAAAACAATGCAAAATTTTGAGGTGATAAACTGCAAAGAAATCCCCTGCTTGTCACTTTTATTCATAAGAGGGGAAGTCGACGAAGAGAATTCTCTCGTGCGACATTCGCCCAGATAGAACTTGAAATATCTTAAATAATTCACTAGGAAATACATTCAGGATTTTATTCAGTAAGTCATCATAAAACTCATACCTTCAAAAAATACTATTGAGTGGAGCCGTATGCAGACCAAGACTTAAGCCAAGGATGGTGGATGACACACAAACAAACAAACAAAAATTTCTACAAAATTCCTTCCGGAAATTTGTTTTACGATTCCTCTTGAATTTTCCCAGGTTACCAGAAGACATTCTATTCCATCGGAAATTCATTCCTTCCTTCCATTGCTTCCAAAAAATTTTTTTTTTAATCTTTCGTTTATTTGGAAGGCTTATTTGCCGTGAAGCGTTACGGAGCCGGAATCAGGTTTAACAATACATTTCTTGATTCTTATCATAGTGTTAGTTTTGGGGAACCGAAAGACTCGCGGTTTAGTCGAGGTTAGGGAATACAATAATACAGTAGGAAAGGAAAGGATTTTAGGGTACTTAAGTAATTACAATGCTGATGTTCACAAAGTTGACATTCCTCGCGATGTTGCACATCTGTAACGGGAAAAACAAACTTTTTTTTGGGAGACAACGACGAGAGGAAGACATACGGAAGGGATTAACAACAGACTTTGAAATATTCAACAAGAGGAAGACATTCGTAATGGGGTTCGACAGACAAGGGAATGGGCAGACAATGATTACAGTCTTACATCAGCAACTTTTAAAAATTGGTGGGCCAGGGACATGTACTCAAGATCAAGGCCCGACCACACTTCCCTAACAGGTTTTGGTTGTTTTCCTCGGACCCGGAGATGTTCAGTTAGCGCAGATCTAGGGCCACGATACTCCTCGCACGCCCACACGACATGATCGATGTCCTGATAATCCTCGCCGCAAACACAGAGACTTTTTTAAGAGAACCCCACTCTGAAAAGATATGCATTTAAAGTGTAGTGATTGGACATTAGACGACACATGGTTCTAATGAAGTCTCGTCCCATATTCAATTTTTTGAACCATGGACGCTTCGATACCTGCGGGCGAATTGAATACAGCCATCTACCCAACTCCCCATTTTTCCATTTATGTTGCCAGCTGTTCAAGGTTTCCTGACGAACTAATGTGAAAAATTCATCGAAGGTGATTTTCTGATCGTAAATATCACCTTCCATAGCGCCCACCTTAGCCAAAGAGTCCGCTTTTTCATTTCCCGGGATCGAGTAATGACAAGGGGCTCAAGCCATGGTGATTGTGTAAGACCGTTGTGATAAGGCACTCAAGACTTTTCGTATCCCATTCAGAAGATACGCTGAGTGCTTAACCGGTTTCATTGACCGAACAGCCTCCAAGGAACTTAGACTGTCGGTGAAGATGAAAAAGTGGTCAGGAGGTAGGGAGCAGCAGTATACACGGAACTAGGCTCTTTCAGCTTAAAGTAGGCACTATGATAAACGTTAGAAACACCGAAACCAGTGGAGTCATCCATTTTTGACTGTCTGTAAAAAAGCTTTCTCTCGTCGCTGGCATGCCCGTATTTGCTTGCAAATAATGGAGGTATTACCTCCGCACGAAGGAAGTCTGGTATTCCATGAACCTCCTGTTTCATGGACAGATAAAAAATTACAGAGGAACTGAAGGAGTCTAAGAAGTTAGCACGATTGGTATCTACCGAAGAAGGGCTTACCTCCAGCGTTATGTACCAGTGGTAAATACTCATGAATCGAGATTGAGGGTTTTTTTTCGAGCAGCTTCTCGAAGTTGTCAATGACCAATGGATTGAGAACCTCACAGCGGATGAGGAACCGAATAATTCCGCGAAACGATGTGTCAACCGCAGTACTCCCGCAAGTACTTCCAGGCTCATCGTATGAGACAGCGGCACTGAATCCGATGAAGTGTTTTAGCCGCGGACTGGAAGCAGAAACTACCGTATTCGAAAACCGACAGAATGGTTGTTCGGTACAACGTGATAAGATCTTCGGGATGCGCTCCCCACCAAGTTCCCGTTATCGTTCGCATGAAGTTGATTCTTTTCTGGAATTTTTGTGTCAGATACACAATGTGCCTCCCAAAGGTGCGAACCAGACTCCGAGATATTTAGAAGACATACTATGAGTGATTGCCTTGCACATCAGTTGGAGCGTGAACTTTGCCGACTTATGTTTTTTTGAAAAGACAACCATCTCAGTTTTCTCCGGAGAGAATGCGATACCCAGCTTTAAAGCCCAACTAGACCAATTGTCCAGAGTATCTTGCAACGGTCCTTGCAGATCAACTGATTAACGAGCAATTTGGCATGAGACATTCATTAATGTCTCTGACGTAAAAATTGTAAAGAAGGGGGCTTAAACATGAGGGAGACCCATGTAGCTAATTTGTGAAGTTGCCGAGTCACCATGAGAAAAACTCATACGCTTGTCTGACAACAAATTGTATAAATAATTGTTAAAAATTGGTGAAAGTCCACACTCGTGGAGTTTGTCGGATAAGACATCGACGCAAACTGAATCAAAAGCCCCCTTAATGTCCACAAACACTGAGCCCATTTGCTCTTTTTTAGCGAAAGTAAGCTGAATTTCTGAAGAAAGCAACGCAAGACTGTCGTTCGTTCCCTTACCCCTGCGGAAACCAAATTGTGTATTTGACAACAAACCATTCGATTCAAACCATTTGACTAGCCGGAAGAGAATCATCTTCTCTAGCAACTTCCGAAGACAGGACAGCATCGCGATTGGGCGATACGAATTACAATTCGACGCGGGTTTTCTAGGCTTTTGGATGGCTATGGGTGTCCCTCACTTGCCTTCAATCATCCGGAACAATGTTGCACTCCAGTAACTGGTTGAACAAGCTCAATAGGCGCCTCTTCGCGACGTCTGGAAGGTTTTGAGCAAGTTGAACCTGATTCTAGCCATCACTGTAGCGGAATTGTAACATGAAAGGAGAGCAAGTGAGAATTCAATCATCGAAAAGGGACGATCCACAACATCCCTGTCAGCAAAAGCATCACGTGACACTTGCTTAACCGGCACCGAATCCGGACAAACTTTCTTTGCAAAATCGAGTATCCACCGCGACGAGCTTTCACGATCTTCGTTTACGGACGACACGTTGCGCATTCTTCTCCCAACGGTCCACAGGGTTTTCATTGAGGTCTCGCGCGATAAACCTTCTCCAAAGTGTGCCACGTTTCTTCACTTTGGCCAGCTTCTTGAACTGGATCTCGAGCGTGATGTACCGTTTGTGAAGAACGATCGATCCGTGTTTCCGAAATTCCTTAACGCGTTGGATTTCTCACGATAGAGCTGTGTGCACGCGGTGTCCCACCACGGACTATGTGGTTTCCTACTAAACGAAGCTCCTGGCACCGGCCGGCATTGTGCATTGAGGGCGCTGTCTATAACCAACTGAGATAGAAACTTGTACTCTTCCCGCGGTGTAAGTGTTTCTATCGACTGTATGCTATCAATAATGGCCTTCCCATATTTCCCCCAATCGATGTGCTTTGTGAGGTCATATGAGAGGTCGATAGAAGCGGATTGATTATGTCCATTGGAAATTAAAACTTCGATCGGCAAATGATCATCACCATGGGGATCTTGGACCACCTTCCAAGTACAGTCCAACGATAATGAGCTCGAACAAATGGAAAGATCTAGACGGCTATCTCTAGTAGGACGAGCCACTCGTGTATCTTCTCCTGTATTCAAAATTATCATATTAAAGTCGTCGCAGAGGTCGTATATCATTGATGAACGGTTGTCGTCGTACAGTTCCCCCTATCCTGTTCCGTGGGAGTTAAAATCTCTCAAGAGCAACCTTGGCTCGGGAATAACCGAGCAGATGTGCGAGAAATCTCTACGAGATATCGCGGTGTTTGGAGGAAGATATATCGAGGCAATACTGAGGTCTTTTCCTCGAATAGTCACCTGACATGCGACAGCTTCGGTGTCTGACATCAAAGCAAGATCGACTCTATAGAAGGAGTGCTGTTTTTTGATCCCTAAAAGCACCCCTCCATATGGATTTGCCAGATCGCGGCGAATGATGTTAAAATCGGGAAAATGAAGGTTCACATCTGGTGTTAGCCATGTTTCACATAAAGCAAAAACATCATGAGCAAACAAACATGAGCCTTGTTCCATAGAGCACCATAGCTCTTGCCATCCGGAAGATGCTCCCAGTCGAACCATTCCTCGAGCACGACGACACGCCACATCGTCCCTGACGCCAAATACCCGGATGAGAAGCTGAAATTCCCTGATCCAAAATCCTTAGCCCCGTCCATCCTTAAACATTGTAAACTAACCGCGAGTCACCACGAGTACGCTGGCTTCCACCCCTCTCTTACTAACTGAAAAATTAAATGATATTGATTGTATATATCACAAAGAACCATGGCTCCGTAAAGTGTTATACACGCCTGAGCCTACCAAATAAACAAACTTGGAAAAAAAAACATGAGCCTTATCGACGAAATTAGTCATCGAAGGATACGAATGACTCGAGGAGGGGCATTTTTGAAGCCAGCTGCTTCATGAGAGGAGTTAGAATAGGAAGAACAGTTTTGACCATGTTCTTCATGGGGTCGGAAGCATCGAAGAAGTTGAGGACTAGCTCAACGATGTCAGAAAGTGTGAACATTGGAGCGCTCGGAGGTTGTTGTGCTCGCTCTCTATGCTCTTTTTCTGGCTGAGAAATCGCAAAAATTGGGGCCTCTGTAATTTTAGATGTTACCGGAAGCAGAGGAATCTCTCGTTCATCCTGATGTGAAACCACAAAAGTTGAACGTTTTTGAGTTCCACCTGCGTTTGATTTCGCCATGTTGGAATGGGGCTCACTTTGAGGCTGTTTTCTAGGCTTTTCGAGGGACGCTATATTTGTTTTACTCGTTTCCTCGTTGAGCCTTTGAAAACAAAGGCCACATTTCCAACGGAGTCAGAGCTACCTTGATCATCCAAAGGAAGAGATGAGTAGATGGTGTCAGAAACAACTGGTGAAGCGGCCTTCCTCAGCATTTCGGCGTAGCTACGTCGAGAACGCTGCTGAAGAAAACGCTTCTGGTGGATTCGGTGCTGTATGTACGTCGGGCAAGCTTCAAGAGCATGTGGAGGGCCTTCGTTGCAATAGACACATTTCGGTGCCGTCTTGCCGGTGCCGTCCACATGCTTTTCTCCGCACGATGCACAGCGAGGTTTATTGCAGCGGTACTAAGCGGTGTGGCCCAGTTGCTACAGCCGCACAGGTAGACGAACTTTGCCAATCACTACGTAGTCAGGCAGTGCGGACCCGGAAAAGGTGACGCAGAAAGAGTTAGACGGGGAATAAATCCACTCCTCTCCCTCCTGCGATACCAAATACATTTGCTTGCAATCCAACAGGAGGCAAAGAAGCGTTCTTGAAACGACCGAAACCTTGTCTCAAATTGTCGCATGTCATACTTCCCTCCGTCACCACCCCCGTGATCTCACACACTGCTGGTGGTAAATAGACCTTATATTCGAGAGTGAAAAGCTCACAGGTGGCAATCCCGTTGGCCTGTTTGCGATCACTGACCGTGACGCAAAGCTTACTGGACCCATCCAGGTCAATGCTCGTGACAGACGAGAATCGCTTTTCCAGATCTTTGCTGATCTGACTTATATTCAACCGCTTCCCTTTGGGTCGGAAGAAAACAACATATGGCCCACTAGAGTCGGCAGGGTAGGCCTTGAGGTGGGAGGTCGTGGGGGACTGGGACTTGTCACCGGCTGGGACTTGTAGCAGCACACACCGAACGGACGGCCTATCGCCCGTGCCGCGATAGAGGCTACAGCTGCGGGTGTCGGGACAAAGTGCTAAGATCTTCGGGATGCGCTCCCCACCAATTTCCCGTTATCGTTCGCATGGAGTTGATTCTTTTCTGGCAACTCAATCACATTCTCACTCATTCAATTAGTCACTAACTTACATACATATTGGCTCGTTATCTCATTAGCTAACTTTCTTACCCATTATTATACTTTTACATTTGTTTACTCACCCACTGAATCACTTATTCACCTACCCACCCACTATCTCGCATACTCACTTAGTCACTAATTCACTCACTTTCTCACCCATTGATTAATTTGTCCGTTTTCTATTCTTACTCAAATAATCATCAATTACTCACTTATTCATTTGCTTCCTCACTAATTGATTAACTAGTCCTTTTACTAACTCACTCAATCACTCGTCCCTCTCGTTCATTACTCTCAAGCTCTTCACTCACTCACTTATTCACTGACTTAATTACTAACTCACTTACTCATTCACTCACTAACTCTCTTACTAACTTAATTACTTATTCACTCATTTACTCACTCATTTACTTTCTCGCTCACTTACTGACTCACTCATTTAGTCACTCACTTACTCATTCACTCACTTACTCTTAATTACTTGCCCATCCACTCACTTACTCACTCTCTCATTTACTCACTCACTCACTTACTCACTCATTTACTCACTCGCTAACTCACTCACTCACTTAAGCAGTCACTCATTCTCTCATACGAATCTATCTTCATTTATTGGTTTATCGCGTTCATTTACTCATTTATTCATACTCCAATGAACGATAATCTTCCATTCACTTGTTCGCTTACTCACTTACTCACTTACTTGCTCATTCACTTATTCGCTCACTTCCTCACTTACTCAATCCCTCACTTACTCACTCAATTACTCATTTACTCACTCACCTACGCACGTGGGCAATCTGCACCCTCATCAACTACCATTTTGATCGGGTTCCATATACAGTCATATATTTATTATACGATGCTAGTGGAACTTTCAGAAACATTCCCTTTGGGTCGGAAGAAAACAACATATGGCCCACTAGAGTCGGCAGGGTAGGCCTTGAGGTGGGAGGTCGTGGGGGACTGGGACTTGTCACCGGCTGGGACTTGTAGCAGCACACACCGAACGGACGGCCTATCGCCCGTGCCGCGATAGAGGCTACAGCTGCGGGTGTCGGGACAACAGCGCCTGTGTTGGTGGAGGCGCACGATCAGTGATGATGGTGGTGGGACCAGAGTGTAAAATAATCGAAATTTTTTGGTGAAGTCAATTTTTCTTCATTTGTCAGTTCACTTCCGACACATTCATAGTAGGCTCTGGACAGTCAATATTCAGTTGAATATTAGTCATTTAATATTTATGCACAGATAAATTATCTGAAATCTGAACACGTTTCAAATGAGTAAAGTGATTTATCACACAGGACTGAATCCTATTTTCATTCGCGAGGCACTTTCAACGGTAAACATCAACATAAACAATGCCAATTATGTTTTTTCTACACATAGTAAGCACACTCAGTGACAGTCGAATGAATGAATTGGTGGAGTAGTCGTTTGACTATGTCATTCTATGTTTTGAATATTCATGCGATGTTTGTCAAAATTCGGACCGAAGTTACTTCATGACGATGAATATTTTAAGCTCTGGTCAACAGGAATGACGAGACTGCGTGAGATATCCAGGACCTAGCGCGTCTCGCATGGTTAACAGGTTAATATCTCTTACACCACAAAAACAAATGTTTAATGTAGAGAAATTTATTCAAACCGTTTCGCAAATACTTGAATGCACATTTTGGAATCTAACCTTGATTGAAAAATAATGTTTATTAATTTGAAATTATTCGTCGGCGTGATACATTTATGATCAGCGTGAGTAAACCCGTCAGCGCTGCACAGTGTTAACGCCGTCCTGACGTTTTAAGGTGACTCACTATTGCTACTGAAAACGAGGCTTAAAGGACCCAATTGTATTAGTTCTTTAAAAATTAGCATCTCAAACAAGCAGGACTTCTCTCAGACGCAGCACATTACATTATTCTCCTTATAGGACTCCTGGTGAGCGATAATCAATCATATGACAATTCGTTGCTGATGGTTTTGCACTGTGTATTAAAAGCATGTCTGTCACAAGTGATGGCCCGAAAAAAAAACAGCATTGTCTTCCATTTTATTGCTCATTAGAAAAAAATATGTTTCAGCACTTCAATCCATTATTGACAAGTAGATTGTATTGACACGAGCACGAATACACTATGGCTGTTAACGAAATTGGTAGATATAAAAAAAAAACATTAAATCCATGAATCATAATATTTCTCTCACACATATAGTGCAAAGAGAATGTTTAAAAATACTGTTTGTATAAATTTTAGAAGAGTTTATTATTAAAATATACAAATTACCTACCCATCCCTATCTGAGTAGTGGAACATACTTACTGTAAATCATAAACTAAAACTAATTGGCAAACACATCTGACGGCACAGCATGGTTTATGTACGTATCAATCATATTACATTTCCCTCTTGGTAAGAGCGTTTTATCAAGTAATTTGTAGTACGTAGAAACAATACTATCAAGAAATAGACATCATATTCTAATCCGGAATCGTGCGCTTCAAACGCAAACGAATGCCCTTAAAACTTTTACACACATTTAGCTAGTTCGCATTCCAGAGACAGTTTAGTGGAACTTTCAGAAACGTTTAGCATCCCAACATAGAAGACAAATCCAAAGTATAAAAAAAGCTCCCACATTCACAGTTATGCATCGAATTTAGGCACCATATTTTACAGGTGGGAGAAAATACAAAACAAAACTTGATGACCAATTATGAAACCAATACCGGAAAGGTATTTCTTGTTACGAAGCTATTATATTAATACCGAACGGAAGGAAACATTCTTATCAATCTACAGAACCTTTTGCTACTAATAAAAGAATATCCAACAGTTTGAAGTTTTCCGATCTTCTGAGCAGGAAGGGTAAACAATCCAAACTATAATAATGTCTTTACTTGTCTAGGAAGCCGTTTTCTAGAGCTGCTTAAGGGTGGAATAATAATATAAAGTTCTTACACAGAGCAACAAAATAAACTTTTGTCAATTATACATGTAGAGACTGGCAAACGGCGTATTCGGAAGTGAGCACTTGAAAGCATTGCAATTGCAACATACAACAGCTGTTACGATTGTGCAAAAACAAGAAAAACCGAAAAGGACACAATAAACTAAAATCAAAAATTCATCCAAACACTACCGAAAATAAGTCCGATTGAATATGTATCTCCATATGTAACAAGTAAAAACGCTAGGCAGAAAAAAAGAAGAAACCATTTAAAATAGGGAAATTGTTTTGATTGACTTATTTAAGCGCCACTGATATTGAGTGTTTGAATGCAAACAAGTATAAAGTAAAACGAAAACAGTTACGATATCATAGTAGTTAATGTTCATGCGTTTCGAAACAAACAAATGTTGTGTGATGTCTGTATGTATGTAGCTTAGTTTTGTTCATTGGTTGCCAAGCGCGGTTCGGTTCGCCGGGTGAAATAAACCCAGTTTATGGAGAGTATGAGATAAGATGTTGCCACGTTGTGTCATTTCTTGGATAAGTTTCAAAATATATTGTGTTCTGGGAAGAAAGCGTTCCCCAAACTTGTAGCTTAAAAATACGTTACTGTCTTTCCCGTACACCCAGGATTACCAAAAAATTCATACAGAAATTGGTAACGAGGAAATACCAGCATTGCTTAGAAGCCTGAGTTTTGAATTAAACTTAGTAGAAAATTTATAAGCTTCTCAAAAATTCGATGTTGTGTTTATCAAACAAATTTTTGTTTAAATTTCAGAATACTTCAAATTTTGTTTCTGTACTAATCTTTCAGTAAGTTAATTACACACGATTGATTGATTATCAATAATGAAGCTTTGCCCATTAAGTCAGTTGCATTTAATTATCGTTGAATAATTGTACATGAAAGTCATTGATGGTTTTATCATATTGTGTACACCTTATTGTTCCATTTTTTCAACGGTTTATTTGTCGGGTTGAAATGCTAGTTGTGAGTAGGCTTATTTTATGAATTGTGGACTTGTTGAAAAATTCAAAATTAGCCAACGAACCGAGAGCCGAAGTGAAAAATTAGACTTAAACACATTCGTCGGCATAAATTTGAAGTGCTTTGCGCCTACGGAAGCAGAGCAAACTATACCCCCCAAGCAAATTATACTTATGATGAAGAACAAAATGTTAGAGCAAAAATCAATCCATTGTATCTATATACCACACAAATGTATGAAAATAAGTTGGAACACTAATTCACGGAAAACCCATTCTAGACAAAATGCACTGTGTAGCAAACTCACAATCGTGTTGCTTTGAAGTAGAAAAGTATGGCGCGCGCAAGAAACATCCGGTGTGCTTGAAAATGAATATTTAAATAGCAAAAAAAAACCTAAAGAGGAAGTTGGAAGCCAACTGCATTGTTTTAGATAATGTCACAAACTGCAACCGGAAAGTATATACAAATTATGAAATGATGGTCATCCCCTCGAAGCGAGCCATTGCAGTGTATAATCTCATCTATAGTATAACAGACAAAAACTAGTAACGACGTGAATAGTTATAATAAACAGATGATATAAAGCATTCAAAACCGTTCGTTGACTTTTATTTGAGTGTATCACAATTCACAATTTTCAGCATTAATTCCATTCTGATGACAATCATCATGTTAAAGTGATTTTCATGCTTTTAAGTGCATAAAACACTGTTTCCCCTACAATTCGTTGTTCTACAAAATTCTTGAATTTATGATAAATCATTGCTAATATATTATATTATTATTCCTCTTCTTTCCCTGAACATTTGAGTAATATAATTGCCAATGTGCGATTTAACGTTAAATTCTTAAAAATCAGAAGCTGAACATTTGTCATAAATTTGCACGTTAGGATTTCTTTAAACAAGTTATTAGAACAAAACATAAATCAAATCATATGATATTTGATGCTCACAACAAACGACTTCTAAATTTGGTTTATTTCACCACATGTCTGTATGCTTTTACCATTGAGTGCATCGTTGTAAAAAGAGAAATCAAAGCTTCTTTTTTCGAACAACTTGTTTGAATATATCTTAACGTGCAAATTTATGACAAATGTTCAGCTTCTGATTTTTAAGAATTTAACGGTAAATCGCACATTGGCAATTATGTTACTCAAATGTCCAGGGAAAAAATAGGAATAATAATATAATAACTTGTAAGGGTATGCGATAACACACTTTTTCCTAACGAAACGAAACGAAACGAAATTTAAAATGTCTATGTTGATTCGGATCGAAACGAAACGAAATATGGATTTACTTTCGAAACTTCGAAACGAAACGAAATATGGATTTACTTTCGAAACTTCGAAACGAAACGAAATCAAGGTTCATTTGATTCGAAATTTTTCGAAACGAAACGAAATTTCAATTTTTTTTCCGCGGAATTTTGATTGAATTGGTTTCACATTATGTACTCAATTCGGATTTCACTTTTTTGAAGTCTATAAGTCTATTATAATAACAGAAGAGGCAGTCTGTGATAAATCACCGCATTCTCGCCGCATATACCATTGGAGATAAGGGAAAAACCCAGCATTTATGCCGCCTTCATATCAGAAAGTATAAACAACTATAGAAATTGTGGGATTTTTCATATACGGATTCAAATTTCATTTAAAACCTTAGTTCACTTAAGAATAATGTTATTATGCTGAAGCATACTTCATATTGTCTTGTCAGCGTTGTTTTATAGTATTGAGCTAATTTAAAATCAGAAAATTAATGCTTAAATTTATTTTTTTATTTAGTTTTTTATTTTATTTATATTTTTTTTATTTAGTGGGATACACAGATAGATAATTGACATTTGAAAAGTGCGTAGCAGCCAAAACTTATTCTTTCTTATTATTCGTCTACGTATATATATATATAGCTTACATTTGCTCACTAGAAGAATGCTGCGCACCTTTCAAAAATCCACAAAGATATGTACTTCAGATAGAATTTCACAGACCCATAGTCTTATATACAATCAGCTCGGCGAACTGAGCTATAGTCTGTGTGTCCTTGGCATATGAGAACAGCTAGCTGTTTTAGTCAGTATGAGCTAAAAGCAATCATAAGTAAAGAACTTTCAGCAATTTTAATGATATTTCAACCCGTCCTGGATTTTTTGCAAATTCCATGCGAAAATCTAGAAATGTTCACAAATCTTCAATGTTCCTTACATATTGTGCAAATAGTCAAAAAAGAGCTTAGCTTGATTCACTGTACACATCGTAATTGCTAATCATGATTGTCTGAAAAACAGCAAATATGCACAGCTCACCAATTAAATAGTATTCTTGGGATACAAAAAAGTTATTCTTATTGTATACTTGCTTCGGAGTTTCCAAATCATGACCAATAACGATGCTGGTCACGTCCAGTCAATTTAGGATTAGGAGAGGAAAATTAGTTTAACACTCATTGTTATAAAACAGCGGTACTCAACCATTTTCTTGAGAGGTACCCTTCGAACTTTTGCATTAATTGATATACCCCCGATGATTTTTTTTTGCTGTAAATGAAAATAGTCGTAGCTCTTCAAGTATATCAAAAATGAAATCTGAAAACCTGAAATCTAACGGAATATATGGCTCTCCATAAACTTTTCGGAAATTTTCAGTTTTTTTAAACTTCCCGATTAAAATTAAGTTCTTACATCAGGGGACTGACTGTAGGAAATGTTTTGACGGTGTCAGGCCATTAGTTAGGCCGTTGGCCATTTGGCCGAAGATCATTAGGCCGAACGATCATTAGGCCGAATGGTCATTAGGCCGAACGGTCATTAGGCCGAATTAGCAAAAAGAAGCAAAAATGGAAAAACGAGAAGTGCTGTCTTCTTTTTCCTTCTTCTTTCTTTTTGTTCGCTCTTCCTTCTTGCTCCTTCCTATTTCCTTTTTCTATGCTACTTATTTCTTCTCCCTTCTTTCTTCTTCTTTCTGCATTCCCTTTCCATCTTTCTTCCATCATTCTTCTTCTTTCTAGGTTCTTCCTTCTTCCTCTTCCTTCTTTCTTCTTTTTCCTTCTTTCTACTTCTTCCTTCCTTCTTCCTTCATTTTTTTCTTCTTTTCCCCACGCTTCTTCTTTCTACTTTCTTCTTCTTGTTTCCTTCTTTTTTCTTCTTTCTCCTTTCTTCTTTCTTCCTTCTCTCCGTATTTTTTTATTCTTCTTTCTTTTTATTTCTTCCTTTTTCCTTCTTCCTTCTTCATTTTCTCTTCTTCCTTCTCAATTATTCCTTCTTTCTTCTTCATTTTTCCTTCTTCGCTTTTTTCTCCCTTTTAACTTTTTCCTTCTTCCTTCTTCGCTTTTTTCGCCCTACTAACTTCTTCGTTCTTCCTTATTGTTTATTCCAACTTACTTCTTTTTTCTTCTTTCTATCTTCGTCCTTCCACCTTTTTCCTTCTTCCTTCTTCTTTCTTCCTTCTTTCTTCCTTCTTCCTATTTCCTTCTTCCTTCTTCCTTCTTCCTTCTTTCTTCCTTCTTCAATTTTTCCTTCTTTCTTCTTCCTTCTTCTATCTTCCTTCTTCTATCTTCCTTCCTTCTTCCTTCTTCCTTCTTACTTCTTCCTTCTTCTATCTTCCTTCCTTCTTCCTTCTTCCTTCTTCCTTCTTCCTTTTTCCGTCTTCCTTCTTCCTTCTTCCTTCTTCCTTCTTCATTCTTCCATCTTCCTTCTTCCCTTCTTCATTCTCCCTTCTTCCTTTTTCCTTCTTCCTTCTTCCTTTTTCCTTCTTCCTTCTTCCGTCTTCCATCTTTCTGTTTCCTTTTTCCTTCTTCCTTTTTCCTTCTTCCTTCTTCCTTCTTCCTTCATTCATCTTCCTACTTTCTTCTTCCTTCTTTCTTCTTCTTTCTTCCTTCTTCCTTCTTCCTACTTCCTCTCTTTTTCAATCTTCTTCCTTCTTCCTTCTTATTTCTCCTTTCTTTCTCCCGTCTTCCTTCTTTCTTATTCTTTCTTCTTCTTCCATCTTCCTTCTTCCTTCTTCCTTTTTCCTTCTTCCTACTTCATCACTTCGCACAACTCATTTCTCCCTCCCCAGTTCACATTCGGCCTAACGACCGTTCGGCCTAATGGCCATTCGGCCTAATGGCTTACTTACTTACTTACGGATCCTGTACACCTCCGGTGGTGCAAAGGGCCGACTTGAAAGATCTCCATCCTGAGCGTTGCCCGGCTATCGCTTTAACCTGTTGCCAGGTTAGATTTCGGTCGACTTCTTTTATTTCTTTATTGAGGCTTCGCCGCCATGAGCCTCTGGGTCTGCCTCTGCTGCGATGTCCCGCTGGGTTTCAGTCTAATGCTTGTTTACAGATTTCGTTTCCGCCCCTACGTAGAGTGTGGCCGACCCAGCCCCACTTCCGATCCCGAATTTCTGTTGCTATCGGCCTCTGGTGACAACAACGATGGAGCTCGTTGTTTGAGATCCAGTTGTGAGGCAACCAGGCCCGAATTATATACCGCAGGCATCTGTTAATGAACACCTGCTGCCGTTGAGTGTTCTCCACTGATACACACTATTTTTCGCTAGCGTATAACAGCACAATTGGGAAAGTTTTTTGATCACCGTACATGACTCAATCATTATTGATTTATTGGCATTTATCGGTGAGTACAACATCTAAAGCTCAAAGTAAGAGGGAGCGCAACAATGAAGAACAGTATGGATAGGTGTCACAAGCGAGCGACGAGTATGAAGCGAACAGAAATTGAAATTTTAGTAGAGGGCCAGTTGTGAGAACAGCATTGTTGAAATCGCTGTTATTCTGCCTAACGTCCACCCTCTTACTTTGAGCGTTAGATGTTGTACTCACCGATAAATGCCAATAAATCAATAATGATTGAGTCATGTACGGTGATCAAAAAACTTTCCCAATTAGAATACGAATTGGCAAAAAAGGAATGGCAAAATTGAAATGCGGTTCGAATAAGATCATCTTGGGCAAAGTAAGAGCTGCGGGATGAGGCGTGAAGCAAAGTAGCGCGACTTTCGTATGAATCTCCGAACAAGCCACCGATCGCTAGAACTGTTCTCATGCGCCGAACAGCATAATAGTAGGTTGAAATCGCTGTTATTTTGCCTGTCTTGGTAAGAGTAGTCACCATGCTACTACCCAAGCCGTTCCTGGGTGGACGTTAGGCAGAATAACAGCGATTTCAACAATGCTGTTCTCACAACTGGCCCTCTACTAAAATTTCAATTTCTGTTCGCTTCATACTCGTCGCTCGCTTGTGACACCTATCCATACTGTTCTTCATTGTTGCGCTCCCTCTTACTTTGAGCTTTAGATGTTGTACTCACCGATAAATGCCAATAAATCAATAATGATTGTATAACAGCACAGATTTCACGTTAGAGTTGAAAATTCGTATTTTAGTGCGTTCACTTATCTGCCTGTTGCTCCAGATATTTCTTAAACTCGCAAAGGCAGCCCTTGCTTTCTTGATCCGTGCGCCTATGTCGATCTTGGTACCGCCGTCTGACGCCATTTGGCTACCAAGATATTGGAAGCTTTCAACATTCTCCACTAGTTGCCCGGCTACTGTGAAACTGGAAGGAGTCTCGGTGTTTACATCCAACAATTTGGTTTTGTTGACGTTGATGACTAAACCTGCCGAGGAGGAGCGCTCGGCAAGGTCGTTGAGCTTACTCTGCATATCAGAGCGCCGTTGCGCGAGGAGTGCAACGTCATCCGCGCCAATTCGAAGTCGTTTAGGTGCTCCATGGTTATAGGCTGCCATAACAGCCCGCGGTTTGGTTCACGGTCAATCACATCTACCAGAATCTCATCGATTACGATGAGGAACAGTAACGTTAATAGAATACATCCTTGCCTCACACCAGCTACGACCCGGATAGGGTCGGACAGGACCCCATTGTGCAGCACTCTACACGAAAAGGCCTCGTACTGTGCTTCGATGAGGCCGATGATTTTCTCAGGAACCCCCTTGCGTCTTAAGGCGCCCCACATATTCTCGTGATTGAGACGGTCGAAAGCTTTTCCGTAGTCAATGAATACCAAGTAAGGGAACTCTTGGAATTCGTTGACCTGCTCCAGAATGATGCGGAGTGTGACAATATGGTCCACACAGGATCTTCCGGCACGGAATCCGGATTGCTGCCGCCGGAGAGTCGCATCGATCTTCTCCTGAATCCGGGATAGGATAATTTTGCACAGAACTTTGAGATAAACATACACAAACTTAGATAAACATACACATATTTGATTCCTATACAGATCCGCATATCCGCCGAGAGCTTTTATTTTCACAAATTTGGCATCGTTGCCCGTAGGATGAAAAAGTGATTCCCGCCTCAGCCACTAGGCTGCATGTTGCATGAAACAGGAAGACGAAAGAAGGAAGTAGGAAGAACGAATAAAAAAGAAGGAAGAAAGAAGAAGGAAGAAGCATGAAGAAGGAAAAAGGAAGAAGGAAGAAAAAGAAGATATAAGGAAGAATGAAAAAGGAAGAATGAAGAAAGAAATAGAAAAAGGAAGAAGAAAGATAGAAGGAAGAAAGAGAAGAAAAAAAGAAAAAGGAAGTGAGAAAAAAGAATAAAGAAGGAAGAAGGAAAAATGAAAAAGAAAAAAGTAAAAAGAAGGAAGAAAAAAAGTTGAGCGAAGAAGAAAGAAGGAACAGCGAAGAACAAAGAAGGGAAAACAAATAAGGAAGATGAAAGAAGGAAGAAACAAGAAGGAAGAAAGAGGAAGGAAAAACTTCATTGGTCAAGTTTTGCTTCTTACTTCTCATTCGGCCTAATGACCATTCGGCCTTATGGCCTGACACCACGTGATAGATCATTTTCAGCCAGATGCGGTGGCGTGGCGGCGTCACGCCGTTAGTGATCGGCGGAGGCAGCGTGGGTCGGCGTGAATCAGTTTCAAGCGCCAAAATTTACCCGGAGTTTCTTCAAAAGTTCTTCATCGAATTCCTCCGGAAGCTCCTCCACATGATCGCTAGGAAGTTCATCAAGAAATTCCTCTGGACATTCCTCCAGACATTCCTATGAAAGTACCTCTGGAAGCTCCTCCAGGAATTTCTTCAGAAGTTCCTCCACGAATTCCTCCGAAAGTTCCATCAGGAATTCCCCCATAAGTTCTTCCAGGAATTGATCCGGAAGTTCCTTCAAGAATTCTTCCAGAAGTTCTATCAAGAATTCCTCTAAAAGTTCCTCCAGAAATTCTTCCAGAAGTTCCTCTAGAAATTTCTACGGAAATCACTCCTGGAACCCTTCGAGAAGCTTCTCCAGGAATTCCTCAGAAAGTTTCTCCAAGAGTTCTTTCCGAGATTCCTATTAAGTTCCACCCAAAATTATCCAGCAATTTCTCAAGAAGTTTTTCAAGAAATTCTTTTAAAGTTCCTCCAGGTACTTCTCTCGAAGTTCCTTCAAGAATAAAATTGGAAGTGGAATTCGTTAGGAAATGCTCATTCAACCTTAGTTGCTTCCATGATTTTTCGAAGTTGTTTGCGTTTACCGATTTTTCAGCTTATTATTTAACCGTAATAGGTGATACAACTATTTTACATTTCCATCGGTAATATTTTTCACAGTTATTTGTAAATTATTAGAAAAAATAACCAATATTCATTAATTTTATTTACAGCAAACTAACTTGTGAAATATTAAGTAAACATTCGTAAATTTTCAGATCACTGATCTTTTCAATAAAATGATTGACCGAATTTCGAGTCTCTGTGTAAGTGCTTATTTGAAATTCTCCTGACCATTCTCAAATAAGCTTTTACATAAATTCCTTCCGAAAGTCTATATGATCGCTTTAAAAGCAAACTGTTTTATAGATGGCCCGGAGACCCATAGTGTTATATACCGATCGACTCAGTGCGACGAATTGAGGTGATGTGTGGGTGTGTCTGCACACCCAGCCAAAAAATGAAGTAAAAGTGTCACTCATTTTTCGGGTACTTATTCTTCACCAATTTGCTTGCAACAAGTTGCATTCGATGCAGAATACTGCCCATTGTTTTCTATTAAAAATTGGCCATATCGGACTATGGGCTCGGAAGTTATGACCGAAATGCCATACTTTATTGAAAAGAATCGAAAAACAAGCTGCATTCGCCGCAGATTACTCTACCATTGTCTCCTATTCAAAATTGGCCAAATCAGGCTATTGGCTCAAAAGTAGTGGCCAAAACACTATTTTTTATAATGCACGAGAAAGGCACTATCACCGCTAGGTGGATTAATTAAGGTTTT
The DNA here is from genome assembly GCF_024139115.2 of Armigeres subalbatus. Lineage (NCBI taxonomy): Eukaryota > Metazoa > Arthropoda > Insecta > Diptera > Culicidae > Armigeres > Armigeres subalbatus. The sequence goes on along the minus strand of NC_085141.1, from coordinate 125,052,349 downwards.
TTTCTTGGTATTGCATCCAAATTTCTCCTGCGTTTTCTCCTTCGAGCTCCTCCAGAAGTGTCCGCGGAAATTACATCAAGAATATGTGTATGAATCTCGTGATAAATCCCTCTTTAGATTTCCCTAGAAATTTCAGTAAGCTGAATACCTCCAAAGGTATTTATGAACCAGTGTACGTATGCCACTTTACCTTCATTTAGAGGTATCCGAAATTGTGCCTCCTTGGATCACGAAGCATGGCCGCAGCTCTTCCTCAGGTTGAGCTGAGCATTCTCCTTGTTGCGGCCAAATGTTCTCAGGGAGGCGCAGGAATTCTGGACCTTTGAACCAATATCCGTCGTTGATAATAGCTTGCCGATTCGACACGCTATGTAGTGTCTATATCTATATAGGCTAATACTGTTGCGGAGTCACTCAACAAAAAAACGCTGCTTTTCTTTAATACTATGACTCTCCTGCACGAATATCCCACGGTATACAGACACGCGCAACCAAAAGTCCATCTACTTATTTCAAAAGTGGTACATGCTCTTAGTGTTCGGAGAACGATGTGTGCTCGTAGCTGATCTTCTCTAGCTGATCGCAAACTCGGGGCGTTGGTGAGAATACAGCTTTAAACTATAAATTTATTCAATAATTACTTTTAAGTTTCATGTACAATTAGTTTTAAGGTAAGTCGATAAATCAACACTAACGACATCTGTTGTTTTCGCTAAGTATGGAAAATCACAAACCAGATGGCAGTGCAGGGTTGGGAAAAATCAAATTTTCGAAAAATCGAGAATGATCATACTCACCCGCGATTTTACTTTTAAATTATCAAGTGATTAAAACTCGCCAGCGATTAAGAATCGTTTGAAAATCGTATCTTGATTTGAAGCATTTACCGTTACATTTTGAACTCTTTTTCCTCACTAGCATGAAGCTATAACGCCAAATAGAAGATATAACGGGACTGTTAACAATTAGCTGTTATTAGTAAAGATTAATGATTGAATGAAAATTCTGTGTTTATTATCGTTTGAGTACAACATTTGAGAAGTTGTCGCCGGTGACAACTCGCCTACTGTTTTCACGTGAGAAGTTTTCACATGAAAATTGCAATCATGATCGCCTGATAATGATTAAGCACAACACTGGGCAGTAGTGAGCAAACGTCAAACTCGAGCAAATCCGACACGCGCGTTACGAGTGATTGATTGGCCTACTAATGAATATTTGAATTGATCAGTGAATCAGTGAACGATGAACATTTCACGAGTGTTATGTCTGTTGGGTTGTGCTATAGCCTTTACGTATAATTAGTATACGAGAAAGGCAAAAATGATCCAGTACAATAAGGATATGAGTTAAACTGTTGGAATGAGTGGTAAAACTAGGTAAAAATATCCCAGTTTTATGTCTGAATTCAACGCAAGTCCTTAACGTGTTCATTTTACCACCTTTTCCCCTACTTCTGGCGTTAATGAGATAAGAAGCTTCATGTTAAATAGGTGAATGCGTCTTGCATGATCCGATCCATCCGTTTGAATAAGTAGAGTTTTTTTTCCACGTAAACCAATTGGCTTAATACCAATTGCTTTTAGGTTATTGGGGAAAATTCCAAATACGGATCATTTACAAATGAAGCCGATTGTTCAAACAGTAATTCATTTACACGGAACAAAAAAATGAACTGCAACTTATACATCAGTATCAAGACAATACAATTTCCAGACAACGATCTTGTACCATGTAACTCGTAATTGATTCCGGGGTTGGGATAGAGCCTCAGAGTACTACCGGTTATTATGATGGCCATTTTGGTCATCTAATAACGGTTCCACACGATAGAAGCTAATCAATTTATTTCAGATAGAACAGGTTATGGAACATATTTTTGGCAAAACCTATATAGTACTAAATGTAATAATAATAGTCCTAAATGGAATACAATGTTGCAAGTACCGCTCTTCATGTTTCCCGCTGTTATTTACTGAACGAAACGCTATGGCTACGATTATCCTCGCCTTCCCTGTATAGCTTTTGTGTTGTTGATGACATATGACATGCACTTTGCCCGCCATGCTGGTGGTGGGGTGTTGGGTCCCCAGCAGAGCGCAACATGGTGATCCTTTTAAGAAACTCGTTCTGTATTCTTTTCCTATGTTCACAAACACTCGCTCTGGTAAGATTTGCCACTTATGGGCAGTGAATTTGTACTCCAGCGTGCCAAGGGTTGCTGCAATCGGTTGCTACCTGCATAGGATTTTACAAAATCAAAATATTGTTTTTGAAAATAGTCATGGTTTGAGCCCAATGTCAATTTTGTTGGGGTCTTCACAGCGGTTTGGTCTAGTCAACTTTATGGCGGATAATGTTGTCTTCGACAACATTATATGCTAATGGATGGCTCGCAGGGACTACACGGAGAGCATCTAATCTAGAAACGGGAAAATAAAATCTACCACGTTCTAGTTGACGGTAAATTCTTTTCCGATATGACTCATTTACTATTGGTGTCAATTTCCAGAACGGCTTAGCACAGACTGGGAGAGCGCTGATCTTATTGGAAAAATCGTTATTTCATGCTAGTTTTAATAATTTTGGTCATATGATTGCATTCGGTCTTTAAAAAAGGTACGGCACGTTGAAACTGTCTTTGTTTGACATTTTGCAGACGGATCAAATCTTGGCTTGGCTTGGCGTTGAGATCACCAGCGATGATATACCGGCCGCGCTGCCGAGTCAACTTAATGATGTCTTGCCTCAGGGATACAGCCGATCCATCCCGCATGTTTGTTTGTTTTGGGCAGTACACCACAATGATTTTGATCGGGCCGACGTTGGTCGTTACTTCGACCCCCACGGCTTCTATTATTTTCAGTTGGAAACCCGGCAGCAGACGGCAATCAATGTTTCGGCGCAAAGCGATGGCCACTCCTCCCCCAGGGCCAAGCCGATCAAGCCTCACAAATCGAATGTAGAATGCAGACGTTCACTTCTGGCCTGAGGTGTGTCTCAGTGACAATAGCGATGTCCATGTCGTTTTGGTTGATGAAGTCAGTCAGTTCGATATATTTGATCTGGATTGAGCTAGTACCTTTTTTTTTACTTTAAAATTCATTGTAATAATTTTTTTACTACAATTGTTTACAAGTCAAGTGGTTAAACGTTAGTTTTTCAAACTTCGGTTTTTAGCTTTTTTAAGCTATTACAATAAATTGGCTTTTGCCCATTTTACATTTGTTACTTATTTGTACCGTTTTATTTTAATTATTAACTATAAATACTACTACGTATCTTAACCTACTATCGTGATTTGCCAGTCGGATCAGAACCATTTTAAGGTATTTATTCTGAAGGACCTAAAGCTTCATCCGATGGGTTTTCACACATCCTTGCCAGACTGGAAACCCACATTCCAGCATCGGGGCAACAATGTTCTTGAACACCGCCAGTTTGTTGCTGATGGTCATTCGGGATCGTCATTCATTTCAGTATCGCTGTTCCTTTCATTACTCGGTCGCCAACGTGCACCGGAAAGAGGAGTTTTCTGTCAAGTATTAGTCCAATGCAGCGTACCTCGGCGGCCAATTCGATTTCCACGTTCTGCAACCTGATGTTGGTGGACGGTTTTAAACGATCGGAGTTGCGATGGGGGAATACTATCGACTGTGTTTAGGCTCCATTAGTCTGTGTCTTCCAATCTGTTAGGTACTTGGTGTACGTATCGAGACCATATTGCAGTTGCGATACGAGCGCCTACATGACACGTCCTGCGTATGTGATAGTGAAGAGTGATAGAGTGCCTCCAATTCGATTACCTCCATCCGGAAGAGGAGGAATATCGGAGGTGTATAAGTTGTACAGCAAGGGTCCAAGTATGCTTCCTTGGGGGACACCGGCGGTAACCGGATACGGATTCGAGAGTGCGGAGCCAACAAAAACTTGAGAATATCGACCGACGAGGTAGTCAGAGGTGATTTTAACCAAGTACACTGGGAAGTTGGACTGGCAGAGCTTGTGAATCAGACCGTCAAGTCAGACATCTACCAGGGCCATGACGGTCGTCTTCGAGATCGCCTTCGCTTGCTTGATGGAGTTTGTCACCCCCTGGAGCTGATGTATCGTCGAGGGGCCACGGCGGAAGCCAAACTGTTCATTCGGTAGGATGTTGTTCGACTCGGCATGGGACTGAAGTCTGGAGTAGATTAGCTTCTCAAAAAGTTTGCTGATCGGTCGTTGATTTCTTTCGCCGTTGTCAGCGAAGGGTCTTCGGGAAAACGGTCCTCAATGAAATGCTGCAACCGTGGCCAGTTCATACGACGGTAATCCTGACGGTGGTGTTGTTGGCGTAGGTTGACTTTCTTATTTAGGTCGAACACCACCGGAAGGTGGTCGGAGGACATGTCAGGGTTCGCATGACAGAGCAATTGTCCGCCACGTTGGTTAGCACGATTTCAATGGTGGATTCTGTGCCGATTGACAAGGAGAACGTCGGTGATTCAGAGTGGAGAACAATATAATGTCCGGCTTGGAGGTCTTCAGACAGTACTGTGCCATTCTTGTTGTTCCGAGACTCATTCAAGGCATCCGAGGCATTCAAGTTGTTACGGTTTATTATAAGTGACAAATGTTTGAATGGAATTGTGCATGTACCATTCCTGAATGTTCTGTGTTTGGGCCTGAAAATAGGAAATAAAAATTTTAAATAGAGAGATTTCCAGATGCAGACTCTACATATTTTGCGAGTTGCCCTAGAAGGATCTGAATCCTACACCAAATAGAGCTATGGATACAGCGGGCTGTTGTAGACAACAAAATACAAAACGCAATAAAAACACATTTGCTGGATTTGACTGATGGACCAAAACCTTATAACCTTATAACTGTGTGACTAATTGTTTATTTTTGTATGTTTGTAAAATAATTTTATTGTAATAAAGTCCCATGCGACGATGATTTTTTGTCTCCAGCGATTCAGCATCTGGATATCCTTCTTCAGACGCTCAGATCGAGTCGGACGATAGAATGATGCGGGAGACTGCAGTTCTTGGTTGTCTTGAGTTTTGTTTCCGCCAGAAACGCGATGTCAACTTTTTCGGTTTCGAGGAAGTCGATAAGTTCCGGCTGTTTTTTCGCCACCGAGTTGGTGTTCCAATTAAGGACCTTGTGTGAGAATGTTGCGGCGCTTGAAGAATTGCATCATTTGCATGAGCATCTTCTGCATCTCGGTGACGAGTGACGCTAGCTGATTGATGGCCTGTGATTGGCCATGCGGGGGTGGAGGCGCTGGCGGTTGAGGTCCTTTGCTGGAAAGATGTAGTCGACGGCGGTGCATTGCCCTAAAATCCTGAGGGCGGGCCGGCAAATGCTTGCTTCTGAGCAGGCTTGGCTCCTTTGGGTGGGAGTAACTCCGGGAAGGAGTCGGGGTCGAAGTCGAAGTTGGCTTGCTGCTTCTTCGGGCGACGCGACGGTTGCGCTGGTTAGCTTGCTTGCGAAACTGAATGAATTCTGCTCGCTTCGGGCAGGACCTGCTTTTGAACGAGTGGTCCTGGTCGCAGTTCACGCACTTCGACGCGGGGTCTTCAACCGCGCAGGTGGCCGAAGCGTGATTCCCGCCGCAATTGGAGCAGCGGCTCTGGAGATATCAGTTTTTGACCCCATGGCCAAATTTCAAGCAGTTTGCGCACTGCGTAAACTCGCGATGCACTGGATTGTACCGTTCTCACTCGATGATGTGATGAAACAGAGCTTGATCGTCGTGCGACTCCTTTGTCATCGTTGATCCCTTCGGGAAGTGAAACAAGTACAGCTGGTCGCGGTAGTTTTTATTCACGTTGTGGCTGTAGATAAAAAAAAACACTTTAATAAAGTTAAAAAAAAAATCACGTTGTGGCGCTTGATCTTGAAGGCTTGAGGCCAGCTTTCTTCAGCTCTTTCTCCAGCTTGCTGATTTCCATATCGTCGAGACCTCTCAGGATTGCTTTAAAGCCTCAGCCTCCTTGTCGTGGGTGAAATATTCCATCGACAAACGATTTAGGAGAGTCTCAACAGCACGGTAGTGATTGATGGAGGGGACGGTTATTTTTGTAGCCGCCCAGGCACCAGCAGAGAGTGACCTGCAGGCCTTGCTTGACGGAGTAATCAATGTCCGAATACAGCTTCTCCGGAAAGCCTTTCGTATAGAAGAGCGGGAGCCGCTCCATCTTTTCCACGCTGTCCGTCGCGAGCACCGCGAAACGATTGCTTTTCAGCACGCGTTTGCTTGTATTATCTTCGTCTTTGCCGTCGGCGCGACGTTTTTGCGTCCCGGTAAGGGACTGCCATGGGTAAGGCTTGCTGGGACGGAGTACGAGACAACTCGAAAAACTTCTTCCAAACGAACTATACAAAACGAACCGAGAGCGTAAAACACGTCCGAACGTGTCACTTGTACAGTGAAACATGAGCTCGTGCCCTGTTGATGCCCTTCTTTTATACTGTGCGGCGTTGGCAACGGAAATGGTTGTTTACGTAAACTAACCACGCCTACCAAGATGATTACGCTGAACAAAGACAAATATTGCAAAATGACAGAATTGACAGCTCGACGAATAATTGAGCTGAAGGATTTCCTTGAGGAGAAGGAAATAGACGTGGCGTTCATCACCGAAACACACCTAAAACCGGAGGTGACCGTCAACATCCCGGACTTCCGCATCGTGCGACTCGACCGGCCGACCAGGGGAGGTGGTGTGGCCATCGCTCTTCGCTACAACATCAACTGTCGTCTGACTCCAAGCTTCCAGCTTAGTGTCATCGAGACGATCGGTGTCGAAATCACCACTTCGGTCAGCACAATCGCGCTCATCGCGGCATACTGGCCAACGCAAGCCAAAGCAGGCGATGGATCATCGGCTGCCCTTCGGAGGGACATCGTCAAGCTTACGCGGAGGCAAGGTCAGTTTATCATTGCCAGCGACCTCAATGCCAAACATCAAGCCTGGGGCAACAGTCGCGGCAATCGAAACGGCACCATCTGGAGCAACGACATGGAGGAAGGCCACTACACGATCTTGAGCCCGGATTCCCCCACTCGGCTGAGTCGGTCCGGTGTCCACGCAACCCTCGACCTCTACATAACAAACCTGAGTGACCACGTCTCGCAGCCGGTCGTCTACCAGGAGCTCAGTTCGGATCACTATCCGGTGGTGGCGGAACTGGGCTCCTCGGTTAATCGGCACCAGCAGTTACGGCGAAACTACCAGCGAGTGAACTGGCAGCGGTTCCTGCAGTGCGTCGATAACACCGTCGATTACGAGGTGCGTCCGGAGATGCCGGAAAGTATCGACGACCAGCTTTGCGCTATCGAGGAGGCGATCACGGCGGCCCGGGAGCAACACGTACCGACGGCTCGGCTGGTAAGCAACTCCTTAAACATCGATACACTCACCAAAGATTTGATTCGATTGCGGAATGTCACTCGCAGGCAGTTTCAGCGTACTGGACTGCCTGAGCTTAAGGCACGCTGCAATCGAATCACAAAAATTATCAAGGCCAGAATGGTGGACCTCAAAAATAACGACTTCTCGAATAAGATCCGCACTCTCCCAGATTATGCTAAGCCGTTCTGGAAAATGACCAAAATACTAAAATCCAAGCCTCGGTCCATTCCACCTTTGATCCCACTTGACAATAATGGCTCTAAGGATCGCTTGATAACTCCTGCAGAGAAGGTCGCTGAAATAGGTCGTCACTTCGTCAGCTCACACAATCTTGGGCAGAACATCGTCAGTCCACACGAAGCAGCCGTCAAAGAGCATGCTAACAACATCCATTTGATTCCCAACGACTTCTCGGAGGAGTTGGAGATCTCAGCTGACGAATTGACGGCCTATATCAAATCGTCGAAGAACATGAAGGCCCCAGGCTTCGACAGCATCCTGAATCTCGAGCTCAAACACATGAGTGCTCCGTTCTTTGAGCACCTCTCGCTGATCCCATCGTCCTGGAAGTCAGCGAAAGTCATCCCCATCCGGAAGTCTGGGAAGGATCCTTCCTCCCCCAAAAGTTATCGACCCATCAGCCTTCTCTCAGGGTTATCCAAGCTATTCGAAAAAGCTATTCATCATCGGTTACTTGAGTCTGCCGAAAATCTCAACATCTTGCTCGAGGAACAGTTTGGTTTCCGACGCGGTCGGTCAACTGTACACCAACTGACCCGAGTTACCAACGTCCTCAGACGGAACAATTTTGTCTCGAAAACATCCGCCATGGCCTTACTCGATGTCGAGAAGGCATTTGACAATGTATGGCATGATGGCCTGGTGTACAAACTACAACGCTACAATCTTCCGAGCTACCTGGTGAAAATCATCAACAATTACCTGTCGGCAAGGACATTTCGGGTCTCAAATAGCGGAGCGAGTTCCAATGCGCACAACATCGTCGCAGGCGTTCTCCAGGGCAATATCCTCTGATCCCTGCTTTTCAATCTGTTCACCTCCGATATGCCAGAACCTCCAGAAGGCGGCATACTGTCTCTGTTCGCAGATGACACCTCCATCGTCTACAACGGTAGAGTGATCAGAGCGCTTGTGGCAAAACTCCAACGAGCCCTGGATGCCCTGTCAGAGTACCTCACCAGCTGGAAGATCTGTATCAACGCGGCGAAGACCCAGGTCATCATTTTTCCCCACTTTAAATTCCCTAAACATGTTCTGCCTACGGACTGTAAAATCATACTAAATGGCACGACTGTGGAATGGGTTAATGAGGCCGAGTACCTTGGCTTGACCCTCGACAGCAAGCTTATATTCAGGCAATAGGTTGACAAAACGGTGACAAAGTGCAACGTTTTGTTAAAACTACTGTATCCTTTGATCAACCGTCGACCGTCATTGTCCCTTAAAAATAAGCTGTCTGTCTACAAGCAAAGCATCCTCCCTGTGATCGAATACCGCATGCCGGTCTGGGAGAGCTGCGCAAAAACTCATCATCTGAAACTCCAACGGGTCCAAAACAAATTCCTGAGGATGATCCTCAACATTCTTCCCAGGACAAGAACATCTGAGGTCCACCTCTGGCCGGGATAAAAACCTTACATGAACGCTTTGGTGAGTGTAAAGAAAAGTTTATGGTCCGTTGCTTGCACTCGGACCAAGAAGCGCTTAGGGCGCTAGTTCCAATCTAGGTTATCAAATTTTTATTGTAAATATTAGTGTACATAGTAGTTAGGTTATCAAATTTTAAAAACACACTAGCGCCTCCTAAAGGCCGTCATGAAATATTATATTTCAAAACTCAAAATAAAATAAAAATCTAATCGAAGTTGGAGAGCCAATTGTAGAACAAAAAATGTTTAAATAAAGTAGAATTTTACTACTACTACTGACCAGTCCTAATGCGATGCAAAATTCAATTTTTTTACATTATAATCATTATTGTAGAACTAAATGAATCTAGAATGGTTTCGAAATGAATTGGTGCCAGCGAAAGTGGTACATAAACCATTTTTGTCAATTTTGTGTTTTTACACCAACGGCTTCTCTTTGCAAAGATCTTGTAAGAGAATAACGAAAAAGTAATTTTTGACAACTAAATCTGGAGATATGTCCTTTTTATTTTCTGGTATATATCACAATGACAATTTCGTTGCTAGGAAAAGTAGTACATGTACAGTCCTACCCATTAAATTAAGCTTATTGAAGAGAAAATGAATGTTTCCGCAACAGATTTTAAACCTATTTTGAATTTCAAGCCGAGTGCAGCGGTTGCGGTGCTACCATCTTCAAGAGGCGTTGCGCCTAGCTGCTATTCTGTTATGAGTGCCACTTCCAGCTGCAGCGCGTATCATCGTCGGCTGTTCGGCCACATTGAGAGTTGACGTAAAGTCAATGTCAACTTCTCTCCCCGAACAGCCAAGATAGCTGTGTGGTGTCGGCAGCCAGTTATCTGGCTAAGAATAACGCTACGGATTGCCTGTTCCGGTGGTAGAAGTCCACCATACAGGTGACCCCAAATTCTTGGTGTGATGCGGCTTTATGCTTACCGTGCCTACGAATGAATGGTTAGGGGGGGGGGTCTAAAAAGAACCTAACCGCTAACGGAGCCTGCGAAGCACCAGGGCACCCTTCACAGTATCTAGCCCTTACTGCGCTAACCGGAGCTATGGCGTAGTTGACTTTTTGCTTCTCCGAAATAATCGGCTACTCTTATTCAATCTCAACTTGAGGTTAAATAAGGGTGGGATTATGAGCATGTTTTTATTTAGTTTTTCAACAAATTGTCACCTATATGGATTCGCTTTATGCGTTATACTCATTGTACTCTGTGTTTTGTCTTCGACTTTCTTGATAAGATACCAATTTGGTTTCATCGTTGCTGTTCATATGAATGCTGAAGTTGTGGAGTGCATTATCTTAATTTGCAATGGCTTCAGTTAAGATAGCTCAAATCAATCTTCAGCATAAAAGAACAGCAACGATTAATCTTTGTAGACTTATGCAAAATGGCAAATCCCAAGTGCAGGAACCCTATTTTCGCAAGGGTAGCTTCTACCTAGGTAACCTAGTAAACCCTGTTTTTGCTGCTTTCAGTAAAGAAATGGCAAACCCTCGATCAATGCCGCGTGCATGTGTGCTTGTTAACAATGCTCTGAACTAACAACCAGAGATGTATGTGCTGTCACAATTGATGCAACTGGCGGAACCCCCGTCAGGAAATACGTCTATTGTTCGGTTTATTTATCACATGGTGAACCATCCCCTACGGATGCTTTCAAACGAGTTGTCATATATTGCACTTCAAAAGGCCTTCCGCTAATTGTCGGCAGTGAAGCTAATGCTCATCACATCATCTGGGGTAGCTCGGATATCAATCTGAGAGGCTCCAGCTTGATGGAATACTTAAGTAGTACCAAACTTAGTTTACTTAACATAGGCAATCGCCCAACCTTTATGGTATCTAATAGAGCAGAGGTGTTAGACATAACCCTTTGCTCCAATAGAATCAGTCACGAGTTGACGAATTGGCATGTGTCAGATGAGGAATCGATATCTGACCATCGCTACATCTACTTTGATCATTTGAATGTCACTTCGCAGACCTTGCGTTTTAGAAATCCTCGTTCAACAAACTGGGATCTTTACACAGAGTTGCTCTCTACCAAATTTCATGGATATCTACCTGCTATAGAAACTCCTACCGACTTGGATGATGCAGTTGATACTACAACGTTGCACATCGTGGAAGCTTTCGAAGAAGCTTGCCCTTTACGTTCTGTAAAAACCTCAAGAGGAACCCCTTGGTGGAATTCCGATTTGGCTAAGCTAAGGAAGCAGTGCAGAAGGAGTTGGAACAGACGCCATTCAGCAGGGACGGATTCTTTCAAGTTGGCTCGCAAAGCTTACAAAAAGGCTCTACGATCTGCTGAACGATCCGGCTGGAAAAACCTTTGTGCAAATGTTCCCAATTTGAGTGAAGCCAGTCGATTGAATAAAATTCTTGCAAGATCCAAAGATTTCCAAGTTGGCGAAATTCGCAAGCCAAATGGCGACTACACTTCTTCTGATGAAGAATCGTTAGAGCACTTATTTGATACGCACTTCCCTGGATGTGTGGATATAACATCTTCGGATGATCCTGATGTCTTTTCATGTAGCTATGGGTCTTGGGCTCAAGCACGTAGAATCATAACTACTGAATCGATTCAATGGGCACTTAACAGTTTTGCTCCCTACAAATCTCCAGAGGAGGATGGGATTTATCCCGTTCTACTTCAGAGAGGTTTTGAGCATATCAAACATGTTTTGAAAAAGCTTTTAGTATGCAGTTTTGCTACTGGGTATATTCCCATATCCTGGCGGGATGTTACTGTAAAGTTTATCCCAAAAGGAGGACGTGCTTCGTATGAAGAAGCAAAGAGTTTTAGACCCATCAGTCTGACCTCATTTCTTCTGAAATGCTTAGAACGTATTATCGATCATCACATTCGTGATGACTGTTTGGCAAACATGCCTCTCCATGTTAATCAACATGCTTACCAATCTGGAAAGTCCACCGTGACTCTTCTACACAAGGTTGTGTACGATATCGAGAAAGCATTCGCTCAAAAGCAATCGTGCTTGGGTGCTTTCTTAGATATTGAAGATGCCTTCGACAACGTGTCTTTCGATGCAATATTGGAAGCCGCACGTTGTCATGGGCTACCTAATATTATTACCAAATGGATTCACCAGATGCTTAAATACCGACATCACTACTCGACATTACGTCAAGCTGCGATTAGGAAATTAAGTGTCTGCGGATGCCCTCACTTTTGTGGAATCTCGTTGCAGATACGCTATTGAGGTTACTCAATAATGGCGGTTTTCCCACCTATGGATTTGCCGACGACTATCTTACATTGATAGTGGGTTTGTGCATTACTACCTTATTCGACCTGATGCAAAATGCTCTTCAGGTAGTTGAAAGTTGGTGTCGTCAATATGGCCTTTCGGTCAATCCGAATAAAACATCTACTGTTCTTTTCACGGAAAAACGTAATCTTAACGGTATTCGTCCATTACATCTTTTTGGTGCTAAAATCAATGTAACTGACCAAGTAAAGTATGTGGGTCTAATTTTGGATTCAAAGTTTTCCTGGACTCCTAACATTGAGTTCAGAATCAAAAAGGCGTGTATGGCTTTCGGCCAATGCCGACGAACCTTTGGTAAAACTTGGGGTCTTAAACCCAAATATATCAAATGGATTTACATAACAGTTGTACGACCAATTTTGGCTTATGGATGTCTTGTGTGGTGGCAAAAGGGGGAAGTGAGGACAATTCAGTCTAAATTAGGCCATCTTCAAAGGATGTGTCTAATGGCAACGACTGGTGCGTTCTCTTCAACTCCCACGGCTGCTCTCGAAGTTCTCTTCGACGTGGTCCCACTACACATACATCTCAAACAAGAAGCATTTTCTTGTACTTACCGACTATGGGTACTCGGTTTTATGAAAGAGTATCCTGTAAACCGCAGTTCTACACACACTTCGTTGTTACCGCTTATGGTTAATTGGGACAAAATTTTCCTTGCTCCAAGTGATCTCACACAAGTTAGTAGTTTTCCTTATAGGACATTTTCAACACAATTCCCCTCGCGGGATGAGTGGATATCTGGCTATTTGGAGAGAAGTATGTCGGACAGCATTGTTTGTTACACTGAAGGCTCCCTCCTCTAAGGTAGAGCAGGTGCAGGCGTCTATTCGCGTGAGCTGAGATTGGAACAGTCACACTCACTGGGTACACACTGCACTGTCTTTCAAGCGGAAATATTTGCTATCATGTGTGGAGTGCAATCTGCACTGCAGCAACGCATTATGGGCAAAGTAATATACTTCTGTTCAGATAGCCAAGCAGCTATTAAAGCTCTCGCCTCGGCCAACTCAAGGTCGAAGTTAGTAATCGCATGTCAAACTCAAATTGAGGAACTGAATTCAGTTAATACTTTACACCTTATATGGGTACCTGGCCATTCTTCCATAGCTGGAAACGAATTGGCTGATGAGTTAGCTCGTAATGGAGCATCGCATGACTTTATTGGTCCTGAGCCAGCTATTCCAATATCCAAGTGTTGGGTGAAGCTTTTGATCAACTCTTGGGCTGTCGCTCAGCACAAATGGCATTGGAGTAGTCTGGATTCATGTCATCATACAAAATTGTACATCCGGGAGCCATCTCCGGTAGTAGCAACCTATTTAGCTAATCTGTCTAAACAGAATTACAGTGTCTTAGTCAAGGCCTTGACAGGTCACTGCCAACTGAACTATCACATGGCAAATATTCAATGCGTTGAATCATCTGTTTGTGATAGTTGTGAATCCGATTATGGAACTTCTTATCATCTAATATGTAACTGCCCAGTCTATGCACAATTGCGCTTCCAAATATTTGGTAAACACTTACTTAGTGAAATTGACTTCAGAAACCTGAAGGTTCAGAGTATTTTGTTGTTCATAACCCGTTGTGGTAAGGAGCTATAAGCTCTTGTACGCTTATGCGTTGTATGCCCTCATCAAGGGCCCTTTTCCAAACATTCCCTTTGTTCTCCCATCCACATTCCTTTCCTTTTTGTTCACTTCCTGTTCCGTCAGGTGTGTGATGAAAAAGGCTGTGAAGGCGATGGCACAAATCTCCCAAATTGAGGTGAACGTGCCCCTGGAGCCGACGTTCTGATACCTGATACCTGATTGGGCTAGTCTACCGTCTTGTAGCCGCGGCGTCCGACTTCGACGCGTGTTGTACACCGTCGAGAGTTTTGAGTGCAGGCATACTGCAACGAGGTAGTGGTCGGATTCAATATTCGCACTGTGGAGAAGAAGAAACGGCCTTTCATCCTCAGCTTGCACACCCTTGCGTTGATTGGCTGCCACCCAATCACACGTTGGCGCATCTTACCCAGCATTATGAAGCCGGTTCCCAGCTCGTTGGTGGTGCCACAGCTTTGGTAGAAGGTAGCCGCTCGATGCCTGCTTTTCCACTTTTTCTGTCCTGTACAGCAAATATCCTGCAGCGCCACGACGTCGAAGATGCGGTGATGTAATTCATCGTAGATCACAAGGATGTTAACGATCATTCAGTAATTTGCGTTCGATCATTTAGTAGTTTGTCCATAACACATTCCAGAAGCTGAATTTCAAAATATGATGTATGGTGGACTTCTAGTTCGAAGGTTTTTCTGCAACTCTGCCTAATGGTTCGTTGTTTGAATTCCACTAGTAACGGAGTTATAGCTATAGTTTCAGTAACTTAGACTAAATGATAACAAAATTCCAATCATTTAGTTTAAGTTACTGCAACTAGCACTCTAACTCCGTTATTAGTTGAATTCTAATAACGAACCTTCAGGCAAAGTTGTAGAAAAACTTTCGCACTAGAAGTTCACCATACAACATGATTTGAAATTCAGCTTCTGGAATGTGTTATGGACAAACTACTAAATGATCGAACGCAAATTACTGAATGATCGTTAACATCCTTGGAAGATCATCCTGTCGCGACTTGCAGTTCCATGTTCCAAGCCTCCAATCGTGATCCTTTATTCGTCGCCTAGGTCTTTGCTGATTATAGCGCGTTCTTCAATAGTTTGCTGTAGCCATCGAGCAAGTGAGTACCGTGGATAATCAAATTTCGGACATACTCAAACTTCGGACGCTTCAATTCGTATGGGAAATTTTCTGAAATATTTCGTCGAAATGTTTCATCAAGCTGAATTGCAAGGAATCGTAGTTCTGGCTTATTTTAGTATAGTTCTTATTATGTAATGCTTATGAATTGAAGGCGACGATATAATGAAAAGACAGCCTAAGCTATCAAGTTAGAATTATTGGCATTTTTTCTTCTCGGAACTGTGTAATCAGTTGTCCGAAGTTTGAATCGTTGTGTCCGAAATATGAATCCAATGCAGCTGCTGTCCGAGGTTTGAATCAAACAGAAGCCGGAAGTTTTCATAAATTGCAACCATTCTACGCAATAACTCGCACATATTAAACACGGAGTGCAAAAATGAATGCTACATTTTATAATTGCAATGGTGTTTTTAATAGTGTGACTTGAAATGCGTGTTAACAGACTTGATGTATATCAGAAAGTGCTTAAGCGTCCGAAGTTTGAATTGGCACGGTACAGAGTGCTGCGCTTCCGTGTGGTCCTCCAAAACGCGAATATCCTCAGTTTTCATATGCCACCGGGTGTGCATGTTTTAACTTTTAACTCGTATTAGTATTATTTCCCATCCCATAGATCGCATCGCTTACCAAAGTGAATCCAGATAAATTATCCTTTGTAAATAAATGATATCCTATCCCAAGACAATCGTGGAGACGCAGAGGTATACTCGGTCTCTAGTAGCAACGAGAGTCGGGCTAACAATCCTTCCATTCCTATATGACCGTAAGGACGTTGCTGGCGCCGTTATTGACTTTAAATATTTGAGCTCCCGAAACGTGTACATTGAGAATGGGTGGCTAATCCCAAGCCCCATTCATTGTGTTCTCTGTACAACTTCGTAAGTTGAATCCATAATGTAATATAATGTTAAGTGTTAATTAAGTTAAGTCACAAATCTTAAATCTCCAATAGCCTCGCGAGAAAAGGCGTAGGATTTCCAATCCGGAGATGGCGAGTTCGATTCTTGGTCCATTGTACTTGCCACAGAAGATACATACTCATGCAATGGCGGCCATAGAAAAGCAGGCCAGGTTCCAGTTGTGAGTTGGAATGTAGAGCCATTGAAGAAGAATATCTAGCTTTTTAATTCCATATCTAGTGAAAATCAAACAACGAAATGTTAGGCAAAGTTCGATAAAAAAAAAACATCGCGCACCATACAATACATTTTAAAATTCAGCTTTTAAAGAATTTAATTTACCTATTGTTCGAAATCATCCTTGTTGATAATAATCAGTTGCATGATAACATTCGATAATATGAATCTCATATTAAGGAGCCTATTCTCGACATGCCTATGGATTTGAACGTTGCTCTGTAAAAGTGCGTTCGAGCACATGACCGTACTCTCTCAATCTCTTGTTCAAATCTGCTGGCCCATATTATCTGCCCCAAGTACAAAGCAGAAAAACATTACTCCGCTGTGGCCACCTACCACCAATACAAACGCAATCAAAACGACAGAAAGGATCTCCCGTATCCTTTCTGAGACCGACAACAGCGTGCGTGTATAAGCGTGACGGAGAGAACCGACGAGAGTACCTTTGGTCGCCACTCCTGTGACCAAGCTGTATCCATCGTTGAACCAACCAACACCGGAGGGACCTCGGTGCCAGAGAGCTTTTGCCTATTACTGGGTGGAACGGGCCGCTGCTCGACTGAATTTTCAGTTTTTTCCTTCCTCCGAATCAAACAACATATTAATATAGCAACATATAGCAAATAATTCGCCAACATTGTTATTCCAATTTTTCCGGGACAGCAACAAGCAACGCTCAATCCTATCATTGTAGTGTGTAGTGCCAGGTGTAGTGACGGGCATTTAGCGTTTTCCACGGCTTTCATTTCGGTGTACGATTTTGCCCTAGTTTTCCACCACCGGATGTGTTTTGTGACGCTTGCAGATTCGGGTCCGAAAGCAAGGGTTGGGTGGCGAAAGTTTACCATTTGTGTGCAGCAGGTGGGAATGTGTTTTAATTTTTGGGCTTGGGAAGCAACAAGACCTTTATGCGGATTAGTGTTCAAGCAAGACCAATCCATCGAAGTGCGGAACTGAAAGTTATTTGATAGTAGTTTAGTGCAGTGGGGAAATGTCAGCCACCGATCTTTTTTGCCGGATTGTGCTCCCATTAGTGCCGATACTGGGAGAGCAGTGAAATATTCGCGACGATTTCTATTTAAGTGATTACGATAAGCATTGAAACGTACGACAATTCTTAGCTAGTCATCCTCTTGCGTGAAAATAATAAATATTTAGCTAAAACTTTAACAAGTTCAATAAAATTTTACGAATATTCGTGTTCATAAATCTAGCGTTTTATAAAGAAAATATTCATTGAACGGGGTAGAATGGAAAAAAGAGGCTGCTCAAAGGAGAGAACAAAGAGGAATCCAGTCAGCTCAAGAAGTGTCTTGGAATAGCTTCTAAACGGAAGTTTAGATTACGTATCCAAGATACGTAAAATGGCCTAACATGCAACAAGCTGCAGAAAACCAAAAGAATCAAAGTGATACCTTGGTAACACAACCATAATTTTGTGCTTTACCATACATAAAAAAAGTGTTTTTCACCAGAATAAAAGATAGAAGAATAATCATACAAAAAGCGTGAAACGAGAGCGAGAGAACCGTTCTATACACACCGTGAACGCATCGGAAGCCAATGGGGAGCATAACACTGCCCCACAACTCGAAGGCATCCCGCCCGGAACGGGGTCGATCAAATGTATTTGTGTGAGCATCGTTCGCCTACCGAGAATCTGATAGCAAAAACGTAAACACAATTAGGAAGTCGTAGCCACTGCCGGGGGAAATCGTAGTAGCGTTCTCTACGTGGACGTCTGCGTCGCACCCCACACCGTAGCCGTAGCCTCGAGGGTGTAGTGAAATGGCAGAAGCGCCGGGCAGTCCACGGACTGGGGATGAATCGTCTGAGAGTGAAAATGAAACCGAGCCGGCCAAAATATTTCACCGGAAGCTATCAACTAAGAAGGATGTCAAATCGGCGGTAGGTGTCAAGTTTCGTCTTGTGTGCATGAATTAATGTGTGGGTGCGTGGCGAGCGTGCGGTTGATACCGTCATTATGTCGTTGGAACGGTGTCACACTTGGCGGAAAAATGAAACCGTAATGTATTTACGATGTATGGTGCTTCCTACGATGCTTAAGTTATTAGTACTCGCTTTGTCATAATGCCAATTATTTGTCTAGTCACCCTAATATCCATGTCGATGTTTGATAGATGTTTATATGAACGTTGCAAATATTTAACTAATAGACAGAGTGTACTACGCGCTTCAGGACGAATCTATGCCATTTGGTCGAAAGACATTTCATTTGGTTGGAAGAGAATATACAATTTTTAACTATTAGAATGAATTGTGTCTGCATATTTATTATTTCACTCTATAAAAAGTCTTAACTTGTGATTAGTTGTTTCCTGGGAGAGAACTCTCGATACTACACGTAAAAAACATGTTGATTATTATCAAAATTTCTAATACATGTTTGCCAAAGCTACATAAGCTGCATTAGCCACATACTTTAGCAGTAAAATTCATTTTATTTTATCCACCTTTTACAATTATCTTACATTTGGCCGTCTAGGCCCTTCAACTTTGATTTTATATGAGTTTTTTTTTAGGTTGAATAATAATTTATTTAATGTTAATATTATCGAAATAGCCTAGAAAAGGCGTTGGTGTATTTGAAGAAAATTTGATAACCTAATAGGGTACAAGCGCCCTAATTAATGCTTGTTCGGAGTGCAAGCAACGAACCCTAAACTTCTCTTTACACTCACCAAAGCGTTCATGTAATGTTTTGATCCCGGTCAGACGGTGGTGCTCAGATGTTCTTGTCCTGGGTGGGGTGCTCATTATCATCCCCAGGAATTTGTTTTGAACCCGTTGTAGTTTCAGATGGTGGGTTTTGGCGCAGCTCTTCCAGACCAGCATGCCGTAGTCGATCACGGGGAGGATGATTTCTCGGGTACTTTTTCAAAACGACGTATGTCGCAAATTGTAAACAAACCCGTTTTCAACAGCATATGGTATAAAATTCATCTAAAAATGTGTATATCTTCAAAGCTACATGAAAATGTGTTATTAAAAATGTAAATCATTTTTTTGCAAAACGGTGTAACATCATTGTTGAAAATATTGCACATACACCGCTTAGCAGAAAATGTACTTTAAAAAGTTTTTTCGAACAACTAAATAGTTTAAAACGAGCGTCTGTTTGTACTTTTTCATCACTGATTTCAAAATTAAGCTTGTTGCTTGTATATTCCGATTTTCGTTAAGAAAACCCAGATCAATCCACCTAGCGTTGGTGGTGCCTTTCTCGCATTTAGTTAAGACACCAACCTTATATGGGGTTTATATGGTCCAATGTACCATTTTCTTCATAACTTTGAAACGAAATGACCGATCGTTATAAAATTCAATAGTGATCAACAAGGCTTTGTCCCCTGTCGAATGAAACTTGTTGCGAGAAAATCGGTTAAGGATTACTATACGAAAAGTTGTCTAATGTTTTTTATAGCTTTTGTGCACACACATACGCACACACATACACACACACATACACACGGACAGACAGACCTGTGCTCAGCTCGTCGAGCTGAGTCGATTGGTATATAATAATATCGGTCTCAGAGAGTTCTATAAAAAGTTCGTTTTCGGAGTGAAATGATAGCCTTTCGGTACAACTTAGTTGTACGAGAAAGGAAAAAACATTTTACGTTGTTTTTCTGCATCAAATGTTGTTACGTCGTGTTGTAAGTGTTGCAACTTTTTTGTCGCATGTGCGTGAAACGTTTCAACTTGACGCAACATTTCGACGTATCAACAATGCAGCTGACGGAGCAGCGTAACATTTCGAGAAAGTAGCATGACCTCGGTCATGCTGACTTATCAAAACGACGTACACTGTGCCAGCAAAGTACTCTTTAATGGGTGAAAAAGTACCCATTTTGAAGTTAAATAGTTCAACTCATTAAAAGAGTAAACAGCGTTTACTCATTAATGAGTAAAAGGCATGTACGTCATATTCGGGCGTACTTTTTACCCATTATAGAAAAACAAATTTTTGAGGAAATGGGTATTTTTCACCCTTGATTATTTAAAAAAATGGCCTTAATGTAATGGTTTTCATCGAAAAAGTGACGCAATTACAAGGTATATGTAAAATAACTCTTTATTTCATTTATTATTTCCTGATGAAGATATATCATATACATAACAAGACATATTTAGAACAGCAACTTTGCTTTGTTTTGCTCGCAAATCTTTGGGTCGCACCGAGGAACCAATTGGACGAAAAGATTCCGCAATAAAAGGAAGAACGCGTTTTATTCGTGGGTTTTCCCACGGAGGCCGCCTCTGGAACCAGTCAACCAAATCGATGGCTTTGTGCCAACCATCTCTAGCTATGTATTTCCGATCGTCGCAACTACGGAATCGCCAGGGGAGTGTGTATTTGAAGCTGGCATCCTGGCAGTACCAATTTTACATCCTCGATGTACCCAAGCACGACACAATCCATATATTAACGCGGACCAATCCATCACTATCCTCGTACTGCGGCCTGCGGGTGAAAAAAATAATTATTTTGTGAAGGGGGCCGGGTTATGAGGAACTTACATTGTAATCACTTCCAAAGTCCGATTTTCCTGTAACATTGTCGGATCAGTCTGGCTGAATACCTCGCTGAATACAGCAGCATATCGTTGTTCCCCTTCATCATGAGCAGCATCAAATGTTTACCGCAGTCCGATGATACTATTCTGGAAAGAAAAGTAAGATTAAAATGGAAAGGTTCGGCGTATCCAGCAAAGCAACTTACAATCCTCATGAAGGTTCTTCTGCGATTTTGGCAATCCTTGTCTTGGGGATCACCACATGATGGAACAGCTCCTAAAACCTGTTGGCTTTTGTGTAAGCCTTGGCCATTTATGACAGGGTACCGCGCGTAATAGTATATTTCGTAATATTTTAAAATATTTTAACAAACTAGCGAATATGCTGCAATCGACAAATCGTTTGTTTGAAAGTATATTTTGTTTTTCACTCATTAAAGGGTATAAACAAGGAACTTGTAAATGGGCATAAAATACTCATTATGCCAAAAAAATAATCACCCATTTTTTTTGACAGTTTCATATATCACCAGAAAAGGGGTGATTTTTACTCTTTAAAGAGTATTGTCGGGTTTACAGTGTATGTGATTTATCTGTTGCAGAACGTTGTAACATAAATTTTTATCAAAATAACTGAAATGTTCACACGCAGTGCAGATGTCAGAGTCAGTGACGATGAACCTTTCCATAATGTATCGTTGAGGTGAATTCAATTGCAATTAAAATGTTTAGTCTCTAAATAGGAATAAAAATAAAATCTGAAAACTTCCAAGCCCATTTTCTCAGCTTGATCAAAATGTTACATACGCCGATTTGAAAAAGTACCCGAGATTTGCTTGTAGACAGCAAGCCTAGTTTTCAAGGACAATGATGACCGACGGTAGGTAGGGTAGGGTACAGTAATTTCAACAAAAAGTTACATGCCACAAAAGTGCCATTGAGGATTATTTTAAAGTCCCCAAACGGAACATGCTTAGGGGATTTAGAGTGGGGAAATTGATGACCTGGTTGACCTGGATGACCAAATTTGATTGTTATATAGCCTTAGAAAATTGGCTTTCAGAGAGTTTACTTTTCGGCTCGCTCTGATAGCTGGATTTCGGCTCGGCTTGACATACACATTTGTTTAATCTATTTCTCCATCCCAGGTTGTTTCAACATAGCAGATCATAGCAATCCACTTCTATAAAACATTCTTCTTGCTTGTCGTATCCCAACGGAACTATCAAATCTATACTTTCGCCTCTAATTCTATGATGAACATTAGACCTCTTCATGTTTTCAAAAAGTATCAAAAATCACATTATGCTAAAACATGGGCGTAGCCAGAATTTCGAGTAGGGGGGGGGCTCTTTTTTAGGTCTTCTGAATCGTAGTTTTACAGTAGTTTTATAAAAACACATGAATATTAGTGCTAGGCACTATTTCCTTCAAAGTTCCAAAAACTTTGAAACCAAATCCACAACCAACAGTAAAGGCTGGATCACAATAATGCGTTGACGTCGCGCTGGGCGTTGAAGTCAGCGTTTTGTACTAAAACGCAACGCCAATAAACATGACACATTCACGCTCACAATGCATCGTTCGCGTTGTGCGTTTATTTAACAAAAATAATGGATTTAAAAATGCCTGATATATTGCTCATCAGATATTTTTAAACCAAGTGAGAAAATTATTAACGAACTTAATATTCAGAAAGAATATAAAATCGGCTATAAGAATTATTATAAAAAAATCCTGCAGTCTTTCATAAACTTTAGAAAACTAGAACCATACATCTGAATTTCTAAAAAAAATCTTCTCTGAAATAATATTTATTATAAAATAGGCAGAAAAAACAATATGCAAGCTTTCCCCAGGAATTCCTTCGACAATTGCGTCAGGCATTCTAACCGGAATTCTATCAGGGATTCTTTAGAAATGCCTCCAGTAACTTCTTCGGCAATGTCTTCAGGAATTCCACCATAAATTTCGCCGGGAATTGATCCGAAAGTTCCATCATTATTTACCCCAAGAAAATCTCCACGAACTCCTTCATAAGTTCTGCAGGGAATTTTTCAGATTATTCACTCGTGCTGTTAATCATAAAAAAAGTCTGAAAAATTGATCCGTGGAATTCCCAAGAATATTTCGTGGAAATTCCGCATAAATGCCAGTACACATTAAGTCTTCCATTTTTCCCAGGAATCAACTTCCCGGGAAACGGGAAATGAGATAATAATTACCCAGTATTTCCCGGGATCCCGGGAAATAAAAAAAAGTCTTGAAACTAAATTAAAAATCGTAGTTTAAATTTTGTTGAAAAATATGATTTTGAAAATATACATTCTACATCAGGGATTCTTGCTATTTTGTCCTCAAATGATGAAAGACTTGTTGAAAGCCTGAGAAAGTTTTTGTTCAGTTCGAAAAGCGTTAACTCCTTCTACAAAACGTTCGACATGTCACAATTATCAGCATCTGCTCTGGCTCAAAAGTAAGATCTACAGTGTAGCTGATGAGCTCCGCTATGTGCTACTTTTCCATATTTTTTTAAAGTTTTTCAGATTGAATCCGAATTGTTTATTCCAGTTTTTGGACAACGACGGCTTCGAGAGGTTCTCTTCTATTATCGCCAAAATATTCCTAACATGGACTATTCTTATACTCGACGACGATTTTTAGTGCATAGAATCTTCTGGAATTCTTCTGGAATCTTCTTCTCACTTTAAAGGATAATCCATTTTTATTCATGTCGTCCACTTGAACACATTTTCGACATTGAATGTATTTAAAGCAGATGAATGAAATATTTGAAATGAGAATTCTTCCACTCGAAATAAAAAAGAGCTTTCAGGCGAGTGCCTGATTGTAGTACTTTAATGATCCTGACTATAACATTCTTGTAGTAAAACTTTGCTTCAAATGCCGAAAAGCACCTAAAACGCATCAAATTGCAAAAGTTTTGCGAGTATTTGTTGTAAGCCAGTTGCAGATCGCATTCTCAAGACCTAAAATCTGTTTTTCCATCAAGACACTAAATTTTTAATTCGACTACCCAACGCTTACCGACGTTTGTACCTATTGAATAAACGAACGATAGATACAAACTGGTTCTTTGTCTCACCTCTCTTCAACACATGTTGGAATGCACCGTATGATTCTGTAGCATTTTCAGATATAACTTAAATTCTTAAACTTCAAAAGGAAAACAAATAGTGAGATGATGCTAGTAAAAAAATGTAATTGATATCCCAAAATCCGTTATCATCATATCATATCATATCAATTTAAAAAATATGAGACAATTATTACAAAATATTTTAGTATGTTCATTTCCCGGGAAATTCGGGAAACTGAAACATATATCCCGGGAATCGGGAATCCCGGGAAATATGATTTCCCGGGAAATCGTTTCCGGGAATGGAAGCCCTAGTACACATTCCTGAGAATTTCGCGAAAATTTTTCGAGTTTCTTGTGTAGATTCCATTAAATTTTCCGTTTCCGAAAGTTTCGAATAGTTTCTTGTGAAAATTTCAAAGAATTTCTCCAGTAATTCCATCGAAAACTTATACAGAAATTATACTGAAAATGAAATCAGCAATGGAATTTAAGGAAGAATTCCTAAATAAATTCCCAAAGAAATCCTGAAGGCATTCCTTCAAGGTTTCCACTGGGAGATCCTCCAGGAGTTTATCCGAAAATTTCTCCGGGAATTCTTCCAGGAGTTCTACCGGCAGTTCCTCCAGGATTTCCTCCAATAATTATTCTATAGATAGAACGGCAGTTCCTACGGGGGTTCATTTGAAAATTCTTCCGGGAATTCATTCAGGCTTTCTTTCTGGAATTCATTTGGCTTCTTCCGGAATTTATATAGAAATTCTTCCAGAAGCTCCTCTGAGAGTTTCTATGAGAGCTTCCCAGGGAATTCTTCGGGAGGTCCTCTGATGATGATGGTGGTCCAGCTACATAACCCTACTAAGGTTTCAGCTAGACGAAATTTGGCTAGAAAATGAATTATCCAATATTTTTTCCGAGAATTCTTCTGGTAGTTTCGATGGCAGTTCCTCCGGGGTTCCTTTGACAATACTCCCGGGAGTTTCTTCAGAAATTTCTCCGGGAGTTCCTTCGAAAATTCATCCGAGAGTTCCTCCGGTAATTCCACCGGCAATTCATCCGGGAGTTTCTCCGGGAATTCCTCCGGGAGTTACAACAGTAGCTCTTCCAGGAAATCATTTAGGTTTTTTTAAAGAAATGATTTAGGCTTTTTTCAGAAATTTAGCTAGAAATTCCTTCCGGAGTTCTTCCGATAGTTTCTCTGGGAGTTTCTCCGGGAGGTCGTCTTGGAGTTCTTCTAGGACTTCCTCCTCAAATACCTCCAGGAGTTCCTACGGGAGCAATTCCTTGGTGAATTCCTCCGGTAGTCTCTACGAGAATTCCTCCGGAAACTCCCGGAGGAATTTGTGGAGGAATTCCCGGAGAAATTATCAGAGGAATTCTTGGAGGAACTGCCGGTGAAACTTCTGGAGAAATTTCTTGACGAACTACAGGAAGAATTTCCGGAGGAAGTACTGGAGGAATTTCTGGAGGAACTCTCGTAAGGACTCCTGGATGAAATCCCAAATGAAGTTCCGTAAGAATTCCAGGAGGAACTCCTGGAAGAATTCTTAAAGGACCCCCGGAAGAATTTCCGGAGGAACTCCCAGAGAAATTCTCCGAGGAACTTCTGGAGGAGTTTGTAGATAAATTGCTAAAGAAAACCTAAATGAATTGCTGAAAGAAAGCCTGAATTAATTCCCGGAAGAACTACTGGTGGAGCTTCCGGAGGAATTTTCAGAGGAACAGCCGGTGGAATACCCGGAGTTGAATTTCTAGAGGAATTTCCGAAATCTTATTTCCCGTGAAATTCCTGCCAAACATCCTTCAGAAATTCCCTGTGAAGTTCCTGGAGGAATTCTCAGCGGAACTCTTGGAAAAACTCCTTGAAGAGCTCCCGGAGGAATTCCCGCAAGGAAATTCCCATATGAAATCCTGCAAGTATTCGCAGATGAATTGCTGGAGAAATTACCGGATAAATTCCCAGAGGTTTGTTCTGAAGAAATTCCTGGAAGAACTCTTGGAAGATATCTTGGAGGAACTCTCAAACTAATTTTGAATTCCGAACTAATAAGTTAATTCCGAGTGAAGTCCGGAAAGAATTCTAGGACAATTCCGCGGAAAAATTCCCGGAGAAATTCCTGAAGGAATTCCTGGAGACGTACCTGAAGAAATTCCCGGAAAAATATCTGGAAGATTTTGCGGGTAAATGCTTGGACGAATTCCTGGATAAATTCCTAAAGAAATTTCTAGAGAAATTCTTAAAGGATTCTGAAGTAATTGCGAAAAGAATTCCAAAATTAAATCCTAGAGGATTTCGCTATTGAATTTATGGAGGTATTCCCGGAAACATTCCTGGATGATATCCTGGAGGAATTAAAGGAAAAGTTCCTGGAGGAATGCCCGGAAAATTCCTAGAAGAATTTCCGAAGGAATTTCTGATAGATTTACAAGTGAAATTATGGAGCGAATTCGGAGGATTTCCGTCATAAATTTCTGAAGAAACTTCTGGTGGTATTTTGGGAGGAAATTCCGGAGATTTTTTTTGGAAAAATAGCCGAAGAAATGTCTAGAAGTAAAACTTGGAGAGTAGAAAAGAAATCTTCAAGAAATTTTCTCATGATTTTCCTAAAAAATTAGTGACGGTTTTCTAGATAAGAAGGAATTACAATTACATGAAAAGGATTTTCGAACGATTTTCAGAGGAATTTGTGGATAACTTTCCGGAGGAATTTAGAAGTTCCTAAGGGAGCTACTAGAAGAATTGCAAGGAGAATTCTTGAGCCCGAAATGTTTCGAGTTGTTTTGAACTTTCATATATTATGGATCCCGGATACCCTAATAAGTTTTTGGGAATCTTTTAAATTTCAACCACTTATATCTGAATATGATTGGAACGTAAAGTATGTTTAAAGGAATTCATTTTAGTGCCCGTTCAATCTTTCCACAAATTAGGGGGGGTGACGGCCCCCTTCTGCCCCCCTCTGGCTACGCCCTTGTGCTAAAATAAGCCTCCTGTCAAATTTCCAGCTAATTTGGATAAAATTTCAAGGTGGCTCAAGTCAATTTAGTGTTTTTCGGCTATTTTCAATTTTGAAAAAAATCTAACAAAGATTGAACGCCGAAAACCATCACAACAACCTCTGTATGGAAGCTTTTGGTGTGCTCTACAAGTCTTGTGAACATTGCGATTCATTTCGTTCACGTTAACATGGTCAAAACATGAACGGAACGAATCGCAATGTTCACAAGACTTGTACTGCCGCTAACCGCAAGTCGAGCACATCTGTATATGGAGGCCCATATACAGATGTGCTCGACTTGCGGTTAGCGGCAATGTAGAGCACACTAAAAGCTTCCATATAGAGGTTGTTGTGATGGTTTTCGGCGTTTATATCTCTTGTTAGATTGTTTTTTAAAATTGAAAATAGCCGAAAAACACTAAATTGACTTGAGCCACACAGTTCGAAAAAAACCTGTAAATTTCCGATGGATCGAATGTAACAAAAAGGCTCCGTCATATATAACGGATAATTAAATGCATTATGAAATTTACATGTCTTCCTATCTACAGCCGTAAATTTACACGTGAATGAAACTGGAGCTGTAAAATTCATTTCTGACGTAATTCACCCTGAACACTGTAAAATTACAGCTTGACGTAATCCTTCCCGTGTATACAAAAAAAACATTTTTCCTAAGCTGAAAACCCCCACATTGTTGTCTGCTAATGTAAGATTACTGGATGTAATTTTCATCCAGTATTTCATAACATGTCGAATAATCTGGCATTCTGGTACGATGGACTCACAGCAGAGAAAAATAAATATGTTTACATTGTATAGTCAGTTTGTTGGCCTAAAACAATATGGTACTAGTTTATACATATTTTGAGTTGTCAGCTTGGAAAATGTTCGTCACGTTTTTGTTCATTTAGATTTTTTTTCGGAAATATTTTTCTGATGAAAAACGCTTGAGTTAAATTTCAAATCAGTTTATTTCATGGCCTAGCATAGATTTGGGCCTATTATTTGAATGATATTTTAACAATAATTCATATTACATTTATGAGTAGTAGTTTGCTATTTTGTACTTATTAAAATAACAGCTTAGGAATATAATTGCCACTTATGTTGAGGCTTCAAATTCAGACAAAGACGCGATTAATTTTTGCACCATTCGTTGCTGCTGTCCAATTCTAATGGCATTGGACTTGGAGCCTTTGCCCGGGAAAATCTTCAGAAAATATTCCTGAGTGAACTCCAAAAATTTGGCGACTTTCTTGAGGTACATGAAACCATGTACATATTGTACCGACATCAGATCTTGAAAAGCACAAACGATATCTGTTGTACCTTCAGACAGCCGAGTTTGCTCCGCAAACACGTAATACATGGCCGATTCGTTTCCCATATCTGAAATGCGCTAAAAAAAGATCAGTACTTAATAATTACAAACTTAATAGCAACTACTATCGAACAAGTAAATCACCATCTTGTATAAAAAAACATATTTACTAGTATGCATTTGGCCTTACTGTTGAGATCGAAATACGTATCTGTAAAGCTGCCAGCAAGTGCTGGAATTAAAAAGGATAATACTTACTCATCTTGTGACAAGTACAGTACTATTCTGTTATTCACTTATTCGCACATGAATCATACATATAACAAAATTGTGTATTCTACAATAGAAACCTCATAAAAATAAAAATACAACTAGTGAAAGATCTAAGAAAACAATGCTCCTGACAAACTTCGTACTAATTTTATATATTATATAATTTGATATCAATGTTCACAAATCTAGTTTTTGCTAAACAAAATAATGCACATTTAACGTTGAATCGGAATATTCCCAATTATTCTTACCATCTGATTCTCATTTTGCTAATGTAAATAACAAAAGGCAATATTAATTTTTGACCATTGCAAAATATTCAAATTGTACGTCTGTTTGTCTGTGTAATTCTCCTTCTTTTTAATGACTCAAGAATTATACTGCAACCCAGCCTGTTTTACAAGTTAGTGTTATATGAGTAATTCCAAGAGTATCAATCGGAAACATTGCTCGTCATCTACGGAGAGTGCAATTATCGCAAAATGCCTAAAAATGTCCACAACTTAATTATAAACATGGTAGAAGCATTGAGTAAAATGAATCAATCGACATTAACGGAAAAACATGTGACATATTCAGTTTCGAAAGAAATTTTTTAATCTATTAGTTGAACGTTTGCACCTGTAATAAAACCAGCTTAATACTATTTCATTAAATTCCACCACGTTTTAATTTTTACAGATAGGTTTTTTGACCTCAACTAAAAGACGGCCTCCAGTGTTTCGTACTTGACTCGTCAAGTCGAGTCTTATGGCAGCTAATCAGTTATGCATTTAATGGATCTAGTTTATGGTGTACCTTATTTATACAGCGACGTCGCGTAACCTCACTTTTTATCTGTGAACTGACATTTTGATATTTTGATAAATTATCAGACTCGTTTGTACTAGTCGAAATTTAGCTATTCCATGCATTTCCGCACAATAAATCCTTTCATTTAAATCTAGTGCACAGGTAGATTGAGGTTAGGGCAACGCCACTGAATACGTAGTAGCCATTATACGTTATTAATGATTTCGTTATGATTAATTTGTAAGTTAAAATATTATGTGCAAGTTAGTTCATGGTGTTTTATACGAGTGGATGTAGACTCAACAGTGCTGAACTCACCAATGCAAATCAATACAGGTCCAGCTGATTCATCACGAATTTCGTCAATCCTGGTACCAACCTGAAATAATAAGAAATAAGGTTATGTTGTCACTGAAATTTACGAACAAATAGGATTTACCTCCTTCTTCAAAACGAGATCATCCAATGATTCTCCTACTGCTTTTGCCAAAACTTGAACACGTCACAATCAGTTGCACCTTCGGTCAGCTTATTCGCTTTTGACTTGCCGAGAACTCTACTATCTTCGCCCTTTCGCCGAAAAGTAAGCACGTAGAGTATCGATTTCAATCCCAGTCGCTTTCTTGAAATGATAGCTCATAAGAATCCGTCTTCGCAACACTGGCCACTCTGATAGTATGACTTTCAGCTCCTTTTTCTGATCGATTAGTGATCGGATATATCCTTGGGAATCACTCATAAATTCTTCCGTGAGAAGAGATGGCTCATCCCGCCGTAATTTTGAAAGAACTTCTTTGGAGCATTGATCCGTAGTTAATTTCCAATACTCGATCATAGTGCCAGCCCTTCGATGTTTTGGTTTGTGATTCAACGTCGGTGATGCTCTTGGTAATGAGTCAAGGCGATTCAGATACGTATTCCTGTTTATCATTTTGTGTTTTATTGTCATATGACTCAATCCATTGCCAAAGCCGTCATCATCCAATATTTCCAAACACGGATATTTGTGTAACATTTGTTTGGCTGCATTTTCCATTACAGCTGCGCTTATATCCACATCAATATTGCGCAATTGATCTACGACGTTATTCACTAGAGAGTTGAGTTCATGTTTTTCAAACGAATCGTGCGTGGGACTGCTGAATTTGGATTTTTCAGTCGGTGCTCTTGAAGACCGTCAAGACGAGCGATTTGAGTATCACTTATCTTACTCCAGTTAATCTCGAATGATTTAAACTTCATCGCACTCGATGCATGCTTTTTGTTGGATTTCTGGTACCCTGGATAAGATCGTTTCGTTGATATATTCGGTGATGTATTTTCTTCCTGGCCACTCTCAGCCGAAGCAATCGAACATGAGGGTATCACTTCACTTATCACCGGAGTCATAATAACTGCTTGCTCTACCAGGTTCAGATCAGAGTCCTCTTGTGTGTCCATATCAGCAACTAGCTGTGTAGCTATACCATCAGCTACGGCCGAGTCAGCGTTAGAGTCAGAAACAACTGTCAATAGATTCGAAGAAAACCCGACTGGTTGTATCAGATTGTATTCGATCCTGTCTGTTCCTACGGTACCTTGACCGATAACGTTTTCTTGGACCACAACGTTTTCTTGGGCCACAATGTTTTCCTGGGCCATAACGGATAGATGAGCAGTCATAATATTTCCTTGTAAAGCTTGTGATGACCCTGAAAGTATGCAAAAGAAGATCATTGTAAAATGAATCCATAGTACACTATTTGTCGTAAAATGAAGGTTAGAAACTTTTCTATCTTCTTCTTCTCTATCTTCTATCTTGTCTTCTATCTTCTATATACATAAAAATGAATTTCAGTCTGTCTGAACCTTATAGACTCCGAAACTACTGAACCGGTCGGCGTAAAAATTTATATGCAGAGGTTTTTGGGGTCGGGGAAGGTTCTTAAGATGGTTCGAGACCCCTTCCTT
Organism: Armigeres subalbatus; assembly: GCF_024139115.2. Taxonomy (NCBI): domain Eukaryota; kingdom Metazoa; phylum Arthropoda; class Insecta; order Diptera; family Culicidae; genus Armigeres; species Armigeres subalbatus. The sequence goes on along the minus strand of NC_085141.1, from coordinate 125,021,095 downwards.
CTTTGGAAAGGGGGGCTCCCATACAAATGAAACCGAAATTTCTGCATAACTCGAGAACTAATCAATTTTAGGCGAAACGAAGTTCGTCGGATTTGCTAGTACACAATAAAAGTAAAATGGTCTGTGTTCGAATCCGCATTACTCGATTACAGGATGGACTTTCTACATACCTTCAATAATTCTGTTCGTTATAGTTTCCGACGGGTTTATATGATATGATTTTCTCATGCAAAAATCATTAGTAAAGTTGAGTAAATCGTGGAAAACTAAAATTAAGATGGGTGCTAATTTCGCTTGGACAGTGAACAACGTGGATGTTTGCCTGCTCTGCAGGATAATGTCTGCAGGGTCAACTACAGTAGACGTTCGATAACTGCAAGTCATTTAACTCCAATTCTTTTTAACTGCAATTCGATAGTTGCAGCAGTTTTGCAGTTATCGGACCGCTAAACTTCAAAACGATGTCAAACTCAATGACAGCTGTATTGCGCTGCACTTGCACTTTTATTGCATCTGACGTCGATATTGATAACCGCTTGACGTCTTAAATGCGTTGCAGTTATCGAAAGGCTATTGTATCCATATACAGTAGAGTGGGGTGCAGTTGTATGGTAAAAAACATAAACTTCATCTAATCGAGTGAGATCAAGGTTTTCTGAATCTTTTTGGGACCCCAATAAACTTTCATAATATGGGTTCGATTGGCTGCGTCCTTGCTTTCCGCATCGCGTTTTTGCTGTAGCCATTTAAATTATTTTGTCAAATTATGCTTCAACAAGCTTCAATTGGCCATAATTTATGCATCATGTTATAGTGCATGTTTGGTTTCATTATCAATACCGGTTTTTTTTTTCTTCCCACGCAATGGAGGGAGAATCTGCAAAACAGACGTCCTGGGTTGTCCAGGATGTGCGAAGTTAGGGACCACCTCCAACAACAAACGAGGGAGGCAGGACTACATCCCCGACCCGCTAAACTGTTTCCATTGCCGCCAAGCCCATAGTCCCTTCGGTACAACCAGCGTGTCCTTGCAACATCGAACATCGTGACTCGCTTTTTTAGAAGAACACCATGGTATCGTGCCAGCGCATTGCCTTCTTTCCAGGTGGCCTTACCACGCCCTATGTCCTCGGAAGGTGGGAAGGGTCGACTGCGCGCCTGCTTCCCTCTGCAAGACTGGTATCAAGAATGATGATGCGGCCTGCACCCCAAATTGACCTCTCTGCGATAGGGTCTATTCGCCAATACACAGAGGGACTTGCCGACGCGGTGCCTACGCCTGCCCCAGCCTTGGCGAGGACCCCTTTCCGTCCTCGGGCTCGGAACCCGCCCGGTTGACCGAAGCCGCGAAAGCGACAATACCATGTTGTTCTTCGCGCGGCCACTTGTTCGATAAAAGGATCGAGTTCGACCACAGGGCATGACCACCGGTATGACCCATGAAGCCAACTCCGAACCCTTGGACCACCTCTTATTTGCGCCTGAACAAGCCATCCTTAAATCCAGGCGCCACCTTCTGTGTAGCTCCGAGACGAATTGGACGATAGCCGATAAAACGGCGTTCCAGCCAACTTCATCTTTACACATCCTCCGAACTAGGTTGTCCGGGGTAGTGTCCAGACCACATGTGGAAAGCATGTGGTCACGCATTGCGCGAAAACGTGGGCACACGAACAACACATGTCCCGCCGTTTCCGCGCACACCAAATACTCGGGCGAGGCCGAGCAAGCCAGCTGCGTTACCTGCACTGTGAATTTGCAGCACGCTTAAACGTCGGGCACTTCGAACCCCCCATGGGTGCTTGCTGTTCACAGCTTTGCTGGAACACATCAAACAATTGGGAGGGTTCGTGCAGCATTGTGCTTTATGTCCCTCCAATCCCCAGCGTCGACAGAGCTTGCTTCTGTCAGGGCCTTTGCAGTCCCATTGCTTGTGCCCCGGTTCCAGGCACTTGAAGCAAACTTCGGGTTACTCGTATATGCCCACAGGGCACTCCGACCATCCCACCTTGACGCTCCCTAACATGACTACCTTGGAGGCATCCGCTGCAGATAGCCGAACCAATGCTACCTGTGTCCCTGCCGGACCTTTCCGTAGCCGAACGGCTGCGGTGGGCGTCTCCACTTCACACTGCCGCCGCAGTGTCGTGACGAGCTCTTCGACTTCGGTGATCTCGTCCAGGTCTTTAACCATTAGATTCACCTCCGTCATGAGTGCCCTCACCTTTACCGTCTCGCCTAGGACTTCCTCCGCTAACTTCTTGTAGGCGGTGCCCTTTTGCGAGACGCCCCGCTTCAGCTCGAGGGTCATCTCGCCCATCCGGGTACGTCTTATTCGACGTACGTCGGAGCCGAGCTCAGCGAGCTTGACGTCACTCTTCATCGCCTTCAAGACGTCCGAGTACTTAGCCTCGTCCGTCTTGATGACTAGGGCATCGCCCTTGGAGCGATTGGCGCCTACCCTAGACTTCTTGCTACCCTCATTCGCCTGGGCCTTCTTTTCGGCCCTTGACGTCTTCGGTTTCCTCTTGTTCTTGACCAGGGTCCAGGAGGCGTCATCCCCCTTAATTTCCCTGGTTTGGGGCGGCTGAAAGTTCTCAGCCTGCCGTAACCCCTTACCACCGTCTTTCCTGGGTGGACGGACCTTTCCAGGTCCTTCCTCCCCCGGTTTGGGAGGTACCTGGCCGGGGTTCAGCTTCCCAGCCCCACTACCCTTGTTCGGGGTAGTAACCCTCCGCGTTTTGGAGCGGTCCCCAGGGAGCTCATCCCCTGGAGACTGTCTCCCTCGTTTTTGTGTCTGCTCCGTTGGAGCAGTCACCCCCGACGTGCCCGCGAATACTTGAGCCTCAGTCTGGGTAGACTTTGGCATCACCGTCTTCGCTGGCACGCCCTCGGTCGATGCGACCTTGCCCGAGTCCGCGAATCCTTGGGCCTCACTCTGGGTAGACCTCGACTCCGCCGATTTCACGGGTTTACACTTGGCCGTCCCGACCGCCCTCTCAAGCTTGGCGTCCAGCATCGACTTTCGAAGTTCCTGCAAGCTCCTCTTGAGATCCTGATATTATGCTTCGATGACGCAAAGTCGATGATGGCGTCCTGCTGTTCCGTCGCCACCTCGAAGGCCGAAAGCCCATCGCGTTTGCGGTTCATCGCCTTCACAAGCAATGGGCCGTCTATAACCTCTACCGGCGTAGCCTGGGAGATGGTTAAGTGACCCACGCTGGCGCTGCGCACCGAGCTGCCGACTATTGCTTCTGGCCTCCTAGGCGGAGACCAGAACAACCCACCTCTTGCCATGCATCCCCTCGGCACGGGTCGCTTAACGCCTTGGGATTAGGGTTAGGGACGATGGTCCCCTTGGTCGCACCAACTCACTCGCTGATGTCAGAAGGACAACAGTGCCCGAGCTGCACTACCAGCTAAGTACAAAACCCTTAGCTGGCGGTCGATTGTCATCGGAAGACCCGTGGAAGCGTGAGATTGGAACTTGTGAGGACCAGAGCTGTGTAGGTCGCTCCTTCCCAGATGTCAACTCACCATTTCGCAGTCCCATCAATACTGGTTTGACAATTGTAGCCGGTACTTCGGCTGCCAGGTCGAAATAACCTGGATGTTAGTCACACGAACAGGAGCGACATTAGCTGTCTCATACACTCATAAAAATCCACACAATGCGCGCGTATCGTTTACCTTCGCAACTGACATTTCACACTAGCGCTGTCTGTTGACATTGTCGAACTGAACAAGATTTCGTGCAACATGGATGCGAGATGGTAATAAAGTAGGGGGCGATTTAAATATGACGTCTACTACTTTTTGAGATTCCTGGACCCTCCCTCCCCCCATCTGTCAGTGTTTTTTGTATACATAGTATATGTACTGTCACAAAATCTTACACCCCATCCCCCCTTAAAGTTGTGACATCATTATTGAATGACCCCTAACAGTGCGATGATTTTTCAGAAAATTATTCTAGCTGTTACGTCTGTTTGTCTGGTAAATAACCATTATGATAAAATCATTGGCGTAAATAAGTGGAGAGGGGGGGGGGCTAGAGAAGGCTTAGCTCACTCTAGAAAAAACATTATTTCACCTAGGATTTAAAATGTTTTTGGTGATATCAGTTATATCAGTTTCAGCATATAAGACATTGGAATACTGAAAAAGTTTGAAGACTTATTTATTCTATCATAACGAAATGAATCAAAGAGAAATGGACTTATTTCTCATTTCTTATTTTTTAACTAATAGCAACGAATGATGGAATGTTGCATTAATTTTTCATTGAAGAATTTAATGAAATTCTGATCGGCAGATACAATATAGATTCATTTAAGAAAACAGAAATTAGTACGTTTATAAGTTCCTTTACTTCGTAGAAACATACTCAGTGTTCTGGGAATACTCAGACATTATGGTGGAATTCTCTATTTTTTCAGTACTATTGTCGCGCTCTTCTCAAACGCTCAGTTCTTCGCGGTGGTAACGCGCAAGCAAAGATTGCGCAGCAGCGCGCTCATAAGTTTTTCCACAGGGTGCGAGTCTGCGCTGTTAGATTTAATAAGCCGCCGAATGGGGTTGCCATAGCTGAATAGCCGCCGTGTGTAAAGTAAATGGGCGCGCTCCGTCGCGATTCAACGGAGGCTGATTGAGATGATCACGGTCCGAGTGTTTTTCATGGGATGCATAATACTTAATGTTAGTAATATGCAGCATTTTATGGCAAATAGAATCAGGTTGAATCTTTCAGACATTAAAAGTGCTTAGCTCCACAACACTGGAAAATATGTATTTATTAACAGATTCGACGAACTTTTGCTTAAAATTGATTTATTTTCTAATTAATTATCGATTTATGCAGACATTTATGTGGCATTTGTATGAGATCCCCCTTTCCAGAAGGGAAGGGGTTATGAATCAGAAAGATATCTTCCCTTCCTAAAACTCCACATGCCAGATTTAGTTCCATTTATTCGATTAATTTTCGAATTATAAAGAAATTGATGTTTCAGTTATATGGGAGCCCCTTTCCAATGGTGGGAGGTGTCTCGAACCATCTTAGGAACCTTTCCCAGCCCCAAAAACCTCTGCATACATATCTTCACACCAATCGGTTCAGTAGTTTCTGAGTCTATGAGGGTCAGACAGACAGAAATTCATTTTTATGTATATGGGTTCCTAAATAACAATTTGGGTTTTGACAGCTTTGAAAATTTCAAATTAAAGCCAAAAATCCGGTGGTATTTAAAATGTTGGGGAAAACAAGGACCGAGAAATTGATTAATTTCAAAAATACCTTATTGAATAGAGAAACCAGCAAGCCGGAGACGAGCCAGCCTCGGGCTGAAAGTCTCCCTAATAAAGACATAAAAAAGGAAACCAGCAAACGTGGGACAAATATGCATATGACTACTAATAGGCGATTACTAAAACGAATAGCAAAAAAGAAAAATTCAAGGAAAATCGTCACCGTTGTGCCTTATTGTGCATGAGTCGACGTTAGTAATCCAGTTGTTATTGCTCAGCTTACACATGAGCAACGGGCTATAGGGGAAACCGCCAAATGCTTAACGGCTAATTTTGTCGCCTATTGTTGAACTCCCATAAGAAATGCACGTGCGTTCAACAATAGGCGAAGAAATTAGTCGTTCAACATTTGGTGAATTACCCTAAGTAGAAGTTTAAATACTAGAACGCTAGTGGCGCTGTTGTCATTAAACTTATTTTGCTAAATTATGCTTCAACAAGCTTCAATTGGCCATAGTTTATGCATCATGTTGCAGTGCATGTTTGGTTTCATCGCCAACATCGCCAACATACGAAATGTGACTGTTTAGTTTATGCGTAACTATGACTCCTAATGTTTGGTAACCATTTGGGGTTTTTCACAAATTACGTAACGTTGCAGGGGGAGGGAGGGGGTCAAGCCGAGTGTTACGATCCATACAAAAAAAATTAAACATCCAAAAAGTGTTACGAGGGGGAGGGTACTAGTCCCCCAGTCCAAAATCACAAAATTTAGCGTTACGTTATTTTAGAAAGAACCCTTTATCAAATGAAATTGACTTCAGAAGTCCGAACCTTTGTATTATTCTGCTTTTCAAATCCACTGTAGTAAGGAGCTGTAAGTTTTTATAAGCGTTAAAATATGTTCAATTGAAGGGCTATCCAGTTGATTCAAAGTATAAAGATTGTTAATGTAGTTCCTGTTCGCGTGACTAACATCTATAGGTTACTTCGACCTGGCAGCCAAAGTACCGGTACTACAACTGTCAAACCGGTGTTGGTGATGACACCAAACATGCACTATGATGCATAAATTATGGCCAATTCAAGTTTGTTGAAGCATAATTTGGCAAATTAATTTAAATGGCTTGCGTTCTAATACTTACCCTTCTACTGGCTATCCTTTTCCAAAACTTCCTAGACTTGGTTAACTGTTTTTCCGCTCAAGTGAGTTGAAGTTGTAGTTTGTATTTAGCAATGTAATTTAAGCAATATTTGTAACTTGACATTGATGTGCGATATAATATATGCATATTATGCATTTTTATGTTGTTTTGTGTGCTGTATTGTAGTTACCTGCATATCGCGTCGTTTAATTTGTAGGAAACCTTAAAACTGTTTACAAACTAGTCTATTTACGTAGTTACTGTTTCACTTATTGTTTTTCAGCCCACCATCAGAGCAAATTTGATTACAAAAATATATATCAACAGAACAACAGTTGTTACTTTTGGAGTATGCGGCCAATGAGTACACTTTACTAAGGTAGCGCAAATCAATATTACCACTGGTTGTCTATTTTGCTGTTCCGCTGATTGTACACAACCGACGTGCTTCAGTAAAGGTGTGGGCCGATGTCCTCTAAGTAGTAGTCGAAAAAAAAACAATACCACCCACAGCGGGCGTGCGTAGTGAAACGTCTCGTCTGTTATGAAAATTGACGTGACGTCACATTCGGTCGCCTCCGCCCATCTTCGGCGTCTTCGGCAACCCAGCTGAGAGTTCCTCTCTCAAAAGAACGAATTTTCGTTGAACAAAAATACTACTTGAGGGTTTGGCGCACACCTGTAGTAAAGCACATCTGTACGCAACGTAAATAGTGACGTCACTATTTGCGTTGCATAACATCAGCGATAGAAAAATCAGTAAGTATATGCGTATAGATACACGGAGATAAATAAGTAAGGTAATACTTATGACACACTGGTGGTACAAGTACCATGGTACAAGAATCTTGAAATGAGTTCCATACCGATTATTGTTTTATCAAAGATAAACTTGGAATAATTTTCTTGTCCTCTTGTACCATGGTACAAGTACCACAGGTGTGTCCTTAGTATAAGCATCAGTTATTTAAAGCGTACTCAATTTTATGCGCCATCTGTATTTCGATTTTAGCAGACCTCTGACAACAGGAATATTGACAATCTTTTCAATTGACTTCTTCAAATTATAGATAGTAGAATCTATAGATGAGCGAAAGCATGGCTGAGTCGATTTTTTTGCCCGTGCACACGCGCATATGACGTCACAGCCCTTAACGTTTCCATTGAAATCATGACGTCATGCTCGTTTGGAGACACGTTTGACAGTTCGTTTGGAGACAAAGGATTTATCTTCGCTCATCTATATATTCCACTATCTATACTTCAAATGAATAAAAGTGTTGGTGATTCCGCTGCACGGTTAAAAAAAAGTACCTAATTTTAGGTACTTTTTTTTCTCTTGCATCTCCTTCCCTCTTCCCTTTGTTGCCATAAAATGAACAGCAAAACCACTCAACAAGGGTAGTAGAATGTGGGAACCCAACGTTAAGTAATTTCATGTAGTAAATTTACCTAACTTTTGTTTCTATTTAAAATAAAGTATATTTCTATACCAAGATTTGAAAAGGGCGTAACAGCCAAAATTCATTCCTTCTGATTATGGCTATATATGTGGATGAAGAATCACAAGCAATATTTTTAGGCTGTTACGCCTATTTCAAATGTTGTTCTAGATTTTACTTAATATTAAGTAAATTTTACTTAATTTCCAGACAAATTTACTTACTTCTGGGTTCCTACACTAAACCTCCGATTTGAGTGAAAAGAACTTAATATTAGGTACTTTTTTCTAACAATGTGTATTCTTCTCAAAGTCTTCGCTCGTCTATGGTATCTATACTGAGATTCATTGAAAATGGATTTCATGAAGATGGTAACGTCTGCAATGTAAACTTAATGGAGCTGTCTCTTTATTTTGCTGACAAAATATACGGTCATAAAATTTCTTTTCGCCGCTTTTATGATCACCATGCTCAGGGCCGGATTTAGGAGGAGTGTGTCGCGAGCCCCACCAAACCTTTTATACCAAATCTATCTTTTTTGTATATTTAGGGGCCATCTTACGGCTAAATTCAATCCTAACCATGCTAAGCGTTATGGAAAAATATTATACGAGTTTGACGTCAGCAATCAGCTGATCAAGGACGTTACCACTTTTTAAGTTATTAAGTACTAACACGAACAAAAGGTACGCTCATCTGGACTTTCCGGATAAAAATGTATCATTGGTTTAACAGTGTCAACAATTAAATATACGGTATATACTAGAATATATATCGTTTCTTGATGGTTGTACATATTGTATCCACACCTCGAATACAATATGTCAGCATATTTCTCTGATGTAACAATATTTATAATTGTTTTTGATGCGTTTTAATACTAAAGCTTTAATCATTGCTAATTTTTCAAAAGTGTCTTCAAATTGGTTATTAAGAATATAACAATCAGAAAAAATATTTAAGCTCTTTTAGTGGGATGTCTTCAACTATCTAAGACGGGTTTAGTACTTTCCATTTAATTCCACTACGTTTTGTTGCCTTTATAGATACGTATTTCGATTCAACTGTGAGACCTTCTTCAGTGTCTCGTACTTGACTCGACTTCTAGTACGAGACAATGAAGACGAGTCAAGTACGAACCACTGAAGACGGCCTCCCAATTGAGGTCGAAATACGTACATCTGTAAAGATAACAAAATGTTGCGGCTTTGTTTTGATGCGGTGAGTGCAAAATGAGTTACCTAAAATAATCCATTGTCAATATTTCTCTCGTGTGTAGGGTCTGCTAAAAATGAGTTGATTTGCCGTTCCGTGGACGAAGTGTACCGAGTGACTGACGGAGACAATTTATTTCTGCGAAGGTGTATTGAGTTTTCCAAATGAATAAGAGTATGTGTATTCTTGTATTACTCTCGAATCGTTTGTGACGTTTTTGCAGCAACTTGATTACCACCCACTTTTGTTTGGATTCTACCCTTGGAGAACTTAATAAGGCTAAAGTCCTGTAATATTCTAATTAAATAATAATACTGAGGGACAACAACACAAAAACAAACATTCTGGATTCTGTGTGAAACGGTGGTTTATGTTTTCTACCAAAGCAAATATATCAAGTGAGAAATTGTGAAGACACTAATCATAATGAAAAGTAAGTAGAATTTATACAAGGCCTTAAAACAATACAATAGTTTGTTTCAATTTAGGCTGCAGTTACATGTTCTGCTACATATGCAAGGGCCATAGTGGATTCCGTTGGCTTGCATATTTATCAACAGCTGATCATCATCTATTAGTAAGGATCGGTAGACTGAAAAGCCGGCAAACATTTTTTCGATAGGAATTTATTCTGCACTACGTAATATTGTAAAATAGTGGTGATAATGATGCAACGTGAACCTGGATCCATAGGATATACCTAGGTATGTTAAAAGATTATGCTTAGCGTCAATTTCAAGATAATCGAACAAAAAATTGATAGGTGTATGGAAAGTTATATCCACAGTATATAGAAATAAATGCCGTGATGCCGTGATTATTTCGATGCATATATAGATACCATATAGTGTATTGAAATAGTAATTTAAAGTCAATGCTTACCTTGTTCGTTTCCTGTGTTTTCCATGTTATGGGCTGTCCATTTCTCTTCCGCATTGAGTAACATTAGTAGGTTGCTCGAAAAGGCCATCAGTACAAAATCGTTCGATATTTGGCAACCATCGTTTTCCAACACTATTTGAGAAAAGTGTTTATTGAACATCTTTGATCCTGATGAAAAAGAATGTTTTTAATTTATATATATTATAGCAGTAATTAATGTTTTACCTTGTTCCAACAAACTGGCGAGATTTCCGTAAGCGGGAACAATATGCCGAATGGTGCGTGAGGCGTCGCATGTTCTGAATACCGCTATCTTGTCCATTCCGTTATTTTTAATTTAATGCATCGGCGGAATCGAATGTTTCACGAACAGATACTGCTTATTGCTTTCCGTGAGTGAATCAATTGGCGCCCGATCTATAAACTCAGTGATACTCCTGCAGATTGGTTTTTCCGGGCTATTTTGAATTTCCATTAATCCTCGCTCATGGATATTGCAAACCGGAACTTCACTGCCAAAAATAGTGATTCGCTGAGAGTCTCTATTGTAAACGATCAGCTTGATCCGCATTACGTAGAAAACTGCGCCAAATTCATCATGATGTAGAAATAAGAATTTGTCGTTTGCATAATTGTAGCCCAAATAACTTGCCTTTTCTGCATATATATTTGAACAATCATCTAGTGCCATGCTCTTTAACACATCATGTATATTTTCTGGTAGGTCCTCGATATGGTCTACATAAGTTTCAAACATGATGTCATTTTGGAAACGCTTGTTTTGCATATTGAGAATTCCTTGATAGAGCTGGTGGTGCTCACTACAGAATTTTGTTACATTTTTAAAGTTTAAAGTACTTCTCAGGCATCGTTTAAAAAAACAATGTTTTCTTTCGCAAAACAGAGTACAATAAGTCATTAATGGACCCATCCATAAAATGAATTCAGGATAATGTAAACAAAAATGATGTTTGGGGCGAAGTGGGACACAGAACTCAGTTTCTCGTATTTCAATATATTCTGCCATGTCAGAACCCAACGCTCGAATTTGGGTTTCTGATACAACAGGAGAGGTTACAACGTCAGTAATCTTCTTAATGAGCAACAACATTGTTACTAATGGATCGTTGAAATCTATTGGCTTCTGCGTTAGAACAAATGGAATTATCTGTATCAGATGCCAAATATCACATGCTTTGGCTTTGATGTTCCCTGTTTTACGAGTAAAATTGAAACTAATTGTCGTGTTTATGCGTAATTGTCTGAATATACTGTTGACTCTGGCTTGCAAATAGTTTGCAGTGAATACACGCTTGCTAATCATTCGCTTGAAGATGAGGAACAAGTCATTATTTGCCCATCCTTCGAAAATGTCGTGGGCAACACATGGAGCTGCACCAAAATCAAAAATATTAAAATAATGCAACTCGTTTAGGATTGATCCACTCTTAACTCCTCGATACGGTATCAAATCAGGATTCTCTCTTATAATCGTTAAATCGTGTTCATTCGAAATTGGAGTACGTTTTTCAGAAACATGTAACGGATCCTTAGTGAAGGTGGCATGATCAATGTAACATCTTCGGCAAAATGAGAACTTCTGGAAAAATTCTCTGTCAAACCCGCTATCTGGTGTGCGCCCAAATTATCATTTAAAGTTGTGAAAACTGAACCAAAAACCCTTCTCTCCTGATCGTCAACCTGAATAATGATTCCTTCCTCCTCTAGAACTTTGAGATCTTCAACCAATCTTCTGAACACACTATTCATTCCGAAGTGGGCAAAGTCTTTATTTTTACAAAGTAAAACGAGGAAGACATTATCCGTTAAACTACGGAAATGAGGGTCGAGGTTCCCGATTACTACGTACACACAGAGTAGTTTATGTCGCAATGTCGCGTTTCCTATGGCATTCACTACAACTTCGGCGGCATCTTGGTATATGAAGATGTTCAGTGTATTTTCGCTAAAAAACGCACTATTTTTAAATTTTAACCCATCAGTGTAGTCACAGAGATACCCCGGCACAGATTGTTTGTCGCGAAATATAGCGTCATACACTTTGCTATCACTCAATAAACTCTTCAGTGTGTCTAATATCGGTACGTAATAATAGAAGCAATCGGAATGGTTGTTATCTTTCTGTAAGGCTATTTTTTCCGGAGGGACAAACGAGAAGTTTTCTGTATAATATTTTCGACGCATGTAAGCTGACCGGAAACTTCCGGTAGGTCCGAACATATCTTGTAAAAAGTTATCACAAACCGAATCTAATAATCGTAGTTTGGATACTTCGGTTAAATCCAACTGATTTACCATTTCAGTGATTTTGTGTTTAGTGTATTTATTCTGAACGTTGGAAATTTCACTTAGAGAATCAACGATTTCCTGTATGGCTACTTCCGTTACATGATGCTTTGTAAGAAGTTTCAAAAAAAGGCACGACACTATTCTTTCCACTGAAAATGAAGCATTCTCAGTTGTTTCGTTTTCGTTTTCGTCACTTTTTTCATAGACATCGTCACTTTTTTCATAGACATCGTGATTTTTTTCTGGCTGAACAGAACTGGTACCAATCACTGGAGTTACTGGAATGTTCCGCAGTTGTTTGAGATCGAACTTATGAGCGTAGAGGTTATGTAACCTCAAACTATTGAACGTCGTAAAAGGCTTTCTTCGCGGACATCTAAAAGGGCAGTATACAGGCTGACCTTTGGATATATGATTCTGGGCATGTTTTAAAATTCTTTTGATTTCCGTCTCTTGGAAGTCACACGAAGCAATGGTACATTTTCGAACTGGACCATGATTTTTTGAGCCATGACGCTGCCGAAGATGCCTCCGGAAGGACGAGTAAGACTTGAATATAATCGCACAATTATCCATCGGACACTTGAAATAACCAGAATTTCGATGGATGCGAATATGTTGCAAAAAATCCACAAGGTTTCCACTTAGATTCCCACACGCGCACTCAATTTTATTCGACATTTTTACTATTTTTCATTACCTCGTTTCAAAAACATGCACAATGCGAAATGGCTGCCGACACTTATGAAATCAAACGTCAATAAGCGCTGAAGCTGTAGCACAAAAAATACAATGAAAGACCTGTAAAATTCAAACGAATATGATGGAAAATTAAAATGGAAGCTTAAAATTAAGTCACTTGTGATTCATTTTTATATCTACACTGAAAAATCAAATGAATCAAACGTAACAATATTTTATTTGTTCATAGGATAGGATTTCAGTTATATTGAATGGAAAAATACATCACATTTTAAATTGTGTTATATTTTTTTCGGTTATGTTATAAATTACGTTACATGTAAATTTAAATTATTTTTACTGTGCACCTTGAAATTTTATCCAAATTAGCTGGAAACTTGACAGGAGGCTTATTTTAGCGTAATGTGATTCTGGGCTGACCGGTTGAATTTTGAATACTTTTTGAAAACATGAAGAGGTCTAATGAACATGTACGTCTAAGTTTGGAAGATGAGATTAGCATTTCCATATCATTGTGAATCGTTTAACTTCACGTCGAAGTAATACATTCATATTCATGGGAGTTATGGAGAATTTTTCTGGGTTTTTTGATAATTGCTTTGGGAGTTCTGAAGAATCCTTTTTGAAGTTCTGAAGGATCTTCCTGGAGATTCTGGAAAATTTTCTGGGAATTAGAAAATCCTTTTGGGAACTCTGGAGAATCCTTGTAGGGGAAGTTGTCTGGAGAAAATCTGGAGAATTCTTGTAGTAGTACTGGGTAGTCCTTGTAGGAATTCTGGAGCTCCTGCTTTGAGCTCTGGGAGTTCTGGGGAATCCTTTTGGGAGTTCTTAGAAATGTTTCTGAGAGTTCTACAAAATACTTCTAGACCAACATGTGAAAAGGGCGTAACAGCCAAAATTTATTCCTTCTGATTCTTCGTCTACATATATAGCTATATATGTGGACAAAGAATCAGAAAGAAAAAAAAATGGTTGTTACGCCCTTTTCAAATGTTGGTCTAGACTTCTGGGAGGTATTCTGTGGAATCCTTGTAGGAGTTCTGGAGTACTCTTTTAGGGGTTCTGGGAAACCCTTTCAGAAATTCTTACGAATTCTTCTGGGGCTTCTGAAGACTCCTTTTGGGATCTCTGGAGAATCATTGTGGGAGTTCTGGAAAAACATGTTGAGAGCCCTGGAGAATCCTTGTGAGAGTTCTGGGGAATCCTTGTGGGAGTTCTGGAGAATCCTTTTGGGGTTTTTGAACTCCCTTTGGGAGTTCTGAAGAATCCTTTTTGGAGTTCTGGAGAATCTTTCTGGGGATTCAGCCAAACCTTTCACGTGGTCGTCCAAGAAAGAAGTTTGAAGATTGTAGCAACCGTTCAAAGAGAAGGCGGTTAGCAGAATTGTTGAAACATGGTCAATCCGCTTTATGCTCCTTACGTTATGCAAGTGAATCTGGATTTTGTCAACCTGACCCGAACGAAATCCTTTCTTTGTTTGTTGAAGTCAAGTTGACAAAGCACCAGTATTTATTGATTCGAAGCTTTGTAAATGAAAAAACGCATTTACCAGGGGTGGCATTGCGCACCTCGACTCGAAACGAGTAAACCATGCAACAAGATGCACAATAAGGCCCCAGTATTCCCATCTTATCAGGTATGGTATGGCTGATTAAAAGCCAAGGCTGAATAAAACTATTTCTAATTTTTAGGTAGTTATTAACGCCAAAAATACTGTTATCCTGCGGATGAAACAATTACTGAGACATCTGCTGAAACCGAGCTGCACAGCTTCCTGGATCATACTGTGTCCAGAATATTTAAGTCAGATCCAGTTATTTCACAGGAAGTACGTAATCATCATCAACCAGAAGTTGTGCTTTTAGGGAAATGGGGCTTTGATGGAAGATCTGGATACAGCAAATATAAGCAGGGGTTCATCAATTCCACAGGAGAAGACGGAAATTTGTTTGTCACATCTTACGTTCCTCTCCGTATGTCACTGAATGATTCCGTTGTTTTATGGAAAAACAAACGTCCGTCATCCACACGGTATTGCAGACCCACCCGGCTCCAGTTTTTAAAAGAAACAACTGAACTATCAATTGCTGAAGAATCGTATTATAAGCAGAAGATAAATCAGCCACAGCTAACAGAAGCCGAAACAGGAACATTCGTTAAACATAATCTTAATCTTACGATGTTGAATGGAAACATTTGTAACGCATTAACAGAAACATCTTCCTCCAAGTACGATAAAATAGCAACTTTAGAAAAGGGACAATCGATTAAATATGTTACATTCTAGGATATAGGGGAAAGGTTGTGAAAAAAATCTATCACATAAAGTGTACCAAATAGAGGCAGAGGGAAGGGTTGAAAATGATCTTTTTCCGTGTGACATAATTAATGGATCTTCCCTTAAGCAGGCTTAAAGCAACGTACACACCAGTCAAGCAGTTCGACGAACATTGACTCCGCCCCCAAGAAAACGCTTCGGTTGCTGCTTTGTTTGAACGTGTGTGAAGTTGTTCGAACAACCATTTGACAGTTGGCGGCTCGGTTGGAAAAAATTAAAACGTTTTGATTTTGGTTTGAGTTGTGGGGGGTGGAGTCAAGGTTCGCCGAACATGTTTGAGCATTTGTAGTGAAGTTGCACAAACCCCCATATATTTTTTGATGGTTGGTGCTGAAGTTGGCGCTTCGGTCGTTCGTGTGTGATATTGTTGGTCAAATAAATTGATTGTTCGTGCCGCTGTTGGTAAAACTTGATGGATGTTTGAATAAACGAGAGGTGGAGTCAATGTTGGTCAAACTGCTTGACCGTGTGTACGTTCCATAAGAGCTTCAGATTATATTATTTTAGGTGCTTCATATGTGGTGCTAACCCTAAACAAATGAACAAAATTGAGCAATACGTTAAGAATCACGTTCATGAGGATCGATATCAGTTTGGAATATCTCCTTTGCACGCAAAAAATCGATTTTTTGATAATTTAAAAAATGTCGCTTATCGCAAAGATGTGAAGACCTGGCAAGTAAAAAGTGAAAAGGATAAAAAACTTTTTGCTGTTCGTAAAAAGCAAGTGCAACTTGACTTCCAAGCAAAAATAGGAATCATAATCGACAAACCGAGGAGTGAAGGAAGCGGAAATTCAAATGATGGCTTTACGGAAAGATCCTTTTTCAGAAATTCTGAGACATTTGGTGAGATAACTGTGCTTAAGAAAAAACTGATTGACAGGTGAGATGGAATTGTCTTTCAATTAATTTTTTTTATACACTTAAAGGTGCGGAGTTTTGTTGCAATACTTAGGTTCAGGCTATGATATTGAAATAGAAAAAAATAGAGAATATGCTTTAACAACTGGAAGAATGTTTATAAAAGAGTACCCCTGGTATTATCTGCCAACTACGGTACATAAAGTTTGTAGCGGGCACGGAGCGATCCGTTCATAAAAGCGCGTGGCTTAAGCGCCACTCCATTAAGGAGACCACGGCCCAAGTTAATTTGCCCGGATGAGACTCTCTCAAGGCGAGTCCATTTAAATCTTCCCGATAAGGATTTATGGATCGGTCCAGCCAGCAACAACGAAACGTGCCAAATTGGGTCCACCCTATCTTTCATCCATACTTTACAGTCACATCACACACTCAAAGAATCGGTGAGAGCCCACCAGAACCGAATACACTCTAAGCTTGAGTGCCGCTCTCATCATCGGCAGACTCTCTCCTCTCACCGACAACCATTAATAAGCTGGAAGAAACATAAACAACCCACAGTCAAACTCAATATTGGAGGACGGGACTCGAAACTACAAACAATTCGCGCTGTGACGTCAAACACAATCAATTAACTAATTGGCTAGGGAGGCGCTCCTACTACTCGACGGGATTTTGGTGGTGGCGGAAACGGGCTCACGCACGCATTTTCACGGGTCCGTGATGGCGGACCCAAGCGATAGTCGGTGGGTTTTTCGACTCGCGAAATATGGTTTGGCTTTAGCAGCACATTTGGGTCATCAGTCTACGACTGGCACAAAAAACGTTTCCTCCACGGCGCCCTCCTCGGACGCCGCACTCCGATAAAAAAAGCGATTGGTGACTCACCGGTTTGTTTGGGCTTACTGACCCAGTCGATGACCTGCCGGTGGGGTCGACGCTCCCGGCTTGTTGACGCCGGCGATGACGCTTCTTAATAAAGCCGACGCAACAGAATGGCTGTTGCTTGCCGGCTGGTGGATCTCGTCCACGTGGAGGTCCCCTGGCCTTCCCTCGGACCGATATGGCGACGGATCGGTCCGCTTCTAGCAGGTGACGATCGCCAGGAATGTTTCGTCCGTCGGGAAGAAATGTCGCGCTGGGGTACGATGTGATTGCTGCGGGTGGGAAAATACACGCCAATCTGGCTGGACGAACAATATGAGCACAAGCACTAAACATCACACTATGAGCACGTCAATTTACCTTTCACTTCAAAATTGTTTCCTACTACCGCACACAATCTTGCAACGCACACTTAATCTTGGCCTACTATGAAACGAACAAATTATTCAATTAATTAATTACACTTAACGTCACTTAAGGGTACATACTTATGCACAACGAGACATTACTAAACCAACGCGGACACTTCCAACTTATTGGATGATCACGGACGAAATGATTGAGCCCGTGAATCCTCAGATCAAGGAAGGTGGGCTCGGATACAACCGGAAAAACGTCATTTCCCGACTCCCTTCGTGTATGATCGTGACCTTATTGATACGATGGATAATCTGACACGAAAGTTGTGCTGCTTTCCCTCTCCCCCCTTATCCAAAAAACAAATGGCCTCGACCTTGGAGAGCCTGGCTGATTGATAAATGCCCGCTTGCCTATGTTAAGGGATATGTTATCATAAACTATTGGCGATTTGTAGATTGGCTTTCTTACAATCTATCCTACGCGAACTATTTACAGTAATTTATGTACAAAATATTAATAAACTTCCTGACTGCTACAAGTTCTAATACACTAACCTGACATCATCGAACACGCATTACTACCAATTGGAGGACTATCAGAAGAGAGTGCAGAAGTTAACAACAAGAATATTAAAGAATTTCGAAGAAGTAATACGAGAAAGTTTTCTCGTATTGCAACTAATCAGGATTTCTCGTAATTAGAGAAGGCATCAACCACTTTTTTGCCATGAATGTTATGGATCATATAAAATACGGCAAACTTCAGTGGACTGATCAAAGAACTGATTGGTATAAGAAAGAATAACGCAAGCAATATTCAACAGAGAACCGGATAGATGCCGGCGATTTCGTGGAAGTCTTTCAGCACATGCCATCATCAGACTTGAGAACCCTAAACGTTCAAGGAAACTGTAGGAACACCGCTCAAGACCGAGAATTTTAGAGCTCTACAATACGCTAGAAAAAGGTCTATCGACGCTGGATTCGCGATAGGTTTATTAACAAATGTGCTGCAAAACATTAGAATTAAAATAGTTGATCTCTTTCATTCAATACTGAAATCGGCTCTGCAAAGTGTTATACGTGAATGAGCCTTGAAAATGTGTGATTTAGTTGGAAAATAGATTTATCAATTCAAAATATACGCGAAGCATAAAAAATACTAGTTGTTTGTAAAATTTAATATTTATAGTTCTATGGGAATGGAACCACTGTGGCAATGGCGGATCGAATATGCCACTTTCAGCTGCTGCGCGTAGTCTTGACCTAGTGTACCGTCTTGTAGCCGCCCAATGTTAAGCCGCGGCGTTCGACTACGACACGTGTTGTACACCGTCGAGAGTTTTGAGCGCAGGCATACTGCAACAAGGTAGTGGTCGGATTCAATATTCGCACTGCGGTAAGTGCGAACGTTCGTGATGTCAGAAAAAAATTACCGTCGATTAAAGCGTGATCGATTTGGTTTTCCGTTTCTTGATTAGGTGATCTCCATGTGGCCTTGTGGATATTTTTGCAGGGAAAGAAGGTGCTGCGGACTATCATTCCGCGGGAGGCTGCGAAGTTTATGCATCGTTGACCGTTATCATTCGATACGGTGTGCAATCTATCCGGTCCGATGATCGGTCTATAAATTTCCTTCCTTCCAATCACACGTTGGCGCATCTTACCTAGCACTATGAAGCCGGTTTCCAGCTCGTTGATGGTGCCACAGCTGGTAGCCGCTCGATGCCCGTTTGTCCACACTTTCTGTCCTGTCCAGAAAATCTCCTGCAGCGCCACGGCGTCGAAGTTGCGGGGATGTAATTTATCGCAGATCATCCTGTCGCAACCTGCGAAACCTAGCGACTTGCAGTTCCATGTTCCAAGCTCCCAATCCCTGTTTACCCTTATTATATTCAACATTGAAATATCCAACAATATTAACATATGTAAACAGACATTTCATCTTCTGATGAAAATCTATATTGTCGACGAATTAGCAAATATGAAACGGGCAACATTTTCAGAAAAGAAGAAATTTATTTCTGAAGCTTGTCATAAGACGAGTTTGTACAATCCCATTGAATTCCATCACTTAATTGTATCTTGACAGATACGTATTTCGACCTCAACAGTAAGGCCGTCTTCAGTGTCTCGTACTTGACTCGACTTAAGTCGAGATCTGTTGAGGTCGAAATACGTATCTGTCAAGATACAATTAAGTGGTGGAATTCAATGGGATTTTACAAACTCGTCTTATGACAAGTGAAGACATTCCACTAAAAAGCTCAAAATAATTTTCTTAACAATATTTCTGAAGGTTTTTTTTCGAGAAATCCAATATATTTAGTTGGCGAGGGGGGACGATAAATGTCAATGGTCCAAACAAATTTATGAGCTAATGTCCATGCTGATAGACGGAAAACTGTTCGACATCTGCCCAGTCCAGATTATTGATCAAAGAAACAAATTGTAAATAGAATAATTATTAATTGAGAAGAGTTAAGGCTATGCACTTCATTGTTTTCTTTATTGTACAGACTTTATTTTTCTGATATGACATACTATTACATGCTAATTTATTATTAGTAACTTTGCATATTGATATATTCAAATTTCCTTTTCTCTTTTTAAAACTTCGTCTCATTTACGAAATGACTCAAATTAGAATTGAAAATCAGCTCAATAATTTCCGATATGTCTTATTTGCCACATTGGAAACGATTCTGATGACAGTAATTTTTAATTGTACGTATTTTCACTTTTAAGCTTAGTTTAGTTTGAGTTAATTCAGAAAATAAGAAGCAGCTAAGAACCAGTTAGATGCAACAAAATAAGCAAGCATATTGAGAAACGCGCTGAAAAATGACTCGTTTATCATTTCTGGTCCCTTTTATGTGTTTTTCTCGAATTATTAAAATAATGCACAGGTTGAAGAATTGGTCACGCGACGCCTCTGAGTTAAGGGTAAATTTTGTAATTGGAACGCCGATTGAAAATTAACACATATATTTTAAAAAATCAAAATGATCAATAGAAGAACAAATCCGGCCTCAAAAGGACTATAGTCCTATATGGAACGTTATCGAGACAAAACTCGGCAGCAGAGGAAGACATTTCAGCCACATAAAATTCCCCTTTAAAGTTCACTTTCCATCGACGATTCGAACAAACCAGATAAACATGGAAGAAGTTGCAGCTGAAATTGCTAGCTTGGCTTAAATGATGCAAGCCTTAGCAGAAAAACAAAACCAACAGCAAGATTTGCTCAACACCTTGCCGCAAGCAAACCCGAGTGGCAGTAATAGTGCCGCACAATCACAACAAAACATGGCGATGGGTAACAACGAAAATTTATTTAAAATTCCAGATCCGATCAAAGCTATTCCTCGCTTCGACGGCAACCGACAGCAGCTTTCAGCGTGGTTATCCACTGCAGAAAACACGCTTGACGTTTTTAAAACATTAGTTACGGACTGCCAGTTCAACATTTATACGACAGCCGTGATTAATAAAACTGAAGGAAATGCCAAAGGCATAATCAGTCTGGGCGGCATTCCTCAGAGTTTTGAGGAAATTAAAATAATTCTGACGAACGCATTAGGTGATCGTCAGGAACTCACTTACTATAAAAGCCAGTTATGGCAAAATAAAATGAAAGAAAATATGACCGTGCACAAATACTGCATTCGGTGCAAGGAGATTGTGCAAAATATCAAAACCCTAGCTAAACAGAAACCAAAATATAAAGACAATTAGGACGCGGTTAATGTTTTTATTGGGGAAGATGCATTGGCTGCCTTTTTCGCTGGCCTAAAAGAGCAATACTTTGGATACGCCCAAGCAGCTGGGCCTGAGTAAGAAGGAAACAGTTCCTCATATGGAATATTTTGAACAACAAAAATACTATCAGAACAGAGAATCCAAGGAAAATAACACGAAACAAAACAATAACTATAGAAAACCGCAATACCAACAAGACTATAAGAACAAATAAGAAAAACTAGACAATAACGACGTACATCCAATAAGGCTTGCTGACGTTTAGTCACCTTTCTCTTGCACGCTCACAGAGCAAATAGGATTTGTTTTCATCGGGAAACGCTTCCGAGCCTCTTGTAAGGAGGCTTCCGAGCCTCTTGGAAGGAGGCTCCCGAGCCTCTTGAAAGGAGGCTTCCGAGCCTTTTGTAAGGAGGCTTCCGAGCCTCTTGTAAGGAGGCTTCCGAGCCTCTTGTAAGGAGGCTTCCAAGCCTCTTGTAAGGAGGCTTCCAAGCCTCTTGTAAGGAGGTTTCCGAGCCTCTTGTAAGGATGCTTCCTGAGCCTCTTGTAAGGAGGCCTGAGCCTCTTGTAAGGAGGCTTCCTGAGCCTTGTAAGGAGGCTTCCGAGCCTCTTGAAAGGAGGCTTCCGAGCCTCTTGTAAGGAGGCTTCCAAGCCTCTTGTAAGGAGGCTTCCGAGCCTCTTGTAAGGAGGCTTCCAAGCCTCTTGTAAGGAGGCTTCCAAGCCTCTTGTAGGGAGGCTTCCTAGCCTCTTGTAGGGAGGCTTCCTAGCCTCTTGTAGGGAGGCTTCCTAGCCTCTTGTAGGGAGGCTTCCTAGCCTCCTGTACGTAGGCTTCCGAGCCTCTTGTAAGGAGGCTTCCAAGCCTCTTGTAAGGAGGCTTCCAAGCCTCTTGTAGGGAGGCTTCCTAGCCTTTTGTAGGGAGGCTTCCTAGCCTCTTGTAGGGAGGCTTCCTAGCCTCTTGTAAGGAGGCTTCCGAGCCTCTTGAAAGGAGGCTTCCGAGCCTCTTGAAAGGAGGCTTCCGAGCCTCTTGAAAGGAGGCTTCCGAGCCTCTTGAAAGGAGGCTTGAGCCTCTTGTAAGGAGGCTTCCTGAGCCTCTTGTAAGGAGGCTTCCGAGCCTCTTGTAAGGAGGCTTCCGAGCCTCTTGTAAGGAGGCTCTGAGCCTCTTGTAAGGAGGCTTCCTGAGCCTCTTGTAAGGAGGCTTCTGAGCCTCTTGTAAGGAGGCTTCCTGAGCCTCTTGTAAGGAGGCTCTGAGCCTCTTGTAAGGAGGCCTGAGGCCTCTTGTAAGGAGGCTTCTGAGCCTCTTGTAAGGAGGCTTCCGAGCCTCTTGTAAGGAGGCTTCCTGAGCCTCTTGTAAGGAGGCTTCCAGGAGCCTCTTGTAAGGAGGCTTCCAGGCCTCAGGATGCTTCCGAGCCTCTTGTAAGGATGCTTCCTGAGCCTCTTGTAAGGAGGCTTCTGAGCTCTTGTAAGGAGGCTTCCTGAGCCTCTTGTAAGGAGGCTTCCGGAGCCTCTTGTAAGGAGGCTTCCGAGCCTCTTGTAAGGAGGCCTGAGCCTCTTGTAAGGAGGCCTGAGCCTCTTGTAAGGAGGCTTCTGGAGCCTCTTGTAAGGAGGCATCCGCGCCTCTTGTAAGGAGGCTTCCTGAGCCTCTTGTAAGGAGGCTTCTGAGCCTCTTGTAAGGAGGCTTCCGAGCCTCTTGTAAGGAGGCTTCCGAGCCTCTTGTAAGGAGGCTTCCGAGCCTCTTGTAAGGAGGCTTCCGAGCCTCTTGTAAGGAGGCTTCCAAGCCTCTTGTAAGGAGGCTTCCGAGCCTCTTGTAAGGATGCTTCCGAGCCTCTTGTAAGGATGCTTCCAAGCCTCTTGTAAGGAGGCTTCCGAGCCTCTTGTAAGGAGGCTTCCGAGCCTCTTGTAAGGAGGCCTCCGAGCCTCTTGTAAGAAGACTACCGAGCCTTTTGTAAGGAGGCTTCCGAGCCTCTTGTAAGGAGGCTTCCAAGCCTCTTGTAAGGAGGCTTCCAAGCCTCTTGTAAGGAGGCTTCCAAGCCTCTTGTAAGGAGGCTTCCGAGCCTCTTGTAAGGATGCTTCCGAGCCTCTTGTAAGGAGGCTTCCGAGCCTCTTGTAAGGAGGCTTCCGAGCCTCTTGTAAGGAGGGGGCTCTTTGCCGATTATGTCGAGTCGTATTATCTCTTATATTGCTCGTAATTATTGGTTTTCCAGGCGGCTTATTGAGCTTGCGCATACCTTCTGTCTCGTCGGAGGGCCGCGGTCGGCCATCGTGTAAGGATTGTTTTGTGTCCCATCTGTCATCAGGACTTGAACTTGTGCGCTTTGAGCGGCTAACGGTCGCTTTGGTGGGGCCTACTTGCGGATACATGCAGCTTTTTATAGGAATTCAACAGGGCCCACTGTCAAGCCCCACCACCCCAGATATATTACGTGTTTTTTCGAAATCGCCAGGAAATACTTGAAAATCACGAAAAAACTATTTTCGTTTATACATGAATTTCCAAATATACGTGATTTTTATGTGGATTTTGAAATTTACGGCGGATACGGACCCCCCACATAAACAGCGACTTGAGTAATTTATATATTATTAATATTAAACAAAGTAATTTGTTTTAGGCCCATTTCATCAATATTTTTATGATTTTATAAAATCAACCAAATAACAAAACATAACAACGTAACTGAAGATTTATTCGTATTACACCACACTTCAAATTCATTTAAAAAAATCTAATAAACAATAGCATATTGTCTTGAAACTTTAAAAGAATGCATACTAATGGCAATCTTTCGTTCGAGATGCAATAATAAAACATCCATTCTCTTCTCTAGAACAACATTCGCAAGCAATAAAAGTGACGAGCGTTTTTCAGTTTTTCGACTTGAATCGGTTTCCAGTGTATGTATTATCGAGTTTTGTACTATAATGACAAAACATCTCGCTATTCGTTTTTGAGATCGATTCGAAAGTCGTAATGTGAAACATGCTCGATTCGATAGAATTTCGTTCGAATCGAGATGCGCAATGCCAGCCCAAGATTTTACTACTGTTCACGCCAGTGATGAAACAAAACCCTGTTTCGACTATGGAATTAAGACTGCATTTCAAGAAAAACCCTCAAAATATCGGTATTGTAGTCGATCCATCATCATGTTCTCGGAAAATTTTCCAGACATTTATTCGTAAATACCTTATGTCAATATCTCCAGAAATTGATTCGGTAAGTCATCCAGAAATTCTTTCAGACATTCCTTCAGGAATTCCATTGAAAATTTCTCAAGTTATTCTTTCTAAAAATCTTCCAGAAATTTCTTTCTCCGAAGAGACGTCCTCCACAAATTAATTCAAAAACTCCTTCAGAAATGTCTTTTGAATTTCCTCCAGGAATTTCTTTTGAATTTCCTTCAGGATATTCTCCAGGACTTTTTCCATGAGTCCTTGGAACATTTTTTTTTAAATCTTGGGAAATTCCTTAAGAATGTTTCCGGAATATTAATTTTCATTTTTCTAGAATCTCCTATAGGAATTCCTTAGGAAACTATATCAGGAATTCTTTAAGGTATTCCATGGGATATTCTTTAATTGATTGAATTTAAATTTCTTCAGCTATTTCTTCGGAATTTGTTTCATGGATACCTTCCAGAATCAATGATGAAATTTCAGGAATTTTACGAATGAATTCCTGAAGGAATATGTCCAAGACTTTTCATGATATTCCTTCATGAATTCCTTCGGAAATTTCATCGAAGATAAATCCAAAGATTTCTATGAAAATTTCTTAAGATATTTCTTTGACAGAATTTTTGGGATGTCCATCCTCTAGATATTTAATAAAAAAAGAATTTAATTGAAATTTTCTTCAGAAATTCCATCCGAATATTCAAGCAATACCCATCCATTTCGTCGAATATTCCTTTGGGTATTGCTCTACGTTTTCTTCTAGGAATTTCTACAAAAAATATTTTATAAATTCATTCGGAAATTCTTTCAGGATACCTTACGGAAAATGTTTTATGAATTACTTACAAAATTAATTCAGAAAATCCTCTTTTTAGGAATTCATTCTGCGATTAAGGTAATGCCGCGTCAGTATAGCCGTACTTAAGGTCTGAGGGAAGGGTTTGCCGTTAAAAAAGCACGTGGTAGCACTCTCTGAGAGAGAAAATTGCCCAATTCAGCGCGCCAGAATGATGCTGTCAGTGTCGCCAAAATTATTTCATCATTATGCAGTTTACAATTGCTTGAGAATTTGCCGTAAACGGAGAACAAAAGGAATTGGCAACAATGGGGAAGAAATTTATCACTCATGCAGTGGTTCGGCGAGAAAACAGCAGCAGCGCCGACCAATCACGAAATGAGGAAATCAAAATAAACAAACACCAGCTGGTTTTGTAAAATGAAAACATGAGCCGTTTCTAGAACAACATTGGAAAATATCGTGAGAGGATTTCTGTACAAGGTTTTCACACAGGCTTTGAAAAGGATTTAGATGATAACAGTGCTGCTGGTACAAATAAGACAAATAAAACAAATAAGCCAAATAAGACAAATAAGCCAAATAAGACAAATAAGACAAATAAGACAAATCAGACAAATAAGATAGATAAGACTAAGAAGGAAAATAAAGTAAGTTTCTCCAGGAATTCCTTCGAAAGTTCCTCCAGGAATTCCTTCGGAAGTTCCTCCAGGAATTCCTTTGGAAGTTCCTCCAGGAATTCCTTCGGAAGTTCTTCCAAGAATTCCTTCGGAAGTTCTTCCAAGAATTCCTTCGGAAGTTCTTCCAAGAATTCCTTCGGAAGTTCCTCCAGGAATTCCTTCGGAAGTTCCTCCAGAAATTCCTTCGGAAGTTCCTCCAGAAATTCCTTCGGAAGTTCCTCCAGGAATTCCTTCGGAAGTACCTCCAGTAATTTGTTCGGAAGTTCCTCCAGGAATTCCTTCGGAAGTTCCTCCAGGAATTCCTTCGGAAGTTCCTCCAGGAATTCCTTCGGAAGTTCCTCCAGGAATTCCTTCGGAAGTTCCTCCAGGAATTCCTTCGGAAGTTCCTCCAAAAAATATTTTATAAATTCATTCGGAAATTCTTTCAGGATACCTTACGGAAAATGTTTTATGAATTACTTACAAAATTAATTCAGAAAATCCTCTTTTTAGGAATTCATTCTGCGATTAAGGTAATGCCGCGTCAGTATAGCCGTACTTAAGGTCTGAGGGAAGGGTTTGCCGTTAAAAAAGCACGTGGTAGCACTCTCTGAGAGAGAAAATTGCCCAATTCAGCGCGCCAGAATGATGCTGTCAGTGTCGCCAAAATTATTTCATCATTATGCAGTTTACAATTGCTTGAGAATTTGCCGTAAACGGAGAACAAAAGGAATTGGCAACAATGGGGAAGAAATTTATCACTCATGCAGTGGTTCGGCGAGAAAACAGCAGCAGCGCCGACCAATCACGAAATGAGGAAATCAAAATAAACAAACACCAGCTGGTTTTGTAAAATGAAAACATGAGCCGTTTCTAGAACAACATTGGAAAATATCGTGAGAGGATTTCTGTACAAGGTTTTCACACAGGCTTTGAAAAGGATTTAGATGATAACAGTGCTGCTGGTACAAATAAGACAAATAAAACAAATAAGCCAAATAAGACAAATAAGCCAAATAAGACAAATAAGACAAATAAGACAAATCAGACAAATAAGATAGATAAGACTAAGAAGGAAAATAAAGTAAGTTTCTCCAGGAATTCCTTCGAAAGTTCCTCCAGGAATTCCTTCGAAAGTTCCTCCAGGAATTCCTTAGGAAGTTCCTTCAGGAATTCCTTCGGAAGTTCTTCCAAGAATTCCTTCGGAAGTTCTTCCAAGAATTCCTTCGGAAGTTCCTCCAGAAATTCCTTCGGAAGTTCCTCCAGAAATTCCTTCGGAAGTTCCTCCAGAAATTCCTTCGGAAGTTCCTCCAGAAATTCCTCCGGAAGTTCCTCCAGGAATTCCTTCGGAAGTACCTCCAGTAATTTGTTCGGAAGTTCCTCCAGGAATTCCTTCGGAAGTTCCTCCAGGAATTCCTTCGGAAGTTCCTCCAGGAATTCCTTCGGAAGTTCCTCCAGGAATTCCTTCGGAAGTTCCTCCAGGAATTCCTTCGGAAGTTCCTCCAGGAATTCCTTCGGAAGTTCCTCCAGGAATTCCTTCGGAAGTTCCTCCAGGAATTCCTTCGGAAGTTCCTCCAGGAATTCCTTCGGAAGTTCCTCCAGGAATTCCTTCGGAAGTTCCTCCAGGAATTCCTTCGGAAGTTCCTCCAGGAATTCCTTCGGAAGTTCCTCCAGGAATTCCTTCGGAAGTTCCTCCAGGAATTCCTTCGGAAGTTCCTCCAGGAATTCCTTCGGAAGTTCCTCCAGGAATTCCTTCGGAAGTTCCTCCAGGAATTCCTTCGGAAGTTCCTCCAGGAATTCCTTCGGAAGTTCCTCCAGGAATTCCTTCGGAAGTTCCTCCAGGAATTCCTTCGGAAGTTCCTCCAGGAATTCCTTCGGAAGTTCCTCCAGGAATTCCTTCGGAAGTTCCTCCAGGAATTCCTTCGGAAGTTCCTCCAGGAATTCCTTCGGAAGTTCCTCCAGGAATTCCTTCGGAAGTTCCTCCAGGAATTCCTTCAGAAGTTCCTCCAGGAATTCCTTCGGAAGTTCCTCCAGGAATTCCTTCGGAAGTTCCTCCAAGAATTCCTCTGGAAGTTTCTCCAGGAATTCCTTCGGAAGTTCCTCCAGGAATTCCTTCGGAAGTTCCTTCAGGAATTACTCGGGAAGTTCCTCCTTCGGAAGTTCCTCCAAGAATTCCTTCGGAAGTTCCTCCGGGAATTCCTTCGGAAGTTTTCAACGAAACTGTTGAAGGAATTCCCGGAAGAATTTCCGGAGGGATTCCCAGGGACACTTCCGGAGGAATTCCCAGGGGAACTTCCAGAGGAATTCGCGGGAAACTTCCGGGACTTTTCCGGAGGAATTCCCGGGGGAACTTTCGGAGGAATTCCCGGAGGAACTTTCGGAGGAATTCCCGGGGGAACTTCCGAAGTAATTCCTGGAGGAACTTCTGAAGAAATTCCTGGAGGAATTCCTGGAGGAACTTCCGAAGGAATTCCTGAAGGAACTTCCGAAGAAATTCCTGGAGAAACTTCCGAAGGAATTCCTGGAGGAACTTCCGAAGAAATTCCTGGAGGAACTTCCGAAGGAATTCCTGGAGGAACTTCCGAACAAATTCCTGTAGGAACTTCCGATGGAATTCCTGGAGGAACTTCCGGAGGAACTTCCGAAGGAACTTCCTGGAGGAACATCCGGAGGAATTTCTGAAAAAACTTCAGGAGTAATTCCTGGAGAAACTTCTGGAGGAATTCCTGGAGGAATTCCCGGAGGAACTTCCAGAGGAATTCCGGGTGGCGCTTCCGTAGGAACTCCCGGAGGAACTTCTGGAGGAGGTCCGTAGGAATTTGTTCTATTTGTCTTATTTGCTTTATTTGTCTTATTTGTCTTATTTGTTTTAAGTATTTTGCCTATTTCTTTTATTTGTTTTATTTGTCTTATTTATTTTCAACTATTTTCAGATCAAAGATCAGATTATTATTCATATATTTGATTTCAATATATAATATATAATATTTGGTATCCTCGTGTTCACAAATAGGAATACGCTTTTTTCTTGTGTCACGCTAGATACAAAGTTGACGGAGTTTCTACCGCTCTCATCGCTCCTTTCCTGCCGTGCGCCACAAGAAAATATGCTGTTGGCTGCTCTCCCGAAATGGTAACTTTTACATGGAATTTAAAAAACTTGGTTGAAGTAAAAAGAGCTTCCTGCAAAATTTATTGCGGTGACATATACTTTTTATTACATCAAAATGATCGTTGGAAAAATTCAAAACTTTTGTCAGTTGGGTTTTGCGAAATTCGGTTCCTTTGTGCTTCAAATCATCGGAGAGAGGTACTGAGAAGCGAAAATTTCAGTTCTACAATAGTTCAGTATTTAGAGCTTAATTCAAATTTGGGAAATAGTAGGTCCATGAAATTTTGTAGGAACATTCCTGGATAAATTTCAAAGAGATTGTCAGTTGGGATAAGCGAAATTCGTTCCCAATTCCGAGTTATAGACATTTTAGTACGAAAATAGCGCTCTACCGCGAGAGAGCTTCCCTCAGACCTTAAGAAATCTGGTAGAACAGCCTAGATTTTTTGGCGCAAATGTATGTGAGAGTGTGTCTAATGAATGGATAGGTTTTATTTTTTTATATTCGTTTATATGCATTATAAAATTTCTCGCCGAATGCAACTTGTTGCAAGCAAATCGGATGAGCAGAAGGGCCAAAAAAGTGATTTTATTTTGTGGTTTTGAAATTAGAATTTTGACCACAGCTTCTGATCCCATAGTTCAATTTTCAATATGAAACAATGGGACAGGATTCTCCGTTGAATGCAATCTCTTTTCCTTCTTCATTGGCATTACATCCCTCACTGGGGCATTTTCGCTTCGCAGCTTAGTGTTCATCAAGCACTTCCACAGTTATTAACTGCGAGGTTTCTAAGCCAAGTTACCATTTCTGCATTCGTATATCATGAGGGAAGTCGAAACAATTTCCAAACCGAAAATTGCCTAGACCGGCACCGGGAATCGAACCTCAGCATGGTCTTGCTTTGTAACCGCGCTTCTTAATGCATGGCTAAGGAGGGCCCCATCATGGCCCAATGAAATCTATTGCGAGCGAAACGATGAGGTAGACTTTTTTACAATATTTTTCACATAAAATAGTATTTTGATAATTCCTAAGCCCATAATACGATCAGGCCAATTTTCAATAGGAAACAATCGGACAAGTATCCCCGCCGAATACAACTTTTTGCGAGTAAAGTTAAGGGTAAGTTCGAAAAAAATGAGCTAGAATTTTTGCGCAAACACATGCATACACACACACAGACATCACCTCAATTCGTCGAACTGAGTCGATTTGTATATAAAACTATGGGTCTCCAAGTACTCTATAAAAAGTTCGTTTTTAGAGCGAACATATAGCCTTTACGTATACTTTGTATACAAGAAAGGCAAAACGTAAGTATAGTAACTGCTGATTCTTAACATAGCATAGCAAAGTTACGGTGTACTGCGTAGATTGGACACTAGTGATACTCATGTTTTTCTTTTGAAATCCCAATTCAGATTGCTATCAGAAATCAAGGTGGGTGTGGTCCTTGATTTCAATCTTGGATAAAAATCACAAAAGCATAAGGATCTTCACCGGATAAGATCTTCACCGTAACTTAGAAGGGTAAGGGAGTGTTGGTGTAGTACTTACTTAACGACTTAGCGAAACCCGACACCAGCGACAAGGTATTCATTGGATCAGGAGCTGACAGCGTTACGGGGTATAGTAACTGCTGATTCTTAGCAGCCAAAAAAAGTAATATAATGGGTACACACTTTTATTTATGCCGCGAAGGCCGTAACATTTCTAATGCAATTTTTAATAAAGATTTTCCTTACGGTTTTGCGAATATTCTTACGAATCCGTATTTTTATTCCATTATGTGAATCCTCTAAAAAGCTTGTAGGTTATGTTGGGAAGAAGTTTACGTTTTGAGTAAAAATGATAGTGGTGTGGATTCGGTAAGAAAGATCAGGGTGATACGACGCACTTACCTACTATTAGCACTTCAATAAGATATTATGAGTGGGAGAGTCATGTAAAATACGAAGTCCAAGATATTGCAGGAGACTGAGAGGAAAATCCTGCGTTTTTATCTCTATGACGACAATGGTTTTTCAAGCTATTAATAGTTACTTTAAAAAAAAGCCTTGCCTTTAATCACAAGTCTTTCCCGTAACCAAATATGTCAGACAACGTTCACTAACTTCATGTCTGATATGGCTGCAAATTTGCAGAAGGAAATCTAATAATATTTACCCAACAAACTTATCCGCCTCTCCCAATCAAACTGCGGAGCGGAAAAGTTTTCGATGAAAACCACCGAATGCAGTTGAAACTTCATCCGCTATCAGTTCTTCACGCCACCGATGAGCGAAAAGTTTCAGCTCGACAACCTGAAGCAGTCCCATCAACTGTACCATAGCTAGACGTTTAAATCATGGTACGGTACTGCACATTGGGGATAAATCTTCGTATCGGAGCAATGAAAAGTCATTGTGCCGATGCGTGACACAGACTGCGTATTGTTTACAGTACAACCATGCTTCCAATGGTTGAATGCGTTTTTGTAATGACTAAAAATTTTACTCGTTAGATTCATAACATATCTACAGCTGCGTAAATTTCTGGTTAAAAAAGTACTTTCAAGGATAATGTGCCTTACGACCTGTACTCGATGCGATAAAGACCCCTTCACCGTACCATGACATGGTTGATATGAAGCAGACGTCACCAACGGAAATTGGATTTAATTAAACGAGTTTTCGCTTTCCGCTGTACAGGAAAGCTAACGAACCAATTTCTTAGCTTGCGAAATTGTTTGAAAACGAAGGAGGTGATGAACTGGTTTTTAACTTTATTATTTCTAGAATCCAAACTTATTTAGTAAGGTTGCTCAATTTTAATACAAAGTGTGAAATAGTTATTGAGAGCTGTTCAAAGGTTTGAACCCAACCTTTCATGGAGAACAAACCTTTCAAGATCAAAATAATGAACAACTTGCACCTACCTCTTCTTTGCTTCATGGTTGGCATTACATTAAGCACTTCCATTGTAACTATGTTAATTGCGAGGTTTCTGAGTCAAGTTGCTATTTTTGCATTTGTATTCCACGAGTACTTAGTTTTCGAGAGAAATGTTTTCGTTCTTCGATAACGATAACAGAGTTTATGTTTGCGAAAACAGTTAGTTACGCTCGAATGCTTTAAGGTATAAAAATAAATATATTGTATACTGCAAGAGGAAAGTAGGAGCCTGCTTGTTATCAGAAAGCAGTTGAATTCAAATTAGACGTAGCTCCAACGCAACAACCTTCAAACAAACAGTTCCAACCAGCCAACCGCATACCATTCCAAAGTGCAATATAAGCAGTGCACCGTCTCTTTGGCGACATCAATTTCCATTTTAATGCATCTCAAAATGAAGAGATTCTGTGACATTTCCAGTCGAGGCTTGTCGGGCTGGGAAACCCACCAACACCGCCATCGCCAGATCCAGAGGTATTTTCTGTTTCCGTTTTCCTGCGCCCACCGAATGACGTTGCGAGGTCCTGGCGCATACGCCTGATCGGACGGACCGGTGACAACCACACAAAGCCGTGTAAATATAGCGGGGAACGGTTTCGTTCGTCATATCCGGCTGTTGGCGGTGACCCAGTTTTTGACGTTGACTGGCATCTTTTGGCGTGCTTTTTGTCGGTGCGGCCGTGAATGAATGGACACCGCCCACACCATGAAACCTGCTCCCCGTAGCTATTTATACAGGCGTTCATTAGATAGTGTGTTGGAAAGGTGTATCAACTTTTGCAGCCTGTGAAATGTAGTTCCCGTTACTGTATGAATTATGCCATGCTAATTAGGAAATTTCCGACAGTTCTGATGTTCTGCAAATCTACAGGCAAATGTGCTTTTCACATGCAACAATGTTGCAAGTAGAAACTACATGTATAATGAACGGTAGGAAAAAAATGCAAGCCGTTCACTTCAAATCAATATCCAAACTAGGGGTATCCAAATGTTGGATACTATTATCTAATCTTGTAGATTCGGCTTCAGTTTTTGCTACTTTGGCAAGATAATATATCAAATGTCACTATGAACAAAAGTTAAAAGTAGTATCGGTTTTCTTTGTTCGTTCAGTAGATTAATTGACTTCCTAACGTGTTCGGGTCAATATGACGCGCATCGCACTTACAAATTGTAATAACTTTTTAACACAACTATGTCTGAAACTTCTTGGCTTCTCCTATTTCGTGGAAACTATAATCCTGAACGTTGACCTACCTTGTACGACGTTCCTGAAGGGCTTAAAAAACTGAGCAATTCTCTGTAAAATCATGTTTTTGACGTAGAACTACGTCTGTCTTTTCTATATTGGGGTACACTTTAAAATTGCAAAAAATAGAAAAACGTCACGAAAATATGATAGACTTTGATCGTTAATATCTCAGCCATTTCTCGATGGATTTTCAATTTTCTTGGACCATTCGATCAAGGAAGAGTCAACGCTTCATTCCCGATGTACACTGAAGTCGTTTCTTACGCGGTTATTTTTTACACGAATCGCTTTTTATGCGATTTTTTTCACTCGAATTTCGGGATTTCTGCGGTTCATTCAGACATACTTTGGAATTTACGCTGGGTTTAACTTTGTTTTAATTCACGTGGCCCATATCAACCGCATAAAAAATGACTCCAGTGTATTACAATATATACGTATGATAATATTTAGTACTGATACTTGCTAACAGTTTAGGAATTGGTTTCGGTGAATCAGTCAATCTCATAAGTGCATTGCAAGCTTCTTCTTCCATAGCACTATATTCCAACTGGAACTTCGCCTGCTTTTCAACTTAGTAATCTATTAGTATTTCTTTAGTTATTGGTTAAAAGCTTTCCTTGCCCGCAATTGCATTAGTATGTATCTTGTGTGGTAAATACAATGGATACACTATGCCCAGGGTGTGAGAACGTTTCCCACCCGAAACATTCTAGATCGGATCGAGAATCGATCCCGCCATCTCCGGATTCTGCGCCTTTGTTTTCAAGGCTAACTGGGAACCTCAAGCCGGCATAGACGTCAAATTAATGCAACTTACAGGACTTTTAACTCGTTTCTGCTAACTTACACGCGCGTTTTCTCTGTAAAGCATGGGGCGTTTGACGACAGCTGCTCGCTTACGTTTTTTGATGCCAGTAGAAAGCTCGGAATCTTTTTCGCTGCTGCAGTAAATGTGTTCTAGTAATCTTTTTTCGGCTCTTGATGTCTGCTGGAGGAAATGCAAAGTTCGACTCCTCACGTGAAGGAATGATAATTATTATCAATAAACTCTCAAACTGTCAAGCAGCGGCCAAGGCAGCGCAGCGGTACACTATCAGTCAGATTTTTGGAATTATCATTTGATAACTTCGCAGGTGTGAAAAGTAGGCGGGTTGTTATCGGCGATAACTTTTCAAATCTTGCAACACAAAATTATTATTTTAATGTAAACCAAACTAATCTAATACCAATTTAATGTAAACAATGAAGCTCATTCGAATGTTTGGCATTGTGTTTTGGTGTTATGTAGGGAAAAAAGTTCAAAAGTAGTATTCACCAATAATGCTTCGAATCAAGATACAATTATCGAACGATTCTTACTCTCTAGCGAGCTTTTATTAATTGATAATTTGGATATGTGATCGCTTGAGAGTGTTATTCATCCTCGTTTATTTGAAAAAAATATTTTTATCATCCTTTTTAAATGTTAGTCTAAAATCTCACTCAATCTCAGGAGAGCAGGATAAACAGCGAAAACAGATTCACCCTGGGCTTGAAACACGCTTGCTTTGGTGTCATCGAACAGAAAAGTCGAAAACCTGTATATTACATACAGCTACGTGGTTCAACGTCACCTTTGCGTACAACCCGATTGGGCTGCACCTTTGAGTTTTTTTTCGAGATTTCAATTTTGCATTTTTTGATTTCCCTGAAATTTCGCATATACATTCTTTGTTATCAAAAAACATAATTTGTATCATTGGTTAGCCATTTTTCCTCTAGTCTAACTTTTCACAAGGACATAAGCAAGAACACCTTGAACACTTTAAAAAATAACTTGAAAACAGCTTGCCGATCGTCCGATCTTTTATAATGTTTAAGCAATCATTGGGGCTATGTAAAATATACACCGTAAAAAAATAGTTATATCATCGAAAATAAACTAAACTCTAAAATCGATTTGCTCAAAAACTAATTCTTCAAAAAAATTTTATGTGTTGTACAGACAATATATGTTCTGTTTTGCATTATGGATCATAATAGATGATTTACAAAAAAGTTATATATTTTTTAAATAAATTGGGTTTTCAAAAATTGTCGAAATATTTATTTTACGTTTTTATCGACTCGATTTAATAAAAGTACGTAAAATTCCCCATTTAAAAGCTATACGATATTTTTTGTTAAAAGTGCTACCGTTTTTACCTTTTTTTAAATTTTCAGTTGTTTTTGAATGTTTTTCGATTTTCAACCTAGAATCAAATTTCATTGAGTATTTGATATTTATTGACAAATGCTAGTAATGGAGCAGTGGTTGGTAATTTTCATGGTATGAGGTTGTGGCCGCAAACGGAGCCTGTGGGGACACCCCCCACAGTATAACGTTTCCTTACCATATTATTGCGGAGCTCTGGCATGGTGGACCTATTTTCTCGCGTGACTCGTCGGACCAAAATGTTGACTAAACCAAAAAAAACAAATTTGAGTGGAGAGGGAGAAGCGTCTTACGAAAGCGTGGATCCCTTCGCCAGATAAAGTGGCCTTAACTGGTCGCCCCAGTAACGGACGTAATCATGTCCTTTCTGGACAACGGCGGGAAGTACAGAAACGACCTTAAGAAGTCCGTGATGACCCTTTGCAACATGGTTGTAGAGGCAAAGCAGGAGTGGAAGTCCTTGCTGCAGGAAAGTAAGGATGTGGAATAGAGGGTCTTGTTTCCCGGACTATAAAAAATCCCGGGATCCGGGATTAAATTTTTCGTTATCCCGGGATATCCTGGGATCCCGGGATAAAAATAAAAATACCTGCAAATTTCAATTTCATATATTTATCACATTTTTATTTTTTTTTGGCGCGGCAAATGCTGGGTAAAGCGTACCATTGGTACTTCGCGTACCTGAAGGAATAGAATAGACCCCATCTCGCGGTCCCTAGCCTTTTCCCCAGCAACTCCTATGCCTACCTCCCCGCGGTGCTGGCCGGGATACGAGCAACCTTAGGTAAGATCGGGTAACCAACCCCGGTGGGAACTATGGTCGTATGCTGACAGGGAAGGGGGGGTTTGCTCCTCTCCGGATGTGCAAATCTTATTGAGCATCTGTTCTCCATGTCAGGATCGGCTCACAACAGCATCTGTTCTCCATGTTAGGGGCGGCTGATCATCGTCCGAGTGCCAGTGAGGGACTCTAAGTGAAACTGTGCACCATGGTTCACCGGAATTAAGGAGGAATGGTCCTCCGGAAATTTAGGGGGTTTGGTGTCAGGCCCTGCAAGCCAGCAAAAAAAAACTCACGCAACGAACAATCAACAAGAGAGTACGGACCGGAACCATCGGCGAAGACCACTGCGACGAAAAGGGACTAGCGATTGGAAACTCGGTTCGTGGAACTGCAAATCTCTCAACTTCATCGGGAGCACACGCATACTCGCCGATGTGCTCAAGGACCGTGGATTCGGCATCGTAGCGCTGCAGGTGGTTTGTTGGAAGGGATCAATGGTGCGAACGTTCAGAGGTAATCATACCATCTATCAGAGCTGCGGCAACACACACGAGCTGGGAACAGCTTTCATAGTGAAGGGCGATATGCAAAGGCGCGTGATCGGGTGGTGGCCGATCAATGAAAGAATGTGCAGGTTGAGGATCAAAGGCCGGTTCTTCAACTTCAGCATAATCAACGTCCATAGCCCACACTCCGGAAGCACTGATGATGATAAGGACGCATTCTACGTGCAGCTGGAACGTGAGTACGACAGCTGCCCAAGCCACGACGTCAAAATCATCATAGGAGATTTGAACGCTCAGGTTGGCCAAGAGGAGGAGTTTAGACCGACTATTGGAAAGTTTAGCGCTCACCGGCTGACGAACGAAAACGGCCTACGACTAATTGATTTCGCCGCCTCCAAGAATATGGCCATTCGCAGCACCTACTTCCAACACAGCCTCCCGTATCGGTACACCTGGAGATCACCACTGCAGACAGAATCACAAATCGACCACGTTCTGATTGATGGACGGCACTTCTCCGACATTATGGACGTCAGGACATATCGTGGCGCCAACATCGACTCTGACCACTATCTGGTGATGGTTAAACTGCGCCCAAAACTATCCGTCATCAACAATGTTCGGTACCGACGACCGCCGCGTAACGACCTAGAAGCAACCTGATGTCGCCACTGCATACGCGCAGTATCTCGACGCAGCGTTGCCGGAAGAGGGCGAGCTCGATGAGGCCCCTCTTGAGGACTGCTGGAGTACAGTTAAAGCAGCCATTAACGACGCAGCGGAGAACAACGTCGGGTATATGGGTCGAAGTCGACGGAACGATTGGTTCGACGAAGAGTGCAGACCGATTCTGGAGGAGAAGGACGCAGCGCGGGCGGTCGCGCTGCAGCAAGGTACCCGGCAGAACGTGGAACGTTATAGACGGAAGCGGAGACAGCAGACCCGCCTGTTTCAGGAGAAGAAACGCCGCCTGGAAGAAGCGGAGTGCGAGGAGATGGAACAGCTGTGCCGTTCCCAAGATACACGCAAATTCTATCAGAAGCTCAACGCATCCCGCAAAGGCTTCGTGCCGCGAGCCGGAATGTGCCGGGATAAGGATGGGAGCATCTTGACGGACGAACGTGTGGTGATCGAAAGGTGGAAGCAGCACTACGAGGAACATTTGAATGGCGCTGAGAGTACAGGCAGTGAAAGTCAAGGCAGCGGAGGAGATGACTACGTCAGTTCAGCGGACGATGGAAGCCAACCAGCCCCCACCTTGAGGGAAGTTAAGGATGCCATTCAACAGCTAAAGACCAATAAAGCAGCCGGTAAGGATGGTATCGGAGCTGAGCTCATCAAGATGGCCCCGGAAAAGCTGGCCACTTGCCTGCACAAACTGATAGTCAGAATCTGGGAAACCGAAAAGCTACCGGAGGAGTGGAAGGAAGGGGTTATATGCCCCATCTACAAGAAAGGCGACAAACTGGAGTGTGAGAACTTTCGAGCGATCACCATCCTTAATGCCTACAAAGTGATATCCCAGAACATCTTCCGTCGTCTGTCACCATTAGTGAACGAGTTCGTGGGAAGTTATCAAGCCGGCTTCGTTGACGGCCGCTCGACAACGGACAAGATCTTTACTGTACGGCAAATCCTTCAAAATGCCGTGAATACCAGGTCCCAACGCACCATCTGTTCGTTGATTTCAAGGCGGCATACGACAGTATAGACCGCGTAGAGCTATGGAAAATTATGGACGAGAACAGCTCCCTGCGAAGCTTACCAGACTGATCAAAGCAACGGTGGATGGTGTGCAAAACTGTGTGAAGATTTCGGGCAGTTTGTTCAAATCGTGCCGGGGACTAAGACAAGGTGATGGACTTTCGTGCCTGTTGTTCAACATTGCGCTAGAAAGTGTCATGCGGAGAGCCGGGTGTAACAGCCGGGGTAAGATTTTCAACAGATCCAGTCAATTTATTTGTTTCGCGGATGACATGGACATTGTCGGCCGAACATTTGCAGAACTGTACACCCGCCTGAAACGTGAAGCAACAAAAGGACTGGTGGTGAATGACTCAAAGACAAAGTACATGCTTGTGGGCGGAACCGAGCGCGACAGGGCCCGCCTGGGAAGCAGTGTTACGATAGACGGGGATGCCTTCGAGGTGGTCGAGGAATTCGTCTACTTCGGATCCTTGCTAACGACTGATAACAATGTCAGTCGTGAAATACGAAGG
Source organism: Armigeres subalbatus (assembly GCF_024139115.2). Lineage (NCBI taxonomy): Eukaryota > Metazoa > Arthropoda > Insecta > Diptera > Culicidae > Armigeres > Armigeres subalbatus. The sequence continues at coordinate 124,982,312 of NC_085141.1, read as the reverse complement.
CGCATCATCTGTGGAAGTCGGGCCTACTACGGGCTCCAGAAGAAACTGCGGTCAAAAAAGATTCGCCACCGCACCAAATGTGTCATGTACAAGACGTTAATAAGACCGGTAGTCCTCTACGGACATGAAACATGGACAATGCTCGAGGAGGACTTGCAAGCACTCGGAGTATTCGAGAGACGGGTGCTTAGGACCATCTTTGGCGGTGTGCAAGAAGACGGTGTGTGGCGGCGAAGAATGAACCACGAGCTCGCCCAGCTCTACGGCGAACCCAGTATCCAGAAGGTAGCTAAAGCCGGAAGGGTACGATGGGCAGGGCATGTTGCAAGAATGCCGGACAGCAACCCTGCAAAGATGGTGTTCGCTTCCGATCCGGCAGGTACGAGACGGCGTAGAGCGCAGCGAGCGAGATGGGCAGACCAGGTGCAGAACGACTTGGCGAGCGTGGGGCGTATTCGAGGATGGAGAGATGCGGCCTCGAACCGTGTATTGTGGCGTCAAATTGTTGATTCAGTGTTATCTGTTTAGATGTAGACTAAATAAATGAATGAATAATCGTAAATCAAATTCAGCAATTGGTTAAGAAAATCAATATAATATAAGTTCAGATATTACCAAATGAGAACGAATTGACTTCGTCATCTAATTCTTCACTACCATTGATGTCGTTGAAACAATCGTCGTCATCATTATCTGAGAATTTTGATTCCGACATGATCGTCTTGGACTTGGGGGACTTCTACGAAGAACATCATCAATAGCGAGGTGCGACAACTTGGGACAACTTCGGCTTTAAGGATCGTTTCCGGCGGACAAGATAAAGCAATCCGTGGAACAGCTGTTAATAAGTTGTTACATTGAAGACAATTTCGTAGCCGCAGTTATACATGGATGGCGCTTGAATTATTGTGAAATCTAGAAAGATGATTCCTTATTTTCATCTGCTGTATGTTCGCTCCAAAAACAAAATAGTCAGAAGGCTAGGAGACCTATAGTGTTACTAATCACTCTCTCGACGAATTGAGAAGATATCTGTGATTGCTTGTTTGTGTATGTTTGTATGTATGGGTGTGCATAAGACATGCGGGCAAAATAAAAGCCGATGGGCTAACAAACTAGAATCGGTGCAATTATGCAGAATATACATACATTAATTTATCTTAAATAGTTTTATTATTATGTTTTTTTTTTTATTTTCGGGAAAACCCAGGATTCACATAAAACATCCCGGGTTCCGGGATGCATTACATCCATTACAGAGTTGGCAGTGTGCCAAGCGGTGGATGTCAGGAAAGAAGCCGATTCAGAGATCTGAGTCCTTACTGAAGAAAAGCTGCTGGAAGAAAGCCAGACTGTAGAACTCCGCAGACGCATGGCTGTCACTGGAGAAACTCTTAACTGGTTTTAAACCATTAGTTGTAGCAGGTGACTTCAACGCGTGGGCAGTGGATTGGGCCTCTCGGTTCACTAACGCTAGCGGTCATATCCTGCCAGACTCTTTAACAACACTAAAAGTAGTATTGCTGAACGAGGGTCAAGCGTCAACGTTCAGAGGACCAAATAGCGAGTCATGTATCGATGTGACTTTCTGCAACGCGAGATGGACGGTGGAGTCTGCATGGAGGGAACCCTCAACAGAACCACAAGGCGGGTCAGTAAAACTGATCTAGGATGGCGTACCTCACAGTTCGACCCAGAATTGCTGAAAGAATCGCTACGGTGGGAAAATCGGACTCTAGGCCTTTATGCAGACAATATTCTTGCACATGCCCTGCTGTCTGATACTAAAAACATTCAAAATGATATTTAAATTCTTTACATAACCTCCAGCTTCTTCTTCAAGAGATATACATCCCCACCTAACTTCAGCTTCTGGTTGATGTTACTTCCTACAAATATATATTAAACTAGCTGACCCGGTGAAATTTGTCTTGCCAAAAATTGGTAAATTTTCTGATACAATTTTTCGCGTCCACAATTTATCTAGAAAACAAATCGGTTCTTCAGATCAGAATGATTTCTCATTTTTTTACAACTTTCTTAAAATATATAGAGATGATCAAAATTTTAAAATTCCATGCAAATTGTACGAAAAACCATTTCATCGAAAAAATTTAGTTTTGATTTTAAAAGCATTCCAATTTCATCATAACGTTTTTTCTCGTAAATAGAAGAAGAAAACGAATATAAATTAGCAAAAATTGGGCTGTCTATTCCTGTGTGATGCGCGGTCGTACCAATACCAACTTTGTTTTATATAAGGTACACTGGGGAAGTGGAAAAGGAAAAATCGATAGTGCATGTTTGAATTAGTGTAAAACCAGTTTAAATGATCTAAATGCATTCAATCAAAATGGGTTATCAAAAACAGTCAATTTTACACCAACTGTGCAGTAATTCGTACCATTTTGGTTGCTTGAAATTTATGGAAAAAGATTTAAAAATTAGGTGTTGTTTTTCCACTTAACCCAGTGGGGTGGGAAAAGTGGAAAACCCATGTTACCTTGACCTTCAATTGTGATGAGTAGCTACATATAACTAAAATCAAAACAGTTATTGCTCTGAGTATCTTTTGTCGAATAATTTCATTTACCTAACGGAATAGGTCCCAAAGGAATTCTCGTAATAGCTAGTGGAGGGCTGATTTTGCCTTCTCGTACATTAAGTGTACGTAAAATCTATAAGTTCGCCCCAAGGATGAACTTTTCATAGGAAAAATGAGGCTTACAGGGTTATAAACTAATCAACTTAGTTTAACGAATTGAGGTGATGTCTGTGTGTGCGTTTTTGTATGTATGTGTGTGCGAAAAGCACGTACAAAATAATCTCCTATTTTTGAGCACTTGTCCTTAACCAATTTGTTCGCACAAAAACGACAAAACTTGCTATAAATATAAATGAATGTGAATTATGGAATATATTCACCTACCGGTGCTATTTTTTCTTTCTCATACATTTTTTTCATATATAAAAAATATGTGAAAGGTATTAATACCGATAGGTGGATTAATCAGGCTTTTTCTTATGTACATTGGTCCAATCACCACTGAAATCACAATGATAACAAAGAAGGAACATATTAAGATTCACAGCCATCAAAATAAACCCTGGAGGGAAGGAAAAAAAAATCGTGAACAGAACATTTTCCACTTCCCCCGCAGTGTTTGATACCAGGGGTAAGTGTAAAATCTTTAAATTATTTGCTTTCATGGTACAAACCACTACAAATTAAATGTGATTAGTTTAATTGTATTGTAATGGTTACCTGTGAATCAAATTCACTGGAAAAAAGGACAATGTGTGCCAATAAGAATTGATTTTATGAATGCAAAAATTAACTTCTCGCGAAACCTAAAATGACAGTTCAAGCGTTAACCGTGTTAGTGTATGTATTATACAAATTTTAATATAGTATTAGTGTGGGCATCAAAGTATATTCTTGCACAATGTTATGGTGTGGTAAAAACTGTAAAAAACTGTAAACTGTAATTTTTCGAGTCGATTTTTACACTTACCCCCTTTTTCCACTTCCCCCAGTGTACCTTATATAGAAGAAGATTTGATTTAATTTCTAATCATATTTGTCGTGACCCGAGCGAGGTTTCTATGCTCGACCGTTCGTCGCAACAATTCTCAGCAAACTGAGCTCCGTCGTTGATTTGTTCTGGAACTGACTCGAAACACCGTAAACATGTTTGCGTTACCGCTATACACGCTGATTAGAGTTATTTTATGCACTTATGTCAAATGTAGATTACAAAGAATTACTGATATTTTTCAATAATAATTTTATCATAACTCCTGAATCCAATCTTATCCACTCCAATATTGTTATTTATTTCACTACATATTTATATACAACTATCAAAATAATTAGAAAATCAATTTATATACAACGATACAAAAGGGGGGGTCCCGTAGCGTAGTTGGCTACACGTTCGCCTTATAAGCGGACGGTCATGTGCTCGATTCCCAGCCCTTCCACCAAGCCCTTGTCAGTCGCCTGAGGTGCAGCCCAAGCGGTTGCGTTTTGGGGTGCGCGTTTTACCGACACGGCTGCCCGATGACGACTGACAAATTGTTCTTCTTGGAGGCATTCCTCCAACGTACCCGGATAAACGGCAACCAAACAATGCAACGAGCAATTGGATACACGATATGGACAAAAGGACACAATGGACTCACGACGAGATGGACCCGGCAATGATAACAACAACGAATGTCTAAAAATAGATTCTGTGTGGATTCTGTACAGCAGAATACCACAGTAGATCACGGCACAGTAGCGGTTAAGAAACACAGAGTGCCTGCGAACTGGGGTCGTGGGATCAAACCCCACCGAAGGGGCGGTTACCCTCCAATACCTTTTCCGAACTAAATCTATCACATGTTGTACATATGCATAATCAAGTTTCAGACATAGTAATTAATTTCCACTCCGGGTGGCTTAATACCCGGCATATAGGCAATTAACTTTGAATGTACTGACAGAGTGCCTACCAAATAAAGAAATGAATAAAAAAAAAACCAGATTAATCCACCTAGCGGTGATGATGCCTTTCTCGTGCGGTAAAAAATAGTATTTAGGGCGAGATTTTGGGCATTACTTCTGAGCCCATCGTCCGATCGGGCCCATTTTCAATAGGAAAGAATGAGACAAGATTATGCATCGAATGCAACCTGTTGCGAGGAAATTGGTTTAGGGTAAGTGCATTAAAAGTGAGCTAAACTTTTTTACGCGTTTTTTTATGAGAAAAAGTATTTTGGCCATAACTCCAAGCCCATTGTTCGATCCGTCCAATTTCGTCCAAATCGCTCTCAATAGATAACGAACAACGATAAAAGAGAGACAAAAACTGTTTCGAATCATAACAAACCATGATAACAAATTTATCAAACTTGTATAATAGAAGTGTGAAAAACCAGAATCGGATAGGCAGCCCCCACATAAAAATGGTGATTCTCGCTTTGTTTTCGCTCATTTCGTGTTGGTTACTGCACAGCTGTGTAGAACAAGTTGAAATGCATCATCAGCGCCAGTGCTCCCAACATTTGGAGCTTTCTGAAAAAAAATTATCATGGGGTATAGCCTTCCGAATCAGTTCTCTATCATGACAGCTGGCGAAAAAAGTATCTCGCGGTATGCTACATATCGTATATGTATACAGGGATGATAAGTGAGAGACTTGTTCATTCTCTTTAGAATGCAATCCCTGTCCAAGCCGGATGATTTAAGTTCTCTAAATCATGCACATGGCTTCCATGGGCCTATATGGATACCATGGGTCGCTATTGGCTTTGTATTGAACCCATTTGACTTGGCAGGCTCATTGGTCTGAACTCCAGAATGATTTAGAGAACTTAGAACATCCGATTTGGATATCCAATTTGGGTACATTTCTGAGAAAAAAAAACACCAATAAAATCGTTCAAGCGCGATTTTCGTGTGCGATTTTTATCCTTGTCTTTCATTTGAATAATTTCTGATAAACTGCTTGATGAATTTTTAGTTTGTCTAATTACATTACATTTGTCCTCTACGGACATGAAACATGGAAAATGCTCGAAGAGGACTTGCAAGCACTCGCAGTATTCGATAGACGGGTGCTTAGGACCATATTTGGCGGTGTGCAAGAAAACGGTGTGTGGCGGCGAAGAATGAACTATGAGCTCGCCCAACTCTACTAAGTATCCAGAAGGTAGCTAAAGCCGGAAGGGTACGATGGGCAGGACATGTTGCAAGAATGTCGGACAGCAACCCTGCAAAGATGGTGTTCGCTTCCGATCCGGCAGGTACGAGACGGCGTGGGGCGCAGCGAGCGAGATGGTCAGACCAGGTGCAAAACTACTTGGCGAGCGTGGGGCGTATTCGAGGATGGAGAGATGCAGCCTCGAACCGTGTATTGTGGCGTCAAATTGTTGATTCAGTGTTATCTGTTTAGATGTAGAATAAATAAATGAAATGAATGAAGTGAATGAACTACATTTTCTAACATAGGTATTGAAATTTGAAGTTGTGAGAAATCAATCACCTGCAATAATCTGCCGCATCTTGCTCCTACATTGTTCTTAATGTCATGAATATGTATAGATTGTGCATAGGATGGAATACGGAGTGTTAAGATGATGCACAGAAATAGAATCCATTCCTCGTTTGCCATATAGTGTCCTTCCTGGAACGAAACTCATGTTGGTTTGTTCTTTTAATGTTTTCTTTGTGTATTTCCTGCCCAGAGTCGTCTATCAATAAACTACCTTGAACTTCGGCGACTATGACACGTGAATACATGGGATGTGTTTTTTCTTTTTTTGCACTCTCTTGTATTTAGTTGGAATTCAGGTGATAGCGTAATTTTATTTTTGTTTCGATTTTCCGTGGGCCAAAATTATATCATCGTAAACTTTGTTTCTATTTTCTACTCGCATTTCCATATCGAGTGCCTTTCTCGGGAATCTTCGACCCCTCAAAAAGCTTATCAAGGCTTGATTTTAATAGCGGAATGAATGGTGTAATTATATTGGGTGCAAGCGATGTATGGAAGGTTTCTTTGAAGTCTAGATCGTTAAATGTTAGTTTGATACAACAAAAGATTTCTGAAATGTATGAATGGAATCTCTCGACAGCACAGTTACTCTTACTATAGTTGGCAGGTGCAAATAATACTTCAATATTGAGGTCGTGAAGTATCCCGATCGATCTTAAGGATAATTTGTTGTCGCAATCACAAATTATTTCAACAGGTGTTCAAGAACTTTATCAATCAATTTCTTACGTCTACAATATTACGAGATTTAATGTGTGCCAACGATCAAAACCTCGAGAATTTGTCAATAGTTGAAAGAAAATAGTTTTCTATGTTTTCTCTACAGTAGTGAGGATATCAATGTGATTCAAAAATATCAAAGTAGCTTTTTTTAGGTATGTTTTTCTTAGGCGACTATCTGGCGCTTATTTTTCGTTACGACTAAAAATAAACGGAGGAATAGATTTTTTATGCGCGTTACAATATTCCCATTCGAAACGGAAGCCACCCACAATAGGGCACTGCACGGACTCTTTCTCTTTCTCGCTGCAAAGAAATTAGAAAACAACAAGGCCAGTAAACGTCAAAATTTATGAGGAACGAAAGAGATGATTCCGTGCAGTGCCCTATAGGAGACAAAGCAGTCCGTGCAGTGCCCTATTGTCATTTTTGTTGTTCCACGCATGCTGCGATGCAGCAAAGCTGAAATAAAAAATGGCAGTTGTGTGTTGCTTCCGTATTGAGTCAATGTAAATAAATACTAAGGTATGGAAATCTATATATTGTGTGCGTGCCTTTTGTGTATGGCGAAAAAGCTTTCACTACTACATTCGAACGAGCTCCCTTAAGAAGCCGTTCAAATATGTACGTCACTATTTGCTGTTTACATTTTTCATCATCCACTAATACACTTGCATTTCGTCTTCTTCCTCACCTTCTATCTATTCTCATTGGTATTGAGTGTTGTGCCCTCGAAAACACGAGTACATTTAGTTTTGGATTCCGTGAGGATTGTCTTTATAGATTGTGTTTTGCAATGTCTTGAAGATCTATGCTAAATTATCTATGTGCTCTGTTAGGTTTGCAAAAAAGACAATGATGGCATCCATATACACCTGGAGAGAGTTGGACGACGATTCAACACACGCCGACTGGAAGATTCCGCCGTGAAACGGTCCTTCGTTGAAGAACTGGAGACTCGTAATGCAGATATTCCGGAAGGTGACAGTTTGTAAGACCAATTGAACGTCATCAATAGACTGGCCCAGATTACTATGGGGAGAAAAAAATGTTGTCGAATTCCACGGGGCACCCCCCAGAATTGTGTTTTTGGGTGAGAAAATCAATCTCTGAAAATTTCAGCTCAATCGCTTGTTGCATAAGCTGGCGCATTTGATTTGAAGTTTGTATGGGGATTTCAGCCAAAATGTATAGGAAAATACACCTCCGTCACTCATTCGATCTGGAAATTGGTTCTGATTGCTTGATTGACCTCAGAATTGCAAAACCGGCAGTTGGTATGCTACAGAACAATTTCCCAGAACATTGCATGATGATTAAATGAACTTTTATATAATTTTCGGCTGATTTATTAGGAGCTGATTTGTGTATTTTTGGGTTTTTTGATCGAATCGCATCAGCCGAAACCTATATAAAAATTCATTTAATCATCATACAATGTTCTGTGAAATTGTTCTGTAGCATACCAACTGCCGGTTTTGCAATTCTGAGGTCAATCGAGCAATCAGAACCAATTTCCAGATCGAATGAGTGACGGAGGTGTATTTTCCTATACATTTTGGCTGAAATCCCCATACAAACTTCAAATCAAATGCGCCAGCTTATGCAACAAGCGATTGAGCTGAAATTTTCAGAGATTGATTTTCTCACCCAAAGACACAATCCTGGGGGGTGCCCCATGGAATTAGACAACTTTTTGTTTCCTGGGCCAATCTAGTCATCAAGAACGCCTCCATCGCCACCAGCGAGAATAATCTGGGTAAACTGCGCATCCAGAAAAAACAATGGATCACCAATGAGACCTGGAGAAAGATAGAGGAGTAAAGAGAAGTTAAAGTCGCGATAGAGCAGAGCGAACAAAAACCAGAGGAGCCAAAGTGTTAGCCCGTAAACGCAACTCGGCTCTGGAGAAGGAAGTGAAACGCTCATTTCGACGAAATGGGGTGAAGGAGAGAGCCGCAGCATCCGGGGACAATAGCATATTCTACGATATTTTACGACGCTTAAGCGGGGCGAAGATGAATGCAACAATGCCTGTGAAAGGCGCAAATGGTCAGTTACTGACCGACCCAACTGATCAGTTCAAACGCTCGCTGGTTCGAGCACTTCGAACAACTTTTCCAAGTGCCAGCCATGCCACCGCCACCTTGGCATGATCTGCATAGGATCCGACGTACAACACGCGTCAATAACGAAGCTCGATCACTGCTATATAGAGATTAAAATAGCCATCCAAAGCATGAAACCGAATAAAGCCCCAGGAGTCGATCGCATGGCGGCGAAGCCTCAATAAAGAAATAAAAGAAGTCAACCGAAATCTAACCTGGCAACAGGTTAAAGCGATAGCCGGGCAACGCTCAGGATGGAGATCTTTCAAGTCGCCCCTTTGCACCACCGGAGGTGTACAGGATCCATAAGTAAAAAGTAAGTAAGTCGATCGCATATCAGCCGATATTCTTAAAGCTGACCCCATGACATCCGCTCAACTACTGCTGCGTATTATTTCGTAATATAGGACAGGATAATCTACATCTCAGCGCTCTACAAATCTCAGGTAGGAAGGGAGGAAATGTATAGACCGGTCATCGGACCGGATAGTCTGCATACCGTATCAAACGTCAACGGCCAACGATGCATAAACTTTGAAGCCTTCCGCGGAATGGTAGTCCGAAGCGCTTTCTTCCCTCGCAAGAATATCAACAAGGCCAGTTGAGGAGAAGAATGCAGCATGGGCGAGATTGCTGCAACACCGCATGAGGGCGAACGAGGCACGATACAAACGGGCGCGGAACAGACAAAACTCGATTTTCCGGAGGAAAAAGCGCCAGCAGGAAGATCGAGACCGTAAAGAGACGGAGCAACTGTACCGCACTAATAACGCACGAAAGTTCTATGAGAAGTTGGACCGTTCACGTAAGGGCCACATGCCACAGCCCGATATGTGCAAGGACATAAACGGGAACCTTCTTACAAACGAGCGTGAGGTGATCCAAAGGTGGCGGCAGCACTATGTAAAGCACCTGAATGGCGATATGGTAGACAACGGTGGCGGTATGGTAATGAACCTAGGAGCACGCGCGTGGGACATGCGACTTCCGGCTCCGAATCTCCAGGAAATCCAGGAGGAGATCGGCCGGCTGAAAAACAACAAAGCCCCTGGAGTTGGCCAACTACCAGGAGAGCTGTTTAAACACGGTGGTGAAGCACTGGCTAGAGCGCTGCATTGGCATTGGGTGATTACCAAGGTTTGGGAGGATGAGGCAGGAGTGGATGGAAGGTGTCGTGTGTCCCATCTACAAAAAGGACGATAAGCTGCCGCGCAATCACATTGCTGAACGCCGCCTACAAGGTACTCTCCCAAATTTTATGCCGCCGACTAACACCAATTGCAAGAGAGTTCGTGGGGCAGTACCAGGCGGGATTTATGGGTGAACGCTCTTTTTTTTTTTTTTTTTTTTTTTTTTTTGTCTTGAGCAAGGGTAAACGGAAATCTGCAACCAGACACCTGAGGAGGTACTCAGGTAGTGTGGGGATGGGTATGTCATGTAACTCTTACCCGACCCACTAAAACCAAAACCCTTTCGCCAGTCCGTACCCCCGGCCCGCAATTAAGCAATACATCAGGGGGGGACTATTGAGAACGCTCACGCCTATGCTAACGTACTTGACGTCAATACACACAACATCGACTTCAAGGGTGGCTACCTCACCACCTGTCGATCGCAATCTATGTTTGTACCCTATCGGTTCGTATCATAATCTTTCGTTGGAGACGAGCACCCTGAAAACAACCACCGCGCGTGAACCGCAATGACCTCTATATCTACATACTGAGGTCCCCGCAGCCCACCCACGACATGTTGGTTGTCGGGTGCGCAAAGTGTTCACTGCATCACAGGTGCCCTTACTGCACACGTTGGTTTTGTTCAAGACGCCACCACCGCTGCAGTTTCGACATAATCTGTCGAGATGCTGTGTTCACCGCATTCCATATAGCTTCCTCCCGGCACATCCTCTCGACGAGGTTGTCCGGGGTTGTATCCATACCACTAATAAGCAGCATGGCATTGCGTTCTATCTCGAATCGCGGGCATGCGAACATCACATGCTCTGCCGATTCTACCTCACCTACACATTCAGGACACTCCGCAGAATCTGCGAAGCCAAACCTGTGTAGGAATTTCTTAAAGCAGCCATGTTCAGACAACACCTGTGTTAGGTGGAAGTTGACTTGACCATGCTTCCTATCAACCCAGTTGGACACATCTGGAATCAGTCTGTGGGTCCAACGACCTTTGACTGCGGTGTCCCATGCTCTTTGCCATTTAAGCAACGAAGCTGCTCTCTTGACACGTCGCACTTGCACCGAGTCCCTTTCGTTGTAGCACTCCACATCCTCCTCTAAGAGTATGTCGATCGGCATCATTCCAGCTATAACGCACACCGCCTCATATGATATGGTGCGATATGCGCTCGCGACACGTAAACACATCAGCCGGTGTACTCTGATCAATTTCTTTACATTGTACTCGGCTTTTAGTGCTACGGCCCATGTCGGCACGCCATAACGGATGATAGACAATGCTACGCCAGCTATCAGCCTACGCACTTGACTATGCACCGCCGATCTGTTGGACATCATTCGTGATAAAGATTTTATCGCCAATGAAGCCCGCTGACATGCATAATCGACGTGGCTCGTAAAATTGAGCTTATCATCGATCATCACGCCCAGATGCTTGAGAGACCTCACGGAGTTAACTGCGCAAGTCCCTACTCTTATTCTCGCCTGTTGCAACCCATGACGGTTATGCACTACCACTACTTCCGTCTTGTGATGTGCAAGGGACAACCGCCTCGAGTTGAGCCATTCCTCCACTCTGCCAATCGCGTATGAAGCCTTCAGTTCGACTTCGTCGAGAGTGTCTCCTGTTACCTCTAGCATTACGTCATCCGCGAAGCCTTCTATTTTCACACCGGCCGGGAGACTTAGGTGTAATACTCCATCGTACATAATATTCCACAGAACCGGTCCAAGGATCGATCCCTGTGGAACACCCGCGGACACTACGATCGACTTTTGACCAGCATCAGTGTCGTATAACAGCACCCTATTCTGAAAATAGCTTTTCAGTATCCTGCACAGGTAATCCGGAACTCTCAATCGGTGCAGGAGTCAGCAATTGCTGCCCAGCTAGCATTGTTAAACGCGTTTTTACATCAAGTGTAATCAACGCGCATTACCTAATACCTCTTCTGTTTAAACCTCTCGCGATCTTGGCCGTATCCGTTACCGCTCGAATTGCTTCGATGGTAGAACGGCCCTTACGGAAGCCATACTGGTTGCTAGATAAGCCACCAGCACACTCTGTATAAGCCGACAATCTATTCAGAATGACCCTCTCTAGCAGCTTTCCAGCTGTGTCGAGTAGGCAAATTGGTCTGTATGCCGAAGGATCCCCCGGCTGTTTGCCAGGCTTCGGTAATAGCACCAATTTCTGCCGTTTCCATCGATCTGGGAAGTTTCCTTCGTCCATGCATCTCTGGAGGCAGCTCCTGAACATATCTGGATTGGCAAGAATGGCGTGTTTAAGGGCCAGGTTTGGAATACCATCCGGGCCTGGCGCCTTATTGAGCTTAAGTTTTCTTGCGGCTACGATAAGCTCTTCGTTAGTCACTAGGGGTGAACGCTCTACCACAGACCAGGTGTTCGTCGTACGCCAGATATTGCAGAAATGCCGCGAATACAACGTACCCACTAATAATCTATTTATCAACTTCTAAGCCGCATATGATACAATCGATCGGGACCAGCTATGGCAGCTAATGCACGAAAACGGATTTCCGGATAAACTGATACGGTTGATCAAGGCGACGATGGATCGGGTGATGTGCGATGTTCGAGTTTCAGGGGCATTCTCGAGTCCCTTAGAAACGCGTAGAGGGTTACGGCAAGGTGATGGTCTTTCGTGTCTGCTATTCAACACCGCTTTGGAGGGAGTAATACGAAGGGCAGGGATTGACACGAGTGGTACGATTTTCACGAAGTCCGTCCAGTTATTTGGTTTCGCCGACGGCATTGATATCATGGCACGTAACTTTGAGAGGATAGAGGAAGCCTACATCAGACTGAAAAGCGAAGCTAAACGGATTGGACTAGTCATCAACACGTCGAAAACGAAGTACATGATAGGAAGAGACTCAAGAGAGGTCAATGTAAGCCACCCACCACGAGTTTCTATCGGTGGTGACGAAATCGAGGTGGTTGAAGAATTCGTGTACATGGGCTCACTGGTGACCGCCGATAACGATACCAGAAATTCGGAAGCGCATAGTGGCTGGAAATCGTACGTACTTTGGACTCCGCAAGACGCTCCGATCGAATAGAGTTCGCCGCCGTACCAAACTGACTATCTACAAAACGCTTATAAGACTGGTAGTTCTCTACGGACACGAGACCTGGACGATGCTCGTGGAGGACCAACGCGCACTGGGTGTTTTTGAAAGGAAAGTGCTGCGTACCATCTATGGTGGGGTGCAGATGGTGGACGGTACGTGGAGGAGGCGAATGAACCACGAGTTGCATCAGCTGTTGGGAGAACCATCCATCGTTCACACTGCGAAAATCGGACGACTGCGGTGGGCCGGGCACGTAGCCAGAATGTCGGACAGAAATCCGGTGAAAATGGTTCTCGACAATGATCCGACGAGAACAAGAAGGCGAGGTGCACAGCGGGCAAGGTGGATCGATCAGGTGGAGGACGATTTGCGGACCCTCCGCAGACTGCGTGGTTGGCGAAGTGCAGCCATGGACCGAGCTGAATGGAGAAGACTTTTATGTGCAGCACAAGCCACTCCGGCCTTAGTCTAATAATAAATAAATAAATTATTTCGTAATATCTGAGACACCGCAACTTTCCCGGTCGACTGGATGCAAAATATCTTAGAAAAGGTGCTTGAGAAGGGTGATCCGTTTGTATGCGATATCTGGCGGGGCATTATGTTGTTGTGTATTGTTCTCAAATTCATCTTAGTCAGGAATCAGGAAAAGATCGATGCCTCAAAATCAGTGGAGAATGTTCAAAGTTTTCAGGATCTTGGTGAACAAACGGATTCAGACGCCTGTGCCAAGATCGAGATAGGCGCTTGGATCAAAAAAGCAACGGCTGCCTTTGCGAGTTTCAGAAATATCTGGAAAACAGGCAGATAATTGAACGTACCAAAATCCAAATTATTAATTTCAACACGAACATGGTGTGTATCAGTGCAGAACACTCAAGGCTGCAGGTGTGGCCTCGCCACTGGATCTCAAACAATGAGCTCCGTCGATCGCCGTTGTCATCAGAGGCCGATAGCAACTGAAATTCAGGAACACATTACGTAGGGGCGGAAACGAAATGTTCAAACTAGCATAAAGCTGGAACTCAGCGGGACAGATGGATGGATCATAATTCATCCGTGTTAAATGCTTTTTCTAATCTGAAGAGCTATTGTTTCAATAAAACCACAATTAATAGCATCGAATGCCAAAGAGCTGTATGAATGCTACTTGGAATGTGTCTAATAGGAATGCTCAGGACCAGTGATAGAGTAAGTGAGTGAGTAATATCGATAGAATACTGTACGTCAAGGAATCGATAGAATGTCCGATCCAGTAGAGGTCATACATATGGGTTCGTGGAAAAACTGGCTCTATGCAAATGAAACTGTTTATATTATTTTTAGTGCAAAGCATGAAACAAAAAATGTAAAACTTCATTGGACTCTGTTTAACAATATACCTATAAAAAATATGCTAATTTTTTAATTTGTTTTATTTTTCAAAAGCACAAAGGAATCATTGAAAAAATAAAATCGACCCGTCACTAAAATACAGCAATGTGTCTTTTTTCTAGCCAGAATTCATAGAATTTGCATTGTGCCAGTCCTATTGCACGAAGCCATCGATGTAACTGGTGATGAAGCCTCAGGCATCATCACCACCGACTGTACATGTCATCATTGATCACACTTTGCGAGTTGGTCATTTCGATGTCACCCCCAGTGGCTCTGGCAGCGAAAATGAATGAAATACAGGTTTCCACCTGTCAGTCTTGTGTACCATCGACTCATCATCGTCGTCGTCTATCAAAGAGAGCAGTGCAAAGGACATCCGACCGTGTCGATGATGGGAAGCGGAAGGCACTGCAGCACCACCACCCCGCAGCGTTATGTTGGATTAATTGACGTAGACGAACTGAGTAACTACGCAGTTTGCGGTTATCCAATCCGGATGATCACCGGCTTGTACAGTCTAATTGCGTCATGGGATACACACGTGACCTAATTGGCAACGCAATAACCTGTCATTTGGTGAGAATTTGTGCTGCCTAGTGGGAAGGAAAGGGGCTTTATAAATAAAAAGGCGAATAAGACCGCAAGGTTTTGGATGGGGGTGGTATAATGTTGCAAGGGGAGAACATATCTTGAGGGACTCCATTGGTTTGCTTAGACATTAGCGAAATTAACACCTGCGATGAAATGTTGGTATGTGTTTGTCAAATAATAGGAAAGCAACAACCAAGATTAGCAAAAATATAATCGAATGAAAAAAGGGGAAATTAAACATCACGTAAGCATGTCGTATTCTTCAACATACTATATAGACATCATTTCTAAGTATTATCAAGCGTACACTGCAAAGGAAATTAATCACAAGAAACATTTTCTGGTTTGATGCTTTGTAATTGAGTGAGATTGACATGAGTAAACGACTTCATAAATTTATTCGGTCTTCGTTTTCAATAATGAGAGCCCGCGCCGAAGTGACGGTTCTCGTGAAATGTCGTGAAAAGAAAACAGCACTATGCTCCAGAACTCACTGAACTGACGTCCCCAGAAAAATAATATTCTTGCAAAACGCAAATTAAAAGCACCATCAACATCGTAACGCTGGCCGCGGGATGTTTTCCATAACGAAACAACTGTATGGGTGCTGTTTGTGAGACATGTCCTCCCGACGATCTTTGTGCTGCTTGAGAAATTAACAATCCTTTCTGTTTTGCTTTGCTGTACCTCCAGGCTGCAACCAAGGAAGGATACCTAATGAAGCAGACGTGGTCCTTCCAACGGTGGAGAAGGCGGTACTTTAGACTGAAGGGCCACAAGTTGTACTACGCCAAGGATAGCAAGGTAGGTTAATGGATGTTGTCAAGTTCAAGGGTAAATGTTATACAAACTGTGCGGCAAATTTGTGCCTAGTTGTCCGCGTTCTGTTGCCGAAAAAAAAAAGTTAAATAACTTTTCTGAATAATTATAGATACATGTGCGCAATAAATTTATTTTTAACGTAAACTAACTGTTGAAAATGTATATGAAACGATTCAAAGCAGCTAATCACTAAAATGTGGGCAACTAACCACACTCAGTCGAATCCAACAGATGGAATCAAGAAAGCGAAGATTCTGATGAAATGATGGGATATTGATCTTAGCTATTTATCTGCTCATTAAACAAAGTGCAATTATTTGCATATTATTCGGCGACTCGGCCGTACGAAAATCATTTTTTGTTAAATATCGTGGCTAGATATCAGGATCATCATGTCATGCTCAAATGATAATATCTTTCCAGAGTGTATAATGTCTTTGTGCCAGGAAAAGATAATATCTCGCTTGAGCCTTAAAATAAAGACAAGTTAAAAAAAAAGATAATATCATGTGCACAGATGATATTGCAATACGTGCGTAAAAGATCCAATAGTGGAGGAACCAAGCACGTTCCAACATTATTCATTTGCCCAGAACTATTTAAAAGCTCATTCCGCTTACCTTGGATGGACATTGAAAATCTTTCCTTATCTATTTTATTTAAAAAAATGCGTCCGTTGCAAGTATTTCATGTTTTTCGACCTAAAATAATAACTTCAATTATTAGTACATCGTTCCAATAGTTGCGGTATGCATTTAGTAAGGTATTTTAAAGATATTTATCAGGTTCTAAAGATAATCGATGCTGTTTTCACTGTGTTCGTTTATTGACATATCAATTTATTATAGGGCACTGCACGGAAACATCTCTTTCTCTTTCGTTCTTCATAAATTTTGACGTTTACTGGCCTTGTTGTTTTCTAAATTCTTTGCAGCGAGAAAAAGACAAAGTCCGTGCAGTGTCCGTGCAGTGTCCAATAGGACGTCATGGTTTGCTGCGTTTGATTCGTAGATTCAACGTACACAGTACTACCACAACAATAGGAACAACCACGACTTTTGGATCGTGTTCTCTATTGACGGTTTGTACATGTCCTACCTTTGCAATCATGTCGCTGGTGACGATTTTGACGTCCCGCAGTAGGCATTCATCCTCCTCTGGGTGAAGCCAGAGCGAACGCGACGGCGCGATGCGTTATTCTTTTACGTGAGTCGCGTCGCGTCGCCTGGCATGTCGCGTTTAATCTGGCGGGCACTAAAGTCTGCTCCGGTTGTGCATAGAACGTTGCTTTCTCTTCGGCTTTGACAGTGCACGTTGGTGATGCTATGGTTAAAGAAACGGAATTTTATCATCAGCTTGCACATGCTTGCGCCACCCAATCACAGGTTGCCGCTACTTGCCCAGCACTCTGAAGTCGGGTCCCAGATCGTTGGTGGTGCCACAGCTTTGGTAGTCACTCGATGACCTCTTTTCCACACTGCCCTGTCAAACAAATTTCCTGTAGCACCACGACGTCGACGTCCTGTCGCAACCGGCGAATCCTAGCGACTTGCAGTTCCATGTGCCAAGTGTCCACATTTTGATGAAACATCTAATATTTCGGCGAGGCAAAACGCCCTAGGCGGACTCACCTACAATGTACCGCGCGTCTCCACGCACTATCCATACCAGAATGCTGATTCGCCGATTTCGGCTTGGCTGGATTGAGGGCGCGAGATTTTGACGGCGTCAGCAACTTAGGAGCCGTGAGATGATTACGAAGAAAGTGGATAACGTCTTCGAACTTGGGAATCGCTGTTGATGTACGATGAGTTTCCCGTTGCTGTAGGGTGGATGGATCCTGTCGGCTATAATCCATGTAAGTCAATAACAAAACGTAATCCATTCCGAAACACAACCGAATAATGAAAATAATGATAATTTCACTTCTGGGAGTTTTATACGCAAATATGGGTGATTAACTGCATTCCCGCCCTCGATAGCGGCTGTAGGGATATGTATGTAATAGCTTGGGGTGTCATGGAGTAGTTCTCTGGTGAGAAACCGGTGAACCCGCATGAAATCGTTTTCAAATCCCTGTCGAACTAGCCGATTAGCTTCATCCGATGCCTTTCTTGCTTTATCTTCTAAATCAATTTTGTCGATTGGCCTAAAAATCAGTATACAGAACTTTTGCTCTTTGCTTCCGTCCGTCGATGTGTGCAAAGTGTTCCTCTGCATTGCAATTTATCACAAAATGCCCCATGTTAGCCATGTTGTACAAATAAAACCGTTCTTGGCGGGAATGTGTCGTCAGATTTTTCCACACCACCAGTGTCATCGGCGAAGCATTAAATCACTCGACTACTCACCAATGGTATCCTCAAAATCAACCACCAACCACATCGAACACCAAAGCACCTCACCTCAATTTTGCAATCAATTTTTTTGCAATGAATTCGATTTCTACCACAGATAAAAAGTTACTCACATGAACTATACCTTTCTGTCCAATGTACCTGACCGTAGCTCTTTTGTCCGCAATAGTAATGCAGCAATAGCAATGCAGACGAAGCCAAGCCAGCGAGCGTTAGATAGGGTAAGATGGTATGCGCACCACCAAATCGCCTCAGTTTCATTTCTAAAGTGAAAAATCAGTTGAAACCTTCAAATATTTGTAAGGTCAAATGCGATGGAAGTGGAATATTTTCTAGACCAACATTTGAAAAGGGCGTAACAGCCAAAGTTTATTGCTTCTGATTCTTTGTCTACATATATAGCTATATCTATGTTTCAGTTTATCTACCATACCAAATTAACAAAAACTTCCTTTCCGTGGTATTGAGGGGATGCACCCGTATTCTCGGTCCATAATGGCAACATTGTAAGCATATGCGGTATTTCGAAAAATTTCGTTTCAGGTGGTTCGAAACGAAATTCCGCGGAATTTCGCGGAATTTCGCGGAATTTGAGTGTGAAAAAACTAGCTTCTAACGAAATTTAACGGAATTCCGCGGAATTTCGAAGCAAATTTGAAATCAAACTATACTTCATATTATCAAAAATTTTGGCTGCGCCGCTGAACAAAATGTTTCCATGATTCAAATTTAATTTTTGTGATATTTTTTTACTATTTGCACAATATGAATGCGGAATCGATCGTCATGCTGCTGGTCATGGGACGGCAGCTAGTCCGGGAGAAAGCGAAGTGAAAAAAATCTACTTCGCATAGCAGAAATTTGTTTAACCAGTGTGCAATCGATCGTGTTGATGCTGATCACGCCAGCTAGTGTGGGAGAACAAGAAGTGATAAAACTAATGTCTGCATCGAAGAACACAAAATTATTTAGTGCGGAATCGATCTTGTTGTAGAAGATTTTTAAACGAAGCACATTGATTTTGCGTTGGATTGATTTGAAACACAGTTTTCGTCTTTTTGTTTTCAAAATAACTTCGTTTACAATAAATATTTTGTCGCTTTTGTCGCCAAGGAGTTTCACATGAATTTCCTTCTCAACTAACCAACGATTTCTTTCCCGCAGATGCAGAGCATTTCTCGGTCTCTTATAACAATGAGTGTTAAACTAATTTTCCTCTCCTAATCCTAAATTGACTATAAGCACGTGTCCAGCATCGTTATTGGTCATGAATTGGAAACTCCGAAGCAAGTATACAATAAGAATAACTTGTTTGTATCCCATGAATATTATTTAATTGGTGAGCTGTGCATATTTGCTGTTTCTCAGCCAATCATGGTGCACAGGATTCTAATAGTGAGCAAATGTATGCTATATATGTAGACGAATAATAAGAAGGAATTAATTTTGGCTGATACGCCCTTTTCAAATGTTGGTCTAGTAATATCAATTCTCTATCTGCGTATACGCCTGGCAGATGTGGATACATATTTAAGTATCCCACTAAATAAAAAAATAAATCTAAGCATTCATTTTCTAATTTTGACTAAGTCAATACAGGCATACCTCGATAGTACATACCCTCGATAGTGCGTACCCTCGATAGTACGTACCCTCGATTGTACGTACATTTTACCTCGATAGTACGTACACAAAAAAAATTTTTTTTCGTTCAATTTACTGTACGATTTTAGTAAAAAAATTAATATGCATTGATCATGGCACTTGCGGGGGTCCTTCATGTGTTACGTAATAATTTCACAACTGATTTAAACACCATCGTAAGCTTATAACGAATTAAGTAGCAAAACTTTGAAAAAGCAGCGTGTCATAAATGTTTGCCAGTCTTACATAACACATATTATACTATCACTTTAAACAATTGAAGAAACGTCTGAAACAGCTGAGCGATGCGGAGCGCGTCCAAGCCCTCGTAAAGCTGAATATCAGCAAGAGAAATTCTTTTGTCTTGGACGCGTTCGCACACGCACTCGCGTGAGTATGTCATCGGCATAAGAGTGTTATCAGCAAAAATTGAAATTTAGTTTACCTGATAGACCAGAAAATTTCCCCGAGGAGTAAATTAATTCCATGGTGATTCATAAAATTGACTTTTCTGTTTAATTAAGTTTACATTAAGTTTAGTTCCATTCTATCCATTAACTATCCACACACTAAAATGAGGAAAACTTTTTGGTCGAAAGTTTCCTCTGAGACGTCTTACTGGGATTTCCGAAGAAGTTTATCCTGGAACAGATATTCCTCTGGAAGTTCCTCCGGATCTTCCTCTAGGAATTTCTCCGCGAATTTTTAAGAAATTCCTCCGAACATCCATTTTAAATTATAGCCAAATATTTTTTCGTTAATCCTTCCAAATATACCCTCTAAATTCCATTATTTTCTCGGTAATTTCTTCAGCAATTCACTTAGGAATTATCATAGACATTTCCACATCCCCTTTCCCAGAACTTCCACCAGCAAATCTTTCAGAAATTCCCATACAAACTCCTCCGGGCATCCTCTCTGGAGTTACTCCAGAAATTTCATCAAGATCTCTCCATTAATTACTTCGAGGTCTTTCCGGAAATTCTCATTGAATTTCTTCAGAAACTCACGTGGAAGTCCTTGATACTCACGCCCCAGAAATTCCTCCAAGAGCTCTCCCGGAAAATTGTTTTTTTTTCTTCGGGAATTCTCTTAGAAATTCCTTGCAAAATTCGTCTGCAAATTCATCTGGGTACAAAAATTAAATTTCGTCAATACCAGTGCTGGAAATACTCGCTTCACGAGTAAGAAAAGAGTGTAATTCGCGCGAACATACTGCCTGCATTTTTTCTAGCGCTTGCTTTGTACGGGCA
Source organism: Armigeres subalbatus (assembly GCF_024139115.2). Taxonomy (NCBI): domain Eukaryota; kingdom Metazoa; phylum Arthropoda; class Insecta; order Diptera; family Culicidae; genus Armigeres; species Armigeres subalbatus. Next base: position 124,961,105 of record NC_085141.1, on the reverse strand, counting down.
GAGCAAAGACAAAAAGCAGGACAGTATTTTTTCGCGAGGAAAAAATCACGATCACGAGTATTTGTGATTACTTCGAATAAAATGGATAAATTTTACTTAACATAAACACAAAAACAAATGTGTTCTTGCTCGAACATCCGTGAGAATCATGTTCCGAGTTTGGTTTATGACATTTGGCAAATTAACCCAAATGACTCGCGAAGCTCTACGAACATTTTTCGGGGTTCGCTTTTCTGTTTTAGGTAGGTAAAAAAAGGCAAAACAAGTTTTCTCGAGTATTTTGCATGTCCTAATTCTTGTTTTGTGAACAAGGTTCACAGATTTCCACCACTGGTCAAAACTCTTTCGGAATTACCTACAAAAATTCCTCTTGAAATTCCTCTGAAAATTATTTAAGGGATTCTCCCGGAAGATCCTGCAGCCATTCTCAAAATTTCTACGGTACTTCGCTTAAAATCCGAGTATTTTCCGAGATTTTTTTTCCAGCAATTCGCAGTAATATCTTAAAACAACAACTCCGAAAATTCTTTGAGAACTCTCACACTTTTTATTCCAGAATTTCCTCCATGTATTCTCCCAAAAAATCCGTTAATAATTTCCCCGGAAATTACTTCAAGAACTTCTTCAGAAATCTCTTTTAAAGTTCCCCCGAAAAGTTATTCAAGAATTATCCGGGATTTCGTATCGGAATTCCCACAGAATTTTCTCAAATTATTCTGCAGAAAATTCCTTCAAGAACTGCTCCGGGAAGTTCCTTTTTCAGGAAGAATAGGAGTATCCGAAAGGATTTCCTGAAGAATTTCCTAAAGTAATTTTTGAAAAAAATTCCCGATGGATTTCTTGGTTTGAGTTTGAGTTTCGAAAAATCTGAGTAGACAATGAGTATATTACCGCAAAGTTTAGTGTTACTTGCCCCTTGGTTTTAAACGACATTTGAATCCGTAAATGAAAAATCCCACAATTTCTTTATTCTTACATACTTACTAATATAAAATTGATCAGATTCGGGAGCACATGCTCCACGATGAATTCCTTTGAAAGCGGCACAAATGCTGGGGTATTGGCTTATCGCCAATGGTATATGCGGCGAGAATGTGGTGATCTATCACAGATTGCCTTTTCTGTTATTATAGCTCTTTTGGTCGCAAAACAGTTACTCGACTTCGAAAAAGTGAAATCAGAATTGCGTACATAACGTAAAACCAATTTAATAAAAATTTCGCGGAAAAAAAAATAAAATTTCGTTTCGTTTCGAAAAATTTCGAATTAAATGAACCTTGATTTCGTATCGTTTCGAAGTCCCGAAAGAAATCTATATTTCGTTTCGTTTCGATTCGAATCAACATAAACATTTTAAATTTCGTTTCGTTTCGTTTCGTTAGGAAAAAGTGTGTTATCGCATACCCTTACAACATTGCCATCGCATTGCCAGCTACAGTTCTGACCCAACGAATGCCTTCCTCAATATCCAACTCCGTGGTACTTATGAGGATGTCGGTGGCCTCTTGTTAAGTAAGTACCAGATCAACACTTTCTTCCTCTTCCTAGTTACGATGTAGATGGGCGTGGCCAGGAGTAGAAATCCTCATGTTTTTGTTATTTTGTCTAAGACTGGAATCGAAAACCACTCCCCTTCTTAATTTCTGATAGCATTCTAGATGAGATCCAAAACATGAGTATCACTAGTGTTCAATCTACGAATTACACCGTAACAATGCTTATGCTTATGATGGGGCACCAGGATTTTTGATGTAATTGGTTTATTTATAATTTAGCATCAGTGGTGGTTCCCCTGATACAATTTCCGGAATTTTTTCTGCATCTTATCGTCTGTATGGATTTATTTGGAATATTTTTTCCTGCCTGATACTGGATAGAGTGTAAATGCGACATTTTGGGTGGTGATTTCTAGCAAGCAAGCAATATTCTTCGGATGTTCTCAAGAATTTCTTGGGAATTGACTTCTGACCTTTTTTTTCGTAACCATCTAATACTTCTTTAGGAAATATCTCCAAGATTTTTCCAAAGAAATTTCAAGAATACTTCTTTAAATTCCTAAAGCAACTCTCGCAAATATTATTTCAGGTATTTCTTCGGATACCATCGGAAATTTCTCCAGTAATTCCTCCCAACTTTCCAGCAAGAATTATTTCCACAAATGTAGGACAAAATTTCAGGAATTTCCTTAGAAGTTTCCGAACGATTTCTTAACGGAAATTCCAAAGGAGTTCCTTAAAGCATTTTGGACATTATTAAATTTATTCAAGAATTCTTTCGGAATTTCTTCTATGGATTTCTCCAGAAAACCCTCCGGAAATTACTTTGGAGTTAAATTCATAAATTATTTTGAAAATATTTCCAGAGATTCATTTGAAAATTTTAAAAAGGAATTCGATGAAAGTTTCGAAAATTATTCAGAGATTCTTTTAGAATCCCTTTAAATTTCTTTGAAAATTATATCAAAAGTAAATATCAAAAAAGAAATATCAAAGTAAAATCCTTCGGATGTTTCGCCTGGACTACCCACTTAAATTGCTTTAGGAATACTTAAGGAAGTCTTTTAGGAGAAAGGCTTCGCGATATGTTTCAGGAAATTCTTTTGAGAACTCTTCCAGGAACTTACTCTAGGAATAATTTAGAGAACTACGCTAGGAATTCCTTTTCTTATTCTTCCAGGAATTACTAAAAAAAGAAAAACTTCCTGGATAAAACAATTCTGAAGGAATTTAAAAAATTTCTTCTTAGAGTTTACTGGAAGAATTTTTTAAAGAAATTTCTGGAATAATTGCTTAAGCAATTTCTTTAAAAAAATTCAGACGAGCTCGGTGGTCTAGTGGCTACCGCTTCTGCCTTATAAGCAGGAGGTCGTGGGTTCAATTCCAGGCTCGTCCCTTTCCTACTTTGTATTTCTATCTTAGTTCTTTCTGTGTTTCACGTTCTACCAAAACGATTCCTACTGTTATAACCTTCCACACAATCCCAAAACCTCCTGTGGCACCTATGAGAGGTCGTAGAGTTCTCTGCATCTTTCTTAAGTAGGTGTCCAACTAACCATCCTTCCCCTTCCTCAGCATTCGCAAGGACGTGGCCAGGACAGATCTCGACTATTGGAGGGTGCATTGCTTCCATCTAAGAGATAGTGATTAGTCCCAAATCAATATCTGTGGTAACGGATGAAAGTGATGCTACTCTCATACAATAGTCTTGGCTTGTACCACCTACGAATTTGTGCGAATTGCTCAATGCTAATGCTAATGCTAAGCAATTTCTTTAAAAAAATTCGAACGAATTCCTGAGCCAATTTGAGCATGAGCATAATGATCGTGCATTTCGTAGTTGCTACTACGTGATCGACCAGAACAATCGCAATCGCAAGGGAACCAATGGAAGAAAGCATGGTATTTGTTCTCCAACCTCAATGTGCACAGTCTGAGAGTTCTAGTATTTTTGGATGGTCGATAACAGCGCTGGCCACGTCCCCATGATCATCGGGGATGGAAAAGAATTGATGATGCAGTCACTTGTCCACTGCAAGCCGAGAACACCTCTGCACTCGCCACGAGTTCCGGTGGAATTTTAGTGGAATCAGGGGGTTTGGTTTAATGGCAGAGGTTCGTCTTGGTTAACGGGTTGCCAATATGGTAGTAATGAACCACCCTTTCATATTCTAATTGGATGCCGAAACAAGCTTTTTTTTGCTCATTTCGAATTCTAACAGTTACCTGCTAGAACTAATCAAATGGAAACGGTATGAAAGCCCATTGCCCAGCGATTGTTAGAACATGAGAAATATATGAAAAGATACAAAGTAGGAGGAATGCAACGGCCTGGGGATAGAACCCACGACTTCCTGCGTATAAGGCAGAAGCGATACCCATATGACCACCAAGCCCATTTCAACGAATTCCTGAGCCAATTTCCATAGGAACTCCTAAAGCAATTTCCAAAAGAAATCATAAAGAAATTATCGGAGGATTTCTCTTCCTGATACAATTTCCGTAGATTTCTGAAGAACTCTCTGTAAAACCAAAACTCCAAAGGATTTCCGAAGGAATTTCTAAAAGAATTGCCGAAGAAATCCTTAAAATATTTCGATAAATAATTTTTGAAGGAACCTCTAGAGGAATATATTAATGGAATAATTTACGATAATATTGTAGATTCTGTTTCGGTATTCCTTGCGATTCATAAATTGAGTTAGTGATACTAGAGCAGGAAATGATTTTCACATATAGGTAAATTTATTGTAATTTCAACAAAATGTTCTAAATGTGACTCTACAGAATATATTGTTAGGTCAGTGCTTATCAACATTTTTGACGAATTCAATTCCAAATATTTATTGATCTGTAACATGTTATTGTTATCATTGATAGATTAAACAGATTCGTATAGTTCAATCAAAGTTAATTGCATATTTCCGGGGATTAAACCACCCGACTTGGACGTTAATTTACAATGTTATGAAACTCATATGTGAATATGCACGTTATGTGGAAGATATTGATTTGGAAAATGTATTGGAGGTAACCACTTTCCCTTCGATGAGACTCGAGCCCATGACCCTACACTACGCTAGACTGGTGCTTTAACCAACTAAGTTACGAAGGACCTCCGTCGGCCTTCGCAACCTAGCTACTGAACGAGCTCGAGATTCTCATATTGGACGCATAGTCAAATCACTCGCAATCCATTTCTCAAGCCAATACTTCCACATGTGTATGGTACACGTCCACATTAGAAGAGCGTGAGTATTTAGAATGTCTGGCGGCTATACACATTCTTCATCAGCAACTGTACTGATCAAGTGAAGTTGTGTAAGCTATTTGCCAGTCGGTCGTCAAGCTCAGACCCGACCGCATTGCGTAGGCAAGAGCACGCAACTCAGGTTCAGTTCAATCAAAGTTAATTGCCTATTTCCTAGATTCGTTTAATCCGCAATCATTTAAGTTGCCATATCAACTATTTGTTTAGTAATTCTTGAATAGGAGCATGATTTTTATCTTTTTTTAAATGATTTTTTTCTATCAAAACAATATGAAGCATAAACAAATTATTGGTTATTCTATTCGGTCCACAGCCATACATGCATATGGAATATTAAAGCTATCGTCTGTTGGAATAAATTCATAAAATTGTTTCCTGAAATGTCATGTTTCTTGAACGATCGATTTTGACAGAATTCCATATATCAAGCACCGATATTTAATAATAAAAAGAAAACCTTAGGAATAATATCTTGTAATAGAGTGAAAGAAAAGTTTTTAAACATTATGTTTTGACGGAGATAAACTAGTAGTATGAAGTTCCCAACAGTTGCATTGCTAATTAAATTGGTAGTAATTCCTGACCTTTGGGTAAATATAAAATTTTGCTATATGATTTTTTAAAATTTTGCTTGATTATGTTTTATTTTATCTCGTTTCAGAGAGCGAGTAATGGCGCTTTAGCCAAGTCAGAATTGCCAGGACACATAGGAGAAATACCCATGTCCCATCCCTGGAGGTTGAATCAGCAAGGAGTGACACTAATCTTCTTAGCAATGTCACTCCCCACGTCACCTTTTCATACAAACCTTAAATGTGGAACGGTTGGAACGACTGTCCCCGTTTCTACCTTTCGTGAATTCAAAAGTATTCGTGGATCACGTTATTCATTACTGAATAATTTAATTACCGGGAAGTTATGAATTATCTCTTAATTTCATGCCTGCACCATTTTAATATTTGCACCTGGCCATTTTAATATTTGTGTCATATTTATGATACGCTGCATACGCTGTTGAAAACACAACCGACATTTCCAGGATGCTTTCCAATACTGGCTGTGCATGTGCTAAGACAAGACGAGACAAGATAAGACAAGAACCTCTAGAGGAATTCCCGAAGGAATCTCGAGAGTAATTTCCGAAGAAATTCTCAACACGCAAGAATTCCTTATATTTAGGGTTTTCCTATAGGTATAGTATAGGTATAGTATAGTATCCTATAGGTATAGTTTTTTGAAGGAATATCTTGCCTGATACATTTCCAAAAGAATTTTCGGATCTATCTACGAAGTAATTTCTTGAGAACCTGTCGAAAGAATTCCTGGAGCAAATTTTGAAGGAATTCTTGGAGGAATGTACAACTTTTACTTGGGAATTCTTTAGCAATTTGTTTTGAAACACCTGAAGGAGTGGAATAGCAAGAACCAAGGGAATGGAATATCTGGAAGTATTGCTAGAGAGCTCCTGAAAGAGGAGGAGGTTTCAAAAGAATTTAGGGCAAAATTTTGAAGAAATTTTCGAAAGAATTTTTGAAGTTACATATATTAATTCAATAAGTTCGAATACACTTTCAAAAAATGTTTAAAAATTGTAATTAAATTATTTCTTTTCTCGATTACATTTCATTAAAAGTATTGTTTATAAGGAGCGTTTGTAGCATTTCTTTTGGAATGACCTTTATTTTGTACTTCTTCACGAGCTTCAAACGTTTCTGAAACCCATCTCAAGCGGTACGCACGGTCTGCATGGGCATTTCGTTCCAGATTTTGAGTTACTGACCTTGTACTCGTTCAGCTTTAACATAATAAAGGCCAAACAAGAAAGTTAAGAGGGTTCAAATCCGGGAAGCTGGGAGGTCGTAAAGTTTTGTCCAAAAAGTCGATGAAATTGTCCCCATATAAGGCTTAAATCGCATTTTCCGTGTTTAAAGGTTTATCGTCCTATTGGAACACGTAAGGCTGATCTCCGTCTTATAACCGGGCCACTGGGTGTATAAATCTTCCCCCAAATCTCAGATTTGTAGTACGCGGTGTGATTTTGACCTTCAAAAAATGTTATTTACAATGCTCCAATCCATTTTCACCGCGCGTAATAAACAAACAACAAGTGACAGAATGTCAACACCACACACATCCGTTAGCGTATGTATACCGTTAACGCTGACACCAATACTTATACAGAATATGTACATTGGGCTTACAAACACAATGATCAAAGATTTGTATTCGAGCTTATTGAAGTAAAGTATACCTGACAGATTTTTTGAATGACTAACCGAATCAATTCCTGGGGGTATATTTTACGAAAAAATGTGTTTGGAGCATTTTCCGAACGAAGTTTTGGATATATTCATGAAATATCACCTGAATGAATACAGGACAAATTTCCGAAGAAGTAAATTCTTAAGAAACTCTTGTGGATATCCGAAGTTATCTGATGATGGACCGACTGCAATTCCGATATTTTTGGATTTTTATATTTCGCATGAAATCTTAATCCCAGATTCTAAACAGAGTTTTGTCTTACTACTGTTCGGGTGTTTGAAGGAATTCCCGAAAAAAATCCTAGAAGAATTCCCTGAAGGAATACTGGCAGAAGATTCTCAAGTAATTTCCGAATGGATTCCTGTACTAGAAATTTATATGGAAATTCCAAAAGGTATTTTTTTTAATATTCCATTGGAAATTCTTTCGTGGATTCTTTTGAAAATTCCTTCAACAATGCTTTCACAAATTCCTTCAGAAATACATTTGGAAATTACGCCAGGAATGTCTTCTAAAATTTGTGCAATAAATCCTCCAGAAATTCTTTTTGGAACTTCTCCAAGAATAATTTACAAAATTCTACCAGTGCACAATGGGTAAGAAATTGTCCATAACGCGAATAAATTCAATATCGTAGAACTTCCATAGGAATCGTGCAAGGGTGGTTAAGTTTACTGCACGAAGTTGCAACACCTCGTTTTATCATAATCCCCTTTATTTGATATGCTTTCCGGAAGATCTTGGCATTTTGGGTAATAGTTGTAAAATAAAAGAGCGTGGGGTAAAATAAGCAATATTTTTGCTTTATTAGTCGTGCGGGGTCTAGAGAGACTAGTAATGTGAGGTTATTTGTCAGTAATTTGAGGAATGTCAGAACATGAGGTAAAATCAGCAAGATCTCAGTTTCCAACACCGTGCAGTAGACAGAGTTCACTTAACACAATTTATGGATAAATTTGAGGACCAATACGTTATTTTTTTGCCGATTATTTGAAGCTCCTAACTTGACAAGTTACATACCCGATCAGAGACATTGGGGTAAATAGAGGTCTTGGAGCTTCCTGTAGTGAACTTAACCACCTCTGCACGATTCCCAAGTAAGTTCTACGATTTGTGTCAAAATTTCAGCGCAATCCGCTGATACCGAACCAAGATATTGAATTTATTTGCGTTATGGAAATTTTTGTCCCATTGTGCAGTGGTTTATTTGAATACTTCTCCAGGGATTCTTGCGTAAAACCTCCCGAAAGGGCTTAATAATTTTCTCCAGAGATTTCTAAAACAATTTTAACCATTCCTACAGGAATAATTCCTGAAATTTTGCTGAAAGAATTCTTCCGGAAAATTATTGCAGGATGAAATAAGGCATCATAAAAAATAATTTCGAAGAAGTTTCTAACGTGGGTTCAAAAGGATTTCTTGAAAAGAATTTCTAAAGATATCATGAGTTTCCAAAGGGATTTTTGAGCAATCAATTTACGAAGAATTTCCTGAAGTATTTTCCAAAGGTATTCCTAAATAAATTTTGGCTTTCTCCTAAAGAAAATTCCAAAGGTATTCCTAAAACAATTTCCGTAAGTATGCCTGAAGTAACTTCCGAGGTATTTTCTAAATAAAAACCCTGAGTGATCCACCTAGCGGTGTTTGTGCCTTTCTCGTACATCAGATATACATACTGACAAAAAATTGAGTGAGAATTTCTTAGCGTGTTTTCGGATCAACCCTTCAATTAATTTTTGGAGTTCCAATTTTTCCAATTTATTTTCGGAAGTACCTTCAAGGATTCCTTCGAGAATTCCTTTACAAATTTCTTTTTTTTTTTGAATTTCTTCTAGTCAATCCTTTGAAAAGTCCTTCAAGAATTCCTTTGTAAATTCCATTTTGAATTTGTTCGGAATTCCCACAGAAAACTCTTCAGAAATTCCTTCAAGAAATTTTTTGAATTCCATTCGAAAACGGCTTAAGAAATTCCTGCGAAAACTTCATTATAAACTCTTTCATTTGTTAAGGAATCGCATCAGAAACTATTTCAGGATTTTCTCAAGCAAATGTTTTAAGTAATTTAATAAAATCCCTTCCGAAAATCTGAGATGAAATTCTTGGAAATTCATTCTGAAATTACTTGGGGAGTTCCTTCCAAAATTTCATCTAGAAAATCTTTTAATGTTTCCCTTAGAAAGTCTACCGAAAAATCTTTTAGGATGTCTCATTTCATCCATTAAAAAATTTCAAAAATTTATTCTTGCAGGAATTTCGTATGGTTTTATTAAATGCTAAAGGAATTGTCGAAGAAAACATTGAAACTCATCAAGTATGCCTCATTTAGCTCTTTTTTAGTGAAATGTCTTCACTGTAATAAGACGAGTTTAGTACAATTCCATTTAATGATGAGCTCAAAGAAGTTATTCAGTACCATACCAGCCAGTAAATTTAGTGTTCTAAAATCATTTTAGTACAGGAAGATATATAGCGCCATACCAGCCAGTAAGCATATGATCACACTGTGGAGTTTCCCACAGAGTTTTCCCAGAGCCCCCCGTGAAGTTTTTCTGAAGCGTTTCACTCAGTCAGAAGTGAAAGTCAAGAACTGATTTTTTAAAACTAATTTTATTTGCTAATTATCTAATACATGCATTCTTCTCTTAGACTAGGTGTTCCGTGATTTCTTAACATTATCTTCCTTATTTGCTATGTTACATTTTTAGTTGATGCAGCGCCAGTCCAGCCAGTGAGGTCAAGGTCACTTGATCATAATGAAAGTTATTCGAATTAATCAATTCTTGCCTCGGCTGCCCACCTCACACCTATTAGCCGTGAAAAATCTCTTCAGAAAAACTCCAAGGGGGGTTTTGGAAAACTCTGAGGGAAAAACCGGGGAAATTTTCACTCCAGCCAGTGTGATCATATGCTTACTGGCTGGTATGACGCTGGATATCTTCCTGTACTAAAATGATTTTAGAACAATACATTTATTGGCTGGTATGGTACTGGATAACTTTTTTGAGCTGCTGAAACTGATAGTTTTCTTCTAATACATTCCTAATTTGTTAGTTTTTTCAGCAAGGTTCTTCAATCAATCCTTACATTACAAACTTGCCTGGAATATATGAATGAATTATAATACAAACTATGTATTAATAAAACAAATCAAAAGTAAATCATCAATATCCAATCGCTACGGAAGATAGTTGACATTAGTTTATTAACCGTTTTTTTTTTCATTCAATCAAGGCAAATTAAAAAAAATCCTAGATTTCTTCAAAAATAACGACAAGAATTCCTTGGGAGTTTTCTTTTCTAAAATTGATAAAAATTGGCGGAAAATTAGATTTTTTTTTTCTCAGACCAATTTTGGCGTATATAAATTTGAGGGAAATATTTGATTTGGTAAGTCACGTTATAATTTGGAATGTTCACAGGGTTTCTTACGGAATTTGCTCTCAAAGTTTTTAAAATTTCCAAAGAAAACTGTTCTCAATTTCCAAACTGAGAGGCTCGGTGGTCTAGTGGTTACCGCTTCTGCCCTATAAGTAGGAGGTCGTGGGTTCAATTCCAGGCTCGTTCCTTTCATATAGTATTCCTTTCCTGTATTCTATTATAGTTTTTTCTGTGTTTCACGTTCCAACAAAACGATTCCTAATGTTATAACCTTCCTCACTAACAATTCCAAAACCTCCCGTGGCACTTATGAGAGGTCGTAGAGTTCTCTGCATCTTTCTTAAGTAGGTGTTAGACTAACCATCCTTCCCCTTTCCCAGCATTCGCAAGGATGTGGCCAGGACAGATGTGGACTATTCCATTTCACTGAACATACATTCATCTAATCGCAAAACAAAGAAATACAGCACCAATCTCGTCGCTTCTTTTTGCTAACACGCGTGCTCACTGCTGAAAAAAAAAAACATAAAAATAAGAAATAAACTCAATTCCTTTTTATTGCTTTGATTTTGATGGGATGGAAATAGGAGCTATGGGATGAAGTGTCGAACCGTTCCCCTATAGTGATTAGTCCCAAATCAATATCTATGGTAACGGATGTATGTGATGCTACTCTCACACAATAGTCCAGGCTTGTACCATCAACGAATTTGTGCGAATTGCTCAATGCTGATGTTAATGTTAAAACTGTTTTCAATTTCCAAACTGTTCCGAATTTTAACGGAAAATTATTCTGAATTTCCACGTCAAACTCTTACGAATTTCCTCGGTAAATTATTTGAAATTTTCATAAGAAATTCCTTTAGCCTTCCAAGGAAAATTTTACTGAATTTTTACATAAAATTATTTCGAATTCTCATGAGAAATTACTTCAAATTTCGACAAGAATTCATTCGAATTTCCACTGGAAATTATTACCTATTTTCAAGGAAAGTATGTATTCGAAATTTCAGTTGGGAATCCTTCACAATTTCACTCCAAATTGTTCCAAATTTCCAAGAGAAAACCTTCCGAAATCCAATGGAATACTCTTCTGAATTTTTACTGCAATTTCTTTCGGTTTTCCTCGAAAAAGTATTTTGAATTGCCACAGAATTACTTTATGGGTGTCCGAGCCACCTTTAAAAGTTTCTTTTAACAAATAGCTTTACGTACACCTAATATACAAGTAAGGCAAAACATTGAGTTGGTGACATCTTCGACTAAGTAGTGCAATACAATACAGTGATCGTTCGCTAATTGGGGCACGACCTCACCCCAACTAGCGAATGCCGTTCGCTAATTGGGGCATTTTGACAAGCGTCAATGTTGTTTACTTTTTGCATTGAACAAAGGAAAATTTTACGCGCCAGAAAATATCGATCCCACCAAACACGGAAACAAAACGTCAACGCATTTTTGACATCATATTCTGACGTTTAGCTGCTTTTTAATTGGGTTTCGCCCCAATTAACGAACCCCCAACTAAAAAGCGCCCCAACTAGAAAAACCCCAGCGAACTGTACCAGTAAAAGTAAAGGAAGAAATATTTTAGAATGTGAAGTTCAAAATACGGACTACCCGCTCCCTTTTGCGCCCCAAATTTACACGACTTTTGCTTTCAACAACAACATGACTTGCGGAATTCGATTTGTTATTGTTTTGCTATCCGTAGCATGGTAATAACTTATTCAAAGCATCGTCGTGGCTTCAATTGTTTGATGGGGCTTATATGTGTTTTGCACATTTTTGGTATTACTCTACCTCCTACCTATTCCCACCCAGACGGAAGGCCTTGCCCGTGGCATAATACATTCCTATTTATTATGTATTTTCTTCTGCTCGAAAGCACTGTGCAACGGTCCGATCGGACGTAATAAAGATTTTCACGAATCGATAAGTAAGATTGACTGAGGACCATTAGTGCGACCACAAAATGGGTTGCGGTGATTCTCGGTCGAGGCACCACACCGGGACCGTCGGCATATTTTTTTTTCTGCCAGCAGGCACATTAGGTCCGACGCGGCGACGGTGAAGCAAACATTCAATCGCATTTTCTCCTACAACCAATAATGACCGTGACTGGCAGCGTGGTCTACAACGTCGTCGTCGTCGTCGTCATCGTCGTTCTGGTGAATAACGTGAGGCCTGAGGCCTTATCGTAAGCGTACTATGTGGGAGCGGAAAAAAAAGATCGAAACGTAAGCAACAAAGCGAAACGACCGTGAACGGAACATCCGTTCCCGTGTCCTTTATCAAACCGTGTATGGGAAAATAGTGAACATTGAGACAGCAGGTCAATAGCGTTTACTTTCGACAACTGAAACTGAAGGGCACAACATCTGTGTGAGGCACTGGAACAGATTTTGGATTATTTATTTGTTGCTTTGTACCCAATTTATTATTTAGTATTTAACCCTTTTTTCAGTCGGGTTCTTGTGAGCAAAGTCGTAGGATTACTATTCCAGAGAAGGGAGCGTGATTTTCTGTCTAGTATTGGATCTTTCGCAACTCCTGATTCAAAATGCGATTACTGGTGGAACTTTCGCAAGAGGTAGGTTACGGATGGTATTCTCAGCAGGGTTCCTTTCCCAACACAGGCTCAAAAGCCAAGGGTGGAAACATTATTTTGCGACAACGCATGTTTTCACAAGTCCGTGATGGCGGACCCAAGCGGTCGCTGGATAGCGAAACATTCTTATGGCTTTAGAAGCACATTAGATGGCTCTTCAGTCTAAGACTGACACAAAAATTGGGGTTGTATACAAGACACGACCGCTCGACGTAAACTACGTAAAACCAAATGAACCGTTTGTTTGAGAAACTGCATATGTAACATTTTTGGCCAAAATGAGATTTTTATATATTCTGAATCCTCGCTCAAAATACGTATTCTAGCAAAAAAAAAAACGAAAAAAAAAATTTTTGTTCAGGAACGTATGAAATTTTTTTCGTTTGTTTGAGAAACTACATAAGTCCACACACTTTGAAGAGCAATTGTGGAATACTGTTTACAGTTTTTGCACTGGAAGTGTCCCAGGGTGTTGAGTTTTGCCAAAAACTATTGATCTGTATCGAAGATGTCGAAAGATTCGGTGCCAATTTGTTCAAAAACAGGGGTGACATTGCGCATCTCGAATCGAATAACTCGATTCGTAAGTTTTTGGATTCGTTTCGAAAAAAATGCGGCATTATATATTTAGTTCGACTTCATTCAGACGCAGTACAAGATTTCGAATGGTGCTGTACTAGCTCAATCGAGTATGTTCTGTCAAACGAAATGTAAACAGAGAGAATAAGAGATAGCTGTCTCCGTGTTTAGTATGCCGTCCGCTGGAGAGACAACCTTCAGCGCATGGCGAATGTGAATAAACAGAGTAAATAAGAGTAATTTCATCTGCGTGTAGCATGTTGCCTGTTGGAAAGGCATCCTTCAGGGCATGAATTGGCAGTTAATGACTTTAAAAAGCAATATTATTTATTGAGCAGTTGCAACCGATTAAAACGACATGTTTTGCCGATACGACATGTTTTGTAAATTGAAATATGGTTACGACACAAATTATTAGTTTTATGTTTATTCGAGTTTATGCCACAGATCCAATTTTAAGCTAAATAATTTCAAGCTAAAGAAGGATTCGATAATACATTACTTTGATGTTTCCATGTGTTAAATTTAAATGCACTAGGGTCATCTCATGCGCGTTTTTTTTATTTAACTCATCTATTTTTACGTAGATTTCGGAATATACAGATTTGCCTCATAGATTTTTCACGCGATTTATTGAAATCGTCAAGAAATACGTGAAAACTTTAAAAAACGATTTTAGTTGAAGTCGTTTTTACGCGGATTTCGGGATAATTAGAGATTGCATATTGTCTGGAAATTAGAATAGTAGGTATACTTATCAAGAGACTCAAGAGACAATAATAAAACATTTATTCTCTTCCCGTAGAGAAGTAATAACAAATATAATTAAAAACTTTCAGCAAAAAATAACTCTCGAACAACATTCGAAAGCTATAAAGGTGACGAGTGTTTTTCATTCGACTTGAGTCGTTATTCAGTGTGCTATCGAGTTTCCATAATGCCGAAACATCTCGTTATTCTTGTACCTCGTCGAGCATACTCGAACGATGAGTCGTTTTCGAGATCGAATCAAAACCCGTAATGCCAAACATGTTCGACTTGATAGAAATACGTTCGAATCGAGATGCACAATGCCACCCCAGTTTTTTGTTGTTTTCTCGAAATAGTGTAAAATGGATATATGCAGTTTCTCAAACAAATGATTTAAATATAGAGTGTACCAATTATTCCGCTCTATATAGAAGCTTTAGCAGCACCACCCACTCTGTGAGGGAGTAGGGACCACACTGTCTAGCAGCTGGACCACCCCATTCATACACCCTAGTTGAATATAATTGATATAATACCCTAAAAGTAGGCAATTACCAAGTATTGGAACGCGCTGTGTAGGGGATGCATGATGCATGAAAGAACTGAAATTTTCAATAGTTTATCGTTGATAATCAAAAGTTTCAATACTACTGGCAAATTGGTGGATAGTTTGCGAATCGATTGATATATAAATCTTTAAAATCCATCGAAAGATAAAAGACCTATTAACGATACAAATCTTACATGATTTCGTGACGGTCCCCAATTTTGAAATTTTCATTTTACACCCTGTATCCGAGCCTTCCCCTTAGACGTAGTTTACGTCAAAAAAAAAAGATTCCTCCGTGGCGCCCTGCTCGGACGCCACATTCAATCAAAAAAGGTTTGATGACTCTCCGGTTTGTTTGGGTTTTACTGACCTGCCCAGTGATTGATTCGCAATCAAGCCAAATCGCAATGGCGGTTACTAACTGCTTCTTCGCCGATTGATGGACTGACCGACTAGTGGAACTCGTCAACGTGGAAGTCTCCTGGCCTTCCTGAACCAATATGGCGACGGCTCGGTCCACTTCTGGCGCCTTAGTATATAAAAAATTCATTAGAAAATAGGAATCGAATGCAAATAAAACATTTGTCATTGACACAGGAGCATGAAAGCTTCTACTTTTGAAGTGTTTCGCATTTACTCATTAAAAACAACGAAAAATATGATAACATAATGAATAAAATCAACTACTCCTGACTCGAAATCCGTCCACCGTGGACGGAATTCGAATCAAAGGATCAAAATCCGTACAGCTATTTTTAAACTAAATATTTAAATTGAAGCAGTCTGATTGACTAAACTACCACTGTAAATAGTTCGATACGCACTTTGAGAAGCGATCCCTTTGATTTGGATTCCGCTTCTCTTATGTAATGATTCGCAATTAGGAATTAAAACACAGTTACTTTTGGTGCAATTATGCTCTACCCAAAAACAAAATGGCTGCAAAAACTCCGCGTTTGATGGGTGGCGATTTGTTCTTGATTTTTATTGTTTTAATTTCAAAGCCTTTTTTCCATTTCTATGCCCTAAAAGCTTACTGCCAAGTATCTGAACAGGATAAGATAAATTATTTCTACATTAATTACCTTTAAACCCCTTTAATTTATTGGTATCTCATGAGGTGGACGGATTTCGGTGCTGTACGGATTTCGGTCCCGCACGGTAATTTCCCGACCCCTCTTCGTGTACGATTGTGATCTTATTGGCACGATGGATAACTGACACGAAAGCTTTCCTGCTCCCACCTTATTTGAAAAACTCGGCTTGGCTAAATGACAGTGCCCGTTTGCTTTCATCAAGGGACAAATACATATGTATAATTTATTGGCGATTGAAAGACGGAAATGCTTACAATCTACCTTAATTATAACAAACTATATACAAAATTATTTACAATTTTCCTGACTGCTACATTTTCTCATGTTCTAGCAATCGCTAGAACAGGAAATGGACTTCCATATACCATTCGCATTTCTATCCTATATCTTCAAATTCACTATTCTAGCAGCAGCTGCTAGAATTGCAAATGAACGGAAAAGTTCGTTTCCTATGATCTAATTAGAATTTCCATCAATTGCGCTTTTTCCTATCATACTGGCACTCGTTAACCAAGACGAACCTCTGCCCGTCAACCTTACCCAACAATTCCAATAAAACTCCGCATGAACTCGTGGCAAGTGCAGAGGTATATTCGGTTTGCAGTGGGCGAGAAAAGGCATCATCATTTTTTCGCCTTCCCTACATTTACTTGCATTCTGACGTGGCACGTGCCAGTGCGACCTAACAAAATGAGATCTCCAGTACTTGTACATATTGAAGATGAGTGCTAGTCCCAAGCAAACATCTGTTGGAGAACAGCTGATCTGGTCATGATGGAGTGGCAACCACGGACAGTCAATCAAGCTGAAGCTCAAGCTCAAAGCTTAAAGTTTTTACATGCGTTCAACCCGAACTGCACACATGTGGCATTCAGTTACATTTGGGTTACAGCAACTAAATTGATATTTTGGCCTATTTAAAGTGTCATTGAGTTTAGGGCCTGCTATAGCCGCAATAGTAACTTTTGATAGTTACTCAAAGTAGCAATGCACTCCCCGTTAAATGTTTGGGTTCACCCTCGAAAGCTATCGGGAAAAGTTTATGGCCTTTTTTTAGCCGTTTTGTATCCGATTTCGGGTATTGTTAGCTCAGTACAAAGAGCAGATTTTGCATAGTAGGGATTTAAAACAAACTTTTTTAATTTTATCTAATAAAATATTATCATAAAATGCATTAATTACGTAACGCTTAAATTCCCCATTTTCAACTCCTCTTCCCCCCTAGTAATGTATAAAACATTTGAAGATTTTGTATGGATTCAAGGTTAAAATACTTCAAACCTCCATGAACTTCCGTTATATTGACTTATGTATCAACAGATACGTATTTCGTTTTCTACTTGAAAACTTCTTCAGTGTTTTGTTACCAACTTAATTATTTCATTGTATGGATTGTCACACTAGAAAGTGGAATGGAACCCAATTTTATTCATTTTTGGCATTGATGAAATGTCGGCGAAAAACATTTTGTAATCGACGGTGGATTGATTGAAAGTTTGCCACTTTAATATGTGGTTACAAAGCAAGACCATGCTGAGGGTGGCTGGGTTCGATTCCCGGTGCCGGTCTTGGCAATTTTCGGATTGGAAATTGTCTCGACTTCCCTGGGCATAAATGTATCATCGTGTTAGCCTCATGATATACGAATGCAAAAATGGTATCATGGCTTAGAAACCTCGCAGTTAATAACTGTGGAAGTGCTTAATGAACACTAAGCTGCGAGGTGGCTCTGTCCCAGTGTGAGTATGTAATGCCAATAAGAAGAAGAAGAACGTTTTCCATCATATGTAAAATAGTTTCAGCACATTTACAAAAAAAAACAGTAATTAAACCGTTGTTGCGCGGTTTTCGCCCATTCAAAAGGGGCAAAGTGTCGATTCATCAATCGTCGATTACAGAATGTAGGTGTGGACGATCCTCAATCTGAGGTTTCAAAAATTGGTGAGTTGACGATTATTTTGGGTACATAAACATGTAGATTTTGGCTTAATGACCTATTTGGCCAAATAAATTTTTCGGTTAAATGAAAAAGTTTCGGCCAAACAACTTTTTTCCATTTCAAATATCTATGATGCAAGATCTGCTCAGTCATAATCTTTGTACTGAGCTATCAGTACCCGAAATCGGATATAAAACGGCCAAAATAGTGCCATTCATTTTTGCCTATATTTTTTGAGGGCGAACTCAAACTTTTGACCGGGAGTGTATGTACATCAGGTTGTCCGAAAATTGCTCAAAGTCAGGAAAGTTGGGTGCTCAACCTTCAAATGAAAGCTTAGGGTGTAACAAAACAAAAATGTTCACCCAGACGCATTCTATGAAAAAGATCATTATTTATAAGTAACTTCGAAAAAATGGTATATTGAAAGAAATTTATCACATCGTCGTTTCTTCCCATGAGCTGCAAAACCAAGTAATATGATCCGGAATTGCAACAAGGCCTTTTCTCAATCTGCAGTAAATCGTGAATAATACGGAACGGACGGATAGAGATGGGTCCATATTCTGACATATGCGGCTCGTTATTCACTTTTTCTGGTTCCTGACAGTTCGTAAATAATGTTGTGACTTGTTCGGTCAACTTTATTCTTCGATGCTCTCAGATCTTGAACGGAAGAAAAAATAGTTCTAAAATAGTGAAAGCTTGAACGATTTTCCGATCGAGGATAAGGTTCATACGGATCGATTTACGTCCAGATTACATTACATGTCCAGAAATGAAATCTCCTCATAATGAACTTTTTTATTCATGAAATGCATCGAGGCCATCCCTAAACATCAATTCTCAGAGTTGTCGTAGAACATTTTTTATTTTGCTACACCCTAAGTTTTCATTTGAAGGTTGAGCCCTCAACTTTCCTGGCTTTGTGCAATATTGGGACACCCTAATGTAGATTATTATATCTTACATCTTCTTAAAAGTTAATGAACATTGTAAGACAATTTTGTCACCTTCTAGGTCATTTAAACTCTCTTTGATGTATTGTAATTTATTTCGTAGGTTTAATACTGGAGGAAATAAGGATGATCCAGAGTATCGCAAGACTATGTATCAATATATGTGTTGAGAATATCTCAAAACTGTCTTTACCTTTGAAATTGTTTACCTTTGAAAAATATAATGATGTCCAGAAAATGTAGGGAATATATAATAAAAATATTTCATAGTTTTGGTGTCCATAAAAGATATCCCAGGTGATTGATCGCGCCGTCCGGCTCGAAAATACCGGAAATCGGAGATATTTGCTATCCGTTCCTCAGAATGGCACACAAAAACAACAAGCTCAAGAATAGCACCAAAAAAACAACACCATTCATTGATTCCCTACCCCGCTGAAGGCAGAATATTGTACTACTCGTAGTACCTCACTTTGTCGTCATTTTCACCCTGTCTAGCTAATCTGTGAATCACACTCATTCACGACGAATCCTACCGACCTATCAATCGATTCCATGCCCCTAGGCCACCAACGTAGTTAGGATCGATTTCGGATGCCAATGGAAACCGATTTTCTTTCACAAAAGCACATCAGCACAACGTTATTCAATGAAAAACGAACGAACGTGGTTGAAAACGCGCAACACAAAACGACCGTACCACCTCCGCACGCAATCGTTTGTTTATTTTTCAACTGTCGAGTATCTTCTATGGTCTTGATTATTGTCCGTTCCATTGGGGAGAGAGAAAGCGTTATTGGGGTGTTTCAAATTCACTATGTACTTAAATCTGAGGTAATAACTTTTAGCGTAAACATGAATTCAAAATATGTTCGGTAGGTGACGAACAGTAACCATAAGCACTTTTGCTCGCCTCTCGGCAATATATGGCTATTATAGAGCCAGCAAAAAGCGTGTTAGCTATGTGATAGCGCTATATTCGTAAACGCAGTTGATTACCTAGGGCATTTGGATAGTATGTCTCCGTATGCCATATTTATCCGAACCATCATTTGTATCATTTGCTCCCAAGCGATGTTCAATGAGGCTGTACCACGATTCAACCCATTGGCCGCCAGCAGCGGGGGTAAGAGCAGACGGCGAAGAGGTAGTGATGGTAACGGTAGAAGAGCTAATGACTGTGACAAAGTTCTTCGACTCGAGTAAAGCACTTGGTAGAGAACTTGGGATCCCGATCATGGCATTGAATGCAGCCATAATGATAAATTCGGACATGTTCAGGTCAGCCATGCAGTGGTCCGGGGCGAGTGGACATTTCCGGACTTATGGAAGAGGCATAGTTTGATTCCAGGAACCATTCAACATACAGATCTTTTTTTTTACAAGGGAGAATGCATTTACACACTAACCCAGTACACGTGCATTGTAGTTGCCAAACTACCACACGGAAGTGTACTGGAGTGTCGGACTCGACCATACCGGTAATACCGACTAAACTCCCTTGGGCTCCACCATCGTTTCCCCCCAGGAACTACCTCCCAGTACTACTTCTGGGGGATGGCAGTACTAAACATACTCGCTAATTCTCGCTCACACAGGCACCCGTCCCATGCGAGTCTGACTTGGGTGCTCACTCTATCGCACCCTCAAACACACCCTACATACTCTGTTGCACCTCTGTCATGCCGTGCGGGTCTGACTTGTATGCCCAGTGGGCATTGCCCACCTCTCTCATACCGTGTGAGTCTGACTTGTATGCTCACCCAAACCCTTGATTCACGCTCATGCACTCCATGCTTGCACACACGCTAACGCTCCTATGAGTCTGACTTGTGTGCTCACCTCTATCATGCCGTGTGGGTCTGACTTTTGTGCCCACCTTTATCATATCATGTGAGACTGCTCACCTCTTTCATTTAGTTCGCGCTGACACATACTACTCTAGTCATTCGACCTAGCACTCCCTCTGGCATCCCTTGTGGGACATTTCACTTAGGTTCCCACTTCTGGCATACCATGTGAGTCTGACTCACCTCGCTCATACCATATGAGACTAGCTCAACACGACTCAACTCATTCCTTTCGTACCATGTGAGACTAACTTGGATGCTCACCCACACTCCTCTGCCACGCCGCGGGGTATCAGTAGTCATAGGAACCAACATTCCTGCGCTACTCCCAGCGCGGCGTGTGCAGTCCATACATCTTCTTCTTCTTCTTCTTCTTATTGGCATTACATCCCCACACTGTTAGGGGCAGCAGGGACTATGTCCAAGGGCTTGACGATCCCTCCCCAGGCCATCTGCGAGTTGTGGCGCCTGCCTAGGATGTGGTGGGGTTTGACAGTGGGCCCTGTTAAACCTCTATAAAAAGCTGCATGTATCCGCAAGTAGGCTCCGCCAAAGCGACCGTGTGCCGCTCAAAGCGCACAAGCCCAAGTCCTGGTGTTAGGTGGGACGCTAAACAGCCCTGACACGACGGCCCTCCGACGAGACAGGAGGTTTGCGCAGGCCCAATAAGCCGCCTTTAAAACAACTATTACGAACGACATAGAAGATAATACGACTCGATACAATCGGCAACGACCTGGGCGACGAATAAAGGATCACGATTGGAAGCTTGGAACATGGAACTGCAAGTCGCTAGGGCTTCGCAGGTTGCGATAGGATAATCTACGATGAATTACATCCCCGCAACTTCGATGTCGTAGCGCTGCAGGAAATCTGCTGGACAGGACAGAAAGTGTGGAAAAGCGGGCATCGAGCGGCTACCTTCTACCAAAGCTGTGGCACCACCAACGAGCTGGGAACCGGCTTCATAGTGCTGGGAAAGATGCGCCAACGCGTGATTGGGTGGCAGCCAAGGATGTGCAAGCTGAGGATAAAAGGCCGTTTCTTCAACTATAGCATCATCAACGTGCACTGCCCACACGAAGGGAGATCCGACGACGAGAAAGAAGCGTTCTATGCGCAGCTGGAGCAGACATACGATGGATGCCCACTGCGGGACGTCAAAATCGTCATCGGTGACATGAACGCTCAGGTAGGAAGGGAGGAAATGTATAGACCGGTCATCGGACCGGATAGTCTGCATACCGTATCGAACGACAACGGCCAACGATGCATAAACTTTGCAGCCTCCCGCGGAATGGTAGTCCGAAGCACTTTCTTCCCCGTAAGAATATCCACAAGGCCACATGGAAATCACCTAATCAAGTAACGGAAAACCAAATCGACCACGTTCTAATCGACGGTAAATTCTTCTCCGACATCACGAACGTACGCACTTACCGCAGTGCGAATATTGAATCCGACCACTACCTCGTCGCAGTATGTCTGCGCTCAAAACTCTCGACGGTGATCAACACGCGTCGGAGTCGTCCGCCGCGGCTTAACATTGGGCGGCTACAAGACGGTAGACTAGCCCAAGACTACGCGCAGCAGCTGGAAGTGGCACTCCCAACGGAAGAGCAGCTAGGCGCAGCATCTCTTGAAGATGGCTGGAGAGATATTCGATCCGCCATTGGAAGCACCGCAACCGCTGCACTAGGCACGGTGGCTCCGGATCAGAAGAAACGACTGGTATGACGGCGAATGTGAGCAGTTAGTTGAGGAGAAGAATGCAGCATGGGCGAGATTGCTGCAACACCGCACGAGGGCGAACGAGGCACGATACAAACGGGCGCGGAACAGACAAAACTCGATTTTCCGGAGGAAAAAGCGCCAGCAGGAAGATCGAGACCGTGAAGAGACGGAGGAACTGTACCGCGCTAATGACGCACGAAAGTTCTATGAGAAGTTGAACCGTTCACGTAAGGGCCACGTGCCACAGCCCGATATGTGTAAGGACATAAACGGAAACCTTCTTACGAACGAGCGTGAGGTGATCCTAAAGGTGGCGGCAGCACTACGAAGAGCACCTGAATGGCGATATGGCAGACAACGGTGGCGGTATGGTAATGAACCTAGGAGCACGCGCGCAGGACATGCGACTTCCGGCTCCGAATCTCCAGGAAATCCAGGAGGAGATCGGCCGGCTGAAAACAACAAAGCCCCTGGAGTTGACCAACTACCAGGAGAGCTGTTTAAACACGGTGGTGAAGCACTGGCTAGAGCGCTGCACTGGGTGATTACCAAGGTTTGGGAGGATGAGGTTCTGCCGCAGGAGTGGATGGAAGGTGTCGTGTCCCATCTACAAAAAGGGCGATAAGCTGGATTGTAGCAACTACCGCGCAATCACATTGCTGAACGCCGCCTACAAGGTACTCTCCCAAATTTTATGCCGTCGACTAACACCAATTGCAAGAGAGTTCGTGGGGCAGTACCAGGCGGGATTTATGGGTGAACGCTCTACCACAGACCAGGTGTTCGCCATACGTCAGGTATTGCAAAAATGCCGCGAATACAACGTGCCCACACATCATCTATTTATCGACTTCAAAGCCGCATATGATACAATCGATCGGGACCAGCTATGGCAGCTAATGCACGAAAACGGATTTCCGGATAAACTGATACGGTTGATCAAGGCGACGATGGATCGGGTGATGTGCGTAGTTCGAGTTTCAGGGGCATTCTCGAGTCCCTTCGAAACCCGTAGAGGGTTACGGCAAGGTGATGGTCTTTCGTGTCTGCTATTCAACATCGCTTTGGAGGAGTAATACGAAGGGCAGGGATTGACACGAGTGGTACGATTTTCACGAAGTCCGTCCAGTTATTTGGTTTCGCCGACGACATTGATATCATGGCACGTAACTTTGAGAGGATGGAGGAAGCCTACATCAGACTGAAAAGCGAAGCTAAACGGATTGGACTAGTCATCAACACGTCGAAGACGAAGTACATGATAGGAAGAGGCTCAAGAGAGGTCAATGTTAGCCACCCACCACGAGTTTGTATCGGTGGTGACGAAATCGAGGTGGTTGAAGAATTCGTGTACTTGGGCTCACTGGTGACCGCCGATAACGATACCAGCAGAGAAATTCGGAGACGCATAGTGGCTGGAAATCGTACGTACTTTGGACTCCGCAAGACGCTCCGATCGAATAGAGTTCGCCGCCGTACCAAACTGACTATCTACAAAACGCTTATAAGACCGGTAGTTCTCTACGGACACGAGACCTGGACGATGCTCGTGGAGGACCAACGCGCACTGGGAGTTTTCGAAAGGAAAGTGTTGCGTACCATCTATGGTGGGTTGCAGATGGCGGACGGTACGTGGAGGAGGCGAATGAACCACGAGTTGCAGCAGCTGTTGGGAGAACCATCCATCGTTCACACCGCGAAAATCGGAAGACTGCGGTGGGCCGGGCACGTAGCCAGAATGTCGGACAGTAATCCGGTGAAAATGGTTCTCGACAACGATCCGACGGGAACAAGAAGGCGAGGTGCACAGCGGGCAAGGTGGATTGATCAGGTGGAGGACGACTTGCGGACCCTCCGCAGACTGCGTGGTTGGCGAAGTGCAGCCATGAACCGAGCTGAATGGAGAAGTCTTTTATGTGCAGCACAGGCCACTCCGGCCTTAGTCTGATGATAAATAAATCCCCACACTGGGACAGAGCCGCCTCGCAGCTTAGTGTTCATTGAGCACTTCCACAGTTATTAACTGCGAGGTTTCTAAGCCAGGTTACCATTTTTGCATTCGTATATCATGAGGCTAACACGATGATACTTTTATGCCCAGGGAAGTCGAGACAATTTCCTATCCGAAAATTGCCTAGACCGGCACCGGGAATCGAACCCAGCCACCCTCAGCATGGTCTTGCTTCGTAGCCGCGCGTCTTACCGCACGGCTAAGGAGGGCCCATACATACACCTATTCATTCACACTTCTGCCATGCTTCGAGGTGACGATCTCGGTTGCCACCCGCTGCGCCATTACCTCTGCATGGGCAGACCATTCACACACTTCTCCGCGTTCGGTACTTTCTGCTCTAACTAACCAATCACAAGTTAGTCATGATTGTCGATTGCTGCTCGGCGCGCCAGATTCTCTGCAAGCAATCTGAGTGGTTGCAGTCGAGACTGCGTTCTACTTCTCCACCGCTTGATACATCCTCTGAATAAGGTTATCCGGAGTTGTGTCCCGGCCGCAAACGTCTAGCATTGCTCTTCTTTCGACGTCGAAACGAGGACATACGAACAGTATTTGCTCTGCAGTTTCGTCAACACCTGGGCAGTCAGGGCAGACGGGGACCTCCGCGTGCCCAAACCTGTGGTGGTACTGTCGGAAATAGCCGACCAAAACCAAACTGGTTACTCGACAGGCCATCCGTACCCTCTGCGTACGGGGTGAGCCTGTTGAGGATGATCCTCTCGATCAGGCAAATTGGTCTGTACGCCGATGGATCACCCGGAGGCTTCCCGGCCTTCGGCAGCAGTACCAACTTCTGCCTTTTCCATCTCTCAGGGAAACGACACTCATCCAGGCATCTCTGCATAGCTAGCCTGAACATGTACGGGTTCGCTATGATCGCTGCCTTGAGTGCACTGTTTGGAACTCCATCGGGGCCTGGAGCTTTGTTCATCGCAAGGGTGTTAGCCGCTGCGAGTAACTCTTCGTTCATCACCGGAGCCACCATTTCGGCCACACTCCCAGCGTCTTGCAGCGCAGGAGGAGGCCAGGGACTTGTGGCTCGGGACGGGAAGAGTACTTCGATAATCCTCGCCAACCGGTCCGGTGACCGTTCGGGGGGGAAGAACCCCCTTTGTTCTTGGCCATCACGATCCTATAGGTGTCACCCCACGGATTCGCATTGGCACCCTCGCACAGGTTGTCGAAGCACGCTCTCTTGCTGCTCTTAATGGCCTTGTTAAGGGCCACCCAGACAACCAGAATGCATGCATAATAGAATTGTTTTTCTGTTATGCGATGCCTATGCGCACAAATTTCATCGCTTACCAGTCGCGAAAACACTTTTTACGTACAAAAGTGGAGGCGATATATGTGTATTTCTTATCCGACGTTGCGCGGAAATGTATGCGATGTGCACGATTTTTATGCGAGTTTGTTCGTTATGCATTGTGATGTAGTTTGTGATAACAAACTCTGTTTGACAGATAATCCGATTTCATGTGAGTTTGATTGCATGAATATGCGATGTCAACAAATGAAGCTGGATTAAACTCGTAAAATAGCCTACTGTGCGGGAAAATTTATAAATAAACTGATGAGCTTTGCACAACAATGCGATTCTGATGAAACTTGGATCGATAAACGATTTTGATCGTGCATTCTTATGCGATGTGTGGTTGTCTGGGCAGTCTCGCAGCTTGAAACACTTCCCGGCGGACCACTCTTTCCTCCTCGGTGCGGGCTCGTTGCGTCCTACGTCTAGCCTTGAGGCAGGCTGATCGTAGGGCTGCAATTTCGGCACTCCACCAGTATGCCGGGCGTCTGCCGTTTCTTGGCAGGGCTTTCCTCGGCATAGTAGCATCACACGCGCGTGATAAGACAGCTACCAGCGCATCCCCGCTTAGACTGTCGGTGTTGGCCTCCAGTCCCAGGGCCGCGGTGAAAACTTCGCTGTCGAAATGATTGGTCTTCCACCCACGGACCTGACAGGGATCACCCGCCCTCGGACGCTGCACACCATAGTTGATCTTGAAGCGAATTGCTAGGTGATCACTATGGGTGTAGCCCTCGTCTACTCTCCAGTCCAGGTCTGAGACCAGACTGGGGCTGACAAACGTTACATCTATCCATGACTCGGCCCCATTCCTACGGAATGTGCTACTGGCTCCGTCATTGACAAGCACTGCGTCGAGTTTTGCAAGTGCCTCGAGTAACGCTTGTCTCCTCTGATTGGTACAGCGGCTGCCCAAGCATTACAGTCTCCCGCTATAACGAACGGGCTCCGACCTACTAGGTCGGACGATAGCCTGTCTATCATATAGTTGAACTGTTCCATTGGCCACCTTGGTGGGGCGTAGCAGCTACAATAGAACACCCCATTGATCTTGGCTATCTATATAGCTATTGGCTATCTTGGCTATCTATAGTGTACAACCTCTTGAACGGGGTACCTTCCCGTTGTGCAGATTGCCGCCGACCTAGATCCGTCCGCCACCCAGTTGCCATTGTCGGCAGGGACGTTGTACGGGTCGGACAGGAGGGCGACATCGATCCTCGACTCCGAGACCGCCTGCCACAGCAGTTGCTGGGCAGGTGCACAGTGATTCAGATTCAGCTGTGTTACTTGCACGGCTTTTTCCGATTGGCTTCTCCGAAGGGACACGCAGGCCCGCCCATAGCATGGTTCCGGGCCTGCTTCTTACTGGCGCAGATAAGGCACCTAGGTGCCTTGTCGCATTCCTGCGCCTTGTGTCCCTCCTCGCCGCAGCGACGACACATCTTGCTTCAGTCTGGGCCCTTGCAGTCATAAGACTTGTGCCCGGACTCAAGGCACCGGTAGCACCTGTCCACTGAAGGTGGCTGGAGCACGCTTACTGGGCATACTGACCAGCCGATCTTCAGCTTCCCTTTCTCAGTGGCCTTTTTGGCGTCAGCCACCGGTAGTCTGAGATAAGCTACCTGCGTACCAAAGAATCCCCCTCTTAGATGTACAGAGGACCGCTCAACCTCTGTGCCGCACTGCTCTTTGACGGCAGAGACGACGTCTTCCGCGGTCGTGACCTCGTCCAGCTGCTTAAACTGGAGGGTCACTTCCGCACCCAACGACCTGATCTGAGCGCCGTCACCCAAGACCTCCTGGGCAAGCTTTTTGTAAGCCACCCCGCTGGATTGCGCGCCACGCTTCAGTATCAAGATCATTTCACCGTTCTTGATGCGTCTAACGCTGCGCACATCCTGGCCCAGGGCCGATAGGCTATCGGCCGCTCGCAGCGATTTCAGGACAGCGGCGTATTTGTCCTTGTCGGTTTTCACCAACAAGGCCTCGCCTCTGTCTCTCACCTTCTCACCACCTTGTCGAGGGGTGTTTGACTTCCGCACCCTACTGACCAGTTGCCAAGTATTCGCATCCCCTTTGGCGGGTACCGATGGCTGGCTGGGGCCAGCTTCCCGAGCAACACACAAGTCTCATAGGAGTTTATGTGAGTTATATACAACCAAAACATGTCACATACGAGTTGTT
This sequence comes from Armigeres subalbatus, assembly GCF_024139115.2. Lineage (NCBI taxonomy): Eukaryota > Metazoa > Arthropoda > Insecta > Diptera > Culicidae > Armigeres > Armigeres subalbatus. The sequence continues at coordinate 124,933,113 of NC_085141.1, read as the reverse complement.
GTGACCAAATCGAGGTGAATTGTGTTACTTGGGTTGTGGCTCAGCAACTTGTGCCTGTCTAGTGCCTTTTGCCTTCTTGGGCACACGCCCTTCAGGCTCCGGTGCACCATCCAGGCGACGCTTAGCCTTAATGGTAGCGCGTTTGGGTCGCTTCGAACTTGGCGTTTTCTTAGCCTCACTGGCCGTAAGGGCGGTCGCCTCTTTCACCGCAGTAACACCGCTAGGGGAGGAGAGGGCCCTGGTCTGCGTTCCTTTGGCTACCTTCTCTGCTGCCGCTACACGCCTGATATAAGCGTCCTGTTCTTGTCTTGCGACACGAACAGCTTGCCGGAGCACCAACAGGCTCTGCTTAAGCTCCTTGTTGGTGTTCTGCCTGCCGCTTACGAACTCGATGATCTCGTCGAGTTGCTCGGCCACCACCCGTATCCCTGGTAGTGACTCGTCAGGCGTGCAGGCAGGGATACTCCCCACCACCACTGGAGACTCTTTGGTACTGCCAATAGCAGCAGCCGTCACTCCACTCGCCCCCTCTTTAATAGGGGCCCGTCACCTCCAACTCCAATGATTGATTACGTTCAATACTCATTGCTGTATGGGTCCACCATGCGGCTGCCGCCGAATCCTACTGGAGTAGTCGCCTTCAGTGATCTATGCCTGCCTAGTGGTTATCTATGCCTGCCTTGCGGCAAGCAGGGAGGCCATGCTAGGGTTGACACTTGCGTGTTCAGAGCCAGATCAGCGCAAGTCAGGAAAGGGCATCTGAGCCTACTTCCACCCAGTAGGCAAAACTGGATGGCAGGATTGGGCAGCGTGCTACAAGGCCCGCCACGGTTTTATGGAACGGAAGACAGCCTAGACAGCCTAGAAGACAGCCTGGCACGGCAAATGCTGGGTAAAGCGTACCATTGGTACTTCGCGTACCTGAAGGAATAAAATAGACCCCATCTCGCGGTCCTTAGCCTCTTACCCAGCAACTCCTATCCCTACCTCCCCGCGGTGCTGGCCGGGATACGAGCAACCTTAGGGAAGATCGGGTAACCAACCCCGGTGGGAACTATGGTCGTATGCTGACAGGAAAGGGGGGGGTTTGCTCCTCTCCGGAGGTGCAAATCTTATTGAGCGTCTGTTCTCCATGTCAGGATCGGCTCACAACAGCGTCTGTTCTCCATGTTAGGGCGGCTGACCATCGTCCGAGTGCCAGCGAGGGACTCTAAGTGAAACTGTGCACCATGGTCCACCGGAAATAAGGAGGAATGGTCCTCCGGAAATTTAGGGGGTTTGGTGTCAGGCCCTGCAAGCCAGCCTTTAAAAAACCATAAGCAACGAACAATCAACAAGAGAGTACGGACCGGAACCATCGGCGAAGACCACTGCGACGAAAAGGGACTAGCGATTGGAAACTCGGTTCGTGGAACTGCAAATCTCTCAACTTCATCGGGAGCACACGCATACTCGCCGATGTGCTCAAGGACCGTGGATTCGGCATCGTAGCGCTACAGGAGGTTTGTTGGAAGGGATCAATGGTGCGAACGTTTAGAGGTAATCATACCATCTACCAGAGCTGCGGCAACACACGAGCTGGGAACAGCTTTCATAGTGATGGGCGATATGCAAAGGCGCGTGATCGGGTGGTGGCCGATCAATGAAAGAATGTGCAGGTTGAGGATCAAAGGCCGGTTCTTCAACTTCAGCATAATCAACGTCCATAGCCCACACTCCGGAAGCACTGATGATGATAAGGACGCATTCTACGCGCAGCTGGAACGTGAGTACGACAGCTGCCCAAGCCACGACGTCAAAATCATCATAGGAGATTTGAACGCTCAGGTTGGCCAAGAGGAGGAGTTTAGACCGACTATTGGAAAGTTCAGCGCTCACCGGCTGACGAACGAAAACGGCATACGACTAATTGATTTCGCCGCCTCCAAGAATATGGCCATTCGCAGCACCTACTTCCAACACAGCCTCCCGTATCGGTTCACCTGGAGATCACCAATGCAGACAGAATAACAAATCGACCACGTTCTGATTGATGGACGGCACTTCTCCGACATTATCGACGTCAGGACATATCGTGGCGCTAACATCGACTCTGACCACTATCTGGTGATGGTTAAACTGCGCCCAAAACTATCCGTCATCAACAATGTTCGGTACCGACGACCGCCGCGGTACGACCTAGAGCGACTGAAGCAACCTGATGTCGCCACTGCATACGCGCAGCATCTCGAGGCAGCGTTGCCGGAAGAGGGTGAGCTCGATGGGGCCCCTCTTGAGGACTGCTGGAGTACAGTTAAAGCAGCCATTAACGACGCAGCGGAGAACAACGTCGGGTATATGGGTCGAAGTCGACGGAACGATTGGTTCGACGAAGAGTGCAGACAGATTCTGGAGGAGAAGGACGCAGCGCGGGCGGTCGCGCTGCAGCAAGGTACCCGTCAGAACGTGGAACGTTATAGACGGAAGCGGAGACAGCAGACCCGCCTTTTTCAGGAGAAGAAACGCCGCCTGGAAGAAGCGGAGTGCGAGGAGATGGAACAGCTGTGTCGTTCTCAAGATACACGCAAGTTCTATCAGAAGCTCAACGCATCCCGCAAAGGCTTCATGCCGCGAGCCGAAATGTGCCGGGATAAGGATGGGAGCATCTTGACGGACGAACGTGTGGTGATCGAAAGGTGGAAGCAGCACTACGAGGAACATCTGAATGGCGCTGAGAGTACAGGCAGTGAAAGTCAAGGAAGCGGAGGAGATGACTACGTCAGTTCAGCGGACGATGGAAGCCAACCAGCCCCCACCTTGAGGGAAGTTAAGGATGCCATTCAACAGCTAAAGACCAATAAAGCAGCTGGTAAGGATGGTATCGGAGCTGAGCTCATCAAGATGGGCCCGGAAAAGCTGGCCACTTGCCTGCACAAACTGATAGTCAGAATCTGGGAAACCGAACAGCTACCGGAGGAGTGGAAGGAAGGGTTATATGCCCCATCTACAAGAAAGGCGACAAACTGGAGTGTGAGAACTTTCGAGCGATCACCATCCTTAATGCCGCCTACAAAGTGATATCCCAGATCATCTTCCGTCGTCTGTCACCATTAGTGAACGAGTTCGTGGGAAGTTATCAAGCCGGCTTCGTTGACGGCCGCTCGACAACGGACCAGATCTTTACTGTACGGCAAATCCTTCAAAAATGCCGTGAATACCAGGTCCCAACGCACCATCTGTTCGTTGATTTCAAGGCGGCATACGACAGTATAGACCGCGTAGAGCTATGGAAAATTATGGACGAGAACAGCTGTCCGGGGAAGCTTACCAGACTGATCAAAGCAACGGTGGATGGTGTGCAAAACTGTGTGAAGATTTCGGGCGAACACTCCAGTTCGTTCGAATCGCGCCGGGGACTAAGACAAGGTGATGGACTTTCGTGCCTGTTGTTCAACATTGCGCTAGAAGGTGTCATGCGGAGAGCCGGGTGTATCAGCCGGGGTACGATTTTCAACAGATCCAGTCAATTTATTTGCTTCGCGGATGACATGGACATTGTCGGCCGAACATTTGCAAAGGTGGCAGAACTGTACACCCGCCTGAAACGTGAAGCAACAAAAGTTGGACTGGTGGTGAATGCGTCAAAGACAAAGTACATGCTTGTGGGCGGAACCGAGCGCGACAGGGCCCGCCTGGGAAGCAGGGTTACGATAGACGGGGATACCTTCGAGGTGGTCGAGGAATTCGTCTACCTCGGATCCTTGCTAACGGCTGACAACAACGTTAGTCGTGAAATACGAAGGCGCATCATCTGTGGAAGTCGGGCCTACTACGGGCTCCAGAAGAAACTGCGGAAAGATTCGCCACCGCACCAAATGTGTCATGTACAAGACGCTCATAAGACCGGTTGTCCTCTACGGACATGAAACATGGACAATGCTCGAGGAGGACTTGCAAGCACTCGGAGTATTCGAGAGACGGGTGCTTAGGACCATCTTTGGCGGTGTGCAAGAAGACGGTGTGTGGCGGCGAAGAATGAACCATGAGCTCGCCCAACTCTACGGCGAACCCAGTATCCAGAAGGTAGCTAAAGCCGGAAGGGTACGATGGGCAGGACATGTTGCAAGAATGCCGGACAGCAACCCTGCAAAGATGGTGTTCGCTTCAGATCCGGCAGGTACGAGACGGCGTGAAGCGCAGCGAGCGAGATGGGCAGACCAGGTGCAGAACGACTTGGCGAGCGTGGGGCGTATCCGAGGATGGAGAGATGCGGCCTCGAACCGTGCATTGTGGCGTCAAATTGTTGATTCAGTGTTATCTGTTTAGATGTTAACTAAATAAATGAAATGAAATGAAGACAGCCTAGCCATTAGCCCACTCGCCGTTTCGAGTCGGTGTCACCCGGCCCTACTAAGAGAGTAGAATGTCAGACTGCCAGCCCTCGCTTCACAATATAACAATATACCGTACACATAGCCATGACGTGCCTGCCAGAAACATAATTGAGACCTTACTGGCGTCAGCCTCAATGCGCTACCGCGCTTCCTCGTATGTAGTTCATTTAGCCGCCTAGCCCTTCAACTGCCGTTGATACGCTATCGTTTCCAGCGAGCACCGCGCGGAGGCGAACTACGCTGCCCGCCATACAGATCAGTCTGTCTAATAGACAATGTAGAGAACTCAGATGTGAATATGTATATTATGTGGAAGATTTTGATTTCAAAAATGTATCGATGGGGCTTGAATTCACGACCCTCAGTATGCCAGACTGGTGCTTTTAACCAACTAAACTACGAAGTACCTCCTTCGCAACTTAGCTGCTACTGCATGAGCCTGAGATTTCCAAATCGGACGCATAGTCGAAGTACTTACATTCCATTTGTCAAGCCAATACTTCCACATGCGTATAGTATACGTTCGCACCAGACTGAGCGTGAGTATTTAAATTGTTTGGAAGCTACACACATTCTTCATCAGAAAATTTACTGATCAAGGAGAGGTTATGTACTATTTGCCAGTCGGCTGTCAAACTTAGATCCGACCGCATTGCGTAGGCAAAAGCACGCAACTCGAGTTCAGTTTAATCAAAGTTAATTGCCTATTTTCCGGGTAGGGGAACGGTTCGCCACTTCATCTCATAGCTCCTATTTCCATCCCATCAAAAACAAAGCAATGCAAAGGAATTTTGTTTGTTTATTATTTTTGTGATTTTTTTCAGCAGTGAGCACGCATGGTGACAAAAAGAAGCGACGAATTTGGTGCCGTATTTCTTTGTTTAGCGATGAGATGGATATATGTACAGTGAGATGGAGATCGGAACAGTTCCCCTATTAGACCGCCCGACTTTGATCGTTTGATCGAATGATCGCGCACTGATTGATTAACTTATCCACAGTACAAAACAGAACTAATCATCCGGATCCGCGTTCGATACGAAATACGTTCAATCGCCAACTCTCTTCCAGCATAATATTGAGCAACAGGCACGAAAGTCACCTTGTCGAAGTGGGTGGGATTCGAATGAACTAGCGTGTTCGCCCTAAGTATTAAAACAATTTTTCATACTATCTAAAGTTGCTTTTATTAATCTTGTAAGCTTTCCATAAAAACTGTTATCGTCCACGATGTTCCACAGATCTACGAGATCTATATTATCGTATGCCACGACGGGAGATCGCTCGAAAATTCTTACACTCCAGTTTGACGCATATCGCATATATGACCCCTCCCTTCCACTTGGCTTTTCTGTTTCTCAGATTCTTACTATCAGTCTTATCAGACAAGGGGGCAGATTTTCCGGGTCTATCTTGACGAGTTTCGTTCAAATACCATCCTTACCAACTGCTTTACTGTTATTGAGCTGTTGGATGGCATCCTAAACTTCCCTGAAAGTGGGGGCTGGTTGATTCCCATCGTCCATTGTACTGACGTAATCGTCTCTTCCACAATCTTGACCCTCACTGCATGTACTCTCAGCATGACCAGCGTGCATATTATTCAGAAAACAAAATCTGTGACTATATATTTAGTCTCCCTATTGCCCTTCGTCAGTGTATCCAAAAGATGCTGATCCGAAGAAACACAATGCGATAAATACCCACTCATCCATCCCTGGCAACGTACGGCAACCGACACACGAGATTAGGCGGTCGTTGCGTGGCCCAGTTTTCCCTGCCGTCACTACTGATGGATCAGGCATCTCCTCCGCCACCCATCGCGTCCGTCCGGCGCGACTCTGGCCACGAAAAGGGCAATCAACGGAAAACACGAGAGTCGAAAATCCCAAGTCTCGTGACCAGCGAATAACGTAATCATGTGTTGCGCATTGGGTGGAGAGCGTTGCTTCCAATAGCGTTTAGGATTGCGAGAGGAAAAGAGGACGCAAAGAATTTATCAAACATTTTGGAACGGTTCCAAAAATAATGTCTCTGCGCTCTCGTACCGATACGCTCCGTTGCATTTTCCCTTTTGGCGGGAGAGTGTGGAAAAACATTTTCCCTTGGAAAAGTTGTACGGATCTTTCTCTTTGTTCTTCTCAGGCGAGTCGCATTGGGTGGATTGTGAATATGTTGAGAGTAGTTAACTGCCGGTGGTTGCGACCGGTAGCACATTACACCTTGTGTTCATATTTTCACTTTCAACTCTCGGTAAATAACGATTATCTTTGTGTGGCAATGATGAGAACGAACAGAACACAGAATTCTTCAGAACTCGTTGTGCTGGATGGGGGTTCGAAATACTCCTCTTCACACTACTGGTTATGTAAGACTTTGCAATGCTGTGGGTTGAGCATCGGTAGTAGTTCGTTTGTGGAACCATAATTAAAACTGCAATTTGAAGTTACGCAAGTCTTTGATGTTTTTAGATGCCTTGACGGCTGAATCATTTCTATCCTTGCTCTGAAAGAAACTCCCAAGCACAGTGTTGTGAAGATAACTTCTGAAGATTATTGCTGTCACGTTTGAAATTCTTTTGAATTCACAAATCCGGAATAATCCATCCATTCACATCACATTATCACTGGGGATGGTAAAATAATGTCCGTTATCTGGCGACCGCTTTCGTATGATATTGGACGACTGGATGTTGTCGTATCCTACGCAAATAATCTTTAAGCTACGGTACCGATTAAAGGTGTGCTGGAAGAAGTTTCTTTGGTAGATCGCACGAATGCCGTAATTCCTGTCATTATTATACTTAAAAAGGCGAAAGCGTACAAAATGCTTGATGAATTGGTGATTTGGGGGAAAAAAACTTGTTCCGCTTGAGGGTGTTGGTTGGTAAGTCTGTTGTTATACTTTCGTTCGACCGCGTCGGGAGCCAAATTGTTCCTGTGGCGGATTCAAGTAAGTATGTGAATTGTTTTTTGTTCGTAAAGATAGAATGACCATGAGCGAAGAAGCTGGTCGGGAGAGGGTGGATCGGTCCCAGGGATAATATAATATAGGGCTGACTCTTAGTACTACGGGAAATAGCTGAGTCGGAAGCGCTGATTAGAGGAGAGGGTTCAAAGAGCTAAATATTGTCATGTGACTCATGTGTTTCAGTACCATGCTCAAAATCACTTCTCATAAGACAAGTTAGTACTACCCCATTTAATTTCATTGCTTGATTGTACCTGTACAAACTTTACTTGACTAGATTGAAATATTATTTTACCAAAACTCTTCCATAATCGAACAAGCTCACTGAAAAATTTACGATGCAGCATGTTGAAATTAAACTTAAAGATGTCATTGCGGTTTTGGAGGGGTGTGCTGAAGCGCATCCATTCGGAGACATTTTCAGGAGGAATTTATACAAGAATTTCTGGAAGTATTCTTGAAGTAATTTCCGGAGAAACTCCTGGAGGCATTTTAGGAGAAGAGCGTGGAAGATGAAACAACCGAATTTCTGGAAGTATTTCTTGGGTAATTTTTTATGATGCTCCGAAAGCGTTTTTTGAGAGAAACTTTTGTGGAATCTCCAAAACAAATTTCCGTGAGAATTCTTTGAAGAATTCATAAAGGAATTTCTGGAAAAACAACTGGGCAAATTTTCAACTTAATTTCTTCAGAAGTCTCGGGGGAATTCCTGAACAAATGTTTAAGGGCAATCTTAATTTCTGGAGAAATGTTCAAAAGATTTGATGGAGGAATGGGGGCCTTAGAGGAATTCCAAGTGAATTTCTAATAGAATTCAGAGGAAATTTCTGTTCTTGAAGTCATTTTTGTAGAGCTATCGAAGTAGTTGATAAATAAATTTTGGAGGATTTTCTAGAGTAAGTCCATAGAAAACTTAGGAAGAATTACCAGGGGAATTTCTTGCGAATAACTACAGTCGACTCTATTTATCTCTATGTCGATGGTTTGTTTGGTCCTTTCAATCTACACACATTTGGGATGTCTACATCTCGATAACCTCCCTTTCTATATCTCTCTATGCTGATATGTTCTAGTAATATTTTATTCAGGATTCTCTCTCCCTATGCAGATTTATTCTTATTTTAATTCTAGGCTTTTTGGACAATAACAAACGCATCGAAAACAAGAGACAGACAGACAACATTCATTTTGTTGTCGTTGGTCATAGCAACGAGCTTTTTCGATCTAGTACCTATTTCAATTTTCCTTCCATTCCTCGATCTCTCCTTATCTTGATGGAAGGAGGCTTCCGAGCCTCTTGAAAGGAGGCTTCCGAGCCTCTTGAAAGAAGGCTTCCGAGCTTCTTGAAAGAAGGCTTCCAAGCCTCTCGAATGAAGGCTTCCGAGCCTCTTGAAAGGAGGCTTCCGAGCCTCTTGAAAGGAGGCTTCCGAGCCTCTTGAAAGGAGGCTTCCGAGCCACTTGAAAGGAGGCTTCCGTTCCTCTTGAAAGGAGGCTTCCGAGCCTCTTGAAAGGAGGCCTCCGAGCCGCTTGAAAGGAGGCTTCCGAGCCTCTTGAAAGGAGGCTTCCGAGCCTCTTGAAAGGTGGCTTCCGAGCCTCTTGAAAGGAGGCTTCCAAGCCTCTTGAACGGAGGCTTCCGAGCCTCTTGAAAGGAGGCTTCCGAGCCTCTTGAAAGGAGGCTTCCGAGCCTCTTGAAAGGAGGCTTCCGAGCCTCTTGAAAGGAGGCTCTGAGCCTCTTGAAAGGAGGCTTCTAAGCCTCTTGAAAGGAGGCTTCTGAGCCACTTGAAAGGAGGCTTCTGTTCCTTGAAAGGAGGCTTCTGAGCCTCTTGAAAGGAGGCCTGAGTTGCTTGAAAGGAGGCTTCTGAGGCCTCTTGAAAGGAGGCTTCTGAGCCTCTTGAAAGGTGGCTTCTGAGCCTCTTGAAAGGAGGCTTCCAAGCCTCTTGAAAGGAGGCTTCTGAGCCTCTTGAAAGGAGGCTTCTGAGCCTCTTGAAAGGAGGCTTCCTGAGCTCTTGAAAGGAGGCTTCCTGAGCCTCTTGAAAGGAGGCTTCCTGAGCCTCTTGAAAGGAGGCTTCTGAGCCTCTTGAAAGGAGGCTTCTGAGTTTCTTGAAAGGAGGCTTCTGAGCCTCTTGAAAGGAGGCTTCCTGAGCCTCTTGAAAGGAGGCTTCCTGAGCCTCTTGAAAGGAGGCTTCTGAGCCTCTTGAAAGGAGGCTCTGAGCCTCTTGAAAGGAGGCTTCTGAGCCTCTTGAAAGGAGGCTCTGAGCCTCTTGAAAGGAGGCTTCCTGAGCCTCTTGAAAGGAGGCCTGAGCCTCTTGAAAGGAGGCTCTGAGCCTCTTGAAAGGAGGCCTGAGCCTCTTGAAAGGAGGCTTCCTGAGCCTCTTGAAAGGAGGCTTCTGAGTTCTTGAAAGGAGGCTCTGAGCCTCTTGAAAGGAGGCTTCTGAGCCTCTTGAAAGGAGGCTTCTGAGCCTCTTGAAAGGAGGCTCTGAGCCTCTTGAAAGGAGGCTTCCTGAGCCTCTTGAAAGGAGGCTTCCTGAGCCTCTTGAAAGGAGGCTTCCAGCTCTTGAAAGGAGGCTCTGAGCCTCTTGAAAGGAGGCTTCTGAGCCTCTTGAAAGGAGGCCTGAGCTCTTGAAAGGGAGGCTTCTGAGCTCTTGAAAGGAGGCTCTGAGCCTCTTGAAAGGAGGCTTCTGAGCCTCTTGAAAGGAGGCTTCTGAGCCTCTTGAAAGGAGGCTCTGAGCCTCTTGAAAGGAGGCTTCTGAGCCTCTTGAAAGGAGGCTCTGAGCCTCTTGAAAGGAGGCTTCTGAGCCTCTTGAAAGGAGGCTTCTGAGCCTCTTGAAAGGAGGCTTCCTGAGCCTCTTGAAAGGAGGCTTCCTGAGCCTCTTGAAAGGAGGCTTCTGAGCCTCTTGAAAGGAGGCTCTGAGCTCTCTTGAAAGGAGGCTTCTGAGCCTCTTGAAAGGAGGCTTCCTGAGCCTCTTGAAAGGAGGCTTCTGAGCCTCTTGAAAGGAGGCTTCTGAGCCTCTTGAAAGGAGGCTTGAGCCTCTTGAAAGGAGGCTTCTGAGCCTCTTGAAAGGAGGCTTCTGAGCCTCTTGAAAGGAGGCTCTGAGCCTCTTGAAAGGAGGCTTCTGAGCCTCTTGAAAGGAGGCTCTGAGCCTCTTGAAAGGAGGCTTCTGAGCTCTTGAAAGGAGGCTTCTGAGCCTCTTGAAAGGAGGCTTCCTGAGCCTCTTGAAAGGAGGCGTCTGAGCTCTTGAAAGGAGGCTTCTGAGCCTCTTGAAAGGAGGCTCTGAGCCTCTTGAAAGGAGGCTCTGAGCCTCTTGAAAGGAGGCTTCTGAGCCTCTTGAAAGGAGGCTTCTGAGCCTCTTGAAAGGAGGCTCTGAGCCTCTTGAAAGGAGGCTTCTGAGCCTCTTGAAAGGAGGCTTCTGAGCCTCTTGAAAGGAGGCTTGAGCCTCTTGAAAGGAGGCTCTGAGCCTCTTGAAAGGAGGCTTCTGAGCCTCTTGAAAGGAGGCTTCTGAGCCTCTTGAAAGGAGGCTCTGAGCCTCTTGAAAGGAGGCTCTGAGCCTCTTGAAAGGAGGCTTCTGAGCCTCTTGAAAGGAGGCGTCTGAGCCTCTTGAAAGGAGGCTTCTGAGCCTCTTGAAAGGAGGCTTCTGAGCCTCTTGAAAGGAGGCTTCTGAGCCTCTTGAAAGGAGGCTTGAGCTCTTGAAAGGAGGCTTCTGAGCCTCTTGAAAGGAGGCTTCTGAGCCTCTTGAAAGGAGGCTCTGAGCCTCTTGAAAGGAGGCTTCTGAGCCTCTTTGAAAGGAGGCTTCTGAGCCTCTTGAAAGGAGGCTTCTGAGCCTCTTGAAAGGAGGCTTCTGAGCCTCTTGAAAGGAGGCTTCTGAGCCTCTGAAAGGAGGCTTCTGAGCCTCTTGAAAGGAGGCTTCTGAGCCTCTTGAAAGGAGGCTTCCTGGAGCCTCTTGAAAGGAGGCTTCTGAGCCTCTTGAAAGGAGGCTCTGAGCCTCTTGAAAGGAGGCTTCCAGCCTCTTGAAAGGAGGCTCCGAACCTCTTGGAAAGGAGGCTTCTGAGCCTCTTGAAAGGAGGCTTCCTGAGCCTCTTGAAAGGGAGGCCTGAGCCTTGAAAGGAGGCTTCTGAGCCTCTTGAAAGGAGGCTTCTGAGCCTCTTGAAAGGAGGCTTCCGAGCGTCTTGAAAGGAGGCTTCCGAGCCTCTTGAAAGGAGGCTTCCGAGCCTCTTGAAAGGAGGCTTCCGAGCCTCTTGAAAGGAGGCTTCCGAGCCTCTTGAAAGGAGGCTTCCGAGCCTCTTGGAAGGAGGATTCCGAGCCTCTTGAAAGGAGGCTTTCATATCGAGATGTGGAGAGGCGACTGTAGTAACATTTCGGGGGCAGCAATCGGTGAAAAAGATGAATTTGTGGAGGAATTTCCTAAGACTTTTTTGAAAGAATTCCTGAGGTACTTTTGAAGAATTCGTGGAGGAGTTCATGAAGAAACTTGTGAACGGATTTTGGGGAGAATTTCGAAAAGAATTCACTTGGGAGCTTCTGAAGTAAGTAGTCGTAGGGTAACTGTAGAAGTTTCCGACACGTTCCTAATTTGGCCAATTTGTCGCATAACTCCAAAAGTAAAGCAATTTTCGAGGATTTTATTAGCCCTAACAGCAGATATATCCATTATCTTTCTTTGCTGTTGAAACTGATCGATATTTTTTGGAAAATATGTATTTTTCAGCGTTGGTCCAATCAGGCACTAAGGTGGACAAAACCGGTACACTTCCCCTACACTAATGACAAAACTGGAGCTCAGACCAATTGGTCTACCAAGTTCAATGGCCTCAATGGTGTTCTTCTAGGCAATGCGTTTGATTTACGATTTTGATATGCCCAAACCGGATGTTCTAACGTCTCCAAATCATTCTCAAGTTCAAACCAATTGGTCTACCAAGCCAACTAGATTTAATACAAAGCCAATGACAACCACCCAAGTAACCAAAAGTTCCATTAAGAGCACGTTTTTCGCTTAAGCAGCTCAGTGAAGCTGATTAAGCGAAAAACGTTCTCTTAAAGGAACTTTTGGTTACTTGGGCACGGTGTCCATACGTACCCTATTTTTGTCCTGTTCGGGAGTGCCACTGCGATTAGTTAAGAGAAATCCTCATGTACTCCTCAAGTACTTAAAAGTTTTCAAGGGTACACCAGTCCATACGGAAGCAACGACCAACTGTCATCTTCAATATAATAAAAATGACTTGAGATTTCTTTCCTTGGTAAATTTAACGGAGAAATGTAAAAAATAATGAGAATACAATGTTGGTCAGCTGTTGCGGAAAACAAAACAAACGCACGGAAATTGATCTAGAGTGCGGTGCTGCAAATAGTTCATTGTGACATTTGCAACACCCGGGCAAAGCTGTGTTTGTTTCGCTAGTTTTTAATATTTCAGCTTTGCTGCGTCGCAGCATGCGTGGAATAATAAAAATGACAGTTGTGCACTGCTTCCGTATTGAGTGGTGGCCCTTGAAAACGCGAGTGCTTTTAAATTTCCGTGAGGATTGTGTAGCATTACCCGTATCATTGCCGATGAGCGCCTCTCCAATGACTCCATAACCAGCGCAGTCGGTAATGTGCCCTTAACGAATCAAACGCTAAACGCTGTCGATGTAAGTACAGATGCCATAGCGAGAGCAGCCACGCGGCTAAAAATGTCGTACAAATCGAGACCTAACAGTGTTCCGTCGGTTTTCCTAAAAACGAACATTTGCTGCTTTCTGGATCCACTTCGTCGAATCTTCCAGCTCTCCCTTTCTAATGGTGTTTTTCCGTCCTGCTGGAAGACAACTGAAATGTTTCCTGTGTACAAAAAGGGAAGCAAGCGCGATATAAGTAATTATCGAGGAATCACGTCGCTATGCGCTATATTGAAGTTGTTCGAGCTGGTCGTCATGGATTCTCTAAATGGTCACTGTAAACATTATATCAGTACCGATCAACATGGCTTTCCACAGGTACGAATCTACTGTGTCTTACATCATACGTTACAGACAGTATGCTTGCTTGTGATCAAACAGATGTAATTTATACGGATCTAACTGCAGCATTTGATAAGTTGAACCATAGCATTGCGATCGCCAAGCTTGATAGATTGGGAATTGGAGGCAGCCTGCTTGCATGGTTTAATTCGTACCTTACTGAGCGCCAGTCGACAGCTGCTCAAGGCAATTGTCGCTCGGAAAAATTCTTCCACATAATGTACATATTCACATATGAGTTTTCACAACATTGGAAATTAATGTCCAAGTCGGGTGGTTTAATTGGCAATTAACTTCGATTGAATTCAAATGGAGATAAAATAACTGGTGATTGACATTAGCTTTCCTATTACCATCAATGTGGTTTAATAGCCGCAAAAATTTACTTATTTTAAATTTCAATCCCGCTTTATTTCTACTCTCCTTACGTTGAAGAAATGATGACGTGGGAGCTTAATCCAAAATTCAAACTAACAATCGCTCACTTTGAGTTGCATAAGTCACATAACTTTCCATGGTGAATTCCGACCTATGTTAATGATAAACCCTCCCAACAAACACAGCTTCCTTTCCGTGGTAATTGTGGAGATGCAGAGGTATTCTCGGTTTCTAGTAGCAACAATGATCGCAGATTAACATTTTCTCCATTAACTATTAACAGCCTTTCCTTTCCCCGAACAGTTGGAAAAGAACTGGCTTTAAGGACTTTACTTACTTACTTACTTACTTGATGAAACGAACACTTCGTGAAAAGATGGTGAATACCAACCACTATCCACTTGGATCGAAGTGCAATTTTCATCAGTTCTGATCAATCACGGAGTAGCAATCATTGATATGTACAGTCAGTCCAAGCTAAGCTAAGCTAAGCTTGAAAGTGATAATTTATTTTTGTTTTGTGGTAAATTTTTTTGGAAATTTTCATAATTCAGGGAAATATTATATTCATTTATTCCCGAGCAGGAGCGACGACCTCGATAACAGAAATTGTTATGAACTAGCCTTGCATAAAAAGTAAAATACCAAAAAATAATACCAAAAATTAATATGCAAATTACTTTAGGCATAACATGCTTTGCTTAACTATTGCAATACCATACGAATAGTGTGATGCGTTTGGTATTGTAATAACAGAGTATTTTATGTCTGAAGTATTGTGCAAATTATTATTTGGTATTACTCCTTTGGTATTTCACTTCTTATGCAAGGCTAGTTCATAACAGAGCATGGTATTAATAACAGATTTAGGTACCCGAGCAGTACAAGTCAGACGAAAAGGGTTGCAGCAACTTAATTATGACTCCGGTCACATAAGAGTTGCGGTAACCTATGTGGAACAAGTGTGCTGCTTGAGTATTATTGAGTTTATTTCTCCTCTCCTCTTCTTTATTGGCAATTTCGTTTCCTCATGTAAAGAAAAATAATCGGGTTTACAAACATATAGAAAATATAGCCAAACGACCTTTTTTACGCAAAATAAAGGTATTTATTTACAATCCATGTTCATAACTTGCATTGTTTATAAATGGTATGTAGAACTAATAAAAGGTACACCCACATAAGTCAAGTAACCAAAACGACCTTTACCTAGCCTGCCCCAATTTTGTTTAACATAGACCCTCGCTTTGCGTTGCACTTGTTGCGTATACCAGTTCCTATGTTGTGCAATACCACTGAGCGGCTTCGTCTCGGCCCTTGAAGGAAAACGACACGTGAGCCTCCACCGTCAGCGGTAATCCAAATCTAGCCGAAATTGGGTCAGCAAACGCCACATTTTCTCCCATAGTTCGCACACGCCACCGAACGGCCGGGCGACAGCAGCGCTGGGAGAACCGCAGTAATCACGTTGCAGCATCTTTTCGCCAACAAAGTGAAAACACGTTGGGTTAGAACTTTCCTCGAGCTTGATTGATCTCATGGAAACACTACGCTCCGGATGGCTCTCCCCGGTGCTCTCCGAAATGCTCTGCATATGAAGAAGATAAGAACATCTCTCAGCGGGGGATTTTCCATTACTTACGACTGAAGCAACAATTTTCCACCCAGAAAACAACGTGCTTTGGGTTCGATAAAAAGAAAAACAGCAACTGAGCGGGAGAGAATGAGAACCGAATGGAGAACTTCGGGAGAAGCGGGAACTGCTGTTGCGGCACAGATCAAAACCAATCTGCACACCTTGTCCGGGAGTCAGTATTGTCTAGGTGCTAGCGTCTTACTGCCACGGTTCCTTGGAACGCGGTCCCGAGGTAACAGAAACCAACCGATCTTAGAGGTGGTTACAGTCAGCGGGGCTCAGGGCTTGGATTCTTGGAGATGAAAAGTTGGAATAGCATCATTTGTTAGAGCCAGAGGAAAATCGATGATTCTCATCTTCCTATGCTAACTTGGCAGGTGGGGTGAATCGTGTGTCAAAGTGAAAGTGGGATTTCGTTGGCTGAATATTTCGTTCATTTTTCGACGAAGCTAGACAAAGTTTGAAAGTTAGTTAAATCGCTGTTAACTGTTATAAGAAACTTGGTGAAGAGAGAAAAAATAAGAGCAGCAAATACCTTTCCTTTACCCCCCCTGAGAGCCTTACACCCTTGTGATTGAAAGTTGTTGAAGTGTTACTATCAAAGTTTAGTGTAGTGAACTGGCTGGAAGGACTTAAACCAACCAACAGTCATAGAGCGGAATCTAGTCAATCTGAAAGCAATATCTATCAAGTGTCTCTTTGTTCTGACCGTTCTGAGTCCTTCCTCTTCCCCGTGACTCCCACTCTGCCTTTCGCCTTGGCGACTCTTACCGGATCCGATTTTCGATCATCTATACACCACGTGCACGTGTTGCTGACTAGTTCTGTAGTAGTTCTTATAGCTCATAAGAAGGTGAAGAGGCCGCTCTTCACGCCGTTGATGAACAAATGTGTGGCCATTAGCCGTTAATGATAGTTTTAGTGCTGTTATTATAGATACATCAATCGTGTTTGTGTGTATGTGTGTGGGAAAGTTCTGGGCTTAAGATAAAAGGAAAAGTTCCTACTTCGGACCCGGCGAAAGGGAAAACGCAGAGACGCCGACAACAAATTGCGCTCGCATCGTACCCATTCGCATTTCGGTGTGAATCGTGTACGTGTCTTATGGGCGTGCTTGCGGATGCTCTCCAAGTGGACGAGATTCGCGTTTCGTAAACCTATTAAAACCAAATAAACAATACACCGTCGCCGCAGCAGCAACCCATCGAGAAGTTGCGAGACCGTCTGCCGCGGTCAGAAAAAAGATAGAACAGACAAGTGGAAAAACGATTTCCCCCCAGTCCAAAGCAGCAGCAACGATCACAAAGCCGACGGCGTGCATAAGTGGCAGATTTATAGGTGAGTCCGGAATTGTTAAGGAAGGGAAATTTGATCTGAAGTAAAGAAGAGGATATATGTGAAGTTCAAATAGCTGTTCTATTCTATTTTTGTAGACGTTTTTTAGACGACGATAATTAGAAAGAAACGTTTCCTAGTTGCTAGTTCATGTTTCATTTAGCTTATTATAATATCAAATAAATGGAGTAATTAAGCACTAACAAAGCTCTAGATGCGTTTATCCAGAGATATTCTGGACAATGCATGAGACATCTGCTTTCTTTTGTCATACTAATTGAGGATGAATAAGAGTGAGGATAGAAAGTATGGTTCAACAATTACGTGGTTGACCCACCATTTTTTGAAAAACTAATGGTCTTGGATTGATCTGTTTTTAAAATTTATTTAGTTGTTGGCTTATGACCCATCGATTTGTAAATGGCTATTGTTCCGGATATACTAATCAGACCGAAAAGAAAGCTTGCGTCATCTCATACCTACTTAATTATTTTCAAAAAAGTGCTTAGAATTGTGTTCTGAGTAAGCATATGCGGTATTTCGAAAAATAAAAAATGATGAGTTGCCAAATCAGTAACACTCAAGCGGCATTTCCACGCATTGTTCGAGCTAGCGTTTGATTGCTGTTAGTTACTAAAAAGGCACATTGGAAAAGAAAATCTATTTTTTCACGACCAAAATGTTATTAGAAGAGAGGGTTGATTGCAAAAATGGCGTCGGTCATCGTTCCACGACATCAGTGACGAGGCGCCAAAATTATTCGAAATGGTGGCATCTTAGCGGAAATACAGCGAGTGACTGTCGGACAGCACTCAACTGCAATTTTTACGCAAAGTCCGAACTAGCATTTGATTGCTGTTAATGAGTAGAAAGGCGCATTGTTGAAATAAAATCGTTTTTTGCAGGGACAGTTACATTATGACTAGAAACGATTTGATAGTTTAATTTGACATTTGTTTCATTCTTGGTTTGAATTTTGAATCTCCAGAATCTGATTTGGGTTGTTTTGCTGTTACTGACTGGAATGGCGAATTATTGAAAATAAATCGGTTAAGAAGAGATATTTTTTCTTCAAATTGCAAATCATATTTGCTTGGCGACGGTAGAAAGACACCGTCGGTAGCAGACTCAAAAATTCTCGTTGGAAAAGCCGCTGCAAAGTTCTTTCGCATTGATGGCGTAGTTTTCTCTCAAGATTCTGAATTTTGGTTTTGATGCTTTTGGTGATTGGAAAGGAGAATTTTTTTAAAAAACCTGATTATTCCACCAGCAATGATGGTGCCTTTCTCGTGCAAATAAAAATAATAAAGATAAGTGCATGAAAATGAGTGACAAATTTTATTAAAAATTAAGAAAAAAATGTAAAAAATAGTATTTTGGACATAACTTTTGAGCCCATAGTCCGATCTGGCTAATTTTCAATAGGAAACAATGGTACAGGATGGGTCTGGGTCATTTGGCATAAAGTCATTTGGCATAAGGTCATTTGGCATAAAGTCCATTTGGAATAACGGTCATTTGGCATAACGGACATTTGGCATAATTTGGAACTGTGAAAGTGAAAGGGTTATTTGATGTATTTTTTCACATAGGTAAAGTAGGTCTGAGATTTATCAGAACATATAATTTTTTTGACTGCTGGTAAGTTTTTTTTTCGGGAGGACGGACAAACAAAAGGGTAGATCTACTTCCGAGCAAGGGATCACATTCATCATTGACTTATTCCAAACAAACGTCTACTATAAAAAAAAATCCATTGTTTTAATCTGGGCAAACGTCAACTTTCTAATAATGGAGCATGCTCACCATTGCCTCATTTGCTGAAAATGCCTACTTTCAAAGTAGGGAACACATCCACCATCCCCTTAATCCAAGTAAATGCCTACACACTTAGTTCAAGTCGGCATTTTTTTATTCTTTTGTCGAGATCCGCACAGCCGAGCACTCGGTTCGTGGCTTTCTGCTGATATCTCAGCTAAAAAAGTAATTTAATTACTGCGGCACTCAAAGGAGCCGCAGTAATCATACGTCCATTCAGCCGTTATTTCAGCTAACGAACTTTAACCGAGATTTGCACAGCCGAGATCGGTGGAAAATTTTAAGTGTGTACCATCTTTTCCTTATTCCGGGCAAGCGCCTACTTCAAAAGGAGGGAACATATTGTCTTAATTCGGGCAAACGCCTACTCTTAAAGAAGGGATAACATCCTCCATTGCCTTATTCCGGACAAATTCCTAATTTTGAAGAAAGGATCACATCCACCATTGCATTATTCCGGGAAAATGTATTCTTTAAAAAATGGGCTTACATCCACCATTGCCTGAATACTGGCAAACGCCTTTTCTAATAGAAAAGATCAAATCTCCCATTGCTTAAATTCAGAAAATGCCTACTTCAAAAGAAGGGATCACTTCCACTATTGCCTTATTCCATGCAAGCGTCTACTTACAAACAAGGAATCACATCGACCATTGCCTAAATCCCGGCAAACGCCTACTCTTAAAAATAAGATCACACCCATCATTGCCATAATCTGAACAAACGCCTACCTTTAACGAACGAATCATATCCACCACTGTCTTATTTCTGGCAAACAAACAAACAAACTACGAAAGGATTATGTCTTTTCAATATTATTGTTGACCGATGTTACATTCATTATTCTGGGTTTTCCACTAAATCAAACAACAAATTTAGTGAAGCAAAAAAAATATCTGCTCTGCTTTGTTCTCTCCGAGGCAGCCAAGTTGGTTGCGACGAGATGGACGCAATGAGAAAACAGAACTGTGCAATAAAAAAAGTCCTATTCGACTAAATGCTGATGTCATATTAGAAATTTGGAGACAGCACTCGTCGATAGAAAATCCTTCTGCACGCGATGGCATATGAGCTTCCTTCTACCTACCTTCCTTTTGCTAGTGGAGATATATCAGCTTCCACACTGATATTCTTCCCTCCCCCTTCATACGGGAGCTTGGCAGAAGGAAGGTCGTGTGATATGTGCCATCACAAATATTGCCCTCCGCTCGCTTTCAAATCCACTTTTATAAAAACATTCTTCATGCCTGCCGTATCCTAACGGATCAATTCTATACTTTCGCCTCTAATTCTATCATGAACATGAGCGTCTAAGTTTGGAAGATGATATTAGCATTTCCATATCATTGTAAATCGTTTAACTTCACGTAGAAGTAACACACACAAAATCATTAATTTAGTTAAAAAAAATATGCTAAATATCCGTTATGCAAAATGACCCTCACTTTTCACGCTGTTCAAAATTATGCCAAATGTCTGTTATGCCAAATGACCAGTATGACAAATCAAGACAAAATTCTCAAAACGACTTATCTGCTTTTGTAAACAAAAATTGAAACGACGATTTGACGAATCTGATAGCTCTCCCACGCAAACCAACGCCATCAATAGGTAGCGGAAACCTTCACCTACCTATTGGTGGTGTTGGTTTGCGTTGTAGAGCTATCAGATTCGTCAAATGGGCATTTGAATCTTTGCTTACAAAAGCAGATAAGTTGTTTTGAAAATGTTGTCTTGTAATGGTCTTTATGCCAAATGACCTGCTCCCAGACATGATTCTGCGTCGAATGCATTTTGCAATGCAAGCAAATCGGTTAAGGATAAGTGCCTGAGAGAGACGCTGCAAAAATTTATTAGCATGGATGTCGTTTAAAGGGTTCACCCACAAATTATCGGACTGTTGAAGTTGGCGTCAGTAGTAGGGGAAGGTGGGTAGATTTGATCCCCGGGGAGACTTGATCACCCCCTGTTTTATCGAGAACTAAAGTAGTTTTGTTCTAGCGTATTTTTTAGTATAGATCCTCTAGACAAATGACCTTTATGTGGTGAGTTATTTTTTGGATTGACAACCTTATTTATTCTGCAGGGCGGTTTGTATGTTTTGACCTTCCTAAAGATTTTTTTTTTTGCACGCAAAATTTGAACAACTTTTCATAACAATGACCAAAGTCTTTCGTTTTCTCTCAGCAACAAGCCATAAATATGCTTATTGATCTGTACTGATGAAAATGTCAACATTCCATCAAAGTTTTAGGATATGTGGATTTCAAGTTATTGCCTCAGTATGGGGAGACTTGATCCCCCGTTGGTCACCCATACAAAAATTTGGCGAAAAAATTCAAAAAAATATAAATCTGTTCTTAGGTTACTAATTTTTTGTGGATTTGACGGATTTGATGAAGGGTTGGCAGGAAAAATTATTTATTGCGTAGATCTCATAGAAAGGGGATCAAGTCTCCCCAAATTTTAAAATTGTATATGCTGTCGAATTCAATAACAAAAACCGTTCATGTATACGCACAGCACTTCGATAATTCTGCGTATTTTGAAGGGAAAATATTTAAAAAATCTGAGGGCACCTTTCTAATTTTATCAAAGCAAGTTCTTGGAGAGGGATCAATTTCCCCTGAATATTTTAAAAGTCGATTTTTGACAGCACTCCAAAAAGTCGATTGTGTATCAATAACAACAATAATTTAAGGACTGTCATACATCAGTAAAGTTAAATACTATATTTCTTAGAGAGTCTTTGTGGAAATCGCGTATGTTTATTTATTTTTGACTGTGATACATCGGAAATCAAAAAAGGGGATCAAGTCTACCCAGTCTCCTCTAATGTTATTGTTTGTCTCACAAGTTTCTAACTATGATTTTGCTGCTGTTAGTGATTGTGAATGCGCATTATTGGAAATAAATCGATCATTTCAAGACTACCATTATAAAGGGGAACGGTTCGGCACTTCTCTTAGCTCCTATTTCCATCACATCAAAAATAAAGCAATGAAAAGAAATTTTATTTGTTTACAATTTTTGTGATTTTTTACAGTAGTTAGCACGTATGTTAGCAAAAAGAAGCGACAATATTGGTGCCGAATTTCTCTGTTTTGCGATGAGATGAATTCCCGTACGTTCCCGTACGAGGCGAAGATGAAGGAAGCCTCAGCAAGGTTTTTTCAAATACAATATTCTTAAAACTAAATTTGATAACCTAAGAACTCTATTAACACGACAAAAATTTAATAACTCTATTGGGTACTACCATCCTAATAGATGCCTATTCGGAGTGTAGATAACGGATTCTGAACTTCTCCTACACTTATCAAAGTGTTCATGTCTTCATACCGGCCAGACGATGGACCTCAGATGTTCTTGGGTGGGGTGTTCATAATCATCCACTGGAATTTGTTTTGAACCCGTTATAGTTTTAGACGATCAATGGGAGATGACAGGAAGAATGATTTGCTTCCCGAGTAGCACGAGTATGGCAGGTTTGGTTACAGCTACTCAAATATGACTAGATGCGGTCGTACATAAGTCACAATAACTCTTCTATGACAAATGTGTTGGTCGAGTTGTAGACGGCAAGGTTATTTTTTCAAGGACAATGACGACGGTTGATTGAAGGGTACAAAACGAGGAAGGGTAGTTTGGTCGAACAAGTCATTTGGCCGAATAGGTCATTTGGCCGAATAGGTCATTTGGCAAAATAGGTCCTTCAGTCGAAAGGGTCATTTGGCCGAATAGGCTATTTGGCGGAACATGTCATTTGGCCGAATGGGTAATTTGGTCGAAAAAGTCATTTGACAAAAAGGTCATTTGGCCGAATAAGTTATTTGACCAAGCAGTTCATTTTGCAGAATAGGTCAAACAGTTCCGTTGGCCGAACAGGTCATTTGGCTGAGTAGGTCATTTGACCGAAAAAGTCATATGGCCGAAAAGGTCATACGGCCGAATTGGTCATTTGGCCGAATAAGTCATTTGACCTTATTAATCTGCAGGACCGGACGGACTAAAATAGTCCAGTAATGCTTCAAAACGGCGAATCAGAATTGATTCCACCGTTAATTGAGATTTTTAAGACAAGTCTAAGACTCAACTATATTTCATTTTCATGGAGGCAAGTAAAACCAAAGTCTATCATCAGTTTTGTTGAAAACTATGGAGAAGGTCCACTGTCTAAGTTTCAGTTTGCCTTCCAGTCAGGTAAGCCAACAATTACGGCACTCCATACAGTGGAATCTAAAGTGGGAGAAGCACTAACGGCTAAGAATTAGCGCTTTGTTCTTTCTTAAATATTGAAGGAGCTTTCGATAAAGCTTCTTATTCGTCAATGGATCGTGCCATGTAGAATACAAACTTCGCCATAAACATTATTGAATGGATTCACACAATGCTTGTAAAAAAAGAAATCTCTTCGGAGTTGCCCTCAAGGAGGAGTCCTCTTGCCACTGAAGTGGTCGTTAGTTGTAGACCATCTTTTAAAAAGTTTAGATAAAAAAGGTCAAATTTACCCATTTATGGTGTATTCAGGAAGGTTTACAAAAAATGCAATTGTACCTTTATCTACACCCAACCAGAGAATGCATGATTTTATGACAATCGTGCATGAATACCATGTACAGATTGCATGAGGCTGAGGCCCATGCACACATTGCATTAAGTCAATATAGCAAGCCATTGCATTAGGTATCTGGTCACGAGAAAAAGGAACTAGGTTTGTGTTTGTGTCTACATAGAATCTATTTTTAAACTTCCGTCGAGGAACGAATTCTTTACACATACTTCGCCAACCTTATTTGCTTACAAAAAAACTTGACCGTAATCGAGAATTGAACCTATGCCGTCCACCAAGCCTAGCGCTATCCGGCTGACGCGCTTGCCATCTGGGCTATACACTAGCTGAGAGAAGCAGTGATAGAAGACTATTATAATCCTCGTTCTATACTATGTGAATGAAGTAGAAGGGTAATAGAGATAGCAAAGGGCGATGAAAATGGAATTGGCTCTGCGTCCTTGTCCACCATCAAGTTGAACGGAGTCGGGAAGATTGTGTGAGTCGAAGCTATGCTGATGTACACGATGCATATATTTGTTGCTGGAGGAGCTAAAGAGAGTCGTTTAGATGTGTTGGTCGAAACCAAATAAACCGATTTAATGCAATGAGTTGACGTAACAAGTATAACATTCTGTGAGTGGTTTGCATGCGAGATTTGATACATAATGATTAATGCAAAGAATGTCACAACTTTTTGTTTTGCGTGTAAGAAAAGGAAACTTACTCCGTGAATCTGTACTGGATTCCGTGACAGTATGGCATTATAGGTAATGAAAAGGCAGACGAGCTTGCGAAACAATGTTTAAACACACAGTTTATTGGCCCAGAAGTTTTCTGCGGTATACCATACTGTGCCATAAAAATGGAGTTGAAATGTTGAGAAGCACAAAGGTTAATGGCCATAGATTGATCACCAAAAGTCTGTTGAATCAAAGAGATTTATGATTCCTGGAACTCAATAAGAAAACTCTTTGCCACTTTACTGGCCTAATAGCCGAATATTGCCCGAGTAGATATCATTTGAAAAATATTGGCCAGGCTCAGAATGATATTTGTCGTTTCCGTAACATGGAACATGGAAAATTCGGAACATCTACTTTGCAGTTGTGATGCATTGTATAAGTGTACTTCTGAATTTCCAAATAGCAGTATTTTGTAACCAGGAGAAATTTGGACTGCAAATCCTGGAAAGATAGTGGGTTTTAATAATTTATTTTATTGGACTGGGAAAAGACGCATATTAGATTGTTTACTTGTTAAATGGTGATCAACCTACAAAATGCGAATAGATAATAGTAATCAAGGATATAGCTCAAAAGTTCAACTCAATGGACGCAGTTGTTACACGCCCCAGTAAAAAATGTCATTTGGCCGAACAATATATTTGGTCGGACAGGTAATTTGACCGAATAGTGAGACGTTTACTCACTTTTCCCAGTTATAAGTAAGAAGTGAGAAATGATTGATGCGCAGTGAGAAGTTGGACGTCCCACTTCTCATTCTTCATTTCTTCACTTCTCACTGTGAAAAGTGGGAAGTGCGAAGTAAGAAGAGAGACGCCTCTCTTCTCACTCATTATTTCTAGCTTCAAATAATTTCTAGCTATGAGTAATATTTTTTTGCAGTGTGAAATGAGGAATATGATGATTGAGAAGTGAGGAGTGAAACGACCTATTCGGTCAAATGACGTACTCAGCTGAACGCCTTATTCGGCTGATTGACTTGTTCGGGCAAATTACCTATTCGACTAAATAACCTATTCGGTCCAATGATCTGTTCGGCCAAATGGGGAAGAGTCATTTGACCGAAACGTATTCGGCTGAATGGCACTAGGCCAAACAAACTGTTAGGTCGAAACGCACCTGGTCCAGTCATTTGGCCGAATAAGTCATTTGGTAGAAAAGGTCATATGGCCGATTAGGTTAGGGTTAGGAATAATAATTTGGCCTAATAGGTCAGAGCGTTGCACTTCGTCACTGTTTTGTCAACCAATTGCCTGAACATAAATTAGGGTGAAGTCAAGATAGTCGGCCTCATTGGCCCATTCCACTGTCGTGTCATACAAGATGATTTTACAAACATTATAAGATTTTTAGTGGGGAAGAATAACGACCTGAGTCTTCGTCGCGTTGATACAGATCTTCCAGCCCATGAGGTACTCTGTCAAGGCATCCAGGCCTCGTTGGAGTTTTGCCGAATGTCAAATATTTGTTTGTCGAATGCCTTCTCAACAACTCTTCCATGGAGGTTTTCGAGGCAAACTTTGTCCGTCTCAGGACGTTGGCAACTCGGGTCAGTTGGTTGACGGCATTGGAAACTTAATTGTTCCTCAAGCAAAATCTTCTGGTATTCGATAGTCTCAAGTAACCGGCGATGAATTACCTTTTCGAAAAGGTTGGATAACCCTGAGAGAAGGTTGGTGGGACGATGATTAATGTGTATAATTTGGATTTCAGGATGTTGTCAAAACCTGAGGCCTTCATGTTTTTCGATCTCTAACTTCTCCGAGAAGTCGTTAGGAAGTCAAATGGATGTTGCTTGCATGTTCATTCACAGCAGTTTCTGGCGATAGTCTGTTCAAGATCGTGTGAGCTGACGAAGTGACGAGCTATTTCGGCGGCCTCCCTCTGCAGAAGTTATCGAGCGATCTGTAGAGCAATTGTTATCTAATGGGATCAAAGGTGGAATGAGCCGAGTCTTGGATTTTAAAATTTTAATCATAACTGTTTATCACAGTCTGGGAGATTGCCTCTCCAATAAAATTACCAGTCGTTGTTTTCAGGCGTTTCCGGCTGCACCTCGTAGTCGCAGCTGCCTGACTCGATGATTATTTGGTCGGGACCACTGATGCCGATTTATCGAGAAGCCATTTTCGCCACTAGCGAATAGTGATCCGAGTCAAGCTCCTGGTAGATGACCGTCTGTGAGACGTGGTCGATCATGTTTGTGGTGTTCACACAACCTTACCTGATCAGTACGGTTGCTAATAAAGAATGTGTATAGCCGCCAGACATTCTAAATACTCACGCTCCTCTAATGTGAACGTGTACTATACACATGTGGTAGTGTTGGCTTGACAAATGGATTGCGAGTGATTTGACTATGCGTCCAATTTGGGAATCTCGAGCTCATTCAGTAGCCGCTATGTTTCTAAGGCCGATGGAGGTCCTTCGTAGCTTAGTTGGTTAAAGCACCAGTCTAGCGTACTGTAGCCGTCACGGAGCGATCCGCACCAAAAAGCACGTGGCTTAAGCTTAAGCGCCACTCCATTAGGGAGACCACGGCCCAAGTTAATTTGCCCGGATGAGACTCTCTCAAGGCGAGTCCATTTTAATTTTCCCGATAAGGATTTATGGATCGGTCCAGCCAGCAACAACGAAAAGTGACAAATCGGGTCCACCCTATCTTCGTTCTATACCGTACAGCCACACCATACACTCAAAAGAGCCGGTGAGAGCTCACCAGAACCTAATACACTCTAAGTGGGAGTGCGCCTCTCATCATTGGCAGACTCTCTCCTCTCACCAACAACCATCAATGAGCTGAAAGCAACATAAACAACCCACAGTAAAACTCGCAAAGAGGACGGGACTCGAAAACTAACAAACATTATCGCGGTGTGACGTTAAACACATTAATTAATTCAATTCACATGGCTAGGGCTAGGCACTTCATTTAATATATGTACTAACAAAGACACTTCACAAGCAATGACATTTTATTTCTTATACTAACAAAGACACATGAATATTAGGAATTATTTGTCATTTGTTCGTTTTAGCGTTTGTCTCCATTCATGTCTATCTCCTATCTTGTGTGCGATCTCTCTTCTCTAGGGATCTCTCTCTCTCTCTCTTGCTCTGTGCTTTCTATCTAACGTGACATCATAATTCTTCGCAGCTTAGCTGCTCATCGGTCTGTACTCCCGGTAACTGACGTCAAATTTCGGTGGTCATGAACTGGGTTTACGCACGCATATTTCACGGGTCCGTGATAGCGGACCCTCGCGATCGTCGGTGGATTTTTCGACTATAACTTTCCCGAAAGATTGTTGTGGCTTTCTGTTGGCACATCAGATGACTCTTCAGTCTAAGACTGGCACAAAAAAACTTTCCTCCGCTTCACCCTCCTCGGACGCCGCACTCCTATAAAAAAGGAAAAAGGGTTTGGTGACTCACCGGTTTGTTTGGGCTTACTGACCCAGTCGATGACTTGCCGGTGGGGTCGACGCTCCCGGCTTGTTGACGCCGGCTATGACGCTTCTTAATGAAGCCGACGAAACGGAATGGCGATTGCTTGCCGGCTGGTGGATCTCGTCCACGTGGAGGTCCTCTGGCCTTCCCTCGGACCGATATGGCGACGGATCGGTCCGCTTCTGGCAGGTGACGATCGCTAGAAATATTCCGTCGGTAAGGGGGAGGGGTTTGGTTGCGATAATTTGCTGCGGATGGGAAATATCTAGCCAATGTGGCGAAACAAAACACTTGAGCACAAGCACATTATATCACATTAGAGCACATTTTACCTATCAAAATTGCGGCTTTTTCCTAAACACCGCACACAAAACTTCACGCACACTTTTGGAATCTGACTATTGGAGAACGAACAATAAATTAATTAAATAATTACATCTAACGCCACTATAGGGAACATACTTCCGACGATTGAAAAACAAATTAACAAACGGGGACACTTCCAACTCATTGGCTGATCACGGACGAAATGATTGAGTCCGTGAATCTTCAGATCCCACCTTATCCTAAAAACAAATGGTCTCGACCTTGGAGAGCTTAGCTTATTAGTAAATGCCCGCTTGCCTATGTCCGTGGAAAAATTATGTACAATAATTGGCAATTGAAAGACCGAAACTTCTTACAAACTACCTTATTTGTAAAAACTATATACAAAATTATTTACAATTTTCCTGACCGCTACAGTACTGAGGGTCGGGGGTTCGAGTCCCATCGAAGGGAAAGTGGTTACCTCCAATACATTTTTCAAATCAATTTCTTCCACATAATGTACATATGCTAGACCTGTTCACCATTTTCAAAAGTATTCCAGATTCAAAGTGCCATTCCTCTATTTCAATGAGTATCTTAAATGGAGTCTCCTGACCAATTTTCAGCCAAATCCATGGAGATTTAGAGGTGCATCAAACGAGATTTGTGATTTTTTAGACTTTTTCATAGAAATGTCGTCTGAATGCATCAATTTAACTCCACATACTAGAAGCATTAGTCGTGAATAGCTTCTTTAGACTATTGCCTACCACTTTGTCATTGATACTAGGATGTTTAGAGGGCTTATTCTATGACTTTTTAGTAGATTTTGCTGAAAAAACTGCCTAAAAACCAGACAAATAATTTTAGGTGCCATTGGGGGTAGTATAAATTTTCAATATGTGCCCAATTCAACTATTCCGTTCATTTCCTTCAACTGTTGCGGAAGTTTCGTCCATACACCACTTTATTCTGAAAAATAAGCTTCGGCATGTAATAATGCAGTTTTCATGAAATACTCAACATTTGAATAGGGTAGTCAAGCAAGACCATTCCCCCATGCTAAAACAAAGTTGACCATGATTTATGAGCAATGTCATCCAGTATGCTCGACCTATTGGTATGGAACTAGAGTGGGCTATGTGGTAGTGTCAGGGCCTGCAGATCAAGAGGTCCACGGTTCGAGGCGCCGAGTAGATAAAGATTTTTTCTTGTCAAGTCTTATGGAAAATGCTATGTTTTCAATGACCTTTCGGGGTCGTTAACTACATTTGAATGTGACTGATTCTATACCCTTCTCCTAGTTATTGCATCACTCATGCCACTGACTAATTTTAAACAACCTTCAATTATTGAGATTATAATAAGTTCATGTCCATCATTGCAGTCACCAATGAATCGTCTACTTTGAGCGTGCCTACAGCGACACACTCTGTAGTCAGTATGGCGAAAGGCATCTACAGTTGATTTTCTCGAAGTTAAAAACCCTAATCGAAAAAGTATTTGGTAAGCGTAGTAGCGGATTCCTTCCTGCATAACCGGTACCAAATATTTTTCCCGATAAAGTTACCCTTTTTGAGAAAACCCACGTAAATTAGATGTGTTTCGCCATACAAAGTTCTGGCGGTTAACTCATCATGCTGGCTATTTGCGCATATACGATAGCGCCTGGATGGTGGCAGCGGCGGGTAGAAAACCAGCCACTACCAATAATTCATTGTGAAGTAAGGATCGATCCGGTTTTGTTTGTGCCATGAGTGTGGTACAATAACTAAGGAGAGGATAACCAATAAATCAGAATGTTTTTTAAACTTTAAACTAGATTTTTTATCACGCTCAATTTAAAATAAGTTTCCGACCGCGACAGATTATCGACAACATGGAATTAGCCACCTGGCTTGATAAATAAAATATCTTTAACTGCTTGGCGCCTCGAACCGTGGACCTCTTGATCTGCAGGCCCTGACACTACCACATAGCCCAATCTAGATCCATATCAGTGGGTCGAGCATACTGGATGACATTGCTCATAAATCATGGTCAACTTTGTTTTAGCATGGTCTTGCTTGACTACCCTATTCAAATGTTGAGTATTTCATTAAAGCTGCATTATTACATGCCGAAGCTTATTTTTCAGAATAAAGTGATGTATGGACGAAACTTCCGCAACAGTTGAAGGAAATAAACGGAATAATTGAATTGGGCACATATTGAACATATTTACTACCCCCAGAAGCACCTAAAATTATTTTTCTGGTTTTAGCCATTTTTCAGCAAAATCTACTAAAAAGTCATAGAATAAGCCCTCTAAACATCCTAGTATCAATGACAAATTGGTAGGTAATAGTCTAAAGAAGCTATTCACGACTAATGCTTCTACTATGTGGAGTTAAATTGATGCATTCAGACGACATTTCTATGAAAAAGTCTAAAATAACACAAATCTCGTTTGATGCACCTCTAAATCTCCATGGATTTGGCTGAAAATTGGTCAGGAGACTCCATTTAAGATACTCATTGAAATGGAGGGGTGGCACTTTGAATCTGGAATACTTTTGAAAATGGTGAACAGATCTAATATGCACATATGAGTTTTCAAAACATTGTTCATTTTTGTATGACTTGTGCTGCTCGGGTAGTCCACCTCGTTGAGTGCATGAATACGGTTCTTCTTTGGCGCAGGATCCTGGTCTTTGTCACCGCAGTTGGCGCACATGGGATCGCCCACCTGTGTCTTGTCGCATTGATACGTTGCGTTGGGTGCAGGTCGTGGCAGTTCTGGGTGCCGTGCTCAAAAAGCATTTTTTGATATAAGTTAAACCGGCCAAGGATAGTTGAAATAAACTAATGTACTATAGTATAGCCACATATATGTATGTAACGGCATCTCGAGGCAGCGTTGCCGGAAGAGGGTGAGCTCGATGGGGCCCCTCTTGAGGACTGCTGGAATACAGTCAAAGCAGCCATTAACGACGCAACGGAGAACAACGTCGGGTATGTGGGTCGAAGTCGACGGAACGATTGGTTCGACGAAGAGTGCAGACAGATTCTGGAGGAGAAGGACGCAGCGCGGGCGGTCGCGCTGCAGCAAGGTACCCGGCAGAACGTGGAACGTTATAGACGGAAGCGGAGACAGCAGACCCGCCTTTTTCAGGAGAAGAAACGCCGCCTGGAAGAAGCGGAGTGTGAGGAGATGGAACAGCTGTGCCGTTCTCAAGATACACGCAAGTTCTATCAGAAGCTCAACGCATCCCGCAAAGGCTTCGTGCCGCGAGCCGAAATGTGCCGGGATAAGGATGGGAGCATCTTGACGGACGAACGTGTGGTGATCGAAAGGTGGAAGCAGCACTACGAGGAACATCTGAATGGCGCTGAGATTACAGGTAGTGAAAGTCAAGGCAGCGGAGGAGATGACTACGTCAGTTCAGCGGACGATGGAAGCCAACCAGCCCCCACCTTGAGGGAAGTTAAGGATGCCATTCAACAGCTGAAGCCCAATAAAGCAGCTGGTAAGGATGGTATCGGAGCTGAGCTCATCAAGATGGGCCCGGAAAAGCTGGCCACTTGCCTGCACAAACTGATAGTCAGAATCTGGGAAACCGAACAGCTACCGGAGGAGTGGAAGGAAGGGGTTATATGCCCCATCTACAAGAAAGGCGACAAACTGGAGTGTGAGAACTTTCGAGCGATCACCATCCTTAATGCCGCCTACAAAGTGATATCCCAGATCATCTTCCGTCGTCTGTCACCATTAGTGAACGAGTTCGTGGGAAGTTATCAAGCCGGCTTCGTTGGCGGCCGCTCGACAACGGACCAGATCTTTACTGTACGGCAAATCCTTCAAAAATGCCGTGAATACCAGGTCCCAACGCACCATCTGTTCGTTGATTTCAAGGCGGCATACGACAGTATAGACCGCGTAGAGCTATGGAAAATGATGGACGAGAACAGCTTCCCTGGGAAGCTTACCAGACTGATCAAAGCAACGGTGGATGGTGTGCAAAACTGTGTGAAGATTTCGGGCGAACACTCCAGTTCGTTCGAATCGCGCCGGGGACTAAGACAAGGTGATGGACTTTCGTGCCTGTTGTTCAACATTGCGCTAGAAGGTGTCATGCGGAGAGCCGGGTGTAACAGCCGGGGTACGATTTTCAACAGATCCAGTCAATTTATTTGCTTCGCGGATGACATGGACATTGTCGGCCGAACATTTGCAAAGGTGGCAGAACTGTACACCCGCCTGAAACGTGAAGCAACAAAAGTTGGACTGGTGGTGAATGCGTCAAAGACAAAGTACATGCTTGTGGGCGGAACGGAGCGCGACAGGGCCCGCCTGGGAAGCAATGTTACGATAGACAGGGATACTTTCGAGGTGGTCGAGGAATTCGTCTACCTCGGATCCTTGCTAACGGCTGACAACAACGTTAGTCGTGAAATACGAAGGCGCATCATCTGTGGAAGTCGGGCCTACTACGGGCTCCAGAAGAAACTGCGGTCGAAAAAGATTCGCCACCGCACCAAATGTGTCATGTACAAGACGCTTGTAAGACCGGTTGTCCTCTACGGACATGAAACATGGACAATGCTCGAGGAGGACTTGCAAGCACTCGGAGTATTCGAGAGACGGGTGCTTAGGACCATCTTTGGCGGTGTGCAAGAAGACGGTGTGTGGCGGCGAAGAATGAACCATGAGCTCGCCCAGCTCTACGGCCAGTATCCAGAAGGTAGCTAAAGCCGGAAGGGTACGATGGGCAGGGCATGTTGCAAGAATGCCGGACAGCAACCCTGCAAAGATGGTGTTCGCTTCCGATCCGGCAGGTACGAGACGACGTGGAGCGCAGCGAGCGAGATGGGCAGACCAGGTGCAGAATGACTTGGCGAGCGTGGGGCGTATCCGAGGATGGAGAGATGCGGCCTCGAACCGTGCATTGTGGCGTCAAATTGTTGATTCAGTGTTATCTGTTTAGATGTTAACTAAATAAATAATAAATAAAATAAAAAATAATGTATGTAACGGTCTACGAAATGATTGACGACAAATAAAATAAATAAATCCGGCGGGTCGCAACTGACCAACACAGGCGGTCACTGTCCCTTCCGCACTGGTCTGGTTGCACCTCTGTCATCTGCAGTTGCTGCTTCTTGTCTACCACTGAAGAGAAGAACGTCAAGGTGCGCAAAACAGCGAAAAATAAGACGAACGTACGAGAAACACTTTTCTATTAGGCGCGATCAAAAGATGCATATAAAGACATTTGCTCAATTCGTTGAGCTGATTCTAACGATGTATAGCACTATGGGTCTCCGCGCCATCTATAAGAAGTTGTACGAAAAAGGCAAAACGTTAAATTTGTTGCAAAAAAAGGTAACCCAAAAAATTAATGCAAAAATTCAAATCATTTTTTTCGTGTCACGTTGTCAATATCGATTAATTTAAAACAAAATGCTTGACCGATTTCCAACAAATTGGATTTGGCGTTTAATGCATTGCGGGAAGATGATTTGATTTCATCCATATGAATTAAGAAATTCTGTGTATGCCATGAAAAGAATTAATGGTTGGTTGGGTGTTTGCAACACTCAACCGTTTTGAGCTCTTATCGTATTTGCTTTCGGGAGGGATAATATAGATTTCACGTACACGACACCGCCGAAGTGACATTCATCCTTGCCCTAAGCCTCGTGAATCCGATCCAGCACCGATGGTACAAAATAATCCAATGCTCTTCCGGAGCGCTCACGTAAACCTGTCTTTTTTTAGAAGTACCAATCCTACTTTCCTTCCGGAAACATCAACCTGTTTCCCCATTTCCGTAGTGCTTTGGCATCCCCGTGTCGGTTTGTGTCAGAAGGGTAATATACGTATATCCGTATATAATCTTTTTCTTCTTCATCTATGAGTCTACATTCCAACCGGAACTTTGCCTGCTTTCCAAATTAGTGTTCTATCAGCATTTCCACAGCTGTTAAGCCAAGAATTTTCCCCACCCGAAAACATTCAAGGCCGACCGAGAATCGAGCTCGCCGTCTCTGGATTGGCAATCTTACGCCTTTGCTCGCATGGCTAACTTAAATGCCATCCAAATATCATAAACAAATCCGAAAATAATACTTTATATCACCTTTCAAAACATTTTGCATTGTATTTGAAAACCTCACAACCCTAAAATGTTGCTGTCCTTTGTGTCAACAGTCGTCAGTACCAACTTGCACAGAATAACTTTCACTCGACTGTACTTACCTCGCTTACCTACACTGTTGGTATTTCTAACGAAAAAAAAAACACATGTCATTCACAGTCGTGAAATTGTCGGAATGCAATTTACGAGTTATTCTTTTATGAAATTGGATAGCATATGTAGGGCATACATGTATTAACAATTAAGCATATTTATTTTTTAATGAAGCGATACCCAGTTTGTAGAAAAAGCAAAAAATGAAACGTTGAAAGAATTCCATTACGTTATGGACGAGCTAATGAATAAATATGAGCTATTTAGACACTGGCATTAGGTTTTGCCAGTTCGTCTACGCTTGAATCACGAGTACTAAGCTACGAATTGTATCGCATCGCATACACTGGGGTCGCTTTTTACGCTGTTTGTTTTGCTTGTTTCTGGAAACATCCACAGATAATCATTAATATTTTAAAAGTTGTGGAACCATACTTCTGCGTAAAAAGCAACTCCAGTGTATGCGGAACGAAGCAAGGCGGACAAACGATGCGAATTCACAATATCAACGGTACGAATCCAGTGTTTAATGCTGGGCTGAAAATTTAAGTTTGAATATGACAATTATTATCTCTGCCCTGTTGACTCGATCGGGTCAAGTTCGTAATTATTAAACATTACTTGTAAGCTTGTGATTAAAACTTAACCAATAGTAAGTTCACAACGTTACAAAAGACGATCAATTTGTCAGCAGAAAAAGCTCGCGTATTATACGTACTGCGCCACGAACTTTCGCAATTGGTGTTTGATATCTTGAATTCCAGGCAAGTATATTGTAGGCGGCGATTATCAGTGTGATAGTAATAAATCATTGCAACAACCCAATCAGTCGCAATTTTTGTGGATGGGTCAAACATAGCTTTCCCTGCGTGGTTTGTTGTTTTTCATTCGGCTGATTGCTTCCAGGAAATCTGGAGCTGAAAATCTTATATCACTATTTTGATGAAACAATAATGTCACTGTCATGGAAAACATTATTGGGGTCGAAAGTTTTCTATCTGGTTCCACTGGGAGCCACCCACGTAACGGTTTTATCGCATGAAACAACGAAGCAAAGAGAAATTCCGCTGATTGTCGTTGCCTTTCGGGAAGATGTTTACTCTCGATAGAACATGGCAACATTGGCATACCGGGACCTTTGGATTCGATGTCAATCAAATGTCATTAAACTTTAGAAACAACGCTGCCTTCCTAACTTTAATGATTATTCATATGACCGCCAGGCAACAATTCCAGTTTCTAAAATTGCCCTCCCCGCTCCATGGAGTTTATCCGAGGGAATGCTCACAACTTCTGAATGGAAATAAGCGCACGACCAAAGCAGGCGAAATCCCTTGTCGCAAAAGTTAGAAGGATTCAATTTTCCCACAGTCGCAGCCGTGTTGATTGTTTTCGTTTTCAGTTCCCAATTCAATATTCTTTATCATCCCGATTCAAACGATTGCCGGGAAGCCATTCGAACGGATACCGAACGCCATTCGGCAAATATGTTCAATAGGTGGAGAAATTTCGCGCTCTTCTTTTTTTTTTTTGAAGAAAAGTTAAAATTTTGTACGGTTGGCGAGGCATCTGCGGAAGTTCATAGGCTACCAGAGGTTCCCGAGGGAAATGTACAACCCCTAGGCGATTGTTTTTTTTATTTTTTGATATTGTGCACTATGTTCTATGTCTGTGTTGAACGATGCTCGTTTGTTTTTTACGACATTCAGTCAATTGAGAATAAGGTAAAAACGTGGTTTTCTAAAAATCACAATAACTTTTTTAGCAGAATAGCTGCACGTTTGCACTACAAATCGGTTTTAAATTTGAAAAACGGTCCCTCGATCTCTAATTTGGAAATCCAATGCCTTTACTCACTATAAGCCGACGGAAATCCATATGCTTTCAATAAAAAAGTGAATGTTTTCGATTCGCTGTCTCGGTGTTGATAGCTTCTCTATACCCATAATCACAATCGGAGGAAGTTCATCTCCGCTTCAGCATCAGACAGATATGATCTCCCGGGGTGAATAGACAACGTCAGACAGTCGGGCCGTCGGTCGGTCGGTTGGTGCTGATGAGAGCTCGGCATTCAACATAGAAATGTTTGAAACACGGGTCGAGCGAGTTGTCAGTACAGAGCGACAGCTGTTTATCATATCCAAACGGCGTAGGCTGTTCTGGTGAAAACGGCGTCGATAGATCATGTCTCTCATCGGTTTAAGTTTCAATTCCATAAAATTTCGCATTAAAAATAATTTTTAAATAATGGTTACAGTTGAATACTATTACACTTGTTGCTCACAGTCACATTTGTTTTGCTTCAATTTAGTTTTTAGCGATCACGGTAATTTAATTTTGATAAAAAAAACATTTAGCCTGTAATCATATAACAGTTTTGTACAAAATGATTTATTCGCTTACTGAGGCAATCAATGCATGTTAAATTAAAAGTGATGGTTTAGTTGGAAATAATTATAAATCCATTCCACTTGTATGGAGCTTCACATAAAAGTGGTGGGTTTATAATTATTTCCAACTAAAACGTGCCTTTTCAGTAAACATGCATACAAAAACCAATCATTTATTTAAAATTTAGGTTATTTTAGACTGGGATGCCAAAAATGACCTCATTCTAATTGCTAGAAATCGAGATTCTGATCCTCAAACATGAACATTTTGTATGAAAATTAGCGAATGCGTTATAATTATTTCCGGAGGTGTGGAGGTCAAGTACTTTAGACCATACTAGTACACTGTATCGAATTATAGACAATGCAATACCCACAATAAATCTATGCACCTGAATTTGCACCGCCGCACAGTGGCAAAAATAGTTATTTTAGGGCGTTCATTTAATAGTACTTTTATTATACGATTTAGTCTAATGGTGTTTTCCAGATATTTCATCAGCAAATTAATGCGCTCCTCAGGACGTATTCAGTTTAATGATCGATCCCCCTACAAGTGAGATGAAAAATAATCTTTTTTTTCACTTTACAACATACAAGGTTTGTGTCTAAACAAAAGTTGTAGCAAAACTTCTTTTGAAAAAGTTTGTCGAAGACGCTAAGTTCGTAGTTCCATTACTTTTTGAGATAAATTACTGTTTATGCCTACATTTCCATTTGGGTGGTCGCATATCAGAACGAACACAAGTTACTCTGGTGGAGTGTTACTCTCTTGTTCTTTGTCGCTAAAAGCGATTTCTTAGCATCCCTGCATATAAGCATACAAGCATATGGAGACGCATGGTGCATTGTTTTATCAACTCCTTGATACTAAGCTTCATGTGCAATAATTAAAAGTTTATAATATTCTGCATACCAGTGAGAGCATATTTGCATGAAGTTATGTTCAAAACAACCTGTACTTTGAAATGCGTATGAGATTTCCTGCCACAATTTGCCCATTGCCAAGTTGCAGTTATATATTGTGCCTTGCAACAAAATGCCAGCTTCCGTCTTACAAATCAGCACAAATAGCACGTGTTATCCAAGCATTCACTGCCGGAATGCACTACGTAACGGCCAAATTTTGAAAAAATATCGAAGTACAGTTAAACCTCCATGAGTCGATGTTCTATGACTCGATATCGACTCATGGAAGTAAATTATGCCATATTAAAAAATATTTTCTGGGCTACTGTGATGGTCTCTTCAAACAGCTTCCCGAGGATTTTCTATTCCACATCTCGATATTTCCATGAGTCGATGGTCCCTTCAATATCGACTCATGGAGGTTTGACTGTAGTTTTTTTTTCCGGAGGTACGTTTTTCTAGCCACCCTATAACCAGAGACCGGCGGAGTGAAAAACTGTCGAAATGAAAATGCATGAAATCGTGAAAATAATACAGGCATCACTTGAATTTTTGCTTGCTTCTTATGGATGCAAAAAGAAAACAAGTCGAATTGGAACCGCTTTTGACGGTTCGATTGGAAACAAGATGGCGTCTTCGCCGATCTCTTATTGTAGTATTTCTACGTTTTACTTAGTCGACTATCTGGCGGGTATTTTTTGTTGCAAACAAAAATGAGGGCAGGAGTAGATTTTTTTATGAGCGGTACAGTAAAATATGCCCAAAAATCTATAAAAACTGTCATAACTGTAGAATAAAAGATTGGAAACAGGGACAAATATAAAAATAAGCAAAAGAACTATTTTATTATTATTATGATCTGTGTATCTAATTGATAAGATGCAAAATAGCTCAATAGCTAATCGATAAAAAAATGCAAGATTTCCCAATATTGATTCGCAGGATCGCCCAATTCTTGTGAAAGACGAACATCTGTCAAAATAGAGGAGAAATTTTGAGGGGTATCCTCAAACCGACGCGTTGTATAAATATAGCGCACTTTGCCTATTAGAATCAGTTTTTCGACGGATGCAGACTGCGACGGACAGCAGCAGAGGAAAACAAGCGAGCAGGAGCGGAAGCACTCGGTGGCATCCGAGTAGGAGATCGGTTCCGATGGATGAGCAAGCGGGTGGCACCGCCCTCTGTCCATCGGCGCCTCGATCACTGCATCTGGAGGCCATATTCATGGCAGCAGCAGTCCCGGCGGAACCAAAAAGGTCGCGCTCAGACGATGAGCAACCAGCGCTTGGCCTATTCGACGTTGATAGGCAGATTTGGCTCGGTTGAATCCACCTACGGTCACGACAATAACTTTTTATTTTTCAAGTTTTCAAGTCAAGTCAATAAAAAGTCACTAAATTTCCATGAACATTGAAGTTGCTTCATCTGATAAGGAAGCGTGATTTGGGGATATATTAAATCTGTATTTGTCGCTGACACTTAATAATCTATTTAGATTAGTTGCCTGCTCAGATCTCTATTTGACCATGCTCAAAAAAACGAGTCAGTGTCGAAACGCAGTTAAAGCCAGAAAAATAATATTTTGGCCGTAACCTTAAAGATTGTGGTCCGATCTAGATCATCTTTCTATATAATAAAAATGAGTTGAGATTTCCTTCCTGACGATTTAACTCGCGAACGGGTTGACCGATTTCCAAGATTTTTTCCCTAATCGTTTCGTTTTGGGAACCGCAAGGTTTGTATATACAAAAAGTTGGTGAATTTAACGGGGAAATGTAAAAAATCATTAGAATACTATTTTGGGTCAGCTGTTGAGGAAAACAAAACAAACGCACGGAAATTGATCTAGAGTGCGATGCTGCAAACAGTTCATTATGACATTTTCACCACCCGGGCAAAGCTGGATTTCTTTCGCTAGTTGTTTATACAAAACAATGGAACAACACCATCGAATGCAACTTCCAGCAATACACCGATTAAAAGAAATATCCTTGCCTTATGTCCAAAGTTCGATCGGACCCATTTCCAGTAATAAACTCCCAATTGAAGGTAATTTGTTGCCAGTGAGGATAAGTGCCGGAAAAATGAATGAGTTTTTGAAATGCATTTTGCGTATGACAAATTGTGTTTTGGCCATAACTACCGATCCTATCCGGCCGATCCGGCTAATTTTAAAGAGAAAGCCTTGGTACAAGATTCTGCGTCGAATGTTACTTGTCGGTTGAGTTGAGCAAATCGGTTGAAAGTAAGTGCCTGAAAAATGGGCGAAATTTTTTTCACGCGTTTTTTGCGTTAAAAAATGCATTTTGGCCATAACTTTTGATCCTATAGTCCTATTTTCAATAGGAAATAATGGGACAGGATTCTGCGTCGGATGCAACTTGTTGCGAGCAATTCGGTTGAGGGTAAGTGCCTAAAAAATGGGTGAGAATTTTTTAAACGTTAAACAAATGTATTTTGGCCATAACTTTTGATCCCATGGTCCGATCCGGCTACTTTTCAATAGGAAACAATGGGACAGGACTCTGAAAGCAGCTTTATTGTTGTTGGTTTCTCAAAAGTGGACTGTATAGGTGGTTCATGGATGGTGTGGATTGTGGAAGCAGATCTGTGGGTTAGAAATTGTTGCTCTCGTCCCGCAATGACGGAGCCGGATGGGAGCAGGAGTGCTAGATGACTCCTTCCCTGGATGGCCCTCAGGCTGTGAAGTCCCTGTGACTTCACCTTGATGGTGGTGGACTGGACCAGTCTCGCTCGACTGGCAGCACCTCAATTTCACTCAAAACACTAAACACTTTATGGAAGGGAAGTGCTCATCCTAGAGCACCACGGTACTATGTGGGCGGACTTCAGACTTCGAAACGAAACACCGGATAAATTCATTTTTACACAGGATTTATTAGCATTTTCTCTTTCACTAATTACACTTCAATAGACCGTTTGCCGGGTCTTATAATACTTAAACTCACTTGCCTTTCGCCAGGCTAAACTTCTTAACTATACTTCACTTGCCTTTTGCCAGGCTTCATTTCTTAACTATACTATCACTACTTATCACTACCTTTAGCCAGGTCAAATTCAAATTCATACTAAATCTACTGCGCGACGAGCGCGCATATTTATATCCCTTTGACGCGCATTCCAGAAACATCACGCAGCACGTGGAGTATTCCAGGCGTACCGCGTACGTTATCGATGATGACAATAATGATGATGATGACGATTGCCCTTGCGCGCCACTGCACGGTGACATATCTCTCGCTTTCAGTGGTACTCACCGCGGCGTCGCGTCGATGATATGCTGACACTCACTCTCTCGCGTCGTCGGCGACGGGTGCTGCTTCGCTAGATGGATAGACGTCGTGTCGGTGCTGCTGTTGTTATTTATGTTCCCACCGTCGTTTTGAACGTCGAGTGCAACAATCGATAGTTTGGAAGCGCGTGCTGTTAGTGGTTAAGAATTTCATCTTTCAGTCCGCCATGCGGACTGAACAATTGTATCTACCGAATTAATTTCATTAGCCCCGCCCTTTCATTATTCGTTTTGAGTGCACATTATATTTACACCCACATCAGATCACAAAAGGGGTGGGCTAACGGGCTTGATTTATTGAATACAAGAAAGCTGCTTTACAGCGCTCACGAGCCATTTTGATCGGGATTCCGCAAAGAGCGGTTCAACAGGATTTGATGCAGCGGAGCGGACACAGCAGCACGAAGGCGCGAGTAGCACCAGCGGCAATGCTGAGAATTTATCCTCGAGTAGCTGTCGGACAATTTCAACGCAAGGTTCCGACAAGCGTTTGGATGCAGTTAGCTATTGGAAAGGCGCATTGGGAAAATAAAATTGGTTCTTCTCAGGACCAATCATTAGGTTGATTGCAAAAATGGACTGTTTCGGTGGCATCGGCGTTTGGCTTGGTAGCTTGGTTGCTGTGAGTGATTCCATCCATTAAAACAAATTTCCCTTTCGTCAAGCGCTTGTGATTCTGCTACCGAAAGATAACTTTCTGCCGTCGCCAAACGATTAAGTTTTGTACTTTCAAGAGAATTTATCTCTGATTGACTTTCTTCTGCATAAAATGGTGGCCCAAAAAAAATCGATTTCAATGCCAATGGTTAATAGAAACAAAACCAAATAATCTTACCAGAAAATTTCATGACAAAAGAAGGAAGAAAAAAGAAGGAAGAACGAAGAAGAAAAAAGGAAGAAGGAAGAAGGAAAAAGGAAGAAGGGAGAAGTAAAAAAGAAGAAGGATGAGGGTAGGAGGAAGAAGGAAGAAGGAAGAAAGAAGAAGGAAGAAGGAAAAAGGAAGCAGGAAGAAGGAAGAAAGAAAATGAAAAAAGGAAGGAGGAAGGAATAAAGAAGAAGGCAGAACGCCGCCGCCGCCGACACTTATTGACGTACGCCGACGCCGGTCAAGGTGTCGGCGGCGCGCCATACGCCGGTTGGCTACACGCCGCCGAATTTCGTATTTCACGCCGATGTTTGGCCAACACAAAAATCACATTATGCAGTGTGTTCGCATCTGCCGAGCCAAGACAACCTATCAAGCATTAATTAAATAGCTATTATACCTTTAGAAGATTTATCCCTGTCACTTTAACCCGCTGTGGCGTGTTAAATGTTAGGTCATCCAGAAACTTCTTGGCTACAGATCTACAATCAATGTAACGTTATGTGGAATAACCTCATTCTGGTCGCATTGGGTGGTTCATTATGTTTTTAAAGGTTTGAATGTTACATATCCTAATTGGCCCAGTGCTTACAAACGCGGCTACAAATCAACATCATAATGAATGTTGGATTTGGATTCCCAGTCTCTTAGGATTTATTTAGCTTCCCTGGGCATGGAGTATCATTGTGTTACCCTCATGATATGCGAATGAAAAACTGATCTTTTGGCTTATGGAGCTGGAGAACGATGCGACACGTACCTACCAAATTAAACATTTCCTTCACTCTTTCTTGTAATTGCTAGAATTGTTCTGAAAAAAAAAATTGTTTCGATTTATTTCGATAAACAATTCCCAAAGAAATTTCTTGGTTTTCTTGAAATAATTTCCAGGAAGTCCTGGAGAAGGTTCTGAAGGAATATCTGAAGAAAATTCTTAGCGCCTTGAGGAATTTCTGGATTTATCTCCGTTGTAATTTCTGGAGGATTTTCTGAAGGAATCTCTGGAGAAAATTCTGAAGGAATTCTTGGAGGAATGTCCAAAGAAATTCTTCAAGAAATTTAAGAATGTCGGTAATTCCTTTAAGAGGTCCTTTGGAAATTGCTCTAGGAATTCATACGGAGATATCTGAAAATTCGTCCTAGAGTTTTGGAAGGAAATGGCGTTGGAAATTTCGAAGGAATTACTTATGGAATACCTGGAACGTCTTATGGAATACCTGGAAAATTTCCAGTGGAATTGCTAAAATAATTTCTGAAGGAATTTTGTAGACATTTTTGTATGTTGTTGCTCCACCCAATAATATAATCGAATTAGGCGGGCCCGGAGGAGGCGAGGAGGAGGTGGCGGGCCCGTAAGCAGAGACACTTCTGCGAAGCCCGCGGGATAGAGAGAATCTCCTTTCAGCAATGTAATCAAACAGACTAATAAATAGATTCGCAATCCTTTTTGAGTTTTCCGAGGGATGGCTTCCTTGAGGGGCACGTCGAATCCATTACAACTGTGGGGAAGTGTACCCATCTACATGAGTAGAAATTATTAAAAGTATTACAAAAAAGAATTTCTGGCAATTCCTGATGGAATGGTCAGAATGAATCTTATACTTAAGAATTTTTGAAGGAATTTCCAGAAGAATTCCTTAAAAAAATTCTTAAGGTCCTCAGAAGTTCCGAAGCAATTCCTGAGGGGAATTTCAAAGAAAAGCCTGGTTTCATTTGTGGAGATTTTTTTAAAGGACTTCCTGAAGAAATTCTCGATTGAATTCCTGACGGACTTTTTTAAGGTATCTTAGAATAAGTTTCTTGATGACTTACCGAAATAATTCCTGAATATTTTTCCTAGGGAATTATTTAAGGTATTTATGAAAAAAAAATCTGTAGAAATTTTTGAAGGCACTCGTGGAGTAAATTCCCAAAGAATTCTTGAGGAGTTTTTCTTGGCATGTAGTCTTGATTCTAGAACCAAAACTGAGTTTGTTTTACTACTGTCCGGACTTTCGAAGAAATTGCTGGAGAAATACAGGAATTTCTGTGTAAATACCAATAGCTATTTGTTCGGAAAATCCATTAAATATTTCTTCGTAAATTACTTCCAAAATTCTCTCGGATATTCCTTCAGAAATTTATTTAATTTTTTTCATTCTTTATTATTGAGTTGATGTGATACTTTCGACTGTTGTGCTCAATTTTGTTTGACTATTATCGGGTCTTTCAGTCTTATAAAGCAGCTAAAACGTTGTTGCGTCTATATTCCGACGTTTCGGTGTATATTTCACCTTCTTCAAGGATTTAGAGGCTACTTTTTGTTGTATATGTGTGTGTCCTGTATGACATAACGTTGTCAATTAAACAGATAGATACTATATCACTAGTGCGCGGGCGATAAATTCGTAGAAGCTTTTATCGAAAGTGTAGGTGGGAGGTGGGATATATTACTGTTCCAGAGAAAACTTTCCTTTTTCCGGTTCAATTTTCAAACTACCGCAGCTGTCACTTCATACTTTTTCTCTGCTATTTGGCATGACATTCTACGATGACAACGCCAATTACCAGGTTTTAGTTTTAGTGTATTGAAGATTTGCAGGCTGGCGGTAGAACTTTGACAGCTGCGGT
Organism: Armigeres subalbatus; assembly: GCF_024139115.2. Classification (NCBI taxonomy): domain Eukaryota; kingdom Metazoa; phylum Arthropoda; class Insecta; order Diptera; family Culicidae; genus Armigeres; species Armigeres subalbatus. Next base: position 124,889,223 of record NC_085141.1, on the reverse strand, counting down.
AGAATTTTGCGGAATCCGCAAAATGGAAAGTTTTTAAAAGATCCGCAATAGCTTGACCAACATCAATAAACATTTCAGAAGCCACAGTGAAGTGCAAATAAAATGAGACGTGTGATCCCTAGAGGAACGCCATTGATAATTGACAACGTTATGTCATACAAATAGGGGTAGTAAACTATAGAGGACGGTTGTCGCTGATGTTCCCTTTCTCGTTCCCAAACATGTTGGGTACATATCTGTCAAAACGTGCTGATTTTTCCTTTGTTGACATTTAGCACCCTATCTCCGGCAGCAAAAGATGATTCACCAGTGACGACAGCGACAGTCTACCTCTATAGTTTATTAGCTCTATTGTCATACAGGACACACACATACACAACAAAACGTAGCATCTAAATCGCTGAAGAAAGTGAAATATACACCAAAATGTCGGAAGATAGACGCAACAACGTTTTAGCTGCTTTATAAGACTGAAAGAGCCGATAATAGTCAACCAAAATTTATTATAGAAGTTTTCAGCCCTCGACTGGTTCATCTCTTTGAAATTCATTTAAAAATTCTGTTAGAAAATCTGTTCAGGTTCTCTTTCAGTTATTTCTTCAAGAATTGAGCCGGAAATTCTTCCAGGAGGTATTTTTTTCAGAAATTCCTCGAGGAGGTCCTTAGGAAATTCCTTCAATAAACCACACAAAATTCATACAGGAATAATTCCAGAAAGAATTCTAATTTGGAGGAATTTTTGAAGAAATTTCCAAAGGTATTTGAGTGTTAAACTTATTTACAATTAAAAAAAAACACTTAAACAACGGTTCAAAAAATTAAAGGAATTTACAAACGAAATTTCCGAAGATTTCCCAAAAGAATTTCTGAAGATATTCCCGAAATAATTCTTAAAGGAATTTTAAAAGAAATTTTCAAAGTTCTACATGAATTTCTGGAAGAGTTGCTAAAGGTATTTTCGGAGGAATATCCGAAGGAAGTCCCATAGGAAATTCAGAAAGAATTCCTGGAGAAAGTTCTAAATAAATTCCAGAGGGAAGTTTCGAAAGAATACCAAAAATATCTTCTTAGAGTTTCCGAAGAAATTCTTTAGGGAATTACTGGAAGAATTTCTATTAGAAATTCCTAAAAGAAATTCTTGAAGGAATTAAAAAAACTAAATCAAATTCCGAAGGATTTCTCCTAAAGAGATTTCCGGATGTATTCCTAAAACAGTGTCCGTAGGTATTCCGATGGAAATTCGTTAAGGATTTCCCATGGGTTTTTTCTAAAGAATTCTTAAAGGAATTTCCAAAGGAATTGCTAAAAAAGTTTTCGAATGAATTTCCGAAGAAATTCTTAAAAAACTCCCTAAAGAAATTTCCGAAGCAATCCCTAAAGTAATTTCCAAGGAAATTCCTGAAGGAACTTTTGGAATTTCCGAAGCAATACCCAATAAATTTTCAAGGGAATTCTTGTAGAAAGTTCTGAAAGAATTCATAGGGAAATTCTAAATTAGTTTTCCGAATTCCTTTTTCGAATTTTCTGAGGAATATCTTGAGGAATTTCCAAACGAATTTCTGGATTTATATCTGAAGTACTTTCCAGTGAACTTATGTGCTGTGATGCGGCAATATCCTAGTGAAAGATGTAATGTAAACTTTTGCTGTGGAGATACAAGCTATAGTTATTAGCATGTTCACCCTATCAATCTGTCTGTAGCTAGCAATTGTACAAAAACCCTAAAATTCAATAAAAGCATGATCGGCTTTGATGCGTGATTTTTTTTTATCAGCATAAAATTATTCACGCCGATCCACGCCGCCGCCGAACATTGCTTACGGCGTGACGCCGCCGACGCCGCCGCCGGTGTAAAAATGGCCTAACGCCGCCGCCGTTCAAAAATACTTCGGCGCACAGGTCTAGGCAGAAGGAGAAAGGAAGAAGGTGGAAGGAAAAAGACCGAGGGAAATAGGAAGAAAGAAGAAGGAAGGAAGAATAAGGAATAAGGTAGAAGGGAGAAAAAAGCGAAGAAGGAAAAATGAAGAAGAAAGAAAGATGAAGAAAGAAGGAATAACTGAGAAGGAAGAAGAAAAAAGAAGAAACCAGAAGACAGACGGAAGCAACAATAAAGAATGCAAGATAAAAAAGAAGGAAGAAAGAAGAAGGAAAAACGAAGAAGGAAAAACGAAGAAGGAAAAACGAAGAAGGAAAAAGGAAGAAGGAAGAAGGAAGAAAGAAGATGGAAGAAGAAAGAAGGAAAAAGAAAGAAGGAAGAAGGAATAAGGAAGAAGTAATAAGGAAGATGGAAGAAGATAGAAAGAAGAAGGGAGAAAGAAGAAAGAAAAAAGAAGAAAAAAAGAAGGGGAAAAGAAAAAGAAAGTAGAAAGAACTCCCCCAGAAAAGAATAAAAAAAGAAGGAAGAGAGAAAAGGAAGAAGGAAGAACAAAGAAAAAAGGAGAATGAAGGAAGAAAGAAGGAAGAACAATACAGAAAGAAGAGGGGAGAAGAAATAAGTAACATAAAAGAAGAACATATATTCCGTTTAAAATAGGGGTCATACACGCCTCTTGATGCGCCTTCATAACACCACTGATAGCAACCTAACGATTCTCCGAATCTGATGAGAAATTTTCACTTCCTACCGCTAACGAGGCAATAATAGCCATTTCAATTTATTTCACTTTAAAGAAATTTCGTCTCAAATCAACTCTTTTCCGTTTCAAATGGGGGTTTTGAGCAGGACCGATTTTCGCTTATTGAAACCTTGCTGAGAATTTACAACTACTAACTAAACATTTTCACTTGAGTGGAAACCAAATGTCTAATACTTTCTATAAAATTTCATTTTTAATCATTAACTGAGTGACTCACGCTTGGGGTAGCGGCTTTCTTATATCCAATAAAGTAGATTCATCTGAAAATGTTAGTTTTATTTTCAATTATGCGTCTTTACAATTAATATCAGCAACAAGTCCTCAGGGTTCTCCAGTGATCTTGCGAGCAAAGGCGTAGGATTGCCAATCCGAAGATGGCGAGTTTGATTCTTGGTCCGGTCTAGGATGAAACCTTTTCGACTGTGGGTATAGTGTATCCATTGTAATTGCCACACAAGATACATATTCATACAACGGCGGGCATAGAAAAGCTTTCAATTAATGACTGAGGAAATACTTAGTTGAAAAGCATACCAAGTTCCAGTTGGAATGTAGAGCAAGTGAAGAAGAAGAAGAAGAAGACATGACACAATCGCAGTTTTTTACCAAAAAATATGTGAAGTGTAAAACATCTACGTTACAAACAGATAGTAGTCTGTTCTTAGCATAAACATTTTCTACAACCACCGTCGACGGCCGTGCAGTCATCATTAGCATCGGTAGCGCTCACTAGAATTTGGATTAAAATCTTAGCAAAGCAGCCCAAGTAACCAAAATTTCTTTTAAAAGTACGTTTTACGCTGACTGAGTTCATTAAGCGGAAAACGAACCTTTAAAGAACTTTTTGTTACTTGGGAGGTTTGTCGGCAGTGAGTGAAAAATGAGAAAGAAAATTATACTCGCACAATTCTGCTGTCACCTACGACAACCACTCAATGATTTACCGCTTTTTTGCTACAGACGCCATCTTTGTGAATAATTTTCGGCAGCAACTACCCGTCAACGGCCGCCATTTTGAACTAATTTCGAAATCTTGATGATGTTGCTGGCGACGGCCACACGATTATTTACAGCAAACTGGATCTGCAGCAACCGCAAATTACGCGAGAAAACACCATTAATGTCGATGCTGAGATTACTCTCGGAGAAATCTCGAACTAAATTGCTCGCGCGCGCTGGTTTCGGTGAAACCTGACGACATGCTAGACCGGACCTAGAATCGAACTCGCCATCTCTGGATTGGCGATCCTACGGCTTTGCCCGCAAGGCTACTGGAGACCCCAATCCCGATTGTGTCATGTACAACCTAATATGGTATACAACCTAATATTTATCTAATATTACAATTCTCGGTCGTGTCTTGTACACAACTCTTTTATTTTTTCAAAATCTCCGCAACCTGCTCGACTTTCTCCCGGTGTATTTTATTACTTGTTGGCCTTCGCCGCTTGACTTACCGGCAACTTCTTCTAGACTCACCACCTACATGTTACTTTGAAACATTTTATTTTCTTTGGACAAAAGTAAAATGATCTATGACTTTTTTATAGTTTTTCTAGTAGTATAGCTTTAATCAAATAAGTAAAATTTTCCCTATGTTTTAGGAATGTTTGAACTGGAAATTAGTCCAATCTTCTTCTTCTTCGTGGCATTACATCCCCACACTGGGACAGAGCCGCCTCGCAGCTTAGTACAGTATTAACCCCAAAAATTTTTGAAAATTTTAATCATTTTTTTTTATTTTTGTAAATAATACCGCAAACAACGTTGATTCCCATGCAATATCTTTCACCGCCTGTAGTTTATTATAAATGACTTCTGAGTACCTGGGAAAGATTCTGTAAGCATTTTCGACAAGAAATAACGGGTACCGTTCACGCATTTTGCCTTTCCAAGACATAAAATGATTCATATTTGTGAAATGAATTTAAAAATTTAAAATAATTTTTTTTCCGATTTTATCACATACCTTGTTTTATCACCCCAAAATTCACCAGGGGGTGATAAAATCGGGATATTACTGTATTCATTAAGCACTTCCAGTTATTAACTGCGAGGTTTCTAAGCCAAGTTACCATTTTTGCATTCGTATATCATGAGGCTAACACGATGATACTTTTATGCCCAGGGAAGTCGAGACAATTTCCAAACCGAAAATTGCCAAGATCTGCACCGGGAATCGAACCCAGCCACACTCAGCATGGACTTGCTTTGTAGCCGTGCATTTTACCGCACGGCTAAGGAGGGCCCCAAAAAATGAGTCAAATACTCGGTTCTATACTACATAAAGTTATGGCCTTCAATTTTTCATATAAAGCCATCATTTCTACTTTGCATCAAATATTATTCAAATCTAGTTTATCGGTTCACTGCTTCATACGCAGAATAGTATCTTTCCTTTTCTTTAATCTCAAGCCAGTTCTTTTTCACTTTCCTCGCGAAATAATGAGGTGGGCGCTTTACGCAACATTCAAATGAACTATCGCTCACTTTGGGCAATTGATTGTTTATCTTCGCGATGGATGATCAATTGAACAATCATGAAAAAATAATTCATACAAATAATGCTGCAATTCATTCACCAAAACGATTCCAACAACAAATCTTTCCCAATTCAAAACTCCAATGCAATTGATACTATTTTCCCCCAGCATTTGATCTAAAATCAGTGGTCGATGAATACTGATGCGTGTGCGAGTGCGAGTGTAAACGCGATAAAAACAATAGAATTCCTCTTCATAACTCCATACTTACTTACGCTCCTACGCGTGTGACGTGATAGGTTTGCGAAATACGGTGCATGTGCTTTCTGAACATGTTTGATCAGGAGTTAATTCGAAATGCGTGCTTAAACACTCACACGTGTATAACGCAAAAAAAAAGCGCAAAATCCTACCACGCGAAACAAAAGAAGTCCTTAAGACAAGATGTGCTTCCTCCAATGGGACGTTTCATTCGCAGCGATGCTTTCCGGACCACTATCCCCTACCACGGGGAAGTAAATCAAACCATCTTCCGACGACGGTATGACGGTTGCCAGCAGTATGCTACGTAGAACAGTGTTCGTTTGTTTGTGAAACCACCTAGCGATGGAGTTTCGAAGAGACGCCCAAGACGCCCGAACCGAGTGGAAATACGGGAAAACGTGTATTTTCCGGCCTATGGCAGTTCAACATCAGGCCGCCCCCGGTCCCGTGGGATAAAGTGGAAGTAAGTGTGCTGCTGCTGCTTCTCGGGAGAACGTGTTTTATTTACACTTCCCGTCTGAGACACACCACACCGTTCGTTCGGCCGCCGTGCATTTCGCATCAACATACGCCCGGTCCGGGCGGCTTGGCAAGGCAGGGTCGCCTTGATCTTCGCCGATGACGCCACATCACACAATGAGAAAGTTTTGCGTCGAGTTTTTGAATATAAATGAGCATGGCGTACCGCATACCTAATCAAATAAATGTGTTCCAATTTGCGTTTTGGGAGGGCGAGAACGTTTTGCTGGATAAGTTTGAAGTGCACGAAACGAATGTTTGCGCGGCTGAATGAACGTGAAGGAGGCGCGTGGTTGTTCACCCCGTGGGAACGGAGGTCTATTGAAATTCGTTTACCTCGAAATTTATTGCAATGAAATTAAGATGAAATTTGGCAATCTTATCATAATAGTATGTTTGATGCAACGTTTTTTGATAATTGAAATGAAAATTAAACAACAAGAAACTGACAGCTGTCAAGTGCCTAGAAATAAAAAAGGAGCGCCAAATCTTTGAGAGCCTTAAACATTAATTTTCAATGTGTTATTTAACGGGTATGATACTTGTTTTATCACAAACGATCAAGCAAAAGGTACATTTATTTGCTGGTCAAGTGCCTAACAGAAATGAAACGACGAAGCATCCGCTAAAATAAAATTGCTACCATTATTGCTGCTAGCCAACCATACTTTTTGTTCGGTCTGCCAGATAATCGCGAGCAAAGAAAAGTCTACGGTATTTTTCATTAGAATTTTCATCTCTGCTTATTATTTCCAATTTATTAAACTTTTCATAACCATGCTCGAAAAAAGCGAAACAATTCGAGATTAGATTGTACTTGGGTTGAGATTTTCTACCGTAGTGAATTTTCTACATCATATTATTGATGGTGAAAGGTCTGTGCCCCGTACCTCAGTCCACATGAAAAAACGGCCATAAAGCAAGACCGAACGTAAGATCCCACTTTTAGGTGAAAGCTGTACAAGTGTACAACAATCATACTCAAATCGAGTCAAGTGCGAGGCACTGAAGACGGCCTCATAGTCGAGTTCGACATACGTATTTGTATACAATAAAGATTATAAAGATTACAATACGTGGTGGAATTAAATGGAATAGTACTAAACTTGTCTTATGACAGGTGAAGACAATCGACTGGCTTAAATAATGTTATCAACTTTTGTCTAGTATTTTCGTCCTGCTTTTACCTTCGAATAAAATTTGATTGTTTTTTTAAGTGTGTAGTTCTAATTTGCTTTTTTTTATATTTATTATGTATTGCCTTATTTGCTTGCTGAAGGAGCATAGGTTGAACATGAAGGTCGCTGCTTTCAGCTCTCTCCGCTGCCAGTTGTTTCCTTAGCACTGGCGATATCATAACAAGTGAAAAATAGAAGTCATTTTCAAATTTCACGGAAATAAAGCAAAAAAACTTCCTGATAATAAAATTTGCGAATGTTTAAAAACATGGCATTTGACGGTGAATCCATCACAGCACAAGGGATATCCTCATATCCTCGGGATTGACCGTTGCATGGCAGAAACCCCTCTAAATCTGTTCGGCAAATAAATTGCAAATTCCTTATTTTTTTTAAATTTATTTATATATTTTAGAGTTTTTTTCAAAATCTTCTGTTTCCGTTTCCATATCCTGACCTTATAGTACCTTTATCCATACCTATACCTATGATGATCATTCACTTCGTATTGTACGGATGTAATGTCCTCCAGGTCGCTCATTCAAGGGCCACTAGTCGTTATGCCTGTCTGCATGACGGTCGTACGCACATCTTCCTCGATTGCACATAGCCAGCAAGTGCGGGTCTATCCCGGAGCCGACGTCCTCTTCCAGGTTCTCTACCAAACATGACTTTTACAGGTCTCTCTTCCGGCATACGCACTGCATGTCCATCCCACTATAATCTGTCGTATTTTATCAGCCTGCTGATGTCTACATTGTTGTACACTTGGTCTGCTCCATTCACCATTTTCCACCACGCCGCCAAATATGAAGCGCAGCATCTTGCGCTCAAACACTTCGAGAATTCGTTAGTCTGTATCTTTTAATGTCCATGTTTCATGTTTTGTCCGTGTCTATAAGCTGCGACACTTTAGCTGGATACGGAAATCGTAGAAAGTCCTTTTTGTAGCCTTTTCACCTCGCGGCCGCAAAATGTGAAATGTGATCACATGTAACGAGTGTTTCAAGATATATGAATTTATCGAAAACCTCAAATTGCATCCCATGCATTTCCACCTCGGGACCAACACCGTTTGGGCTACCACGTTCTTTGCCAGCCACCAAGCACTTAGTTTTGACAGAGATTATGACCAGTGCTATTCTTTCAGTCTCCCGTTTAAAAGGCTCTGCTCTGCAATCTACACCGTGATGCTTATATCGTTCGCAAAAGCAAGAAGCATGTCAGACTTGTTGATGGTGGATCCGTTTCTTTGCACACCAGATCTTCAAATTACACCTTTCAGAGCTTCGTTGAATAGCAGATAAGAGATAGCGCATCGCCCTGCTTCAATCCATCTAACGTCACGAACGAATACGATGATTTACCAAATATTCTGCGTCGTATTCCTGCTGCCTTTAGTTCTTTATATCGATCTGTATTTTGGCGTGCGGCAGCCACACGGGTACAAACCCGCTTCCAAAAGTGCTAAAAACGACTCATGATATCATCATGAGCCTAGTGTATTTTCCCTTTATGAAAATACACCATGATTTGAGCTCATGATATCATGATTCATGGTCTCGTAACGCACCCGAATCGTTACCAATTCTGTCAAGAGAGAACCATGAATCGGAATCATGATGTCATGAGTCACTGCTCCCCAAATCATGATTTGAATTCTGGAAATCATGACCTTGGCTCATGATAGTGGATGCGCACAATTCATGATTCCGGTTTTTTTTTCTAGGACCATGAATCCAAATCATGATTTCGGGATTTTGAATAATGAAATCGGGTGCGACTTTTTCGGGTACCATATATAAAAACATGTTTTTGGCATTGTGAATCTGTAGGTGCTTATGATGAAACACATTTTTGTATTTTCATTAGATTTATTTTCTTCATAGTACTAGATGATCCCTTCGGTTGCTGAGATACTCGTTGAAGTTTTTGAACTGTAAATGAATATTTTTATGTATTGTTTGACGATTTATCACGTAGAATACCTTTTTCGGATTTTGCATTGAGTTCTCAAGTTGCTTCATTGATTCTGGCCTCGGTTCAGGTTGCAAAATCTTTACTGGTTTCCCGTCGCACGATGCCTTGAACAGAGTTTTCTTTCAGGGGAAAAAGGTTTTAAATAATGTGTATATAGCATCTTTGTAGAAATAGAAACAACGTATAACTAAAAGAAACATGGGACAAAAGACTGGCTGGACAGCACATTCGATTTAAAGTTTGTATGGGGATTTCAGCCAAAATATATAGGAAAATGCACCTCCGTCACTCATTCGATCTGGAAATTGGTTCTGAATGCTCGATTGAGCTCAGATTCGCAAAAATGGCAGTTGGTATGTTACAGAACAATTTCACAGAAGACTGTGATGATTAAATGAACTTTTACTTAGTTTTCGGCTGATTTATTCGGAGCTAGATTGTGTATTTTGGATTTATTGATCGAATCGAATCTATATAAGAGTTTATTTAATCATCATACAATCTTCTATGAAATTGCTCTGTAACATACCAACTGACCTTTTTGCAATTCTGAGCTCAATCGAGCAATCAGAACCAACAAGCAATTGAGCTGAAATTTTGAGAGATTGATTTTCTCACCAAAAGACACAATCCTGTTACCATTTTTGCATTCGTATACAGCAGCGGTTCTCAACCTTTTTCATGAGAGGTACCCCTTCGAACTTTTGCATTAACTGAGGTACCCCCTGGAACAGAGGCTTCCGAGCCTCTTGAAAGGATGTTTCCAAGACTTTCAAAAGAACCTCCCGAACCTCTTGAATAGAGCCTTTCGAGCTATTTGCAAAAAGGCTTTCGACCTCTTAAAAGAAAGCTTCCAAGCCTCTTGAAAGAAGCGGTCCAGGCCTCTTGAAAGGAGGCTTCCGAGCCTCTTGAAAGAAGGCTTCCGAGCCTCCTGAAAGGAGGCTTCCGGCCCTCTTGAAAGGAGGCTTCCGGCCCTCTTGAAAGGAGGCTTCCGGCCCTCTTGAAAGGAGGCTTCCGGGCCTCTTGAAAGGAGGCTTCCGGGCCTCTTGAAAGGAGGCTTCCGGGCCTCTTGAAAGGAGGCTTCCGGGCCTCTTGAAAGGAGGCTTCCGGGCCTCTTGAAAGGAGGCTTCCGGGCCTCTTGAAAGGAGGCTTCCGGGCCTCTTGAAAGGAGGCTTCCGGGCCTCTTGAAAGGAGGCTTCCAGGCCTCTCGAAAGAAGGCTTCCAGGCCTCCTGAAAGGAGGCTTCCGGCCCTCTTGAAAGGAGGCTTCCGGCCCTCTTGAAAGGAGGCTTCCGGGCCTCTTGAAAGGAGGCTTCCAGGCCTCTTGAAAGGAGGCTTCCAGGCCTCTTGAAAGGAGGCTTCCGGGCCTCTTGAAAGGAGGCTTCCGGGCCTCTTGAAAGGAGGCTTCCGGGCCTCTTGAAAGGAGGCTTCCGGGCCTCTTGAAAGGAGCCTTCCGGGCCTCTTGAAAGGAGCCTTCCGGGCCTCTTGAAAGGAGCCTTCCGGGCCTCTTGAAAGGAGCCTTCCGGGCCTCTTGAAAGGAGCCTTCCGGGCCTCTTGAAAGGAGGCTTCTGGGCCTCTTGAAAGGAGCCTTCCGGGCCTCTTGAAAGGAGGCTTCCGGGCCTCTTGAAAGGAGGCTTCTGGGCCTCTTGAAAGGAGGCTTCCGGGCCTCTTGAAAGGAGGCTTCCAGGCCTCTTGAAAGGAGGCTTCCGGGCCTCTTGAAAGGAGGCTTCCGGGCCTCTTGAAAGGAGGCTTCCGGGCCTCTTGAAAGGAGGCTTCCGGGCCTCTTGAAAGGAGGCTTCCGGGCCTCTTGAAAGGAGGCTTCTGGGCTTCTTCAAAGGAGGCTTCTGGGCCTCTTGAAAGGAGGCTTCCGGGCCTCTTGAAAGGAGGCTTCCGGGCCTCTTGAAAGGAGGCTTCCGGGCCTCTTGAAAGGAGGCGTTCGGGCCTCTTGAAGGAGGCTTCCTGGCCTCTTGAAAGGAGGCTTCCTGGGCCTCTTGAAAGGAGGCTTCCTGGGCTTCTGGAAGGGGGGCTTCGGGGCCTTTTGAAGGGAGGCTGGCGGGCCTCTTGAAAGGAGGCTTCCGGGCCTCTTGAAAGGAAGCTTCGGGCCTCTTAAAAGGGGGCTTCCGGGCCTTTGGAAGGAGGGTTTCGGGTCTCTTTAAAGGAGGCTTCCGGGCCTCTTGAAAGGAGGCTTCCGGGCCTCTTGAAAGGAGGCTTCCGGGCCTCTTGAAAGGAGGCTTCCGGGCCTCTTGAAAGGAGGCTTCCGGGCGTCTTGAAAGGAGGCTTCCGGGCCTCCTGAAAGGGGCTTCCGGGCCTCTTGAAAGGAGCCTTCCGGGCCTCTTGAAAGGAGGCTTCCGGGCCTCTTGAAAGGAGGTTTCCGGGCCTCTTGAAAGGAGGCTTCCGGGCCTCTTGAAAGGAGGCTTCCGGGCCTCTTGAAAGGAGGCTGCCCGGCCTCTTGCAACGGTGCGTCCGGCCCTCTTGAAAGGGAGGCTTCCGGGCCTCTTGAAAGGAGACTTTCAGGCCTCTTGAAAGGAGGCTTCCGGCCCTCTTGAAAGGAGGCTTCCGGGCCTCTTGAAAGGAGGCTTCCGGGCCTCTTGAAAGGAGGCTTCCGGGCCTCTTGAAAGGAGGCTTCCGGGCCTCTTGAAAGGAGGCTTCCGGGCCTCTTGAAAGGAGGCTTCTGGGCCTCTTGAAAGGAGCCTTCCGGGCCTCTTGAAAGGAGGCTTCCGGGCCTCTTGAAAGGAGGCTTCCGGGCCTCTTGAAAGGAGGCTTCCGGGCCTCTTGAAAGGAGGCTTCCGGGCCTCTTGAAAGGAGGCTTCCGGGCCTCTTGAAAGGAGGCTTCCGGGCCTCTTGAAAGGAGGCTTCCAGGCCTCTTGAAAGGAGGCTTCCGGGCCTCTTGAAAGGAGGCTTCCGGGCCTCTTGAAAGGAGGCTTCCGGGCCTCTTGAAAGGAGGCTTCCAGGTCTCTTGAAAGGAGGCTTCCGGGTCTCTTGAAAGGAGGCTTCCAGGTCTCTTGAAAGGAGGCTTCCGGGCCTCTTGAAAGGAGGCTTCCGGGCCTCTTGAAAGGAGGCTTCCGGGCCTCTTGAAAGGAGGCTTCCGGGCCTCTTGAAAGGAGGCTTCCGGGCCTCTTGAAAGGAGGCTTCCGGGCCTCTTGAAAGGAGGCTTCCGGGCCTCTTGAAAGGAGGCTTCCGGGCCTCTTGAAAGGAGGCTTCCGGGCCTCTTGAAAGGAGGCTTCGGGCCTCTTGAAAGGAGGCCTCGGGCCTCTTGAAAGGAGGCTTCCCGGCCTCTTGAAAGGAGGCTTCCGGGCCTCTTGAAAGGAGGCTTCCGGGCCTCTTGAAAGGAGGCTTCCGGGCCTCTTGAAAGGATGCTTCCGGGCCTCTTGAAAGGAGGCTTCCGGGCCTCTTGAAAGGAGGCTTCCGGGCCTCTTGAAAGGAGGCTTCCGGCCTCTTGATAGGGGGCTTCCGGGCCTCTTGAAAGGAGGCTTCCTGGCCTCTTGAAAGGAGGCTTCCGGGCCTCTTGAAAGGAGGCTTCCGGGCCTCTTGAAAGGAGGCTTCCGGGCCTCTTGAAAGGAGGCTTCCGGGCCTCTTGAAAGGAGGCTTCTGGGCCTCTTGAAAGGAGGCTTCCGGGCCTCTTGAAAGGAGGCTTCCGGGCCTCTTGAAAGGAGGCTTCCGGGCCTCTTGAAAGGAGGCTTCCGGGCCTCTTGAAAGGAGGCTTCCGGGCCTCTTGAAAGGAGGGCTTCCGGGCCTCTTGAAAGGAGGCTTCCGGGCCTCTTGAAAGGAGGCTTCCGGGCCTCTTGAAAGGAGGCTTCCGGGCCTCTTGAAAGGAGGCTTCCGGGCCTCTTGAAAGGAGGCTTCCGGGCCTCTTGAAAGGAGGCTTCCGGGCCTCTTGAAAGGAGGCTTCCGGGCCTCTTGAAAGGAGGCTTCCGGGCCTCTTGAAAGGAGGCTTCCGGGCTTCTTGAAAGGAGGCTTCCGTCCTTCTGAAAGTTGGCTTCCGGTCCTTATGAAAAGATTAGGCTTCCGGGCCTCTTTGAAGGAGCATTCTGAGCCTTTTGAAAGGAACTTTCCGAACCTCTTGAAATGAGGCATCCGGGACTCTTATAACGAGGCTTCCAGGCCTATTGAAAGGGCTCCTCCAGGCCTCTTGAAAGATGTCGTCCAAGCATCTTGAGATAAGACTTCCAACCTTTTGAAATGCGGCCTTCGAGCAGCTTAGAGGAACGCTTCCGAGAAGCTTCTAATCCTCTTGCAACGAAACAACCGAGCTTTTCGAAAATAAGCCTTCATGCCTCTCAAACGAAGGCTTCCGAACATTCGAATTCTAGATTTTAGTTAAGAAGCATCAATCAGGTAGATTGCATAGAAGATTTTTCTTTCAAATGTGTCCATTCATTCGATCTCTCGTTCCGTATCCCTTGGTTGTGAAAGGCAGGATTCAATTGGCTTTGATTTACTGATCATTATATGTATTATGTACAAGACAGTTTATAAGTTTTGAAATGATAGAAACACAAAATTATCCAAACATTATCAATATGTTTTGGTTGGAATTGTACTACGGCCGCCATTACGTATTTTTGTCCGAGGTACCCCCTGTGTCTAGCGAAAGTACCCCCAGGGGTACATGTACCCCAGGTTGAGAACCGCTGGTATACAGTAATATCGCTATTTTATCACCCCTTTATGAATTTTGGGGGTGATAAAATAGAAAACGTGACAAAATCATAAAAAAAATGTTTTCAATTTTTCAATTTGTTTTACAAATATAGCCTTGGGAAAGCAAAATCTGTGAACGGAACCCATAATTTCTAATCGAAAAGGCTTACAAAATGAAAGTTATTTTATGAAAATCATGATTGTTTGCAATATTTTTTACAAAAACAAAAAGAACGACTAAAATTTTCTAAAATGTTTATGTGTATGGATCACGAGAGGGACTTCACTGGATATTCAAGTCCATAAGTGAGGGTCACGACAATAATGTCTTGCTCAGAGTGCGATAATAGATTTTTTTTAAACCGTGCTCTTATGATTCGAGTTTCGTTAGCTGGCAAGTTTAGGGATATTACGGGCATTATTCATGAGAGACCTCTAGTAGTCACTCAGGTCCATAAGAATGGGTAACGATAATTTTATATAACTTAGAGTACGTTAATAAAAAGCTTTGGAAAAGCCGTGTTCTTCTATGGTGAAAAATTCATGAATTGAACATTTCTACGGATGTTCCGGATCCTAGAAAGGTGGCCACTCAAGTTCATCAGAATAGGTCACCACAATCATTTGTTACTAAGCGTTCGATAATAAAAAGCTTTGGAGAAAACTGCGCTCTTCTATGATGAGTTTCATAAATTGATCATTTTCGGATCTTCTGGAGGACCTCCGGTGGGCACCCAGGTCCATCAAAATGGGTCACCACAATCATTTGTTACTCAGAGTTCAATAATGAGAGGCTTTAGAAAAAAACGCGCTCTTCAAGGATGAGCTCCATGAATTGACCATTTCTACGGATGTTCCGGATTCTCTGGAGGACCTCCGGTGGCAGCTCAAATCTATCACAATGGGTCACCAAAATAATTTGTTACTCAGCATTCAAAAATGGAAGACTTTGAAAAAACCGCGCTTTTCTATGATAAGTTTCATGAATTGACCACTTTTACAGACGTTCCGGGTTTTCCGGAGGGACACCGGACCGTGGAATAACCAGGAATTGTGTTGATCCATGGAAATGGACAATGGCTACATTTTATTTTGATTATTGCTACGCAATGCTCATATTTCCAAAATCATCCTCCGAAAGACAAGAAATCACGCCCAAAATTGGCCTAAGAATCTATGTTCCTTCAAAATCAATTTCTGGAAACCAGAATGGTCTGGACGGGACGTACGATAACGGGAACTGTGTTAAAAAAGTGAATAAAACGAGCACTTAATCATAAAAAGTCGAGAGAAAAGGAAAGTTATTCTTTCAAATTTATCAATTTTTCTTACTTACCGGAACTTTAGCGGAAACAGGATGGCGACGAACTAAACGAAATTTAAAATTTCACTGGCGGACAAGAACACCTACAAAAACGATGGCACGAAAACACTGGCACTGAGCTGATGAAAAAGAAATGGTCAAATGTTTCTTATTTCATAAAAAATAAATACCTATTTTTTCAAAAGTTTCGCATTTTTACTTTCGAACGCGAACGATGCTGCAAAATGATTGATTGCACGTTTTGACAGATACGCATAACGCTTGCTGTGATCATGATTTCTGGCTCATGAAAATGGGTGCGAGGAATCACGAAAATGGTAATTTCGGTCTTGCAATCATGATTCATAGTCATGATTTCATGACTCATAGTCATGATTTCATAAAGGAATGTAGTTTCTGGTTTCATGATTTACAAATCATGATAACGGGATCAGATTTGTTTCCGGGCACTAGCATATGGCTTCTATCTGGGTTTTCTTATATGTCACTCTTTCCATTGGCTTCCTTATGTGGTATCAAGTACCATTCCTTATTCGAGCTTAAAGAGCGAATGCAACGCCCTCGTCCGGCAGTCGCTGTATGTTCAGCGGCATGTTTCTTTCACGCCTAGATCCGGTGATGCTGGACAGCCTTGCGCGAAACTTACATGCCACCAGATAGTGGTCAGAGTCGATGTTTAGACCTCGGAAGGCTCTAACATCTTAAAAAATGCCGACTGTTCATCAAAACATGATCGAACTGAGAACATGTATCGCCATTTGGGTGTCTCCAGGTGTGCTTTCGAATATTCTTGCTTGCAATATAGGTGCAAAGATAGCCATTCCTTTGGCTTTCGGCAAAATTTGATAGCCTCAGGCCATAGGCCACAGGAGGCTCTCCTATCCAATGGCTGGGCGAAAGAACTCGTTCCTTCCGACCTTTACGTTTGCATCACCGATGTTGAATTTCACGTCGTGTCTCCATACTGCCGCTAACCGCAAGTCGAGCACATTTGTATATGGGCCTCCATATACAGCTGTGCTCGACTTGCGGTTAGCGGCAGCATAGGTCTTGTCTAGAACTCGTCCTTCACATCATCAAGTTTTATCGTAGGTTGGTACGCATGCATTGATCAAGCTGTAGTTGAAGAACTTAAGCCCCTAATTTTCGAAACGCAGAGGCGATCCCTTACTGGCCTCCATCTAATGATTCAAAGCTGCTGGTTTCTCGCCGTCACTGAAGTTGTAGTAATGTGATACTTGAATGAGGTACCCGCAACTGGATCAACTGCACAGAATTCCCGTTCTCCTGTTCCTCGCCATCGGACCTCTTGAAGTGCTGTAACGTCCACCTTCACCTTTTGCAGCTCGAGCAAGGAGGGCAACTCGTGCAGGTTTCAACAGGGACCTAACTAGACCTGTGCGCCGCTGGTCGGCGTGCCGCCGCATGGAAATTTTGCATGCCGCCGAATATTTTTTCCACGCCGATGGCTATTGAAGGACTATTGACCAGTGGTTTCATGGGTTTCGTACATTTTGTTACAAGATCATTTTTACTGGAAAGTTCATCCTATCGGAAATACATATTTTCAGTCAAGTTCATATTACATTTATCTACTTCCAAGTATGCCGAAATTATAGATGATTACCCATAACTATCAATAGCATTAAGCTGATTTTGATATACAAGCATGCTGCCCATGATCGCACCCAAGTAACCAATAAGCACTATATTACGCCAAATCGGCCATATAGTGCTACTTTAATGCTTATAAGTTTTTAAATAGCCATATATTGGCACTATATGGCGGTTTGGCGTAATATAGTGCTAATGGTTACTTGGGCATATTTGTAACATTCCCACAAACTCAATCATTTCCAGCTTACCACAAATAAGCAAGATAGTAAAGCCTATTTTACTATTGTGGGATCAGATTCAGTATATTGAGTTTTCTTAACGATTCACAGGCAACGAAATGCACAAAAATGCGAGTGTTACAAAGATGCGATCAAGGGCAGTATGCTCGACAGGCATAAAAATATTCTCTTTAAGGTTGCGTCTCATTTCCCGAAATAAAAATAAATTAGGAGTTGAATAATTTCCAAGTAACGCTGCTCACACAACAAGATTACTTTTTACAGACTCCAAATTGTTTTTGACAGAAGTCTTATCGAGCTTATTGGGAAGCACCTACGGTTACTGGTCATAGGTTGATTTTTGATTTTCGAATCATTACTTTTAAGTTTAAACGCAACTTAAGAAGTCAATTGATTTTTGTGGAATTTCATGAAATTCTCATAGAAAACTTTAAGAAACTCCTAGTAGAATGTATTGTGCTTCAGCCTGCAATTATTCCTTTGCTCCTTTCATTCAGAAATTCAATTGTTGTAATTCCTTGAGGTATATCTTCGAGAAGCCCATCGGGAAATCCACCCGAAATTATTTCAAGAATCGAAAAATGTTTACAGTCAAACCAGGAAATCCTTTTGGAGTATCTTCTGAAATCTCTCCAACAATTCGTCCAGAACTCTTCTTTCGACTTTTCTGTGCGAGTTTCCGGGAGCATTACATGAAAACACACTTAAACAGAGACTCGAAATTCGGTAATTCATTCTATTGGAAAGTTCGGGGATCTAAAAAATTACGATTGTTTCGTTAATTTTTTGCAAATAAATTGGAAACTGTAAATAAAATCACTGAATTGAGGTGATTTTTTTGATAATTCACAGAAAACTGTGAAAATACTACAGATGAAAATGCAAAAGAGCTTTATCACCTGTGTTGGCATGGACCAACAGGAAATAAGATATTCCAAATTTCTTAACATGTTGTATATTAAAAACTTTCTGTAAATAACAAAGTTCATTAGATAAGCATCAGCTACAAATTG
Organism: Armigeres subalbatus; assembly: GCF_024139115.2. Classification (NCBI taxonomy): domain Eukaryota; kingdom Metazoa; phylum Arthropoda; class Insecta; order Diptera; family Culicidae; genus Armigeres; species Armigeres subalbatus. The sequence goes on along the minus strand of NC_085141.1, from coordinate 124,871,331 downwards.
TTTCCACTTACGTTTAGTATTCTTATTCCCTTCGTTTTTTCTAGTTTTGTTTTATTATTAGTGTAATTCTAAACCTGCAATTGCATCGCATTAGGATTTGATGATAGGACTGTGAATTCTTATTGGAATTACCGTTATTTAAGGTTACAGCTATGAATCTTAGCTAGCTTCCAGCAGTGATTATCCAGCTGACCTCACCTACCAATTACATGCTTTAATTGAGTTAACAGATTAACAGATTCAAATCTGGCTTACCGTGGATAGAAAGCTGAACTTTATATATTCAGGCACCTAACGGGCTACCGTATGCTACAGTAGATTGGTTGAAGGTTATCTATCCCAACATTAGGACATTAGTTTTTGTTATAAATTCACTTTGTATTCCATCTTACCCTATTGAATTTCAAGAAACCTATATCTAAGCTAGTCGCACAATATTTCATATAGTATCTAGAAGTATCCGTTTTATAATAATTCGTAATTCACAATCATAACAATAATTCGCATGTACATATCACCAGCTAACAGTTTTGAGTCGCCTTCGATTTGTTTTTGTGTTAAAGAGCTGATTGTCAAATCGTTCTTCCGAGAGCTGGTTGCAGCTGCATGACATATATTGATTGACATATATACCTACACCGTCAGGGCCGGATTTAGCCGGTAGGGGGCCCCGGGGCCGACGGTATGTGGGGGCCCCAAAATGTACAAAAAAGGTTGGTTTTGGTACATAAGATTTGTGGGGGCCCGGGGCCACGGCCCCCCCGGCCCCCCCCTAAATCCGGCCCTCGTATTATTCGGCGCGCCGACCAAGGGGTCGTAACAACCTGTTTCGGTGAAATACTAAGCTGGAATATCGGTAAACGCAAACAAGTTGAAAGAGTAAGTATTTCCTATTGAATGTCAAAGTCCACGGGCCTCATTGCGCATCTCCTTTCGACAGCTCTTTTGTATGACTTATTGCATGGTTTACTCGTTTCGAGTCGAGGTGCGCAATGCCACCCCAGCATTCAATGTATGCTCGAAATTGCCTGAATTACTCCCGGAAGAACTCCCTAAAGAACTTCCAAAGGAATTCCTGAAGAAACTTCCGAAGAAATTTCCTGAAGAATTTTTATTGAATCGGGAATACTGGGAAGAAATTTTGGAGGAACTTTCCGAGGAATTCCTGGAGAAGCTTTCCGAAGAATTCCTGAATGAGCATCCAAACTAATTTCTGGTGGAACCTTTGAAAGAATTCGTGGAATAAATTCGAAGGAGTTCTTACAAGAAGTTGTATATGAAATCATGGAGGAACTTCCGGAGGAATTCTTAACCCGTTTCGGCCCGGGCCACGATTTCAAATCCACCGTTCTCTTGTTTTTCGATCGATTTGCATGAAATTTGAAGGAAAGATGCATTAAACCCTATTTTTTGTGTAGATGTATTGATTTGGTGATTTGGTCCTTGGGTACGGTTTTATCGAGGGGGTCCCCTGGGTCAAATGGGGTCAAAAATAAGCCAACTTCCTTTTAATCGTAGTAAATGCTCTTAATAATTATGCAATTGTTTTTATTCATCATTTTGCAATAGTGTGAATGAAAACTGAACGTTTGGAACTCCAAAATCCGGTTACAGATGTTCCGGGAACCTGGTTCCCCAGGTTCCCCCCAAAAGTGATAATTTTTTGAGTTGTACTGAAACCCAGCTTGCGACACATCGAACTCCATGATTTTGCAATGCAAATTCAATATAAGACATTTGTAGAGCATGTGGGCACATTGGCCACTTCCGGAGGTTCCCTGGGAACCTGATGCCCCAAGGGAAGTGGTCGCTTTTTGATTGATTCTGAGAACCCAGCTTGCGACATATCGAACGTCATGATTTTGCAATGCAAATACAATAGGAGTCATTTGCAGAACTTCTAAGCGCATTGGCCACATCCGGAGGCTCCCTGGGAACCTGGTGCCCTCAGGGAAGTAGTAACTTTTTGATTAATTCTGAAACCCAGCTTGCGACACATCAAACATCATGATTTTGCAACGCAAGAACAATAGAAGTTATTTGCAGAACATCAGACCACGTTGGCCACTTCCGGAGGTTCCCTGGGAACCTGATGCCTCAAGGGAAGTGGTCACTTTTTGAGTGGTTCTGAAACACAGCTTGCGACACATCAAACTTCATGATTTTGCAACACAAATACAAAAATAGGCATTTGCTCAGCATCTGAGAACATCGGCCACTTCCGGGGGTTCCCTGGGAACTTTATGCCCCCAGGGAAGTGGTATTTTTCAATTGGTTCTGAAAAACAGCTTGCGACACATCAAACTGAAAGATTTTGTTTTCTCCAAATAATCTACTGTGTGTTTCGGAGCATCCTTTCCTGCATCGAACTGGGAATCTTATCCAGCTTTGTTCAGCATGGTGTTGCTTGTTAGCCGCGCATCTTTTCGCACGGCTAAGGAAGGCTCCAAAATGTCATATAGCATATTTACTAGTAAAAAATAGTGGCCAATGTATCTAGATTCTGCGTAAATATCTTTCATTGAATCTGTGTTGCAAAACCATGATATTTAATGTATTGCTATATAGCTTTTAAATCCACCTAACAATGTTTACTTACCTTAAGACTAAGTGCGTAGCCACGGGGGAGTTTTAGACATTATCCTCCCCTAGAGACAAAATGTTTAGAAGAAAATTTATTTTGGAACCCTCCCAAATATATTTTATTTTACAGAACCACTTCAAAGTAACCACTTTCCTGAGGGCACCGGGTTCCCAGGGAACCTCCGGAAGTGGCCAATGCACTCAGAAGTTCTGCAAATGTTTCTATTATATTTGTGTTGCAAAATCATGAAGTTCGATGTGTTGCAAGCTGGGTTTCAGAATCAGTCAAAAAGTGATCACTTCCCATGGGGCATCAGGTTCCCAGGGAACCTCCGGAAGTGGTCAATGCGCTCAGAAGTTCTGCAAATATCTTCTATTGTATTTGCGTTGCAAAATCATGAAGTTCGGTGTGTCGCAGGCTGGGTTTCAGAACCACTTACAAAGTGACAACTTCCCTGAGAGCACCAGGTTCCCAACCTCCGGAAGTGGCCAATGCGCTCAGAAGTTCTGCAAATGTTTTCTATTATATTTGTGTTGCAAAATCATGAAGTTCGATGTGTCGCAAGCTAGGTTTCAGAATCAGTCAAAAAGTGACCACTTCCCATGGGGCATCAGGTTCCCAGGAAACCTCCGGAAGTGGCCAATGCGCTCAGAAGTTCTGCAAATGTCTTCTATTGTATTTGCGTTGCAAAATCATGATGTTCAGTGTGTCGCAAGCTGGGTTTCAGAACCACTTACAAAGTGACAACTTCCCTGAGGGCACTAGGTTCTCAACCTCCGGAAGTGGCCAATGCGCTCAGAAGTTCAGCAAATGTTTTCTATTATATTTGTGTTGCAAAATCATGAAGTTCGATGTGTCGCAAGCTGGGTTTCAGAACCACTCAAAAAGTGACCACTTCCCTTGGGGCATCAGGTTCCCAGGGAACCTCCGGAAGTGGCTAATGTGCACAGATGCTCTGCAAATGCCTTCTATTATATTTAGCATTAGCATTAGCATTGAGCAATTCGCACAAACTCGTAGGTGGTACAAGCTTGGATTATTGTATGAGAGTAGCATCACTTTCATCCGTTACCACAGATATTGATTTGGGATTAATCACTATCTCTTAGATGGAACCAATGCACTCTCCAATAGTCCAGATCTGTCCTGGCCACGTCCTTGCAAATGCTGGGGAAGGGGTAGGATGGTTAGTCGGACACCTACTTAAGAAAGATGCAGAGAACTCTACGACCTCTCATAGGTGCCACGGGAGGTTTTGGAATTGTTAGTGTGGAAGGTTATAACAGTAGGAATCGTGTTGGTAGAACGTGAAACACAGAAAGAACTATGATAGAAATACAAAGTAGAAAAGGGACGAGCCTGGGATTGAACCCACGACCTCCTGCTTATAAGGCAGAAGCGGTAGCTACTAGACCACCGAGCTCGTCTTGCCTTCTATTATATTTGTGTTGCAAATCATGAAGTTTGATGTGTCGCAAGTTGGGTTTCAGAACAACTCAAAAAGTGACCACTTCCCTGGGGGAACCAGGTTCCTGGAACATCTGTAACCGGATTTTGGAGGTCCAAACGTGCAGTTTTCATTCACACTATTGCAAAATAATGAATAAACACGATTGCATCATTATTGAGAGTATTTACTACTAGTTATCAACGATTAAAAGGAAGTTGACCTATTTTTGACCCCATTTGACCCTGGGGACCCCCAATTTCATGCAAATCGGTCAAAAACAAGAGAACGGTGGATTTTACAATTTGAAATCGTAGCCCGGGCCGAAACGGGTTAAAGGAACTTCATGAGGTATTCCTGTAAAATATTTCGGGCAAACTTTTAGAAGAACTATGTGGAAAACGATACTGAGGACCGAAAACATGTGTTTTGATAAGGAGAATATTTATGAATTTTGCTAAAATATACACTGCCTACCGGTGGGAATCGAACCCACATCTCTTTGAGAAAAGAGAGCATAGAGGCATTGGATATTTCTGCATATTTCATAAATATTCTTTTCCTCAAAACACATGATTTCGGTCCTCGGTATTGTTTTCTATACAGTAAAAATTAAGACGAAAGTCGATAACCTAACTTTTTTTTAGAAGTACTTCTGAAGAATTCCTTAGAGAAACTTCCTGAGGAATTGCTGGAGGAATTTGGATGAAATTTGATAGATGTTCCGTAGAATTTTTTTGGAGAAACCTTTCGTAGAATTCTTGGAGAAGCTTCCCGAGTACTTCCTGGAGGAACTTGCAAACTAATTATTGAAGGAACTTCCGGAGGAATTCCTTGAGGTACTTACAAAAGAATAGCTGGAGGAACTTCCGGAGGAATTCCTGAAAGGACTTTCGGAGAAATTTCCGGAAGACTTCCAGGAGGAATTCGTGGAGGAACTTCCTTAGGAATTCCTGGAGGAACTTCCAAAGAAAACCCTGGAGGAACTTCCTTGGGAATACTTTAAGAAACTTCTGAAGAAAACCCTGGAGGAGGTTCCTTATGAATTCCTGGAGGAACCATCTGGAGGAATTCCTGGATGTACTTCCCAATGATCTTGTGCAGGAACTTCAGGAAAAAAATCCTGGAGGAACTTCCTTAGGAATTCCTGGAGAAACTTCCTTAGGAATTCCTGGAGGAACTTCATGAGAAAATACTGGAGAACTTCCTTAGGAATTCCTGGAGGAACTTCCGGAGGAAATCCTGGAGGAATATCTGTAGGCATCCCTGGATGTACTTCCCAACGATCTTGTGGAAGAAATTCTGGAGGAATTCCTAGAGGAGTTGCCGGAGGAGTTCCTAGAGGAACTTCCAGTTTACGCCGCTCACTGAAAATGATATATCACGCCGCCACCGATAAAATTTCAGTCGGCGCACGGATCTAGTCCTAATCTGTCGAGTACCGAGCTTAAAATCAGTTTGCCTTGTCCATTGTTGATTCACTGGACAACAAAATCTGGAAAAAAGTTTGTATTCATGATGCTCATGTGTTGCATTTGTAATTCTCGACCTCTAAAATCGAATGGTTACTGGCGTTTGTTGTTTGATTGAGAAAATTCCGAGATTATTTGGTTACAAAGTATGAAGGGGATCATCGCTTTAACGGCGTTGAAGTCACTTGCATCTTTGCATTATTGCATGTTCAGATAAGTTAAAATACTAAGTTATTACAATAAGCTATGTTATAACGATATCTGAATGTCCCCGTGAGTGTTTTTTAGGCAAAAATGAACCTCTCAGGGGGAACGATAGGTAGGGATTGTGAAAACTGATCAGCAGCATTTAAGCATAAAAGCATATGGAGACGCATGGTACATTTGTGCCATGATTCGTCATGTGACTAAACTTTATCGCAAATTTCATCTCATCCGTTTTATTTAATAAACGAACAAGTGTGCAAGAATTTGCATGGAGCTTGTATTATGGGAAGCTTGAACCTAATTGCATGTTGGGACCACTTCTCACTTCAATTAATAATGAAACAAATTTAACTTTTTCGGTTAAACGACATTCGGATAAATATAAATGTGTTTCCTATCTCGATGCCTCTCTAATGGTCTCTTACATATCGAGCAAGGGAGAGTTCACTGTGATTAAGTTTTTCAATAATAATCTTCTTCATCGGATAAATATGTGGTAGATGTACTGGTAGCTAGTGACTGTTTTATCGAGAAATGTTCCTATTTTTAATGAAATTTGTATCAGATGGCCATTCACAAAGCACGCCATATCCTTACTGGGAGGGGAGGGGTGGTGTAGTTCTGAGCAGCGTGGCTATCAATACAAAAATTCTATAGGTTCAATACAAAAAGTGTGACGAAGGAGGGAGGTGGGTTGAAAATGGTATTTTTTGCATGACTTACGTTATGGATCTTCCCTAGATGTCCTTTGCCATACACATTGTTTGGCGGTAAGATCATCGTAGATCTTCTTGTTGATAGATTTGAATATTATGAACTGAACTAATGGACAGTTTGGTGTATCGTAGATGTTCAATGAATTCTGTAATGTGGCTATAATGGTGTAACGAAGTCACGTTCGGTTATTCCAACTCATAAAATTAATTGGGACATCAAAGATATTCATGTTGACTGATTTGAATATTAAGATCTGTTCTCAAAAACACTTTGGAGTGTCGTAGATGTCGCACTAAATCTGTGGTGTGTTTATAATGGTGTTACTAAGTCCCGTGGAGCTATTCCAACTCATGAAACTACTTGGAACATCAAAGTTCTTCTTATTTATCCATTAGAATATTAAAATCTTAATTCAAAGACAATTTGGATTCTCGTAGATGATAACAAAAAGATCTGTTTTACCGCTGGACAGGCACCGGATTTTATCATAACGTATTGCAGATTCGAATATTCAACCAGAATATGGTAAAGTATGGTGTTTTTTTCCTTAGAATTTCAAAATTACAACTTAAGGATAGTTTGGATGGTCTAGATCACCTTAACTAGTGCCTGTAATCTGACCTGTTCATTATTTTTGGGTGGAACAGTCAATTTTGAACATTTTTGCTGACGAAAGCAATACAAATTTTTGACAGCCAATGACCCATCCGTATCGAAAGTAATTTGGTAACATTTGGTAACAGAACACAAAACAAAAGGAGCATCGAAAAGATGTGCTCATTTCTCCCCAGATGCAACATGCATGGTTATTAAACGCAAGAAAAACAACTGAGATATGACTACTTAAAACTCAGTTACAACGATTTTCCGAACGAATTAATCCCAGTGTTATTCACCCTCCCCTACAGCAGCTGGAGACAACGTTCAGCCCGGCAAACTGTTTCGCGAAAAGAATGTGCTCTCTTCTGAATGAGAATGGAAAAAAAAACAATCAATCGAGTTATTCCGTCTTCTTTCTTTTGTGTGCGGCGGCACGGCACGGTTGGCATTTTTCACCGGCAGACGGCCAACGACCACCGCCTCCCCATCATCGGTTGCGATGATCCACTTGTTCGTCCACTTACGGTGGGGGCGAGCGCACACCTCGGCCGCATCCATATCGCGCTTCTCCTGGGACGGGGCGGTATTCTGTTTTATTAAATCATGTCAGTGTTCTACTTCGTGAGGGATACTTCAAGCGGAGAAATGATCTAAATAGCGGTGATTATTTTCAATTTTCTGCAGGATGCTTATCTATATGGCGGTGCGCGGTGTAGGGAACGATGGCCAATAATGATAAATCATGGAAAGCTAGTCAAGAGTAAATGTTCTTAATGGTAGCATTGAGGCTTCAGAGCGAATGACGCAATTATTAGACTATTCTAAATTCAAATTTAAAAAATTAGAATAGTAAATCAGTTAATTGGTTAGTTAAAAGTTAAAAATTACTTTGAAGGAGAAAAAAATGCTTTCAAGGTCGATGTAGAAAAAGGTATTTAAAAAATAGTTTGTCTATTTGTTGACCTTCTTCCCCTAATACGATGATATGAGAAGAAAAGTTGAAAAATATTCCGGCACACGCAAGTTGAAGAAAAAAATATTTCACAGGTGTGCAAACAGGCGAGAGAAACTGATGTGGAATCAAAAGATTAAAAAAACTTTCCTCATTAGAAAAGCGAACAGGGCTCTGCGAAAGTCTTAGAACAGTGTCGCATGTGTAAAAGCTGTCGCCAACCTATGTAGTCAATTCTGTGTTATTACACCACTCATTTATAAAAATCCTAAAACCACGGGCACAATGGATCTGAGTCGGAGCAATAGTGCTGCCGAGTATCATCAATGTTTCATTACGCAAAGTATAACATAAATATAACTCCCTTCAAGGTTTTCAGATTGCCATAACATCTACTTTAGAACTCATGGATTACATGGAATTATTTTTTCAGTACTGTGATATGTGCATAAAGCATGAGAAAATTCATTTAAAATTAATTATTTGTAATTGGAAGTAAAAAAAAACTGAGGTGTCAAGTGAAAAGGGGTGTAAGTGTCAAAAATTGTGTTTCGAGAAATCGGGTGCACGCAAATTGTACATATGTTAGTTGAAAAAAAAACTCTTTTTCTATGCATTATCAAATTTATTATAATTGATGTAGAAACTTTATCAACATATTGGCGCGAAACTATAGAATCAAAGCAAATTTCGCTGTACTCAGCTCAAATTAATTAAAATGTCACTAACAGAGGTGTGTTCTAAACCCTCTCTGCTTCTAGCCCTCTCTATTAGGGCTACGGCACGTACTCCCGTCTCCCATCTAATTCTCGTCATATGTTCGAAAACCGCCGTATCAAAACGTATGCTCAGGAAGAACATTCTGATATAGTGGAGTCACAGCAAATGGACGTTGCTTTCAGTCCTTATGACGGAATTTGGATTATGGATGAAAATTCCTGCCGAGTCCCTATGTGACGCTTTTTGATGTCCAAACAATTAACGCCAGCGACAGCTCCAGTTGCTCAGAATTAAAGTCAACGAGGGCACATTTCTGCCGTTGGCTTCAATAACAGATGCAACAAATGATCACAATAGAGCTATGATGCTCTCATGACAACCCTTTTTTTCTGTGCCGGTTTCCGTCGAATTGGGAACAAGGGATGCCAAACACCAGAGCACCATGATAAACCATGGTAAATCGTGCCAAATTAGTTTGAATCACAGGGGACGATGGCGACGACAAAGCGACGACAGCAGCCGTCCCCCATAGCTGGAACCGGCAGCACTAACTACATGCGAAGAAATGTGACATGGCGCAAGCCTTAGCATCGAATGGTGTCCGTCCCGGCCTGGGGCTTTGTTTGAAGAGAGTGTGTTACCAACGATCATTGTGTAACCACCGCCCTCGAGAAGTGTAACGAATTCGCCACTTTTTTGCATCACACTTCTATCCGTGAAAGCTGTTTATTCCGCTGGGGTGCTCTTTGGTGAGTTGATGTAACTTTTTCGGGGTGGCAATAATTACTTCTTTGTCGGAAAGAAAGGGATGAGTTTGTAATTATGTGTCCGTCGCTTTGATGACTTTTATTTCGGTGCGAGTGGAAAGTATTGGGTAAATTATTTAAACTCCCAAGACTAATTGTGTGTAGTATTTCTCATTTGTTTCTAATTAAAACTTTTGTTCGAAACAACACAACAAAGGTAAAGATTACTTTTGGGAAATTGTCAGGATGTTTCCAAACATGTGTCGTGCACAAAACGTTTTTCATGCATCAATGCATCTGATTTATGAACACACCATGCGTTGCAACAGAAATGAGACAATAAAGTGATTTACAAAATGTTCAATCATTCTATAAATATAATTTATGCCATCAAAAGCGCGAGGGCGAGACTGGACCGCCTTTCTCACTTCAAAAGCTGCTTTCATCGGAATTCCGTCAGAAATTTCAATAAAAATTTCTTTTACAAAATATGCTTCGGAACTTTAGATCCTTTCCAAAGGTATGCAGCATGAATTCTCTTCCAGGAATCCAGTCTGTCGTTTATTTATTATGACTATTTGAAGAACTGCCAGAAGGATGCGAATATGAAACAAATCTACGGTGCAGGCCACATCTATCGGCACATACGGCTTCTCCCAAAAATTAAATGTCACCAACTACCGTGCATACTCAAAACATCAACAAGGAATGGATTCGCAGAACTGTAAGCTCTCATACAATATTTGTATAAGAATCTAGTAATTTCGCATATGCCCAATTCTTATAAAGATTTTGATAGATTTCTATTCATTCATTCATTCATTTAGTTTACATCTAAACGGGCTGTTACACCCGGCTCTCAGCATGACACCTTCTAGCGCAATGTTGAACAACAGGCACGAAAGTCCATCACCTTGTCTTAGTTCCCGGCGCGATTCGAACGAACTGGAGTGTTCGCCCGAAATCTTCACACAGTTTTGCACAGTTTTGCGTTGCTTTGATCAGTCTGGTAAGCTTCCCAGGGAAGCTGTTCTCGTCCATAATTTTCCATAGCTCTACACGGTCTATACTGTCGTATGCCGCCTTGAAATCAACGAACAGATGGTGCGTTGGGACCTGGTATTCACGGCATTTTTGAAGAATTTGCCGTACAGTAAAGATCTGGTCCGTTGTCGAGCGGCCGTCAACGAAGCCGGCTTGATAACTTCCCACGAACTCTTTTACTAATGGTGACAGACGACGGAAGATGATCTGGGAAATCACTTTGTAGGCGGCATTAAAGATGGTGATCACTCGAAAGTTCTCACACTCCAGTTTGTCCCCTTTCTTGTAGATAGGGCATATAACCCCTTCCTTCCACTCCTCCGGTAGCTGATTGGTTTCCCAGATTCTGACTATCAGTTTGTGCAGGCAAGTGGCCAGCTTTTCCGGGGCCATCTTGATGAGCTCAGCTCCGATACCATCCTTACCAGCTGCTTTATTGGTCTTTAGCTGTTGGATGGCATCCTTAACTTCTCTCAAGGTGGGGGCTGGTTGGCTTCCATCGTCCGCTGAACTGACGTAATCATCTCCTCCGCTGCCTTGACTTTCACTGCCTGTACCTCCTGCCCTCCCATCCTTATCCCGGCACATTTCGGCTCGTGGCACGAAGCCTTTGCGGGATGCGTTGAGCCTCTGATAGAACTTGTGTGTATCTTGAGAACGGCACAGCTGTTCCATCTCCTCGCACTCCGCTTCTTCCAGGCGGCGTTTTTTCTCCTGAAAACGGCGGGTCTGCTGTCTCCGCTTCCGTCTATAACGTTCCACGTTTTGCTGGGTGCTGCACTCTTCGTCGAACCAATCGTTCCGTCGACTTCGACCCATATACCCGACGTTGTTCTCCGCTGCGTCGTTAATGGCTGCTTTGACTGTATTCCACCAGTCTTCAAGAGGGGCCCCATCGAGCTCACCCTCTTCCGGGAACGCTGCCTCGAGATACTGCGCGTATCAGGTTGCTTCAGTCGCTCTAGGTCGTACCGCGGCGGTCGTCGGTACCGAGCATTGTTGATGACGGATAGTTTTGGGCGTAGTTTAACCATCACCAGATAGTGGTCAGAGTCGATGTTAGCGCCACGATATGTCCTGACGTCGATAATGTCAGAGAAGTGCCGTCCAGTGGTGATCTCCAGGTGTACTGATACGAGAGGCTGTGTTGGAAGTAGGGGAGAATGGTCCAAAATGCACCCCTGGGGCAAAATGGCCTCACCTATAAAATCACTCATATAATCTGTTGTAGTACATTTTTGAACGAATATTTCCATTACAATTCAGAATCAGTTATCTATCATTGAGGTCCATTGGAAAAATTAAGCAAAATCCCTTCATATTCACTTTAATTTAACGATTTCCTATTCTTTCACCACATCCGCAACATTTTAGTTCAATGCATTAAGAAAAAACAAACAACCATGCGTTCACCATCATTTTACATGCAATTGAGTCTTTTTAGACCACCATTCGGGCGTTTTGCCCCAGGCCTATTTTTAAAACATTTTTTAAATGCGTTAGAAAGTCATGAAAACCTTATTGTTTTGAATAGGAGATCATTGTGAAATGTAGCTGGGTTTGTAAATTTTGCGTATAGGTGTTGAAATCGTTGAATATTTTTGTTTATATGGGCGAAAACATCGAAATAGCTTAAGGGGTGCATTTTGGACCGTTCTCCCCTAGGTGCTGCGAATGGCCATATTCTTGGAGGCGGCAAAATCAATTAGTCGTAGGCCGTTTTCGTTCGTCAGCCGGTGAGCGCTGAACTTTCCAATAGTCGGTCTAAACTTCTCCTCTTGGCCAACCTGAGCGTTCAAATCTCCTATGATGATTTTGACGCCGTGGCTTGGGCAGCTGTCGTACTCACGTTCCAGCTGCGCGTAGAATGTGTCCTTATCATCATCAGTGCTTCCGGAGTGTGGGCTATGGACGTTGATTATGCTGGAGTTGAAGAACCGGCCTTTGATCCTCAGCCTGCACATTCTTTCATTGATCGGCCACCACTCGATAGATTTCTATACAGAATTGTAATACAATCTAACAATCGCGTGTTCGGTGTATATTTAGTGATTCAAATGATTGTTGCTTCGCTGTCTAAGGTGTGTCGGCCACCGCCGACAGCAGACAGTTTTTTGGGCAAATATAATGATTCCATACAACATCCCGTTGAAATTTCGATGTTCTTTCCGTAAAAATTAAATACTTCCAATGGAAATTTCCCGTTGAAATCCTAAACTTCCGAGAATATTCCAGCTGAAATCGTAGTTGGATGCAGTAATTAAGGGGGTTTTTAGTTTGAAAACCACACTGGTGGTGAGCAATTGATTTATTGCAAGTGGGTGGAAGAAAATTGTATATTAAAAAAAATGAAAATTGTATTTTTTTTTATTTTTCAATATTTTTTTTTTAGCTCAGATGATGGCTGAAAGGCAGTAGGCCGAAACGTCATGCAAAATCTGAAGTGTGCGTTTAGTTTTCACCGAAAAATATCATTAAATTAAATGTATAAAAGTTCGCGGTGACCCAAACTCCACCAAATGAAGGTCCGGTTGGCCAAAAATAATTTGTTTTGCCGATTATGTCAGTTGGCCGAACAAAACATAAGGTTGAAACCCATCTGGTCGAATGGACATACGGTCGAAAATGTAGTTTGTTTGTTTATTCAAGTTTTCCAACGAACCTTTGTGGTCTAATTGAAACCTAATTCTATTTTAACTACTTAACTAATACAGTAGACGTTCGATAACTGCAAGTCATTTAACTGCAATGCTTCTTAACTGCAATTCGATAGTTGCAGTTTTGCAGTTATTTCACCGCTATACTTCATACTGACGTCAGACTCTATGACAGCTGCATTGCGTTGCACATTTAGATGCACTTTTATTGCATTTGACGTCGATTAACAACCGTTTGACGTCTAGAATGCGTTGCAGTTATCGAACGGCTACTGTGTATATTTAAACATGAATGAAACAGAGATCAACACACTGATATAGATTGAATACTAACAAAAACACGGAGTCATAATAGAATAAATATACATTAATAAACAATGCATTATTGATCATTATTATAATTTTGAAGACCTCCACACTCTATAATAGCTTTTAAATTTTCTATATTTCACCCCGACGGCCCATGTGATAGGGCCTTTTAAATGCGTTGCAATGATGCAACGCATTTAAACTTCGAACCTAAAACAATTTTGCAAGTAACATAGTCTAATGCGTCATTTGTTCGCCCTCTTGGTACAAGCTTTCTTACATTAATTCTGTTCATTTCACATACTATTGATTATATTGATTATATTTTGCTCAGTAGTGTGACACTCGATGTTCGTTAAAAAGAGCAAAAATTGTTGTTCAGACGGGAATGAAGTATCAGAGACTGCATCGTTCGATCAACTATTAACGGTTGACTGTCTTGGCACAGACAAACAGACGTAACATATTAAACATTCACTCATCAAATTCATCGTTGTACACACACTAACGACATCTGTTGTTTTCACTAAGTTAGGCAAATCACGAACCAGATGGCGGTAGTGAGGAAACGTCAAACTCGAGCAAATCCTATGTGCGCGCTACGAGTGATCGATTGGCCAACTAATGATTTTTTAAATTGAACAGTAAATCTGTAAACGATGAGAATTTCACAAGTGTTATGTCTGTTTGTCTGTGGTATTGGTTTATCACCTTCGTAGGACTTAGTTCCTTGAAGAAGAAGAAGAAGAAGAAGAAGAAGGAGGAGGAGGACTTGGTTCCGTTTAACAGAAAATAATCTCGAAGTGAAGCATTGGAAGTTGAATTAATTCTTCCATGCAAAACGCGTTGCTGTGGCGAAGCAGCAAGCGCATCAATAATTTCAGCTACCTTTGCTTTCAGATAGGGGAAGTGCACCGGTTTTGGCCACCTTAGTGCTTAATTTGGCCAACCCTTAAAAATACATATTTTTCCAAAAAAATCGGTCATAAAACCCCCGTGAATTGCTTCATTTTTGGAGCTATACATAAAATTGGCCAAGTTAGGGAAATGGCCAAAACCGGTTTAGTTCCCCTACGCGATATCAGATTCCACAGCAATTGTTTCCTAAACAATTGCTGTGGAAACCGATATCGCGTAGGGGAACTATACCTGGACCATAGTGCAATGTGCAAAATTCTGCTAAGCATTCGCACACATTCAAAGAATATTTTTTGAAAACTTAGCAGCCACAATAGTATCAGATAGACCCATACACGCAGCGTGGTATCGTTGAGCACACTTTCCCTCGCAAATGGTAGCATTCGTTTTTGCGATCAATAGACTGAAAGCATTCGTATCACTGCGTTGCGCCGGTCACTCAATGGAAACACGCACTTATACTTATGGCGGAATACAGTAATGAAATGCACTGATCTGATTTTCACCGATAGCATAACTTTGCGATGATTTAGCTCTTTACTTTTTTAGTTGTACTCACCGATAAATGCCAATAAATCAATAATGATTGACTCATGTACGGTGATCAAAAAACTTTCCCAATTATAAGTTGTTTGTGTAAAAGTAGCAAGATTTGACGAATTAATCACCGAAACAAATTTGCACCTACGAAATCCTAGCCATTATTGCATCGCCCAAGAAAGCACCACATGGAAAGCAAACTGTTACTTCCTTTTTGGATCGCCTGTTTCTCCTCTTTATTGTGTATGACACGGCAAATTAAGTACGTAAACTACTTTTCAAACTTTATCACTGTGGGGTATTCAATGAGCCCGAAATAATTGATTGAATTTTGGGTAGTATTATTGTTTTGATTTATCAGAACATGTTGCTATTTCATATTAACAGTGTAAGCAAAATACAAGGTTCCTAATGATAGTAGGATGTGAGAAAGCTGTCATTAATTTTAGCGGAAATCATCAGAATTCGTATGAAGGTGAAGAAGCATCAATCTACATAAGCATATATGTGCTAGAAAGAGAAAGTATACCTTGTAAAGACGCACTTCACAATTTTCAATAATCACTCCACACTTTTCACGATCACTATTGTTCGTTCATATAACATTTCTCATCGTATGGCAAGTTCAGCAAATTAGAACTTCAGCCAAATGGCTATTTCTGCCAAACGACAATTTCGTCGAATTGGCCCATTCGGTTGAAAAACTTGTTCGGCCACATGTATGTTCCGACTAATCGTCCAGTTTTGGCAAATGACTTTTTCGGCCAAGTTACCAGTTCGGCTGTATGACACTTTTGACCTTTCAGATTTCAGCCTAATAACCGTTTCAGACAAATATAATTCGGCTTAACGGGCTATTCATCCAAATGGCATTCAGCTAAATGGCTTTCGACCGAATGGCTTTCAGCCAAATGATCATTTCCTTTTACGAATAATTTCCCGTGAAATTTACAAAGAATTTCTACAAAAAAAATTCTCGTGGAAAACTAACGAAATTCATTCAAAATTTGAAAAAAAAAAAAATAACATTGAAATTCCGACCAGTTTTCCATTAAAATTTAAATCACAATGAAAAATGAAAATTTTTGGAGAAAATTCCGGAAATATCCCCGTGGAAATTCTGAAGAATTCTCCAAAGAAATTTAAAAAAACTCCGCGATTAGTGTTCCGAAAATTTTCTTATTAAAAATCCAAAGAATTTCCTATGAAAAATCTGATTTTTTTGTAGAAAATCCTGAAATTCCAAACAATTTTATGGAGAAAAACCCATTTTAATTCACCGAGTAGTGATGCTGCCTTTCTCACATTTAGTCAAGACACCAACCTTATGGTTTAAAGAGCTCGATGAACCATTTTCTTCATAATTTTCAAACGCAGCGGTCAATCGTTATGAAATTCAATAGTGATCAACAAGGCTTTGTTCCCTATCGAATAAAACTTGTTGCGAGAATATCATTTAAAGATCACTATATGAAAAGTTGTCTGATGTTTTTCTTAGCCTTTGTGCACACACATACACAGATACACACATATACATACACACGGACGAGACTAAGTACTCGGACGTCTTGAAGGCGATGAGGAGTGACGTCAAGCTCGGTGAACTCGGCGCCGACGTACGTCGAATAAGACGTACTCGGATGGGCGAGATGATCCTTGAGCTAAAGCGGGGCGTCTCGCAAAAGGGCGCCGCCTACAAGAAGTTGGCGGAGGAAGTCCTAGGCGAGACGGTCAAGGTGAGGGCACTCACGACGGAG
Source organism: Armigeres subalbatus (assembly GCF_024139115.2). Classification (NCBI taxonomy): domain Eukaryota; kingdom Metazoa; phylum Arthropoda; class Insecta; order Diptera; family Culicidae; genus Armigeres; species Armigeres subalbatus. The sequence goes on along the minus strand of NC_085141.1, from coordinate 124,854,661 downwards.
GTGAATCTAAGGGTTAAAGACCTGGATGAGATCACCGAAGTCGAAGAGCTCGTCACGGCACTGCGGCGACAGTGCGAAGTGGAGGCGTCCACCGCAGCCGTTCGGCTACGGAAAGGTCCGGCAGGGACACAGGTAGCATTGGTTCGGCTACCTGCAGCGGACGCCTCCAAGGTAGTCAAGTTAGGGAGCGTCAAGGTGGGGTGGTCGGTATGCCCTGTGGGCATATATGAGCAACCAGAAGTTTGCTTCAAGTGCCTGGAACCGGGGCACAAGCAATGGGACTGCAAAGGCCCTGACAGAAGCAAGCTCTGTCGACGCTGCGGATTGGAGGGACATAAGGCACAATGTTGCACGAACCCTCCCAACTGTTTGATCTGTTCCAGCAAAGCTGCGAACAGCAAGCACCCCATGGGGGGTTCGAAGTGCCCGGCGTTTAAGCGTGCTGCAAAATCACAGTGCAGGTAACGCAGCTAAACCTGAACCACTGTGATGCAGCCCAGCAACTGCTGTGGCGGCGATATGGACAACGGGGAAATACCCAGTCCAAGAGTTGGTGTCTTCGACACACGAGGGCTTCGTCATTGCCAAAATCAACGGGGTCTTCTTCTGCAGCTGCTATGCGCCTCCTCGATGGTCGATCGAGCAGTTCGGTCGAATGCTAGATTGTTTGACGGCCGGTGGTGATAGCGGGGGACTTCAACGCTTGGGCCGTGGAATGGGGAAGCCGATCCACGAATCAACGGGGGCAGATCCTGCTGGAATCACTGGCCATGTTGGATGTGGACTTGGCTAATGTCGGTACCAAAAGTACCTACAGCTGGAACGGTGCCCAGTCGATTATCGATGTTACGTTCTGGAGCCCTGGCCAAACGAGTAGTTCGAACTGGAGAGTAGATGATGGCTACACTCACAGCGACCACCTGGCGGTTCGCTACAGTATCGACTATACGACCAGCATTCAGCGGACGGAAGAAGGGGCGAGGCCTAGTCCTCGTATGTGGAAGACATCATACTTCGACGACGAGGTGTTTAAGGGAGCGCTCCGCCGCGAGCACAATACTCTCGGTCTGAGCGGCGAGCAGCTGGTAACAGTACTCTCGCGTGCATTCGATGCCACGATGCCTAGGAAAGTCCACCTAGAATGGGAGACCACCGGCTTACTGGTGGACTCAAGCAATTGCGAACCTGCGCCGCGCCTGCCTACGGGCAAGGAGGCGGATGCAGCGAGCACGCACAGAAGAGGAGCGTGTTGAACGACGGGTGGCGTTCGTGGCTGCTAGAGCCGCTCTGAAGACTGAGATTAGATCAAGCAAAAAGCCTGCTTCGAGGGCCTGTGTCAAAGTGCCAACGCGAATCCATGGGGTGACGCCTATAGGGTCGTAATGGCCAAGACACGTGGGGCGATGGCCCCTACAGAGCGGTCTCCAGAGATGCTGGAGAGGATCATCGCGGGGCTCTTCCCACGTCACGACCCAAGTCCCTGGCCTCCCTTTGTGGAGCTGCCACGGGCCAGGGTGGCCGACGAGGGAAGAGTAACGGTGGCGGAACTTGCGGGGATTGCACAGTCCCTTAGTGTTGGTAAGGCGCCAGGACCGGATGGTATTCCGAACCTGGCCATCAAAGCGGCCATTGCTGAGGCTCCCGAGATGTTCAGATCTGTCATGCAGAGATGCCTGGACGAGGGAGTCTTCCCTGAAGCATGGAAAAGGCAGAGCTTGGTCCTATTGTCAAAGCCGAAAACCACCGGGGATCTGTCGGCATATAGACCAATATGCCTGCTTGATACGGCGGGGAAAGTGCTCGAGAAGATCATCCTCAACAGGTTGTTGATACGCACGGAGGGTGCGGATGGTCTATCGAGTAACCAGTTTGGCTTCCGAAAGGGTAAGTCGACCGTAGACGCTATCTTGTCGGTTATCAAATCCGCGGAGATAGCTATCCAGCGTAAGAGGAGGGGAGTTCGCTATTGTGCAGTAGTGACTCTCGACGTGAGGAATGCTTTCAATAGTGCCAGTTGGGCAGCTATTGCAGATGCGCTCCTGCGTCTTGGAATTCCCGAGTACCTGTACAAGATTCTCGGAAGCTACTTCCAGAATCGAGTACTGGTATACGACACGGAGGCGGGTCGGAAGTGCGTTGACATAACCTCAGGGGTTCCGCAAGGTTCCATACTGGGTCCGGTGTTACGATACCATGGAACGTCATGTACGACGGTGTCTTGAGGTTGAAGTTCCCGGTGGGCGTGGCAATCGTCGGCTTTGCTGACGATATTACGCTGGAGGTCTACGGCGAATCGATCGAAGAGGTGGAATTGACTGCAGCCCACTCGATCGCAATTGTGGAGGAGTGGATGAGTTCCAGGAAGTTAGAACTGGCTCACCACAAGACTGAGGTGGTTGTTGTTAACAACCGAAAGTCTGAGCAACAAGCGGTGATAAGGGCAGGCAACTGCACGGTCACCTCTGAACGCTCCATCAAACTCTTGGGGGTAATGATCGACGATAAGCTCACCTTTGGTAGCCACGTCAATTACGCCTGCAAGCGTGCCTCCACAGCTATAGCGGCATAGTCCCGGATAATGTCCAATAGCTCTGCGGTTTATGCCAGCAAGCGCAAGCTTCTGGCTAGCGTTGCTCTGTCCATACTGAGGTATGGGGGGCCAGCTTGGGGCACGGCCCTGCGTATTAACTGCTACAGAACGAAGTTAGAAAGTACGTATAGGCTCATGTGCCTAAGATTTGCGAGCGCGTACCGTACCGTGTCGCACGATGCACTTTGCGTCATCACCGGTATGATGCCTATTGACATAGTTATCGGTGAAGACATAGAGTGCTTCGAAATGCGCGGCACGAGAGGCATCCGTAGGACTGTCAGGTTGGCCTCAATGGTCAAATGGCAGCGTGCGTGGGACAGTTCCACTAAGGGTAGATGGACACATAGGTTGATACCGGAGATAGGTACGTGGGTCAAGAGGCGTCATGGGGAAATCACTTTCCACCTGACCCAGGTCCTTACAGGCCATGGTTGCTTCAGACAGTATCTACACCGGTTCGGACACTCGGCCTCGCCCGAGTGTTTGGTGTGCGCAGGTTTAGAGGAAACGGCGGAACACGTGTTGTTCGTGTGCCCGCGTTTTCGCACAATGCGTGACCACATGCTTGCCACATGTGGTCTGGACACTACCCCGGACAACCTAGTCCGGAGGATGTGTAAAGATGAAGTTGGCTGGAACGCCGTTTTATCGGCTATCGTCCAAATCGTCTCAGAGCTACACAGAAGGTGGCGCGTGGACTCGAGGAATGGCTAGTTCAGGCGCAAATAAGAGGTGGTCCAAGGGTTCGGAGTCGGCTTCATGGGTCATACCGGTGCCCTGTGGTCGAACTCGATCCTTTTATCGAACAAGTGGCCGCGTGAAGAACAACATGGTATCGTCGCTTTCGCGGCGTCGGTCAACCGGGCGGGTTCCGAGCCCGAGGACGGAAGGGGTCCTCGTCAAGGCTGGGGCAGGCGTAGGCACCGCGTCGGCAAGTCCCTATGTGTGCTGGCGAATAGGCCCTATCGCAGAAAGGTCAATTTGGGGTGCACGCGGCATCATCATTCTTGATACCAGTCGTGCAGAGGGAAGCAGGCGCGAAGTCGACCCTGCCCACCTTCCGAGGACATAGGGCGTGGTAAGGCCACCTGGAAAGCCGGCAATGCGCTGGCACGATACCATGGTGTTCTTCTAAAAAAGCGAGTCACGATGTTCGATGCTGCAAGGACACGCAGCTAACCTCGAGGGTGCGTTATGCACTGGCCCCCCTTTGAAGCATTACTTTCTGGTTGTACCGAAGGGACGATGGGCTTGGCGACAATGGAAACGGTTTAGCTGGTCGGGGATGCAGTCCTGCCTCCCTCATTGGAGGTGGCCCCTATCCCAGCACTTCCTGGTCAACCCAGGATGTCTGTTGAGCAGATTCCCCCTCCATTGTTTAGGAAAAAAAAAACATACACACGGACAGACAGACATGTGGTCAGTTCGTCGAGCTGAGTCGATTGGTATATAACACTATGGGTTTCCGATGCTTCCATAAAAAGTTCGTTTTCGGAGTGAAATGATAGCCTTTCGGTACAACTTCGTTGTACGAGAAAGGAAAAAATGTGGTACACTGAGGATTATCCGTACATATTTATCGACGAAAGTATATAAATTTTAATTTAAAGGAGGAGGTCGACTGGAAGATTTGTTCTGGTATTTTTTTTGGCTTTCTCAGTCTTGTTGATTCCAAACGATGAGTTTTGGCTTTTTTCAAGGGTGAAATTATCTACCGTTTTTCGTTATTAAGTTTGACGTTTTCCATGTAGCGCGGGCTTCTTGTTTTTTTTATTAAATTAATAACAAGAGGCTCTCCCTACATGAAAAACTGCAAACATAATAACGAAAACGGTATACAGTTTCATTCTGAAAAAGGTCAAAATAAAAGGCCGAAACGTAAGGCAAAACAAAACTCATAGTTTTGAATAAACAAGACTAAGAAAGCTAGAAAATACCAGAAAAAAAATTTTAGATTTAGATATATGACTGAGAAACAAAAAATATGCACAAATGATTCATTAGTTTTTTTGGGATCAGAGAACTATTTATTCTCATTATATATGTTTTTTTTTCTTAGGCAAGGGTAAACGGAAATCTGCAACCAGACACCTTCATTATATATGTAGAATAAGAAGAAGTAAAATGGGAAATGAGTTCAACACTCATTGCTACAACAGACCGAGGAACCCTCTGTGTCTGCGTGAGTGTCACGGGAGAGGAATAATTGGTTAGATGAGAAGGTAATCCATAGGAAGTTGTCTTGGTAAGCGTCTAGAATCTTTCATTTGTACCAAGCTATTTAAAAACATAAAGACGAAACCGTGTTTCAATCCAATTTGGCCTTCAGAATACTGAGAAGAATCTATCTTTTTCTGATCTAAACGATGCGCACGATAGAAGCGCGATCGCTATAATGTATATAAAAATTCCACGATTTAAAATCACTACACTCATAATAAAAAATTATATGAATATTTCATGATATAATTTGATTGATTTGATGATTGAAATTTGAGTGAAATTTTAACAACACTGCTAAGAAGCTTTCAATTGCAGTTCCAATTAGAATTTTTATATACATTATAGCGGGTACTCAACTGGAAATATCTCTGGAAAGGCATCTTAAAGTATTTCATGACATTAAGATTGAATTCTTTCGGCGATAGAAGTCACAATAAGTAGCAAATATTTCTTTGCCCCTACATCCGACGTTTCAGACATGGAAGCAAAAAAGTATCTGATTATTATGAAGACTGCTAGCACCGAAAGAATTCAATCTCAATAGTAAAACTTCAGTCGTCAACCCCCAGATAATGTATTTGATGCCTATACTTTGATTTTTACTACAAAAATTTACTCACAGATTTCTGCGAACAGTTATTCTCGGTATAATATTTGGTACCTCAACTGGGCCAAAGAATAAGCGTGAACTATGCTTTGCAATACTAATTCGAGGCTTTTCTTTCATTTCAGGTATGTTGATTGCTGATAAGTGCCGTATGTATCTTTCTCTACGGAATGGTATGTAAGTAAGAATTAGATGTAGACAAGTTTACATTTATTTGGCTGGTATCCTATAAAGACATCAGAACTTTTAGGCATTATATCCCGGGCAGCGGCTTAGCCGAAGCGAACTATTTTAACTCTAAACTCCAACCGCTTTCTTTTTATTATGAATAACCAAATCGTATTATATAACTACCTGGATGAGTAACTACGTATACTAAGGAGGCTCCAAGTCAGATTAGACATCAGCCAAACAGACCGCATTGTACTCTCGTGGTGAGCGGTTTTTGCCTTTCGCGTATACTAAGTATACGTAAAGGCTATAGGATCAATCCAAAACCGGTTTCGCTATTGAAATTGCGTTCCGGAGTTTTTAAGGTCACTCCTGACGGAATCCAAGATTAAAAGTGCTCGCGTTTTCGGGAGCACACCACTCTATTCAGAGGCGGCGCACAACTGTCATTTTTGTTGATTTAGCTTTGCTGCGTCGCATCATGCGTGAAATAATAAAAATGACAGTTGTGCGTAGCTTCCGTATCGAGTGGTGTGCCCCCGAAAACGCGAGCACTTTTAATCTTGGATTCCGTCAGGAGTGACCTTAAGAAAACATTTTTTTCCCATTTTGCCCATGGGTCAAAATTCAAAGTCTAAATTTTTTTTCAATAACTGCTGCAATGCATTTAAATTCACGCAAATAAATGTGAATATGTGATATTTGCCATACGTGTGCTATGTAAGCAAGATCTTGCTGTGCCCATTTCCGAAGCATATAGAAGCTTTTGTTTCGTTGCGGTCACAATTTAACTTTTATGTTCATTTTTCAAAAGGGTTACTGATTTCGGTTGTCAGCACCCAGGTGAATTATTAGCTATAAGCCAAGTTGTTAGCAAAACTAACAATTTTTGAAATCTTTATAAAATGTTTATAATGTACTTAAATTTATTAAATTTCATTGCTATTGACACAATAGATCTTTCCAACCATAACGCCCTCACTTCATAGTTTTTCATTTTGACGCCCATAACGCCTTCACTTCATAGTTTTCATTTTGAACTGATGAGAATATATCAAAAAAATAATTAAATTGAACTTCTAGGTGTTAGAAAAGTCATTTTATCTAATATTGTTATATTCTTATAATCTAATATATATTACACCACTTTAATGCTTAATGTGATTATACAATCAAACCATGTGATGAATTTTAAATTCACCGAACGGTTTTCTACTTCTATTATCAAAAGCTTAAAGCTAGCGTAATAATTTACGTACAATGCTGAAATTAAAGTCAATTGTTTAGCATAAGTAAGCAAACGATCTATGGATGTTTCATCCCCATGGGCGTTGTGGTTCTCTCAATTCGTGCCCTTGAAAAGTATGTATGTATGTATGTATGTAGTTAGCCACCATCCTGGCTGGAGTCTTGCTCTGCATGCGGTTCCACTTAACAGTAAAGTCAAATTTCAATATCATTTTGAATTCAACATAATGCTGTATGAAGGGCCAAAAATGGGGGTGGTGGACCTGTAAGCAGAGACACTTACACGAAACCCACGGGAAGATGAGAATCATCTTCCAGCAGAATGATCCAACAAAAGAATAATGAAATTTGCAATACTTATCAAGCTTTCCACGGGATGGTTTGTTTGAAGAAGGGCGCGTCAACTGGTTGACAACTGTTGGAGATAAAAGTAATAGACGCTAATATCGACTAATACTTTCCTTCCTTGACTCCGATTGGCTACCACTTCATTGTCCAGTTGTAACGTCATTGATGCCCTGATGCACCCTCCCAACCCCAAATCAGATATTTACAGTCAAATCAGTAATATAGTACGGAAAATTTAGGCATGTGTAGAAAATATATGAAAAAGTTATCCGGCAGATAATCCAGGAAAGCTACTGTGCACCAATTCTTTACACAGAAACATCAATATTATAGTAATTTTAGGTTATAAATAACTACTTCCTGTAAGCACAACGTCATGCGGTGTTGTTTCAGTTAAAAAATACCGCTATTACTGGACCGCGGGCAGGTGTAGGAAATATTATTTCTGGCGACATTAGCAGTCGTTGATACACTGAAAAAAATATTATAGATATAGGGGAAATGTTCCGATCTCCTTCTCACTGTACATATATCCATCTCATCGCTAAACAAAGAAATACGGCACCAAATTCGTCACTTCTTTTTGTCAACATGCGTGCTCACTGCTGAAAAAAATCACAAAAATAATAAACAAACCAAATTCCTTTCCATTGCTTTGTTTTTGATGGGGTCAAATAGGAGCTATGAGATGAAGTGGCGAACCGTTCCCCTATATAATATATCGAGACAAAATTCTCAAAACAACTCATCTGCTTCGGTAAACCAAGATTCAAACGACGACCCGACGAATCTGACAGCTCTCCCACGCAAACCAACACCATCAACAGGTAGGTGAAGGATTCGGCTACCTGTTGATGGTGCTGGCCTGCGCGGGAGAGCCATCAGACTCGCCAAATCGTCGCCCGAATCCCTGCTTACAAAAGCAGACAAGACGCTCTAAAAATCCCGTCCTGATATAATATATAGCATATGTATTATAACTGAAATTAAACAATGCATGATAACAAGCAATGTGATGAGTATTAAATAATACTAATAAATACATATTTAGAATTTTATGTATTTTACAGCTTTGCGAGCTAAGACCTAAAATATTTAGAAGTTTGTTAAAACGGTCTGTTGCTTTCCCCAAAAACAAATACTTGTTCCCTTGAAGGTGAGTTCGAATGAAGAATCGACCGTAATGAACATGATTAGATGGAACACGATAAATATAATAATAAATTTATATGTTTAACATAATTTCTCCAAAATTCTTGCCATCAGAAGTTTATGGGTTCACTCTCGTTATAGTCCGGGATGCTCAGTTGACTGATAATACGAATATCATGATATTCGACAATAAAACGACGAATGCATATACAAATTTTGAATTGGCATAAAACAAAGATAAGAAGGTTTAAATGTAAAAAAAATGCTGTTGCTCGGGATAGCTTAAAAGTGCCAATAATTTGGTACGAGGTAAAATCGGGGGTAGATAAGCATTGCATAATTTGGTCATCACTGTAAAATCTTTTTTTTAAAGTGAGTAATGAACTATAATAGAATTTTAATGATAAACAATAATTGATATTGAAATAATGATGTTATGAGATGATATAAGGATTTTCAATAAAACAATGAATGCAAATATCGTGTTTTATACTTGTGGAGTTTCTTTTTGCAGATTACAAATCAATGATTCGGTAATACAGAATTCACGCATGCATACTGTTTCATCATACTATTCCTGAAAATGAAATTACAGTGAATGTGAAAATATCCATAAATGTGAAAATATCCATCGAATTATGTAGGGACACGGCAGGTATTTTCGTCTGTTCGTCATAGTCTCGAAAACCAATAAAAGAGACGCTTTTTTGTAAAACTCATACGTACCAAATCGTAAGCTCAGGAGAAACGTTCTGCTATAGTGGAGTTCTAGCAAATGAACGTTGCTTTCGTTGGTTTTAGCCTATGACGATGGACGGAAATACCTGCCGTATCCCTATGCATAATAATAATACTAATATAAAACTAAATAAATAATTAATAATAATAGCAGAGCATGAATCCTTCCACAATCGTAGGTATATTTGTAGAGATGAACATATGGATTCTGCCATAATCTACAATTAGGTAGACACGACTTCCTTCATAAACCTAGCCACGTCCTTACAATTATTTTAAGTATGTAAGTATAGAAACAATATAGAAATATCGAACCAAGAAATATGAAAATATGGAGAACTAAATATATACATAAAACTCAAAGGTGCAGCCCAATCGGGTTGTACGCAAAGGTGACGTAGGACTACGTAGCTATACGAAATGAAGGGTATTTTTCATCATAACTTGTATCAATTTATTAGCATTGTGCAAACTGCTCGGAGGTCAACCGAATCAAGAAACTGAAAACATCCCAGTTGGATGAACCAGCCGTGGAAAAGAAACGACTCATCGGCCGCATCGCCACTGAAGCCACTCGTCTATCTTTCAGTGGATATCATCAGAATCCTAGAAGACATTATGCTTACAAATGTACGAAATAATGGAAAAATAAGCAGAATCGGAGGTGGCGCGAAACCAAACACAAATATATTAATTTGCAACGTTCGACTTCCACCGGCGATGGAAGCATACATGCATCGTTTTCTATAGCCCTGGTGGCAAAGTGAGCGGGACTTGAAGAATAAATTACAAACAGTCCTTTTCAGGACTGAAACTATTTATCCAAGAAGAGGTTTTGAACGTTGGGAAAATTGTTTACCCAGACAAACAGACTGTTCAGCTGTTTAAACGACAATGACGATTTTGGAAAGATTTATTGTTTTTAATAATGCGCCATTTGAAAAACTAAGGCAGCTAATCGTCAGTTCTTACTAAGGTGGCGTCTTCATCGATTTGGCCGTCGTCGACGGAAAGTGAAATTTTCTGGCAAGATTCATTGGTTTTGTTTCGTTAATCATTAGAAATGATATCGATTTTTTTCCGGGTTACCATCGTTTGGTGACGACAGAAAGTTGCCCTTTTTTAGCACAACCACAAGCGCGCGTCGGAAGGAGATGATGCAATGAGTTTGTTCAAATGGATGGCGTCAGTAGCAGTCAAATGGAATTTCCTCACAAGATTTTGATTATGTTTTGTTGTAGTTTAGGATTGAAAAGCTCCATTATTGGAAACATATCGGTTCTTTACAGTACCATTATTTTACACAAGGGTAGTTTAATCCGGGATGCAAGAATGTTCATCAAAGTCCAAAATTAATAGTTTGGCGTTGACAGAAAGTTACCCTTCGATAGCAGAATCATAAGCGCGCGTCGGTGAGTGACAACGCAACAAATTTGTTCGAATGAATGGAATCGCTCACAGCAACCGAACTATCACGCCAAACGCCGATTCCACCGAAACAATCCATTTTGCAATCATCCCTTTCTGTTCAGAAGATGCTGGTCCTGAGAAGGACCAATTTTGTGTCCCCAATGCACCTTTTCAATAACTAACTGCAACCCAATGCTCGTCAAAACTTTAGGGTTAGAATTCCACTTCGTGCTGTTATTGTTCGACGACCACTCGATGAGACGCCACTCATCGCCAGACTAAGATCGCCACTGCATAGCACGGGATCGAAACAGACGTCATTTTTGTAATCAACCCTTTCTTCACATAAAATGCTGGTTTGTTGAGGTTGAATGACGACCATCAATGCAGACTTCCACCACCAATTCGATGATTTTCCTTTGAAAATGCTACCAGAGCGCCTTCGTGCTGCTGTGTTCGCTCCGCTGCATCGGCATAGCGCGTCGGAGGGAGATGATGAAGTAAATTTTAATGGATGGAATCACTAACAGCAACCAAGCTACCACGCCAAACCCGATGCCACCGAAACAGTCCATTTTCGCAATTAACTCTTTCTTTTCGTAAAATGTTGGCCCTGAGAAGAACCGATTTTCTTTTCCCAATTCCCATTCCAATAACTAACTGCATCCAATCCAATCGTGTAAATTTGCAGCATTGCCACACTGCCACCCACTTCGTGCTGCTGTGTCCGGTTCGTTGCATCGAATGTCGGACCGCCTTCTGTGCAATTCCGATCGAAATAGCTCGCGCGCGCCGAACAGCAGCTTTCTTGTATTTGATAAATTAAACCCGTAAGCCCCGCCCCTTTGTGAGCTGATATAGTATAAATATAATGTGCACTCATAACGATTAATGAAGGGGCGGGGCTAATGGGATTACTTCATTAGATATAAGAAAGCTGCTTTTCCGCGCGCGCGAGCCAGTTCGATCGGGTTTCCACGGACAACGGACCGTTCGGAGAATTATGAATTCTAAGAATCCAATGAAACTTTCTCGAAAGATTCTGAATTTGGTTATGAGATCAATCGTAAATAGCGAATTTGATAGCGCGTCGGAGGGAGATGATGTCTGTCCAAGCGACGTTCACTAATGGGTAGTTGCTGTAGGTAGATAGTTTTCATGGATTTTATACAAAAGAAAGTTTATCCGAAATAAACTTTCTTCAAAGTTCAAAACTCAATCGTAAATAGCTAATTTGATAGCGCGTCGGAGGGAGATGATGTAGTGAATTTTAATGGATGGGAACACTAACAGCAACCAAACTACCACGCCAAAACCGATTCCACCGAAACAGTCCATTTTCGCAATTAACTCTTTCTTTTTATAAAATGTTGGTCCTGAGAAAAACCAATTTTCTATTCCCAATGTTCCTTTCCAACTAACTGACACCACAATTTGTAATAAATTTTGATAATTTGGTGCGGGATCGCCACAGTGCTATTTTTATGGTCAACCTTTTCTTCATATGAAATTCTGGTTCGTTGAGGTTGAATGATCTGCAGCAACACATCGAGCACCACCACCAATGCGCTGGATTTTCTTTGAAAATTTTATTAGCGCCTCCATGATGCTGTGTCCGCTCCGCTACAATCGCTTTGATGCGTCTGCTATGCGTGAAATCTTGTTCAAACTGAGGATTAGATCCAAACCCGCAAGTGATTGATTTTGGATGTCTGTGCTAGTGACGCATGTACGTGATTGGTTAGTTTACCTATTTCTAAACTTTTTATCAGTTATCGAAAATAAATAGTTGAAAATCAGTATTTTCAAACAAATACAAAGAAGCGTTGACTCATCCTTGATCGAAAGGTCCAAAAAAAATTAATCCATCGAGAAACGGCTGAGATATTAAAGTTTAAAGTCTATCATATTTTCGTGACGGTCCCGATTTTCGCAATCGTAAAGTGTACCCCAATATAGGAAACACAGACGTAGTCCTACGTCAAAAACATGAGAAGACGATAATATGAAAACAGGATGAAAAATAAAAAAATTAATGCATTAAAATATAAAAAATTTAACATATGAAAAAAATATGAAAATATGAAAGTATGAAAATATATTGTGACCGTTCATTTTCGGGTCACAATTAAATATTTGGTGGGAAGGCCAGTTAGTGGTTTAGCTCAAATAAAACATTGTTATAAATGTCTTGTGTTGTCGTAAATGTCTGAATATAAAATAAATGTCTGTCTCCACTTTTACAAGTGTTTGAGTGATGTTTATTTTGTGTACAGTAGCTTTTGGTTGATGTCTTCAGATTTATTATTATTTTTTTTGTTCGTTTCTTTTACTCCGACTTTAGTTTATTTATTTATTTATTTATTTATTTATTTATTTATTTATTTATTTATTTATTTATTTATTTATTTATTTATTTATTTTTTTTTATTTATTTATTTATTTATTTATTAATTCATTAATTTATTTATTTATTTTTATACATTCATTCATTTATATATTCATTTTTTTGTTCACATAGTTTTCTTTATTTACTTATTTTGTGCATTTAATTATTTCTTTACTTATTTATTCATCCATATTTTGTTTATTTTTATTAATTATTGTGCGGAAACAAGTGTTAGGGTATTTTAAATTGTTAAGGCTTAGCATGCAGCCAGTGTCGGAGTAAACATGTAAATTAGTATAGGATATCAACCAAAATATTTTATAGTGTAAGGTTCCTGATTGTGTTGGTGCGTTTATCATCGTCTCCAATAGCCGTAGCCGCTATCATCGTCGTCTGGGATTTGGATGGCCATGGGGATGACTAATCAAAAAGGAGATAAAAGGGATTCCCCAAGAGGGTACAGGGCTTGTTCATTTTTATCGCCCAGAGGAGTGATGTCAGTGTCGGTTCCGCGTGTTAGTCCGTTAACATACTGACCGCGGTAGTTCCTATAATATCGAAAGATATTTAGTTTAAAAAGAAACTCGGTGTTTGCAAAAGTCCACAGTGATTCAAGTGCCTTTTCCTAGTGATTTCAATCTCGAGTACGGATCATAGAGACTTCATCACCAACGGTCAGAAAGTGCACCATAGAAATTCATAGTTAGCTCTGACCGCGCTAAGGTCTCTGTGGTCATAAACGTACACCGATAATCAAGCGAGCTGGTGATGAACAATAAACTGCAGTGAAAGTGGAAAATAGCTCCAGAGTGATCGGCCGGACAACTGATTATGAAGAACAATGGCAAACCGTAAAATCTGTGGCTGTCCGGCCACGTGTGGTGCAAGCTCGCTTGATTGATCACTCTTGCATGTCGCGCGTTTGTTACCACTCCCTGGGCCAGGAACAAAAGCCTCCGCTATTATAGGCTAAACCGACAGAAAGTAGGATTCTCCAGCCAATATTGAGAATCGTCAGTGAAGCTATAGCTATTCCCAGTGAGAAGAAGAGAACGAAGGAGAAATGCCCTAGTGTCCCAAATTCCCCGAGATCCAGATATCGACGACATCAACCTGCAAGCATGCCAACGGTTCCTGCATCGGCCGCAACGGTGAGCTCACTATGAAAATTTAATAAAAGAAAAACCTAAAGTGAAATCTAGTGCGTTGAAATTAACTTTAATAAAACTGTATGGCCTGCTAAACCCTATCTGTTTATTTGTTCCTAAATTTTATTATAAAGAAATCTTGTTCTCCGCCATTTTGTTTTGTATCTTCCGCCTTGCCACCAATTATTAGAAGAAATATCCGGGAGAATCGAGTTGGAAAACGACCCTGAAGTGAAACCGTGTTGAGGACCACTGCTCCTATGGTGATACCATTACAGGGGTTCTCAACCGGTTTCCACAAAGTTTCACTTAGTATCAATATCTATGTTAATAAGTATGTGTTGCTCCTCGCTGCAAATTTTAAATAATGTTGAAAAGGATATTGCTCAAGTTTATATTTCTGTAATAGGTATTCCATTGGAAGTATAAAACATTGATTTTTTTTGATATGGTGAATGGAGAATAATACAAAATTTATTACTTTAATAATAAATAATAAGCGTAGTTGGGAAAACTTTTAATATGCTGACTACGGAATGCAGGATCTATGTTTTTAATAAAATTTATTTCTCTGATGAGGAACAAACGGACTCGTTTTCCATAAAAGGCTCTTTCCACGCATGTCAACAAAATAATCGAATGGCCACATAAATTTAAATGAAATATTGTTGTTTAAATAACAGCCATTTACACGAAACAGAGCACAATTCCACAGCATAATAGGAATATTTAATTTATTTATATTAATCAGAGAACACTACAAATGAGTCCCGCAAAGAGGGTTTTTTTTTTGTTTGACAATTTTTTTATAGGAAATTGTTCAAGTGCAATAATACATGTGCGGGGCACTTAAGAGTGATCATTTCTTGTTCAATTTTATCAAATCCCCGGAACAACAATGTAAAAATTCATTCGTCTACCTTCTCCAGTGTTTGAAGTTCTCACAGCATCCACGTAACGACCAGTGATGTAATTTCTATTAGTACCTCAAGTTGCTCCACTTCTTCTTTCAAAGTCGTCATCATTAATCGTTTTTGGATTGCTTGACGCTTTCCATCTATTTTACTGATACATATTCTTTTTGACCAGGCATAGCTCGACTTACTTCATCATCTTCAAAATATTGAACTACTATTTCTTTTGTCTCATATGTTAATGCAGTACTAGACCTAGTATTTTTGGCTGAATGACAGTTATTCTACAATTGCTTTGCCTCTTTTACTGCATTTCTATTGGTTTTGAATTAATCAATGATATCCAGAATAGACCATGTTTCTTTAACCAAGAAACCTACTCTTCTCACGATGACACCGATTTCGCAAAAATCAATGAGAGACGGTCTTTCTTTTCTGACAAATGAAGAATGAACTCTACTCTAACGATGCTGAGATGGTAATAATTTTATTTCCTATTTCTACTTACAATTATGGATTTTCTTATGTCTAAGTTTTACCTGATCCTAACGTCTTTACCTGACCTGACGCCGATCTTCCCGCCACGCCGTCATCACGGGTAGTTTATCATTTCTTTCGTCGTCTCTTGGCTTTGTTTATTTATTGTCTTTCGGTGACGCACCAAACCATATTCGCATTCCGACCCTATCATAAACGTACATTTTCTTATCTTTATTGCTCAGACATCAACATGGTGGGCTTCGTGGCCGTGCGGTTAGCGACATCAATCGTCTAGACGCATGTGCTGTGGAGTGTGGGTTCGATTCCCGCCCCGGTAAGGAGAAAACTTTTCGTAAAACAAAAAGTTCTCCACTGGTCCACTGGGTGTTGTGTGAATGTCCTGTCCGTTGTCTCATGCTAGATGTTAAGTGTTCAGTCTGTGCGACCTCTGGTCGAAGACGGTGATTCTGTTTATTTATTCTGTTTTATTCAAAACCAGTAGTTAGGGAATGAAGATACGATTAGTGTAGCATGGAACGAACTCACCCATTATCGTTATGACAAACAGCTTTTATCGTCAGCTTCCGTATAGAAAATTTGGCATATTCTAGCTTCGATGGTTGATCCAAGCCGTAGGTTCTTGATACTTGAAAGCAGCCGGCCAATTTTATTCCATATTACGTTTCACCATATTGTCATCACATTTGTATTTAAACCTTAACTGATTAAACTGAATATCACAAGTGATCACTTTAAATCTGATCTTTACCGATTCCACCGTTCGGTCTTCGAAAGCAACAAAGGGTCAAAACCGTGTCACCACCAGCCGAATTAAAAAATCGTTTAGAAACGAATTACGAGACGAAATGTCAGACAGGTCCATTTTTGCTCAAGGCACACTGCGACTGAATTCGTGCCCTTGAAAAGTCACTAGAAAAAGCACGTGGTTTCTTAGATGGCCGATTTGCGGCTTTGTTGTATAACCACCTTAAAGTATGTCAGCTGTCTCCAAAGTCATTTGAAAAAAATCATAATTCTATTATATTGGAATGAGAAATTTATTCTTAATGCACAGAATTTAATTCTATGGTAATTTGAAGCACTCAGAATAAAAGTTTCTTTCTCTTCTAAGTCGTTTTAAACAATTAAACGATGTATAATTACTTTGCGCAGCTGAGATAATAAAATAAAAGCTACTTCTAAATTAAATTACAGCAACATTCATACTCTACTAAGGTTGTGAACCATTCCACCGATTCGTTTAACTTTTAGTTAAAATTTGATAATTATTTGGAGCAAAATGGATTTGGCGTCAATTTTCTCGCGAGGAAAGTTAAATTATCGAACTGTCAAATCTAACCATGCCCCGGAGCAGGGTTATTTTTAATCACGGAGAAATAACCATATCCAACTGTCAAATTTAACTAAAAGTTGAACGAATCGGTGTAATGGTTCACAGCCTGATATTATTAGTAATATTTTGATTATGCTACAGGCCCCTGATGTAAAATCTTGCCGGTTCCTTTAACTGTGAAGCACGATAAAAGATTTATTTCCTCCCGGTCCTTTGATTATTTGCTTCACTTCAGTTATTGGTTGTTCTGCTACGATATCAGGGTACTGTTTCACAATAGCCCTGGATAGTCTTCTCAACTAGAAGTGGCGGCACTCCTTGGAGACTTTTGCTTTCTTCGTGTCTCTCCATTTTCATTACTTTTTTTTCCTGGTACCTCCCAAGAGTTTTCCTCTAGACGGGGGAAATTAAGATTGTTTATCTGATAAGCCTACCACTCTTCCGTATATGATTTATTTAGTTTACACTCTCGTGAGCTGCTAGCTGGTGTTATTAACTTTTCGACTGAATAATCACTTTTACCGGTATGAATTGGTGCTCGAACGCGAACTAAAATATCTCTTCCAATCGTTAAAGTTACAAGCAAGTAGAGGAATAGAATGATTTTTTTACCAACTCGTCTCATGACAATCGAGAACGAAGTGTATTATCTTCACTCTTTGTTTGGAACTGCTTCCAGGAACTGGCATGCTTTCAGCTTCTATTAGCATTTCCACAGAATAATTGAAAGCCTTTCGGTGCCTGCCATTGCACGACTATATATCTTGTGTGGCAATCATAATGGATACACTAAGCTCAGGGAGTCGAGACATCCTCCCACGTACATGTTTTTCATGCCTTGATTTTCCAACTCTCTGATAGAACTTTCCATGTCAGAAGAATTACGCTTGATTTTTCCACTTGGCTTTGTGTGTAATACGCGAAATGTGTTTTACATGGAAACTATGTACGGTAAAATCAACGAATAATAAAAAAGATGATACTGGTGTTGTTCATCATCGGCATAGTTCAAAATACCTTTTGTGTTCGCGTGCTCATTGGGTGGATGCACGAACTATGTGCGGCATCATAGAGAACAGACATCCAAGCCAAAGAATTGAACTTAGTCCGAATTAAAATGAATAGACAAACAATACAAATCCGTTAGTTTGACATTGACGTGCTGTTTACAGCATTTTTCCAATAAATTTCTCAATCAATTAGGTGCTCAGAAGACATATACTATTTCGTTAAATTGTACGATTTTCCTAGCTCACAAACATTGATTGAGCTCCAGAAAAACGATGTTGCTAATTTAGCAAAATAAAACACGAAAACTCGTGAAATTCGTATTCACAGTTTTTGATCGCTAGCTGGATGCTTGCGCTCTGTGATTATATCGTTTCCTTTGTGATGCAAACAATGATAGTCCTTGACACCACAGGCATGAAGTTTTTTGAACACTGCAAAAATAAAACACTTGTTTGCAGTTTTATTCACTATTACGTCACAACTGAAAAAAATAATTTCAGTTTTACCAGCGAACAAAGCCAAATGTTCATATAGGATTACTCGACCAGAGACGACAAAGTCGAAGCTCGGTCCGGTCTAGAATGGTTTCGGGTGGGTTCAAAACTTTTGGTGTCAGATGATGTTAAAAACGGTGTCTGAGAGCTACATTGCTAACATGCTAGGATAAACTTGAATAATTTTGTTTCTCTTCATGAATTTATGAACAAACAATGCTAGGCAAGTATGTTAAATATGTTGCATGCATGTTTTATATTCATTTCATATAAGCCTTGTTTCGGATGCCCCTGTTTTCGGAAAAGAGTTGCAATAGTTTCATCGTTGTTTCCAGCAAGAACCAGCATTCTGCGGACGCTCTTGTTGAACGGCACTGGATAGAATTTCCACTTTTTTCGTGGAAATTGTGGCTAGAATAATGGATCAATTCTCTCGTCTATGGTAAATGTTCAATGGCGCCATGTGCCATGGAAATTTACGACTTTACCGATAAAGTGCTGCAGACATGCAGAGCAACTCCTGATTCGCCCACTTTAGAACGAAAGGGAACAAGTTATGGAAACTTTCCTGCATTTGATGGACGTCGAACATGGCTATAAATTTGCTCCACCGCCGGTATCTGGTGTCACGTTTTCCGTTCCAACCGTCATCATAGGTGCGGGTGTGGGAGGGAGAAATCGAATGCCACCGAGAGGGCTCGGTAAAAGACGGATGATGGTTGATGATGTTAAAGTGTCGCGCTGTCAGTTGATTGCATGAACTTTATCATCGTTGATCTAATTGTCCAATCAACGGGCGGGCGAAGTGGATGGTACGCAGAATGGCTGAATGAAACGATGAACGAGAGTGTGTCAGGGTTGGACATCAAATTCTATGCTCACTATGGATTGGTTCAGAGTACGTTCTGGCCAAAGATGAAGAAAGTGTCATATGTTGTATGAAGTACGAATAAGGGGAGATCCCCCAGCGCCGGACACCTCCCAACACCAGACACTTGCAGAGGTCCCTTCTCCATCTAATGTAGTGCAAACGAAGGCTATTTCAAAGTGCTTTACCTGCATGGAATATTAGATCTTCAGATTTAAATCTTTGTTTAAGTGTTCAAATTGAAAGAAAATGCTCCAAATTTTGTTGTTTTACACTTCTTTGGAATGAATGAATCAACAAAACTAAAATCGATCGGAAGCATTCTTATTATGTAGGGATGGTCAATATTCGCCATGTGTAGAATCACGATCATGATTTGTTATATATGTCATGTAATTGTGATGCAAAATCAATTTTGGTATCCGGCTGCTGTCCCTCAGCTGTCCGGACAGTGAGATTCCTATGTGAGCAAATAGCCATTTCTACACATGTTTTGTTAAACTTTTATCAATTCAATTGCTTCTTCTTACGAAGGTATCAGAAAGGCACAGGGATAAGCAGAAATTTAAATATAGCGTTGGAGGTGG
Source organism: Armigeres subalbatus (assembly GCF_024139115.2). Taxonomy (NCBI): domain Eukaryota; kingdom Metazoa; phylum Arthropoda; class Insecta; order Diptera; family Culicidae; genus Armigeres; species Armigeres subalbatus. The sequence continues at coordinate 124,834,926 of NC_085141.1, read as the reverse complement.
GAACTTTGAGTAGAATGTAAGAAATTTAGCTGGAGGGTCGATAAGCTCTTCTGACACATTTCAATATCCATAATTCGAAGCAAGTGAAAAATATTGCTATTCAAAATGATATCTCTACTCATGTGAAAGGAACTTGGTCATGTTTGAACATGAAGCAATAGTGGTCGGTACTAGGAGACACTTTTCTGAACGGTGAAATTTCCGTCTCGTCCTCGTCCTTATTTTCTCTGTCTGGAATGTTCGGTTGATTTTGCCTCCTTGGTTTTGGGTGTTGAATTTTTAGGAGCTTTGCGTTTTCGAAGACATACGTAGGCAATTATATTTGATGTTTGTATTATTTTAGGTTGATGAGTTCCAGCTGCTTCCGGTTGATTGTTGTAAGATTACTAACTCTGGAGATGTTATGATGCATAATTAAAGTACGGTCCACTACCAGATTGGCAAAGGCACTCTGTAGTTCCTTGATGTTTCTTGTTACTTCATGCGAGCTAAATGTTTGGTTTAGTATAGAGACACTGCATATAAAGAAGGTAATAAGCAAATTGCCTGATAGTTTCCTATCGTTTGGTCCAGAATTTGATCGTAATGACAGATTTTTAGCATGGTTGATTAGTAGTTGGTTATCTGAGATGAGAATAGCAAATGTGTTGTACTCTTCTGCGGCGCTACAGTGGCTTATGGTTTCATTCTCCATTGAATGCATGCAGTTATCTTCCAATAGTTGCATATGGGACATTCGTTGAATGAAGTCGTTTGGTTATGAAGTAATTGTTACCGAACGGTTATTGTATGGAGTGGAAAGATAGGGAAAATTTTTGTAAAGATAGATTCAACTCCCAATTTAAATTGGGCGGGCATTGAATATGTGGATGAACCAGATGATGTGGTCTTGATTGTTCTCAAATTTGGGTACCAAAGTGAGCAACAATATGCAGCTATAGAGGCGGAAATATAGGCCGTTAGTCTCGACTGGAAGGAGAAGAAAAAGAGGAGCCCAATCCGGGACCGGGAGTGGAGATTTTCAAAAAGTTATAAACCAGTGACGTTCCACTACTAGCCTTCGGGGAATTACGGAATAAGCTTATTGTTTTTTTTTTCTGCAAATACTCATCCACCAAGGCGTTCGAACGCCATCTTGTCCTTGGTGTTTGGTGACGCTGCCCAGCGCATACTCAACGCTGCTCGCCGTGTGAGCCCTTTGTGCCACCTGAATCTAATCACTGGCCTCCGTGGATTATTATACTCGGCAAAGCTAACTCGTAAATCGTCCTCCTGCCATCCGTCATCATTGTATGTGCTGACCATTCCCGTCTATCGACCACACTAGATTCGGCGACATAAATCATCGTGCAATTGCTGACTGGCATCTCGCATCATCCGCAACACGCAACCAAGTACCTTTCTACGTGCTCCATCGGGGTGCCACTACCGGTTCGGGCCTTCTCACGATACCGTATCGCCCGCACCGGTCTTGTAATTGGGCCACAATACAAATCGTCGTGCTTTCGTGTCAACCATCCGCAGCAACCCACCAACATCGGATAATTTGCCGCCCTGCTACCGGCTGAGAGCTCCGACGCTTGTCCCAGCCTCCCCGTCAAGGAAAGTCGTCGTGCCAACCTTCCGCATCAGCTGCAACGCCGCGCCTAGGGCCTCACTACGTGCTTCATCGTGAGGCTACTGCTGGAATCGATCGCCCACTGTATCGCCCAATAAACCCGAAAGGTAAAGTTCAATTAAATTTGATTTTTATAGCACTTCCACTCTTCGAAAGCTCCCCACGCTCACACACCCTGGGACCCGGGATAAAAGAGGCCTTTCGCGCCCACCCCGGAAGTTGCCGTTGGTCAGACCAGCAGCTTGGGGTCTAGGCTAGTCCCCTTCCGGGACAGCAAGCAATCCCGTAAAAGTAACCTGCTGAGGTTCCTAGGAGGGAAAAATATCTTCGGATATTTATTGTTATTGTTTTGATGTTATTGAGGGTGTCCATGTAGAGAAGTAATTTGAATGCTTCGTATTCTTCGAATAGTATCTTCTGTCCAGATTTTGTTGAATGATAAGTTGATTGACTATGTTGCTGATATCGTTTATCGTATTTTCTATCATCTGGTTGTCTTTGATTTGATGCTTGTTTTCCTGGATAAGGTCATTGGTTGTTTTGTTAATGATGCGGAGATCCAGCTAGGCACTTCCACACGGATCTTAAACACCCAAAAAACAGATCTTACAATTATTGTATAGAAACGTGGCATATACAAATCTGTAAGGTTTTTATACAGAAATTGTATTAAAATAATACAAATCTGTATAATTTCAATACAACGATTGTATTAAAATCTTCCAAAAACTGTATATGCCCAATTATTATACAATTTCTGTAAGGTTCTTATGCAGAACTGTATTAAAATCTGGCATCCGCTGGTTGGGTGAAGAGTCCCAGCGTCTCTTCCTCGTCCTCTCGGTCGGTTTGATTTGCAGAAGGAACAATTCTTAGTAAAGTCGAAGGACGATTTATTTTTGTATTTTTTTATTTCTCTGAAATGCAATATGCAAAATACATTCTTTGTTTTTTTTTATTCCTTTATTTATTTGTTAGGCACTCTGTGTTACTTAACCGCTATTGTGCCGAGATCTACTGTGGTATTCTGCTCTACAGAATCCACACAGAATCTATTTTTAGATTTCCATTACCATTATTGTTGTCGTTGCCAGTCCACCTCATCGTTAGTCCATTGTGTCCGTTTGTCCATGTCGTGTATTCAATAATCGTTGCATTGTTCGGTTGCCATTAATCCGGTAACGTTGGAGGAATGCCTCTGAGAAGAACAAGTTGTCAGTCGTCATCAGGCAGCCGTGACGGTAAAGCGCGTACCCCAAACGCCACCGTATGGGCTGCGGATCTGGCGACTGACGAAGGTTTGGTGGAGGGGCTGGAAATCGAACCCATGACCATTCGCTTGTAAGGCGAACGTGTAGCCAACTACGCTACGGGATCCCCCTAACATTCTTTGTTATCAAAAAACATAATTTGCATAATTGGTTTGTCATTTTTGACTCTAGTCTAACTTGTGAAAAGGGCCCAAGCAAAACACCTTGAACACTTAACAAAAATAAACTTCAAAACGGCTTGTCCGATCGTATTGATGTCTTCGGCAAAGCTTTAGGTCAGCGGTTCTCAACCTGAGGTGCATGTACCCCTGGGGGTACCTTCGCTAGCTCAGGGGGTACCTCGGACAAAAATACGTAATGGCGGATATATTACAATTGCAATTAAAGCTTTTCGATAAAGTTTGATAACTGTGTAATGTTTTATTTCAAAACTTTGTATTGTACATAACATACAAGGCGATCATAAAAAAAAACTTTGGAATTATGCCATTATAACTAGCACAGTGTAGTACAAAACGTTGAGTGACTAAGTTCTAGAATCTAAAGGCTCGGACCTCTATTTAAAGGCATGATGGCCTTTCTAGAAAAACTTGGTGGCTTCCTTCCAAGCAGCTCGTAAGCCTTCTTTCAAGAGGCTCGGAAGCCTCCTTTCAAGAGGCTCGGAAGCCTCCTTTCAAGAGGCTCGGAAGCTTCCTTTCAAGAGGCTCGGAAGCTTCCTTTCAAGAGGCTCGGAAGCCTCCTTTCAAGAGGCTCGGAAGCCTCCTTTCAAGAGGCTCAGAAGCCTCCTTTCAAGAGGCTCAGAAGCCTCCTTCCAAGAGGCCTGGAAGCCTCCTTCAAGAGGCCTGGAAGCCTCCTTTCAAGAGGCCTCAGAAGCCTCCTTCCAAGAGGCCTGGAAACCTCCTTACAAGAGGCCTCAGCCTCCTTTCAAGAGGCCTGGAAGCCTCCTTCAAGAGGCCTGGAAGCCTCCTTTCAAAGGCCTGGAAGCCTCCTTTCAAGAGGCGCGGAAGCCTCCTTCAAGAGGCTCAGGAAGCCTCCTTTCAAGAGGCTCAGGAAGCCTCCTTTCAAGAGGCCTCAGAAGCCTCCTTTCAAGAGGCTCAGGAAGCCTCCTTCAAGAGGCTCAGAAGCCTCCTTTCAAGAGGCTCAGAAGCCTCCTTTCAAGAGGCTCAGGCCTCCTTTCAAGAGGCTCAGAAGCCTCCTTTCAAGAGGCTCGGAAGCCTCCTTTCAAGAGGCCTCAAGCCTCCTTTCAAGAGGCTCAGAAGCCTCCTTTCAAGAGGCCTCAGAGCCTCCTTACAAGAGGCTCGGAAGCATCCTTACAAGAGGATCGGAAGCCTCCTTACAAGAGGGGCGGAAGCCTCCTTACAACAGGCTCGGAAGCCTCCTTACAAGAGGCTCAGGCCTCCTTACAAGAGGCTCAGAAGCCTCCTTACAAGAGGCTCAGAAGCCTCCTTTCAAGAGGCTCGGAAGCCTCCTTACAAGAGGCTCGGAAGCCTCTTTACAAGAGGCTCAGAGCCTCCTTACAAGAGGCCCGGAAGCCTCCTTACAAGAGGCTCAAGCCTCCACAAGAGGCCCGAAAGTCTCCTTACAAGAGGTCTGGAAGCCTCCTTACAAGAGGCCCGGAAGCCTCTTTTCAAGAGGCCCGGAAGCCTCATTTCAAGAGGCTCATAAGCCTCCTTACAAGAGGCTCGAGCCTCCTTGCAATTGGCTCGGAAGCCTTCTTACAAGAGGCTCGGAAGCCTCCTTACAAGAGGCTCGGAAGCCTCCTTACAAGAGGCTCGGAAGCCTCCTTACAAGAGGCTCGGAAGCCTCCTTACAAGAGGCCCGGAAGCCTCCTTACAAGAGGCTCGGAAGCCTCCTTACAAGAGGCTCGGAAGCCTCCTTACAAGAGGCTCGGAAGCCTCCTTACAAGAAGCCCGGAAGCCTCCTTACAAAAGCTCAGGAAGCCTTCTTACAAAAGCCCAGGAAGCCTCCTTACAAGAGGCTCGGAAGCCTCCTTACAAGAGGCTCGGAAGCCTCCTTACAAGAGGCTCGGAAGCCTCCTTACAAGAGGCTCGGAAGCCTCCTTACAAGAGGCTCGGAAGCCTCCTTACAAGAGGCTCGGAAGCCTCCTTACAAGAGGCTCGGAAGCCTCCTTACAAGAGGCTCGGAAGCCTCCTTACAAGAGGCTTGGAAGCCTCCTTACAAGAGGCTTGGAAGCCTCCTTACAAGAGGCTCGGAAGCCTCCTTACAAGAGGCTTGGAAGCCTCCTTACAAGAGGCTTGGAAGCCTCCTTACAAGAGGCCTCAGAGCCTCCTTACAAGAGGCCTGGAAGCCTCCTTACAAGAGGCTCAAAGCCTCCTTACAAAGGCCTGGAAGCCTCCTTACAAGAGGCTCTGGAAGCCTCCTTACAAGAGGCTCAAGCCTCCTTACAAGAGGCTCAGGAAGCCTCCTTACAAGAGGCTCGGAAGCCTCCTTACAAGAGGCTCGGAGGCCTCCTTACAAGAGGCTCGGAAGCCTCCTTACAAGAGGCTCGGAAGCCTCCTTTCAATAGGCTTGAAATCTTTTTTTAAGAGGTTTTGAAACCTCCTTTTAAAGGCTCGGAAGCCTCCTTGCAAGAGGCTCGGAAGCCTCCTTTCTCCGTAGTGAAGTGAAGTATTCCAATTTACTAAGTTTGTCCAAAGTGTCGTCGATCCGAGGGATGGGAAATTTGTCGTCAATAGTCAAAACGGTATGTGTTAATTTCCAATCGGCGTTCCAATTACAAAATTTAATTAAAATCGCTTGATTTCGTTTCATCGTAATGATAAATTGGATATTAAAATGACTTTTGTGAGCAATAATACTTATTTGATAGATTTTTTTCCTTGCGAAGCAATTCTTCAATCAAGCTAACCAATCGCTCTTCGTTTCAAGCCTAACCGTCAACCAGACTGGAAAGCTCATCAACATCGTGTCCTATCTTTCGACGAAAACCCACTCTCATGGGTCATCATTCACTGTCAAAACATTTCGTATGAAAGAGGAAGGCTCTGATCTGACTCCAAAATTTCATCAATGATCAAAACTGGTTGAACTACCAGGAAATTGCTATATTACAATGTATTGGATATTATTATATCTTCATTTGAAAGAATGTAAACTCTAGGATGGTGCACAACTCTCTCCCACTAAAGATACAAAGCGGGATTCAACCAATTAATCACGCATTTGACAGAAAATTAAAAGATTTTTCTTATTTAATCTACAATACCATTTCAACGACGTCTCTCATCGTTGCTCTTTTCCGGAAAGTGGACTCCATTGCTATTCTTGGAAAGCTTTGAAACCACGAAATTGACAAAACGAAACAAAAAAATATAAACTGAGCGAATCCGGAAAGTAAACGACTGTCGATTTTTTTTATGCCAGCGTCAACCATCACGAATCACGAATCCTCAGAACAAGATGTTTTTGCCATCCCATTACACACCAGTCGAAAAGCGAAGGATGAAAGAGCTGCATCCTTCCCTTTAGTCAATGCACTGAATTTCATTCCGTCGATGGTTGTTACTTTCGTCATCGCATCGAATTTTTCGATTTAGATATTCATATATGTGTACTAGACGTACGTACATTGAACAAAAACATAAAAGTAAAATTTCCAATTCAAATTATACGAATAGAGATTTTTATTACAATAAACGAAAAGAAGTATTAAACATTTTGAAACATCACCGTATTTAAGTTTTCCAAAAATCGTAATTGCATAATTAAAAGCGTAATTTTTCTGTAGCTAATTTGAAGCTAAGAAAATGAACTTTTCCTTTGATTTTCCAGTTGATATACAAGCGTTGTACTGATCGCACAAATCAACGCATTTGCTATATCATGACAATCATCAAATACAGTAGTAGTCAAATTTATTCTAAAGAAATAAATCAGGGAAAAAATGTAACACCAGCGCCACCAGCTTTCTAGCACCTGTGTGTCTACCATTCGACCTCATGAATATAACAGTAGGTTGAATTCTATCCAGAGCAGGGAGGGGGCTGAATGGAAACGACCACCAAAAGCACCGATTGTCGATTGAAGCACGAACGATTTGATCGGGAACTGTGGTCACACGGTGCGAGCAGTCAGCCACTTGTCAGATTCCGAATGGATTAATTTGCGTTGGCGCTCGTTTTCCAGCTTTCTTCCACGGTGGAATTTTCCGCTTGTTTTGGGATTTATTCGTATTTTTGTTTGTTTTGTGGTTTATAAGCTATTTTGGGGGAAAGGGGGGATTGTTTGAATTGAAATGCAGAAACGCCCTTTGATGTTGGCATACCGTTTGATAATTGATACTTGATTGAAAGTTGGGGGTTTATTCAATCGATCGGTATTGAAAAAAAAAACAGATTTTAGAGGAGCGTTTCCGAAAGGGTAATATTGATTGAAAATGGTTTCACACTATCATCGTTAGAAGCCAGGAAGCCACATCAATTTATCCAAAAGAATTGATTACTGCACGGAAAAAAAATATTCTTCTTCTTATAGACATTCGAATCCTTTATGTAACACTCTAGACTAGAGCATAATGATACTCAATAAAGACTGAAGATTTATAATCCCAAAAGAAATTAGTCACCGATGTTCACTTCTGTATTTCAAATCTGGCGAAATCTAAATACCCAGAGTAGTTTTGCTCAACGCGTTTGTTTTATGGATCAACCGTTTCCTTTTAAGCATATAATTCTCAAAACGTTGATACTGGCTGAGCAGAAAATCGTGCATTAATGAAAATTCAAGAATATGTGCCTTAAAATAGAACAAAGTTAATTTAAAGCCGTTCGAAAGGAAACAAATGCGACCAATAATTCCACCCCAAGATGTTTTCATCTCCGCGGGCCAAATGCTACAGAGAATTTCCATTAGAATCATACCCAGAACGTTGCACGCCCGATTGCTCCACCAAATCGATCAATTTCCGCTTCTTATCCATCTTTGCCGCCTGACTCCAATATAAAGAAGAAGATCCCAATGCCATGTGGTAGGTCGGAAGGTACATATCAATCCCGTTGATGCACGGCCGGAAACAATCGCTCTTAGTCCTTGTGACGGGTGAGTGTCTTGTATTGATTTCACAGGCTTTCTTTTCAATACCATATCGTATCCAATCTCTTATGGGGGAGTGTACTACTAAACGCAACAATTGAGCTCTCCTATCAGATTCGTCGCTTGGACGGTTCGAGATAACTACGGCGACGAATCATTCATTCTAAATGTGAAAATTCAACAGCAGAATATCACAATGCTGATTATTTATGTATTATTTGATCCTGTGCCTTCAAAAAGTTTCACGGTTCAAACATTGTTAAGAAGCAAAATTATAATTTGATTTCTTTGTGCACACATAAATAAATCTAAAAATAAAGTTAAAAATACTTATTGATGAGAAAATTGAATAAAATGTCCCTCAAAACTGTGATAGATTCTTTTTTTTCTCATGATTGTTATCAAAATTGTAACGACCCAAGAAATCTTGGAATTCGTTGACCTGCTCCAGAATGATGCGAAGAGTGATAATATGGTCCACACAGAATCTTCCGGCATGTAATCAGAACTGGTGCCGCCGGAGAGTGGCATCGATCTTCTTCTACATCCAGACTAAGATAACTTTGCATTGAACTTTGAGAACGGTATACAGCAACCTAATGCCTCGCTAGTTTTCGCATACAGTTAGGTCACCCTTTTTATTGCACCTTTACTTAGATACCAGTCGACAGGTGTCCGATGCAGAAGTTGAGCGATTTTCGTAGGGTCAGCTGTAAGCATCTCGGCTGATATGCGATCGACCCCAGAGGATTTGTTCGATTTCATGCTTTGGATGGCCGTTTGAATTTCTAGCAGTGATGGATCCTAGGCAGATCATGCCGATGAATGGCAACTTAGCTGGCACTTAAAACTGAAAAAGCTGTTCATCATTCCAGTTCGAGACAGCAGCTAGAGATGTGCGCCGGTCCGAAAATCGACGGCGGCGGCGTTTTGGAAACTATTTTCGAATTTTCCACAGGAACTACTTTGCAGCTCTTTTTTATTCCCAAGGAAAATTGTTTGGAATTTCAGGGGAAACAATTCAACATTTGCATGAGAAACTTTTCAGAATTTTTATGAGAAATTTTTCTATATTTTTGCTCCAGAAAACTCAACAAAATATTTTGTGAAATTTACACTGAACATTTTTTGGAACATCTACGGGAGTTTTAACGGGAAACTCGCTGGAGTTTTCACCAGAAATTTTCTGCGGGAAATTTTTCAAAATGATAAAAAAAATCGATTTCAATGGAAATTGTTAGGAGTTTTCATAGGAAATTGAATGATTTAAAAAATATATAATAATTAAGGATTTCAAGGCAGTTCCTGGAAGAACTTTCGAAGAAATTTCTGGATCAATCTGGATCAAAAGAATTTTCGTATGGTTTTACAAAGGAATCACGTGTCCTAGGAATTATAAGCGTAATTTTCAAAATTATTTCTGGGGAATTTCCAAGATGAGTCCCCGAATGAATTCCTGGAAGAATTTCTAAAGGTGTTTCAGGAGGAATTTCCGAAAGGATTCTTTAAAGAATTCCCGCGGTAGAACATGAAGAGATTTTTAAGAAAAAAATCTGAAGGAAATTGTGAAGGATTTCTCCTAAAGGAATTTTCCATGGAATATCGACTGGATTTTCCAAGGAATTCCCAGCATAATTTTCAAAAGAATTTCTAAAGGTATTCTTGAACTAACTCTTTGTAGAAATTTGTAGAAGAGATACTCTCTAGAAATGACTGAAAAAATTTCCGGAGAAGTTACTCGAGTTCCTCAAAACAAATACCGAAAATAATCTCCTCTAAGAATTCTAAAAATAATTTCCAAAGAAATTCATGAAGGTATTCAATCAAATTTCCAAAGAAATTCGTAAAAGAATTTCCGAAGGAACCTCCAAAGGAATTTTCCTAAGAATATCCAGAACAATTCCTTAAGGTGTTTTCTAAAGTTTTCGTAAATAAATTTTCGAATGAATTCCTGAAAAATCCCCAAGGATTTCAAATCAATCCGAAGCATTTTCAGAATGTATTCCCAGTAGAGCATAAGTTCTAAAACGCTAGTGGCGCTGTAGCCATTAAAATTATTTGGCTTCAATAAGCTTAACTTGGCCTGTGCTGTCTATCATGTTGTAGTGTATGATTGGTTGCATCAACACTATCGGTTTGAGACTTATACTACCGCTTTTTTGGCTGCTATGTTTGAGAACAATACTGCCCCCACTCGCATAACAGTCTGCAGAATAGATGTTGGTCACATGAACTGGAGAGTAGAAGCATAAGTACTAGAACGCTAGTGGCGCTGTAGTCATTAAAAGCATTTTGCCAAATTTGCTTCCACAAGCCTTCCACAAGTTGATTTGTTATCCATAACGTTGTAGTGCATGTTTTGTTTCATTACCAACATTGGTTTGACAATTGTAGTACCGGTACTTTGGCTGCCAGATCAAAGTGACCTAGATGTTAGTCACGCGAACAGGAACGTCATTAGCAATCTAATACTTATGCATCTACTAACTGGAGCGACGTTAGCAGTTTTATACTTTTTCATCATCTGTATTTCCGAACGAATTTCTAAAGGAATTCCTTAAAACTATTCCGAGGAATCTGATATGAGCCAGCCGTGGGCTAAAAATCCTTATAATAGACATTAAAATTTCCGAGGAATGTGCTAAAGGAACTCGAAAAAGAATTTACAAAGGAATCGTCAAATGATTTTCTGAAGAAATATCCGTACGAAGTTCTAAAGGAATTCCCGAAGAAAGTCCCAAACAAATTTCTAGAACAATTCTTGAAGAAGTTTACTAAAGTTCCTCTGAAGAAATTACTAATTACAATCGATCGAATTTTCGAAGAAATTTTAAAAGAATATCTGCAAAAATCTCCAAAGTATTTTACGAAGAATTTTTTTATGGAATTCTGGAGAAAGTTCCGAAGGAAATTTTTTCGAAGCAATTCTTAGAATGTTTCTGAAAGAATGTGAATGAAAGGAATTTCCAATTTCATTTCCTGGAGGAATTTTCGAAGGAATACCTGAAGGAATTTTTGATTGAATGATTGAGGCAATTTCTGAATGAACTAATTTACGAGTCAGGGCTAATTAGGGTATGCGATAACACTCTTTTTCCAAACGAAACGAAATTTAAAATGTCTATGTTGATTCGAAACGAAACGAAACGAAATATAGATTTTCTTTCGAGAACTCGAAACGATACGAAATCAAGGTCTATTCAATTCGAAATTTTACGAAACGAAACGAAATTTTAATTTTTTTCGGCGGATTTTTTTTTAAATTGGTTTTACATTATGTATGGAATTTTCATTTCACTTTTCAAAGCCAACTAACTGTTTTGCGACCAATAGAGTTATTATAACAGAAGAAGCAGTCTGTTATAAATCGCCGCGTTCCCGTTTATATACCATTGGTGATAAGGCAATACCCCAGCATTTGTGCCGCTTTGAATGAAATACATCGTGGAGCGTGTGCTCCCGAAACTGATCAATCAGTTCAGTTTTATATTAGTAAGTATATAAAAATATAGACTTTTGTGATTCTTCGTTTCAAATTTCGTTAAAAACCTTATTTCACTTAAGAATTATGTGATTATACGGAAGCATACTTCATATTCACTTATCAGCGTGGTTTTATGGTATTGAGCTAACTTGAAATTAGAAAATGAATGTTTAGATTTTATTTTTCGTCCGGTGGGATACTCCACCGTGAGTATACGCAGATAGAGAATTGATAATAGCATACAATTGTTCACTAGAAAAAATCTATGAAGCTATCTAAAATGCACTAAGATATGTATTTCAGATTGTTTTTCACAAATGTGGCCGCAAAGTTTCAACGGCAGCAGTTTACCCGAAATGAAATAATTTTCCTTTCTCATACAAAAAGTTGTATCAGAAGGCTATCATTACTTCCAAATTGAAACTTTTTATTGGAGGGTCGGCCCATAGTCTTATACACACGTTTTTTATGCTCGTCTTTTTGACCGTGTGACTTCAATTTGCCACCAAAATCTTTGCAACATGTTTCATTTTTTTTTAAATAATTCAAAGAAAAATCACTTGGTAATTAATATGCGTTAAACATTTAGGAAGGGTGCAATTGTAAATCGTGTAAAAACAGAATCCAGTGTATATGATCAGCTTGACGAACTGAGCTATTGTCTGCTTGTCCGTGTATATGTGTTTGTGCATATGAGACAAACAAAAACTGATCAACCGACTTTAATTAAGTGCAAGAAACAGCTGTTATGGCCAGTAAGAGCTGAAAGCAATCTTGAGTGAAGAACTTTCAGCAATTTTAATGATCTTCTAACCCGTTCTAGATTTTTTTTTTTTGCAAATTTAATGCAATGATCTAGAAATGCCCACGAATCTGTAATGTTTCGTACATATTGTGCAAATAGTTAAAGAAGTTCTTAGCCTAGCTTGATTAAACGTACACATCGTTTGGTCGAGATGCAGCAAATAATATTATTTCCCCGTTACGTTGGGATATGGATACTCGGAAGTAGTGCGTAACGGTGTAAATTCGGCCATATCGCCAGGCTCAGTAAAACACTGAAGCTGACAATATGGCGTCCCTAACCCCTAATCCCAAGGTGTCAGGCGACCCGTGCCGAGGGGATGAATGACCTGGAGCTGCTTCGGGGGCAAGCGAGTGGTACCTAAACACATCCAAGTGGTGCACATGTGGTGCAAGCGAATGGGAGCTGGGGGTATTTCTCGTAATACCCCCACAGAGTGAGGGACTGAGTGTATGGGTGAGCACACAAATAAGCCCCGCATGGTCCGCATGGTCGGTAGTGTTAGAATGACTGAAGTCTGGCCTGGCAGGAGTGTCGGAGGGGGGGTAGATACCTCTGCGGCACCTCAAAATTATGGGACACGAAAGTCTCGCAATGCCTGGCAGGAGTGTCGGGAGGTTGATGATTCTGCGGTACCTCAGAAATTGGAGACGTTTAAGGTAAGTGGTACCACTTTGTTGCACGATGCACAGGAGGTTCACAGAGTGGATAAAAATGGGAGATGGGGGTATTACAACCCCCACCGAGTGAGAGACTGAATGTCAAGAGAGTGGTGCAAGCGATAGGGACTGAATGTATGAGCGAGCACACAAGTAAGACTCGCATGGTACGTGTGGTCAGAATGACTGCTTTTAGGCAGTAGTGTGATCCGGCTGCCAGTGACGGATTGAGTGAAGTCTCGCTAGGCCTGTCAGGAGTGCCGGGATACCTCTGCGGCACCTCAGAGTTAGGGGACACGAAAGTCTCGCTATGACTGGTAGGAGTGTCGGTTGATGCTTCTGCGGCACCTCAGAAATAGGAGACATGAAAGGGTCTGCCTCGTAGCTGAGGTAGGAGCGGCATAGGAGTTACCAACCTAGGGTCGCCTCCGGCTTGGTAGACAAGTGGTGCCACCCTGTTGCAGGACGGGGTGAACACCATGCTGAATGAGGACTGTCTGCCGGTCACGTGCTTACAGTCAATTTAACCTTTAGGGCCTTCTTAACTCTTAAACGGTTTTTAACAATGTGCTTAAACGTGGTTGGAGGCCTGAGTGGAGATGAAGAAATTGGTCTTTAATAAGAAAGAGGCTCTCAAAAAAGACTTCACAAGGGCCCTTGCAATCCCCGCCACGGCTTTGCTTCTTTGACAAAGTTATACTGATCTGATTCATATCTGATTACATTTTCACAAATAGGATAGAATAGTTGAAAATGCTTTTCATTTTCTGTTAGATATTTCTAACAAATTACTAGAGACGTTTTATAGAAGAAAACTAAATACGTATTTGTCGACTTAGGATGGGCTTATGTAGTAAGCGTCTCAAGTAGCTTTGCAAGCAAAGGCGTAGGATGCCAATCCGGAGATGGCGAGTTCGATTCTCGACCTGGTCTAGGATAATTTCGAGTTGTAAACTTTCTCGACACCCTGGGTATAGTGTATCCATTGTATCCATTGGCGGGCATAGAAAAGCTTTCAGTTAATATTTAACTAAGGAAGTGCTAATAGAATACTAAGTTGGAAAGCAGGCCTAGTTCCAGTTGGAATGTAAAACCATTGAGGAAGAAGAAGTAAGCGTTATAAAAAAATTGTATAACATAAAGTTCTAAAATTGTATAACATAAAACGGCGCAGCCAAAATTTTTGATAATATAAAATATGGTTTAAGTTTAAATTTGTTGCGAAATTCCGCGGAATTCCGTCTAATTTCGTTAGAGGCTAGTTTTTTCTAGCGATTTTTTTTTCTAATTTTACGAAACGAAACGAAATCAAGAAATCAGATATCGCCATGCTCAAATTCCGCGAAATTCCGCGGAATTTCGTTTCGAACCATCTGAAACGAAATTTTTCGAAATATCGCATATGTTTAGTCAGGGCCATAAAGCAAAACCATGCAGAAGGTGGCTGGGTCCGATTCCCGATCAGGTCTAGGAAATTTTCGGGTAGGATTTTTTTACCTCCCTGAGCATATAAATGTATCATCGTGTTTTTTCCAGAAGGATTTTGGATTTCTACGGGAGGTTCTTTGTATTATCCATAAGAAATTTTTCGAAAGTTCCATTGGAAAACATTTAAAACAGGAAAGGGTCGTCGAACAAATAACATTTTCGATCAAATAACTTTGGGCTAGACGGACTTCGGTCAAATGATGTGCTTGGTCAAACTACATATTCGGCCTAACAACTTTCGGCCTTGTGGCTTTCGGCCAAATTACTTTCTGCCAAACGAGGTTGTCGGAATTTCAACGGTAATTCTCAAGGAAATCAATGGTATTTTCACGTAAAATTCTCTGGGGTTCCAACGGTGATGATGTGGGGATCATTCGGGAAATTCTATGGAAATTCGACTTACTTACTTACTTATGGATCCTGTACACCTCCGGTGGTGCAAAGGGCCGACTTGAAAGATCTCCATCCTGAGCGTTGCCCGGCTATCGCTTTAACCTGTTGGCAGGATAGATTTCGGTCGACTTATTTTATTTCTTTATTGAGGCTTCGCCGCCATGAGCCGCTGGGTCTGCCTCTGCTGTGATGTCCTGCTGGGTTCCAGTCTAATGCTTGTTTACAGATTTCGTTACGGCCCCTACGTAAAGTGTGGCCGACCCAGCCCCACTGCCGATCCCGAATTTCTGTTGCTATCGGCCTCTGGTGACAACGACGATGGAGCTCGTTGTTTGAGATCCAGTTGTGAGGCCACCAGGCCCGAATTATATACCGCAGGCATCTGTTAATGAACACCTGCAGCCGTTGAGTGTTCTCCACTGATACACACCATGTTTCGCTAGCGTATAACAGCACAGATTTCACGTTAGAGTTGAAAATTCGTATTTTGGTGCGTTCACTTATCTGCCTGATATTTCTTAAACTCGCAAAGGCAGCCCTTGCTTTCTTGATCCGTGCGCCTATGTCGATCTTGGTACCGCCGTCTGACGCCATTTGGCTACCAAGATATTGAAGGCTTTCAACATTCTCCCCTGGTTGCCCGGCTACTGTGAAACTGGAAGGGGTCACCGTGTACGGCCTCGTACTGTGCCTCGATGAGGCCGATGATTTTCTCAAGAACCCCCTTGCGTCTCAGGGCGCCCCACATATTCTCGTGATTGAGACGGTCGAAAACTTTTTTGTAGTCAATGAATACCAAGTAAAGGGATTCTTGGAATTCGTTGACCTGCTCCAGTATGATACGGAGCGTGACAATAAGGTCCACACAGGATCTTCCGGCACGGAATACGTCCAGCTGCCGCCGGAGAGTCGCATCGATCTTGTCCTGAATCCGGGCTAGGATAATTTTGCATAGAACTTTGAGAACGGTACACAGCATCATAATGCCTCGCCAGTTATCGCATACAGTCAGGTCACCCTTTTTGGGCACCTTCACTAAGATACCTTGCATCCAGTCGACCGAGAAAGTTGCGGTGTCCCAGATATTACGAAATAAACGATGCAGTAGTTGAGCGGATGTCATGGGGTCAGTTTTGAGCATCTCGGCTGATATGCGGTCGACCCCTGGGGCTTTATTCGATTTCATGCTTTGGATGGCTGTTGTAATCTCTAGCAGTGATGGAGCTTCGGTATTGACGCGTGTTATACGTCAGATCCTAGGCAGATTATGCCGTGGTGGTGATGGCCTGGCTGGCACTTGAAAAAGTTGTTCGAAGTGCTCGAACCAGCGTTTCAGCTGGTCAGTTGGGTCGGTCAATAACTGATCATTCGCGTCTTTTACAGGCATCGTTGCATTCATCTTCGCCCTGCTTAAGCGTCGTGAGATATCGTAGACGAGGCGAATGTCCTCTCTCCTTCGTCGGCCAGAGAGTCTGCCCACGCTCGCTTGTCCCGTCGACATGAGCGTTTTACTACCTTCTCGAGAGCCGAGTATCTTTGGCGGGCTAAAACTTTGGCTCCTCTGGTTTTTGATCGCTCTATCGCGGCTTTGGCTTCTCTTCGCTCCTCTATCTTCCTCCAGGTCTCATTGGTGATCCATTGTTTTCACTGGGTGCGCAGTTCGCCCAGATTGTTCTCGCTGGTGGCGATGAAGGCATTCTTGATGGCGGTCCATTGCTCTTCCACGCTGCCACCTTCCGGAATATCTGCAGCATTTCTCCTAGACCATGACGTCCCATAATGCGCTCGAGTGGTTCGAGTTGTCGGATCCGATCTTCGCATTGAAGTCGCCCAAACAGATCTTGATATCACCCTTCGGAATTCTATCTACGACGGCATTGAGTTGACTGTAGAAGTTCTCTTTGTCTTGCAGATCGGCAGCATCGGTTGGCGCATAACATTGGATTATAGTAAGGTTTCGGACCCATGCTCAAAAACTGGCAACAATTATCCTTTCACTTATATGTTCCCACTTCATAAGCGCAGAGTGTGCTTGAGCGCTTAGTAGGAAGCCCACTCCGCGATGCTGGGGAGCGTGTTCACCTCGTAAACCAGAGTATAGCAGCACTTGTCCCGACGGCATGCTGTGTTCTATAAAGTTTGACCAACGGACTTCACTCAATCCCAGGATCTCAAGCTTCACGCGGCGTGCCTCATTGGCAAGTTTTGCCAATTTACCCTGCTGGGCTAGGGTTAAAACGTGCCATGTTCCTATACGTGTCCGTTGTTTCGCGCTAAGAGTCGTCGCCGTATAATCAGTTCGTATTCTTTCATTATCGGATTCTCGATCTCTCGGGCTGCCATCTTAGGTATAGCTTCCGGGGAATAGCATTTCATACTCAGCCGCTGGATGCCAGAACAGACCCTGTTGGAGCCGCACTTCCTTGGTGAACAGACGCTCGATCAGTCGGGTCAAATTTGTTTAAAGTCGCACCCAACACCAGGACTAGGCTAGTGCGCTTTGAGCGGCACACGGTCGCTTTGATAGGGCCTGCTTGGGAAAATATGCAGCTTTTTATAAAAGTTCAACAGAATCCACTGTCGAACCCCACCACATCCTAGGCAGACCCCACAGGACGCACCCTCTCACTCTAGCTGATGTCAGAAGGACAACAGTTCCCAGGCTACACTACCAGCTAAGTACGCAACCCTTAGCTGGCGGTCAATTGTCATCGGAAGACCCGTGGAAGCGTGAGTATTGGAACTTGTGAGGACCAGAGCTATGTTAGGCGCTCCTTCCTAACCAACACGAAAGGAGCGAAAACAAAGTGAGAATCACCATTTTCTGTGGGGCTGCCTATCCGATTCTGTTTTTTCGCACTTGTATACAAGTTTGATAAATTTGTTATCATGGCTTGTTATGATTCGGAACAGTTTTTCCCTCTCTTTTATCGTTGTTCGTTTCCTATTGAGAGCGATTTCTGCAAACCCTGGCTATGAGCTAAAGAGCCTTCTCGAAATCTTCCATGACTGGTGTACGTACTCGGAATATGATGGTTCTGAGCATTCAGAAGTGCTGTATCATAAGTTTCCGACGAACGACTAATTTCATCCAGTTTGACTACAGTATTGCAGGTTTTCAACTTCAACGGGTTGATCATGTTAAAGACCTAGGAGTTGTTTTGGATAACAAGCTTACCCGCAGCCACCACTTTTCAAATACCATCGCCAGCTTGGGTTCATGTTTAAAATCTACAATCCGTTGTGTTTCAAAGCACTGTACTGCTCTCTGCTACGCTCAACACTAGAGTTTGCATCTGCTGTTTTGAATCCCTACCAGGCTGTATGGACTAAGCGGTTCGAAGCTGTCCAAAGAAGATTCGTCAAATCTGCTTTGCGTCACCTTCCATGCCAAGCCAAGCAATCGGAGGAATGTGGCTCAGTGTGCTTTTATTGCCAAGCTTTTATCATCTGAATACGATGCTTTTGAGTTGCTGTCGAGGATCAGTTTATACGCACGCTTCGAGCGCGAGGGCTGCTACACGAGGAGCCACAAGCTACTAACTATTCAACAGTTCCATTGTCGCCATGATCCTTGGTCTGACCCAGGTGCTTATTGCTTATTGCCTCATCAAAGCAATACAAGAAAAAATAACTTAAAAGCAGGTTAAGGCGAAAGCGGTTTATCGCTCAGGATGAAGATCTTTCAAGTTGACCATTTTCATTACTCGGGGTGCGCAGGACCCATAAGAAAATAAGTCTCCAGACCTCCTATAAGAAGTTCTTTTTTTATCTTATTCAGCCTTTACATACATCTGGTGTACGAGAAAGGAAAAAAAACATTGCATGTTTTTCATATGCATATTGTAACTGTCGAACATTTTGAGCCAATCTCCCCTGTCATCTACAGTGCAGTACATATTCTGCTGCTTGGTTAAATCGCCGTAAGGCATGATCCGGTAAAAAAATGAAAGGTGAACCTGGCTTTTCAACTATTTGTATTGAAGCATGCAATGAGCCTTTCACCTGTGGCAGATCCTCTGCTTCCAGAGGGGACATCTTTATTAAAATCTCTCATGGTGACCTTCTTTTGATTGTTGTATATGGGGTGCGTCGCTTATCAGGTTTGGTGCTATTATTGACAGTAGCTTTCATAAGAATAGTTAAGCTCAAATTTTATGTGAATATGCCTTATGTCATTCAAAGTTCTTGAAATGATATACTTGGCATTTTTCTTTCCAATAACTGGACGAAACTCTCCAAAACGTTGTATTTTCCTCTTTCTGCAATCGAATTTCGAAAATGTGAACACCACGAACACTAGTGACCACTAAGGACGTAATAGGAAATAGCCAAAATAGTTGGATGAAATATGTGAAAATGGAAATGCTTCCCAGCAGTGTTTTCGAATCTGCGAATGCCACGCCATTGGTACTTCACCTAACTTTATTTGTCCTCTTTCGCCTAAAGATAGAAATAGAAGCACCGATGACAGAGCCACCGACTGAAAAGTGAAGTGTGTAAGGTTCGTTTTCACCTTGTGGCACAACCACGATGGGGATGGTTGGTGGAAGTGGTAAACATCACCACCGCCTTCCCCCCCATGATACCGGATGTTGTCGAACTTTATTGAACTTCTTGTTTGTGCCGTGGGCAGTAGGATCGATTGGAGAGCGAGCGCATTGTCTTTTTATTTGCACATGTGTAAACAGCCGGTGCCGGTGAAAATTGAGCCTGGTACAGCAAATACTTCAAGTTTGATATGAACGTCCAAGTGGCAATTGATGCCGATACATACAACTCAAGTAGCCATCAAATCCTATTAATAAAATCACTGGTTTCGGAAAATTAAGTGAACGAGTTTGTGTCAATTTTGAGTGCGGATCGAAGTGCCAAGTGAATAATACCGGGAAGCAATTTTTCGAGTTTGTCAATAATCGAAGCGATTCGTCGATATCAACCAAAAAACATTTCACTTCTGAATTTCTACTCTCAAGATATTTTTCCCTGTTGAGGTGAAATCTTTTTCCCGGAATCCTGATTGATCGTCCTGATTGAGTGAGGCACTGCCGCTGTCGTTGGAGTCGTCGGTCGTTGCCTCCCATATTAAAAGGAACTTTCGGTATGTCAGAGAAAACATTTCCAGACAAATTCAGACACATTATTTTCTCTTGGAAAAACTTCCAATTCATCGAGAATGAAAACTTTCTTTAGTGATGAAGGTAAGCTAGTCGTATACTAATAATTGATTATGTGCTGATAACGTGGAAACGAGGACTTTGCCATGTAACGTTTTATTGGGGAACAAGCATTTTGGTATTTTTTTGTCAAATCACTAATGAATCAGCAAAATTAAATTTCTTTGTCTTTGATCAATTTGTCTTAATAACCGAAATGTTTTCATGTAAGGAAAATGAAAATATTTCACAGAAAAATTAGAAACATGACAAAAGTTCTCACCGTTATTGACCTGGAAAGCGGTGATGGTGATGTCATTCGTAAAGCAAAATCAATCGAGCAAAGTAGGGTAAGTTCCAGTAGTAAAAATAACGTAAAACTTGTAAAATTACTTACGCCCCAATGTGCCTCAGTGCATTATTTTATTCAAAGCCAAGTTAGCCCCAGTTTGGCCTTGTCTCACTAACCAACATTATGGGAGTAATATGGGCCTGCCGGCTGGAAAGGTGTACGGCGTATTGCTTACCCTTTTACCATAATTCCAACCCGGTGAACTGGAAGAGGGCCATTGTTCGCTGCAGTCGTTCCATGCATAATTGATAAATCAGCCATCAGCTACGTGGCCCATTAGTGGTGCGGGCTGGGTTGGTCCAGGTTTCTGCATACACAGCGAGGCTCTTCGATCCCAAATCAGAGCCTTTCGTGCCGGTTATGGTCACGGTTGGTGGCCCGAGAGGATGGATGGTTTCACGGTAGAGCGAGTGCAGTGCGCAGAAGATGTTGATGGTTTGTTGTTTTGGGGCCGTGTTTACAGAAGCCTTTTTCCACGTAATAATATCAGCTTTTGTTTCTATCGATATTCGAGCTCTGGGGGAAAACCCATTCTGCTACTTCGGGGGCTGCGATCGATACTCCAACCTCACGTAAATATGCTCAGGATTTATTTGCAGTTCAGTTTGAATTGAATGAGCCTTCTACTGAAAAGGTATATTTTGGCCTTAAGGTGACACGGGAAGCACAAACAATCATCAAATCGTCATCATTTTCATCATTGAATGCTTAATTTTTTCTCTACAACAAATATGATTTTGAAAAAGTATCACCGGCGCGTGCTTACTCGCGATCTACATGCTGATACATTTACAGTTACATCAAACAACTGAAAACCGAAATACGCCGCTCCAAAGTTACGAGATGAAAATGCTAGAAAGAGACAAAAGATAGGAAAAATAACATGGTGTTTAGTGCCTCCCCGAGTCACCCGAGCCATCATAGAAAACTCTTATTTAGAATGAGAAATCACATCAAATGATTCCTACTTTCTTTCTTCATAAATATGAATGATAGAGGAGATTTCCACAAAATTTCTTTGATTTCTGCGTCATGGTAAGGAACATTTGTGTTGCAACTTCCAAGACAAATTGAGATTTCTTCGCTTTAGATACGTGCGCTGTTACGTTACAAATTGAAAAGTGTTTTAGATTGCTTTTGGTGTATTGAAATACAGGAAGATTGGTATCATTACATATCTTGACAGGCATCTAAGAATCTGTTAAGAAAAAAATTGATAGTTGAAATGAACTATTTGGAGGCTGTTACTACATAGGGCTTATGACCCGAACTACAGAACATTTTGCGGCTTCCAAAATGCTACTTTTGGGCATGCAGAATATTTTCGCAAAATCCTATATATTTGACCAAATGAAGCTTTCGGGCTTCTTTAAAATAAGCTACCGGGTTCCTTAAAATGAGGATTCTGGGCCTCTTGAAAGGAGTCAGCCGAGCTGTTTGGAAGAAGGATTCCGAGAAACGTAGACGGATGCTTTCAATCCTCTTGCTACGAAGCAACTGTGCTTTTCGGAAAAAATCGTCCATGACTCTCAAATGAAGGCTCCCGAACCGATTTTAGTTTAGATCCAAACCCGGGCAGAACCCATGAACAGAGTAACAAAACACGATATGGACTTGATTGATATATGAGATAAAAAACAGTCAACAATATCAATAATTTACACCGAAATAGCATTTATATATCAAAATATGCTATGGATAAGAACAAACTACGGGCACATGATATTGATCACTTCTTACAAATAGCATAATACCGCCTATTTAAGTGCAAAATATTGATATTATCGTCTGATCTTTTATCTCTTATATAAATCATGTCCATATATCATTTTGCTATCTTATCAACCTTTGATATTATTGAGCTATTTTTGTCTACTCGGGAACGCTTAACATATGATTCAACATTTTGTTTCAATTAGGTAGATTGCATATTGAAGATTTTTAAAATTTATTCATTCGACGTTTTGTCTTTTTGATTTTGGTCCCACAGCCCTTCATGCAGGTTGAAGAGAGCAGGTTTCAATATGCCTTGATTTATTGATCGCCAAGCATATTATTTACACGACCAAGTTTTGAAATAAAAAAAATTACACGGGTATCAAAACTTTATCAATTAGTTTTGATTAAAATTGTAATTCATTCGTCATTACGCATTTTTGTCCAAGGTACCTTCTGGGCCCGGCGAAGGTTGAGAAACGCTACATTACGCATCTTCATAATTGCAGATGTGATCATCTATGCGAGCTATGTTGAAAATTGACAATTTTTACGTTACGTAATTACTGGATCTTCCTCTACCAGATATGTAGGCCTATTATTCACATTATTTATTGTACTCATTTCCAGAACCACCGTCGAATGCAATTTGTTTCGAACAAATCTATTTTCTATATAAATAAAACTAAATGTTTTTATGTATGCTCCAGCATAGATACGGAACATTATGTCCGATTTTCACCAAACTTGAAACACATATTCTCTGTCCTACGGAGACGGCTATAGTGGTTAAGGTTCTTTGGAATGGAGGAGGGTTCTGGGGAGGGAATTTTTTTGGGTGTCTATCAACTCAGTTTAACTTCTGGAACCATTGATCGATTTCAAACAAAATTGGAACACATAAATTAACTTCCAAACCAGCGGATACGTACCGCAACACGCTCCGATCGAATAGAGTTCGCCGCAGTACCAAACTGATTATCTACAAAACGCTTATTAGACCGGTAGTTCTCTACGGACACGAGACCTGGACGCTGCTCGTGGAGGACCAACGCGCACTGGGAGTTTTCGAAAGGAAAGTGCTTCGTACCATCTATGGCGGGGTGCAGATGGAGGATGGAGAAGGCGAATGAACCACGAGTTGCATCATCTTTTGGAAGAACACACCATCGTTCACACCACGAAAATCGAAAGACTGCGTTGGCCGGGCACGTAGCCAGAATGTTGGACAGTAATCCGATGAAAATGGTTCTCGATAACGATCCGACGGGTACAAGAAGGCGAGATGCACAGCGAGCAAGGTGGATCGATCAAGTGGAAGACGATTTGCGGACCTTCCACAGACTGCGTGGTTGGCGATGTGTAGCCATGGACCGAGTTGAATGGAGAAGACTTCTATGCACTGCACAGGCTACTCCGGCCTTAGTCTGATAATAAAAATAGAATAAATCAGTGGAGATAACTTTTTAGAAACAACTGTAATGGATGAAGGCCCAACTAAGAGAGATTTATTGGAAAAGGTGTTGGTATTTGGCCGATGAATAGCGTGGTAGTCGTCATTTTCGTTGTTGCCAGATGTCTGATTCTCGGTTCTTTCGATGACGGTGAAATACTTACGTTGGTTGAATTCTTAACCGTTAGTGTGGCGGCTAAGTTATTTATAGTTGATGGAGCCTAAATCTATTCGGTGAGATTGGGAAGGGGAAGATCATTGGAAAAAAGGGAGGGAGGGGAAGTGAGGACTGTTGTTTAGGTAACGAGCAGTTCTTTGTAACTCCTCAATCCATTGATCGATTTCAATCAAATTTGGAACACATAATAAGCAATGACCCGTTGACCAGCTGGTGTTGGTGAAATCACACTGGCAACTCTGGGCAAGGTCGGGTTCATACAGATAGGCAGATGAGTATGAAAGCCAGAATGATGATTTGTTGGTACCATTCACGTTTTAAAATTAGTATTTTAGTTTTAACTTCCGATCCCATAGTCCGATCCGTTCAGTTTTCAATATTGAAGACTATCCCGAAGAAATTCCAAATAATTTAAAGAGCACATTTTGGGGAAATTCAAGATGTAGTTCCTAATTATTTTCTGAAAAAGTTTTGAAGAATTTGCCGAGAAAATTACTACCCGCCATAGGAGAATCCACATAAAGGTTATTGGTTAATAACGATTATGTGTGTTTCCACATATATGCTATGCGAATTTACATTCACTGTGTGGGAAATGGGGGCCCTCCTTAGCCGTGCGGTAAGATGCGCGGCTTCAAAGCAAGACCATGCTGAGGGTGGCTGGGTTCGATTCCCGGTGCCGGCCTAGGCAATTTTCGGATTGGAAATTGTCTCGACTTCCCTGGGCATAAAAGTATCATCGTGCTAGCCTCATGATATACGAATGCAAAAATGGTAACCTGGCTTAGAAACCTCGCAGTTAATAACTGTGGAAGTGCTTAATGAACACTAAGCTGCAAGGCGGCTCTGTCCCAGTGTGGGGATGTAATGCCATTTGCCAATAAGAAGAAGTGTGGGAAATGCTATAGTCATTTTATGTGCGCCACACATAATGAATATGATTGGATTTTTGTCAGTGTATATTTTGTCCAAGTGAGATAGTTTTAGATGGAAGAACACTACTACACTAACTTTCACACCAACAGTGAGGCCACCAATCAAATGACAAAATTCCGTACGAATAGAATGGTAACAAATTGACTGCCATCGAGTATTGCGATTTTGTTCACCATTTAGACTTTTATGAAATAAATTTCGTCGTATCCTCAGATTTCGCTGTTGGCTACCTTGCGCATTTCACTTGAAGATCGTGACAGTTGCCGCCAGCCTCATGTTTACATATTTTTCATTGTTCTCAGCTCTCCAGCTGATCATGTTTACACAACAAAACCAGCTGGTGCTTCGATGTTTACATTCAGTCCCATTGTTTTTGATCGACCATGTGCATATGAATCAAGGTAATCTATAGGAAGGTTGTTGAAAATGCCTTCAAAGACACAATTGACAACTCTTGAATTTCGTCTAGCGAATCTAATCATTCGTGAAAAAATAATATAAAACCATATATAAAAAGAAGATAATTTGAGTTTGTTAAAAAATAATATTTTAATAAAACAACAGGCCCTGAAGAAGACCCCATCCCCGGATCGAAACGTCAGCGATAAATTGAAATTGCTAACGCTATTATTCACGACTGGAAACCTATCCACTCCACTCGAACTACAAAATTAAGAGTCGAAATTCATCCACTTGCTAAGAATTTTAGTTTGATTGTCTAGTAAATCCCAAAGATTTTGCTAAGGAAATTCCCAATAATTCTAGGAGGATTCTGGAGAATTTTCCAACGGAATCTAAAACAATTTTCCAAGGAATTTCTGAAGAATATGCCGAGGAAATTTCGAAGAATGTAACCGTTGGTCTGAGAGAGTTAATAAACTTTGGTGGCTTTAACGCCACTCTCGCGTGTCGTGATCGTAGGTGCACTGCCGAGCTAAAACCAAAGCTGCTGCTGCTGCCGATTTTGCGACCATCGCTTTCTGCATCCGTTGATAAACTGATCCTAACGACATAGTGGGTGCCGTATTTACAGCTAGCAGCTTTTTAAATTTCATCTCCATTATTCGTCAGATGCCTGCGCTATAAAGTATTAGGCGCTTCTGCTATTTAATATTGGGGAAAACAACATTATAATCGTTTAATAATCGTTACGGAATAACGGAAACGTAAAGAGAACAGCAGGTTCCCACGGAACTGCCGAAACAAAATCAACTGACGCTCAGATCTTCTAATTCAACAAATTTATGATCACGACTTCATTCGGGTTGGACGGAACTTAAGTACTAGCTAAGGTAAACTATTTCATGGCCATGAATATACAAGTTTCCACGTACCTGCGCAGTATTTTTCGGTGACTTTGGATTCCGGCTGGCGCCGAAGACGATGTTTTTCGGCGGGACGACGAAGACGATGTGCTTTCCAGCGGAGCGCCGGAGACGAAGGGTTTATCCGGCGGTGTGCCGAAGACGAAGGGTTTTTCCGGCGGTGTGCCGAAGACGAAGGTTCTTCCAACCGTGCTGGCGACGTAGTTGTCGTGATAGCGTCGTGGTACCGGCGGCTTGCCAGTGGGCGTTCGATGCTCCACACGATGGCGGCGTGAGCTTGTGTCAAAATGGCCGAACTAAAAATGTGAAGGAAGTGGCGGCTGGACGGAAAGCTTCCGATTTCAACTTCTCGAGAGCGTCCGGAATAACCGTTCCCTCGAACTAGTGGCCCACTTCCTTTTTCGACCTGGCTTCCCGTACCTTTCCGATTCACCGATTCTCGGTTCTAGTTCGGTTCAACGTACGATATTTTGCAACGTAAGTGAACAGAGCGCTCTCGACACCTGACCACCGTGCGGGGAAGGGAGGGTTGTGTAACGTAATGGTGGTCTTATCAACAGTTTTTGGCGACTGTCGGGTGAATTTTACTTGACTATCTCACGAACTGCACTCCCCTCCGTTTGACTAACCCGAAAGGCGGGCCTTAGTGGACCCACAAGCTCACTCAATCGGAAAACGACCCGCATCCAATGGACGGAGCCCCAATTCGACTCCGCTAGTCGTCACGTAAGGGGCCATCCACAAAGTACGTCACGCTCCTAGGGGGGAGGGGGGTTAACGAGCAGCGTGACGACTCATACAAAAATGTTAGAGGTTTAATACAAAAAGTGCGACGAAGGGGGGAGGGGTGGTCGATAATCGCCAATTTTTGCGTGACATACTTTATGGATCTTCCCTAATTCCAACGCGTACAAAAAAGCGCCTATGCGCTTTTTATCTTGAAATAATAACTCCGGCAAATGGAGTGATTCGCGAGTGTCAGACGCACTGACCGAAAAAGCTGCTATCTTCAGCAAACTTTGAAGGAACACGTTTCACTTTTGAAAAAAATACATGTTCGAAACTTGGAGACCTCGATACATCTACTCCTCTAGTGTGAGCAAAGAGTTCTCCAAGGATATTCCGGAGAAATTGCCGAGGATATTTTGAAAAATGAATTTGCCGAGAAAATTGCAAAGAATTTCTCAAGGAAATCTGAAATAATTTACCCAGTAAATTTCGAAGAGTTTGTCCAGTCCAGCTGGGCATGAGACAATAATATAATTATTGAGGATTAACTCGCTAAAGGGAAGAATTGCCCTCCCAATCATACGAATATACCAGGTTCGCGGTCTAGCTAAAAGCGATATGAAACGTAGAATTCTTCCGAATCTCCCAATAGCACAAAGAAAGAGTCATAATTTCACATAATGCTATTCATTTAATGATTGAAATTAATTAAAATTTGGATAAAGAAAACTAAAAAAGGTTTTATTACTTACTCCTATGTCTGTGCATCCCTAACCTACGTTGTCTTAACAGTAATGTGGAAGTGTGTCAGAGTGTCGATGTCTATCCCACGGCGGTTGAAACATGCTTCGTACTGTCCGGACAGCGATCCATCATGCTGATAGCTCCGACTATACCGATCGGAGTCCATTCCACTGACGCCGAATTAACTGCTGGTGGGATTACTGCAACACTGTGATCACTACCACCATTACGCCATTCTGTGTTGGTGGAATAAATAGGCCTGCACAAAATGAACGACATAATCACTGTTAGACAAACTTAATTTCTTATTCTTTTAGTTACAAATTAGTGCTGTTAGTAACTAATAGTTCATCGTCTTATCTCACCGATCCTCATTCTACCACCCTCTTAGTGCTGGGGCGCGCCCATCCTGGGTGCAGCGACAAAGGGAGAGTCAGGATATATCGAATCCCAAATGTGCACTCTTGCACCGACTCCTTGGGTAAAGATGGATGATTTCTGTAATTACCAGTTCAGTTACATTGTGCACTAGCTGAAGAAATCTTGTATCCATAATTCTACCTTCTTGTCACTGATCACTAACACCGTATTCCACTTTGGTCACTTTATAATTTCCGCGTTTGTAGCGTTGTAGCGTACTTTGTCGTAGCGATTATTGACCACTAACTGACCTGTCTGTAGACTGTACAGGGATTTTATATTATTGTGTGGATAGGTAGATGATGGTTATATCGTTAACGGAAGAATGAGTGCTGCTGATATCGGTTGTTGGTAGCATCTTTCCAGTGATGATAGTTGTAGCAATGTATGCGATAAGATGAACTAATTCGGCTTAGGCTTTTAGGGTGATTCAGTAATTTTAAATTCATACTTGGGTGGTTTTGCTCGGTCCTTATTTGTCGTTCATTCACTGTTTGTACCCAATTGCGCTAGGAATGGGCCATAGCACGGCGATCGCGCTTGATAGATTGACTGTTGTCAACAATCGATCTTACTTGTTATGTGTGTTGTTCTGTTGTATGTGTAATGGTTGTACAAATGAAATTAACCATAATTCTTTATAAGGGTTTGGGGGGGCAATAACCATTCCTAGGTATACGCATTATATATCCTGTTACATGCGATGATCGGAGCAGGTGACAAGTTTTCCGAAGAAAGGCAAAGACAGCCCTCTACTAGCTACTACAAGAATTCCTTGGGCACCTATTCTGTTAATGCATTGAAGTTATTGAAAAAAGGTTATTCAGAGCAATTACCGTTTTGAATTTGATAATATGTCATTACTAATCACAATTGAAGGTCAAGTTAATTTGAAACTCCTAACTTGCAAATCTATTTCCATAAATTTCAAGTGACAAAATGGTATGAATTACCACACAGCTGGTACAAAATTGACTGTTTTTGATGCCCCGTTATGATTATTTGCATTTAGATCATACAAACTGGTTTTATACTAATTTAAACATGAACTATCGACTTTTCGTTTTCCACTTCCCCCGGTGTACTTTATTCCAAAACATTTCTTCAGAGAATTCCGATGTAGTTTGAAAGTTAAGAGCTGAGCCAACTGAGGGCTGCACATCTCTATTATGAAGTTAAATTTTTTTCTGAAGAATTTCCCACAAAAAGTAAAAAAAAGAAATATTGAGAAGAGAAAAGTATATTTCAACAAATTTCTTAAAATTGGTATTCAATATAGATAACTGCATTGATAAGGTAACTGGGAAACTTTTTATTTTACTTCTATTTGATATATTTAATTTATCTACTTCGTTTTTGACGTCAGAACTTGAATGCATTTGATTATTAAAGGAATTCAACCATAATTGAGAAAAATAACGATTTCAATGCTCCAGAACGCGGGGAGGAGTCTAGCAAAGCGGTACCTAGATCAGAAAGTCCTACTTATCCCCTTTGAGAAAAGCTCGCGGTCAACAAGGGGAGTATCGTTCCGACCTTCTAAGGGAGTTAGTATTTGGCCAATTTTCAATAGCCAACAGGATTCCCTGCCGAATGCAACCAGTTGCAAGCAAATCGGATAAGGATCTTAGAGATGAGTAGGAATTTGCGCACATTTATACACAAACATGCTCACATGATAATAAATGTCGATAATATATTATCTGCTAATCATAGCATACCTTCGGATAAAAATGCCGATAATTAAATACCTGCCAAACCAATGATTCCGATGCGTGAATAATGAGGCACGGAATTATCCGTCAAATAATGTTTTACGTAGTCGATAAACAATTATCATCCTTACTGGCATCCTCAACCTGGAGCAACACATGTCAATCATTTTACGAAATACCAAAATCATTCAGTAGCATTTTTTTTCGACTGGAATGAAAGAGCAATCTTTTGCAAGCGGTTACAGATTGCAATTGACAGGAAAACTCGTAGCGCGCATATTGGTGGTGAATCATTCGAATTGTTGGTAAGAGAAACAACATATGTACCATTCTTATTCAAATGAAAAAGTTTAATGAATTGTTCCATGATAATTGGTCAAAGGAACGATTGTGGAACTTTCGTTGAATTGAAACGATTTGAATAGGAAAAAGAATAAATTTAGAGGTTATGAAACAGAATCAAACTGTCCTGTGCTTTATGAACGATTAAATTAACTAAAAGTCATATACGAAACAATGATAAATGTTGAATTGCATGAAAGTTCAAAAAAATGCAAGCTCAAAAAAAAAATTTACTGTTGGACTTGAGTAGCTTCTCAAGCGAATAACTCATTCAGTAGTGCGGTTTCATGGAGTATTTTCAAAGAAAAATGTAATTAATTTAGGTCCATCATCCACCACAACCATTGCTGTCGAAGCCTGACCGTGATATGGTCATGAATGATTTTGCATCTGATGAGAGAGCTGTAGATAATAAAAATAAAACGTCCGTTTTAATTGAATGAAATCGTGGTTCATTTATGTCCTTCTCGTATCACAAAGTTGCGCTGAAAGGCTATAATTTCAATCAAGGGTTGGAATAATAATGAATTAAGAAGCAGTTTGTGTACGTGAAATTTGTATCATCCTGGAATCAATATTCATCTATTCAAATGTAACAAGTGGAAAGATAAGAAAGATAGTTTCTTATGTATTCAGATTTAATAGAATTCAGGTCAAAAAAGGAAATATGTTTAAAAAATTATTCTCAGAAGTACTCTAAACTGGACCGGGAATCAAACCCAACCACCGTCATACTACTGCTAGGCTAAGGAAAACTACGTTCATATCCATTGCAACACTAACAAAAATGGAATGATCATCGCTAGGTGAATAAATCAGGGTTTTTTTTATCTTTGGATACTCAGATGAATTGAATTCTTTCTCGTGTATGAGACTCATATGTCATTTATAGAACAGAATGGAGCCATCTTTTGGTATCTTTTGATTTAAATCAATGAAATATGTCGAGCAAAATGTAAATAAAAGCATTTGCTTTTATGGCTTTTTCGAAAAGAATGAAAAACAAATTAATATTGGATTTCATTTTTCTCTCATCAAGCAAATAATGCTTTTTATGCGCTGACCCATCAACACGTATTTCGGTAGTTGTTAAGCATTGCCTCTGAAACACCCCTAACGGTATTACTTCTTTTGGTATTGTTTATTGCTAATATTGATTTATTTATGGAAATTTTGTATTTTTTTTTCAATGGAAAAATTTCGATTTCTTAATGAATTTTTTTTCATTTATAAGGGCAATTTTTACCTATAAGGCCTCCGTAGATTTAAGAAAATTATAAATGGAAATTTTGCATAGTTTATGATAATTTTATATTTACTTTTTGCTTCTACCCTGATTTCTTTATTGACAATTTCCTAATTTTTTTATGGAAGATTTCTAATTCTTTATGGAAATTTTATTTTGCTGTCCAAACTTGGACGAATTTGTAACGAATAAGTAAAGGAAACTTTTTAAACTTATTTTTTTTTAATTTCTCAAGATGTGAATTTGTGCATAATTTTAGAAAGAATGAATCAAATCAACACTTATTCATTTGAAGCACCATAACCTTTTCGTTTAAAAATCAACAACTTTTTATAAAGAGGTCCACATTTCTAACAAATGCTTTCTTTTACTTTTCAGGTACGACTAGAATAAAAGCTGTTTCCCGGATGTAAGTGGTTTGGTTCTTATTTACATTTCAGAAAATTCGAATTCCATTATCTCGCTCTACCAACTCCATTCAGTCAATAATGGAGCTGCGGTGAGGAAAATTCACACTTGATTGATGGAAAGGGTCAACCGATCAATCAACCCTAGTGATAATCCCACTGCTCGTGAAGTGTGGTTTCGTTTGTGTTTCATATTACTTCGTTTTCGTTCATTTCCCTGGGCTGCATTGACTGCCCGGACCTTACAGCTCCTCACGGAGCTTGTGGATCCCTTTTGCCTATTCTTTAATGTAATAAACGCCACATTTCTCTCAGCTCTGTAAGTTGAGCGAACATCGTATAATTAACTTTCCCATCACGCCGATTTCGACTAATGACTTACTCAACCTTTTAGCATCTTGTCTTAGTCTATCTCATTAGGACTTCGAATAACGTGAAACGTGAAACGCCTCTCGGAGCATCATTTATCAACGGGTTGTCGTCGAGCGAGTCCCATCGTGTGGCGAACATCAAAAGCCGAAGCTAAAAGAGTTCTGTTACAAATTGGATCAGTTGATTAACGTCGAGTTCGTGCACATAATTTCTTCCAACAACCTCTGCAATCCGATTAGAGGCGCTGGAAAGCCCACGTGAGCCGCGTTCGGGGCCAAAGACTAGGTCATGACCGGAAAGGAGCAAATTTATTGCCATCTATATTGTGGCTGTTTCGACAAAGTCGGCTGAAAGGATGGAGCTGGGAATCAATTACCCATCTTTCCGATGAAATTATTCCAATAAACGAGCATCTTATTTGTGCCATTCGTTGGCAGAGGTATCGTTCGTACGTCAATGGTATGTCAGAAGGTATCTCCGGTCGCGGTATCATTGTTGTGCGTCGGAAATATACCACAACTGCCTTCTCGGGTTACTTGAAAAGTACCGATGTTCAATGAATGTCGAGCAGTGTCAGATGCAGACTGAATAATTTTATAAGTAAGGCTGTTTTCCAGTTTTCCGTGGAAAACATCTATTTCTATTTATTTCGCTAAATTGTTTCTAACATGAACGGGAATTACGTGGGATATTCTTTTGCAGCTTCATTGCAAATTCGTTCTAACTTCTAAGCGATATATTCTTGTATATTTCGAAGAAACTCTCATTGTAATTCCTTCTGAATTCACCTAAAGTTCATTGAGTTTGTTTTTATAGAAAAGCTTTATAAAGCGACTTTTTCGCATAGACGATCTTAATATAACAATCGTGCACTTTTTTAAAACGTATTTCAAGTCTATATATAGTGGAACTGAATTTTTGGGTAAATGCATTTTCCGTTGGAAATGCATTAGCCGTTTAGGTAAACGCATTTTCAAGATTCAAAATCCAATCTCCTAAGTTTTCCTGGAAGACCTATTTTTATAAAATTCATATACCTAATGTACGCCAGAACTTTTATATGATTTTGATTTTTCGCATACTGAAACAAGTTCGGAAGTTCGGAATTACATTTTCCATGACAAATTTAAAAAAAGTCTAGTCCGTTAATGCAAACATTTTCCGATTAAGTTTGAATTTTGCTGAGTGGTTCCTCATTCCATGAATCTACTTCTTCTTTTTGGCATTACATCCCCACACTGGGACAGAGCCGCCTCGCAGCTTAGTGTTCATTAAGCACTTCCACAGTTATTAACTGCGAGGTTTCAAAGCCAGGTTACCATTTCTGCATTCGTATATCATGAGACAGCAGGGGCTATGTCCAAGGGCTTGACGATCCCTCCCCAGGCCATCTGCGAGTTGTGGGGCTTGCTTGGGATGTGGTGGGGTTTGACAGTGGGCCCTGTTAAACCTCTAAAAAAGGCGCATGTATCCGCAAGTAGGCCCCACCAAAGCGACCGTGTGCCGCTCAAAGCGCACAAGCCCAAGTCCTGGTGTTAGGTGGGACGCTAAACAGCCCTGACACGACGGCCCTCCGACGAGACAGGAGGTTTGCGCAGGCCCAATAAGCCGCCTAGAAAACCAATCATTACGAACAATATAAGAGATAATGCGACTCGATATAATCGGCAAGGACCTAGGCGACGAATACAGGATCACGATTGGAAGCTAGGAACATGGAATTGCAAGTCGCTAGGTTTCGCAGGTTGCGACAGGATGATCTACGATGAATTACATCCCCGCAACTTCGACGTCGTGGCGCTGCAGGAGATTTGCTGGACAGGACAGAAAATGTGGAAAAGCGGGCATCGAGCGGATACCTTCTACCAAAGCTGTGGCACCACCAACGAACTGGGAACCGGCTTCATAGTGCTGGGTAAGATGCGCCAACGCGTGATTGGGTGGCAGCCAATCAACGCAAGGATGTGCAAGCTGAGGATTAAAGGCCGTTTCTTCAACTATAGCATCATCAACGTGCACTGCCCACACGAAGGGAGACCCGACGACGAGAAAGAAGCGTTCTACGCACAGCGGGAGCAGACATACGATGGATTCCCACTGCGGGACGTCAAAATAGTCATCGGTGACATGAACGCACAGGTAGGAAGGGAGGAAATGTATAGACCGGTCATCGGACCGAATAGTCTGCACACCGTATCGAATGACAACGGCCAACGATGCATAAACTTCGCAGCCTCCCGCGGAATGGTAGTCCGAAGCACCTTCTTTCCCCGCAAAAATATCCACAAGGCCACATGGAGATCACCTAACCAAGAAACGGAAAACCAAATCGACCACGTTCTAAGCGACGGTAAATTCTTCTCCGACATCACGAACGTCCGCACTTACCGCAGTGCGAATATTGAATCCGACCACTACCTCGTTGCAGTATGCCTGCGCTCAAAACTCTCGACGGTGTACAACACGCGTCGAAGTCGGACGCCGCGGCTTAAGGTGAGTTACGGCGGCGTCCAAAAATGGCAGCCACAATGGCCGTGCTATCTCTCACCTCGCGTTTTTGCTCGCACAAATGTGAACATTTAGGCGGTTAGCACATCTGGAAACCATTTTTTCATGTATGCTGCAAGTGAGCAAAAGTGAAAAACTACTTTTTGCTTTTGTCTGTCGTTTACTTTTCAAGTTATGTGCCCTCAAAAGTGCTATGTAGATTTGAAATTGGGCTCCAACGCGATTCACCTTAACATTGGGCGGCTAAAAGGCGGTAGACTAGCCCAAGACTACGCGCAGCAGCTGGAAGTGACACTCCCAACGGAAGAGCAGCTAGGCGCAGCGTCTCTTGAAGATGGCTGGAGAGATATTCGATCCGCCATTGGTAGCACCGCAACCGCTGCACATGGCACGGTGCCCCCGGATCAGAGAAACGACTGGTATGACGGCGAATGTGAGCAGTTAGTGGAAGAGAAGAATGCAGCATGGGCGAGATTGCTGCAACACCGCACGATATAAACAGGCGCGGAACAGACAAAACTCGATTTTCCGGAGGAAAAAGCGCCAGCAGGAAGATCGAGACCGTGAAGAGACGGAGCAACTGTACCGCGCTAATAACACACGAAAGTTCTATGAGACGATAAACCGTTCACGTAAGGGCCACGTGCCACAGCCTGATATGTGTAAGGACATAAACGGGAACCTTCTTACGAACGAGCGTGAGGTGATCCAAAGGTGGCGGCAGCACTACGAAGAACACCTGAATGGCGATGTAGCAGGCGAAGATGGCGGTATGTTAATGGACCTGGGAGAACGCGCGCAGGACATAATCTTACCGGCTCCGAATCTCAAGGAAATCCAGGAGGAGATCGGCCGGCTGAAGAACAACAAAGCCCCTGGGGTTAACCAACTACCAGGAGAGCTATTTAAACACGGTGGTGAGGCACTGGCTAGAGCGCTGCACTGGGTCATTATCAAGATTTGGGAGGAGGAAGTTTTGCCGCAGGAGTGGATGGAAGGTGTCGTGTGTCCCATCTATAAAAAGGGCGATAAGCTGGATTGTAGCAACTACCGCGCAATCACATTGCTGAACGCCGCCTACAAGGTACTCTCCCAAATTTTATGCCGTCGACTAGCACCAATTGCAAGGGAGTTCATGGGGCAGTACCAGGCGGGTTTTATGGGTTTTATGGTTCGCCATTCGCCAAGTACTGCAGAAATGCCGCGAATACAACGTGCCCACACATCATCTTTTCATCGACTTCAAAGCCGAATATGATACAATCAATCGGGACCAGCTATGGCAGCTAATGCACGAACACGGTTTTCCGGATAAACTGAGACGGTTGATCAAAGCGACGATGGATCGGGTGATGTGCGTAGTTCGAGTTTCAGGGGCATTCTCGAGTCCCTTCGAAACCCGCAGAGGGTTACGGCAAGGTGATGGTCTTTCGTGTCTGCTATTCAACATCGCTTTGGAAGGGGTAATACGAAGAGCAGGGATTAACACGAGTGTGGTACAATTTTCAATAAGTCCGTCCAGCTATTTGGCTTCGCCGACGACATAGATATTATGGCACGTAACTTTGAGAAAATGGAGGAAACCTACATCAGACTGAAGAGGGAAGCTAAGCGGATCGGACTAGGCATCAACACGTCGAAGACGAAGTACATGATAGGAAGAGGTTCAAGAGAAGACAATGTGAGCCACCCACCGCGAGTTTGCATCGGTGGTGACGAAATCGAGGTGGTAGAAGAATTTGTGTACTTGGGCTCACTGGTGACTGCCGAAAATGACACCAGCAGAGAAATTCGGAGACGCATAGTGGCTGGAAATCGTACGTACTTTGGACTCCGCAAGACGCTCCGATCGAATAGAGTTCGCCGCCGTACCAAACTGACAATCTACAAAACGCTCATTAGACCGGTAGTCCTCTACGGACACGAGACCTGGACGATGCTCGTGGAGGACCAACGCGCACTTGGAGTTTTCGAAAGGAAAGTGCTGCGTACCATCTATGGTGGGGTGCAGATGGCGGACGGTACGTGGAGGAGGCGAATGAATCACGAGTTGCATCAGCTGTTGGGAGAACCATCCATCGTTCACACCGCGAAAATCGGACGACTGCGGAGGGCCGGGCACGTAGCCAGAATGTCGGACAGTAACCCGGTGAAAATGGTTCTCAACAACAATCCGACGGGCACAAGAAGGCGAGGTGCGCAGCGGGCAAGGTGGATCGATCAGGTGGAAGATGACTTGCGGACCCTCCGTAGACTGCGTGGTTGGCGACGTGTAGCCATGGACCGAGCCGAATGGAGAAGACTCTTATATACCGCACAGGTCACTTCGGCCTTAGTCTGAATAAATAATAATAATAATAATAATAATATCATGAGACTAGCACACGATGATATATTATGCCCAGGGAAGTCGAAACAATTTCCAATCCGAAAATTGTCTAGACCGGCACCGGGAATCGAACCCAGCCACCCTCAGCATGGTCTTGCTTTGTGGCCGCGCGTCTTACCGCACGGCTAAGGAGGGCCCCATTCGATGAATCACCATGTAACTATTGAGCTCAATGCAAAGATAATTAAATTTTGAACAATCAATAATTCAAATTCTTAACGACAATCCTCACGGAATCCAAAACTAAATGTACTCGCGCACAACACTTAATACGGAAGAAACGCACAACTGTAATTTTTATTGTTTCAAATTTACTGCATCACAGCATGCGTGGAATAATCAAATTGACAGTTGTGCGAAGCTCCCGTTTTGAATGGGGGCCCTTGAAAACGCGAATGCTTTCAATTTTGGATTTTGTGAGGATTGTCCTTAATGGAAATGATCTAAATATAAGTAAACGAACTGATTCACATGGCTGAAGAAGACATCCTAGAGGAGAGGGGCGCCGATAACGTCTTCCATGTACAGCGGATTACAAGGAACGAAGGTGGAAAACATGACTTTCTGTAAAACCGCGTATCCGGAACATATTTTGGTCTAGTCCATGTTCCTACTCGTCCGTACTTCCCGAGGCCCATGCTGTGCTATGGCTGTTTCAACTATGGTCATACACGTGCTCGCTGCTTTGGACCGAAACGCTGCTACAACTGCTCAGGGAATCACCAATGTGTCGTAACTGCAAGGGGAGCCACCGACCAACTAGCAACCAAAAACTCGCTAACCAGTCGCAATGTAGCCAAGAAAAGCTGCACCATAATCGAGAACAAAACGCAGCTCATATCCTAATAGGTCCAATAAAACAATGCGCAATTCTCTGTAGTTCAGGAGACGAAGCACGGACGCCATCGTAAGCACAACAACGGAAAACCTGTCACGTCACCAGAATCTAGTCCACCTCCTAAGAGAATCAGCAACAACGACGTGCCCCAGCGAGGAATAGTACTGTAGCGAAGAGCAGTGGTGGTATAATCATGCCCAAATCTCACTTGCCGAAGCCTCATGCACGAGCTGACTCGCTTGCGATTCTGCATGAAGAGCATCGCGCATTTATTCTTCTACGCAAAATCGCATCGTTTCGCTCATTCGCCGAAAAATGATTTCGCTCCAAAAAGTGTCAATACCCAATCGAAGCGTATTTTATGTTTAGGTATGGATTTGTTATCCATTGTTTTAAGCAAAGAAAGTTATTCCGATGAATTTAATGAAGTAGAACACGCAAAAGTCACGCAATGATGCAAATTGTGAGTCGCATCATGGACGATTCTCTGGGCCATGAATCGGGTTAGGTTTGCCCCACGCTTAATTTGAGTCGTGGATGAGATTTGAGAATTTGAGTTTTTACCAACACTGGCTAAGAGACCGAGGAATCGGAGACACCTAAAAATCAACACAATCGATAACCTCACTCTTCAACACCGTTTGGGTAATAATGACAACCCACCCATCTATCCCGGGTAAGACAATCCAGCAAAATAAGAAAATTCAGTTCTCGCTAGAATTGAGAAACTCTCAAGCGCACCATGGCTCGAACCCGTTGCTTAACCCTCGTTGAAGCTTGTCCGATGCCGAGAACCGAGATGTCCCACGTTATCTTCATTTTCTGGCACAATCATTCAGCTAAACAATTGCTCCGGAGCCGGAAAGGAATTTAGATTTGGAGCCCCTTGCGCTTCCTTGTTGGAAGATTAAATATTGCCCTTTGCAACCGCTGTGACCTTGCCTTCGCCACCTTTTTCTGGCTTAAAGGAGACCACGGGGTCATGACGACCCTTGCAGTTCCTGCACAAGTCCTTGGATTGCCATTCCCGCGTCTGAAACAGTTTCTGCAGAGGGAGTGAGTTCTCAGCAGGCCGTCCTTGTCTGAACCGAAAACCATTGGAAAGAGCTGCAGTTGAACTCCGAAAACTTGAGTTGAAGTGAAACTTGTTCGTGTAAGCGATGGCTTCGGTATCGCTTGCGATGGTGGATGCTGAACACCCCTAGTGTTCATCGATTTGGCTGGCATTGACTCCAGTACATGTACTCGTCGGTTGAGGAACTCTCTCAAGTCATCTATAGAATCGTTTTCTTTGGACGATGAAAAATCTTCCCATCTCCTCCGTGTCACTGGACACAAGCGTGACATGAGAATATTCACCAGCAGTAAGTCCTTAAAAATATAATCCGCTGTCTGGACTACCTAATCGAGAGTTCGAACGACTCGCTCAAAACCTTCCAAAGGCGACTGCAATTCCCGTATGGATTCCTTGGAGAGCGTGTCCAACGACAGCAGTGATTGAATTTGCCGTTTCTTCAACTGCTTACTGTTGTTGTATCGTTTCAGTAGCATATCCCATGCTACATGATAGTAGGCCATGATTACCTCTAGCGGATCGATCAGGCTTCTTGGTTCCCCTTGGAGACATCCCTTCAAGTAATGGAACTTCTCCACCTCTGGCAGGTCCGGCTTCTAATGGATGAGTGAGGTGAGGAGATCGCGGAACATCAACCATTTTTCGATGTCTCCGTTGAAACTTTGTAGCATGATTTGGGGCAAGCGAACGTTGTCTAACGCACCCTGTACAGAAGTGTCATGTATCCGAACACACTGTCTAGCAGCAAAGGTTCCTTTCTTTCTTTCGCTTGATCAATAAGAAATGATTTAGCCTCATAAAACCGGTTGTTGAACTCCCGCCTTCCTTGTCATAAGTATCGTCGTCTTTGTAGTCTTCATGGTACTTGATCTCGACTAACGTTTCCGAAAATTTATCATATATGTCCTCCAACTTCTCAAGTCGGACTTCCACCTGAGAAAGCTTAGTATCCTCTTTGAAGTTCTCAATGAACTTCCAAATGTCCTGTAACAAGGACTGCGCCTCTGTAAGCCTGATTATAAGCTGCTTCAACGAAGGCTTCTTGATGGATGATCCGGCGGGCGGCATGATTGACGTCACCGTGCAACGGTATCCGAGCACTACCAATCCAAAGTCTCAAACGTCAACCAATTCGACTCAGTTAGTAATACGTAGGGAAGTGAAGAGAATGACTGCCCATGATTTCATAGTTGACGTATCAACCATTCGAAATTTCAGCAAATTTGATTTATTACGTGTTTACTAAAGTAATTCGACCGCTGCAACATCGATACGTTGCTTGTTCCATACTTCATTCAAGTGCTTACGAGTTGAAATGTTTTAAATGCGCGATATTTGTCCCTAAATTATTCGAAATGCATACGGAAGTGCAATGGTTGTTACGTCAACTATGAGATCATGGGCAGATGAATATACGATGTAGTATTAAAAACAAATGCCTCGGCTGGACATATACTGTTGTGGTTTACCCAGACAATCAACAGCTGCACCAATCCAGCGGGCGATAATTGCCAATGTTCCAATATTAAAACAATTCAAAATCAAAACAATATAACAATGATCACAAATTCAATCAAGAGACACAACTTGGTCCGCATATCTCAAAGCGTTACGTATGAGTCGAAGAGGGGAAATTTTCAAATCAATAGGTGCCTCGGCGACATATACCATACATTTATTAACCTGGACAAGTCTTCCCAGAGGTAGTAGTCGCTTCCAACGATGTGGATGTCGTTGAGCTACTGCACTGATCGAACAATTCCTGGACGAAACGATGGATAGATTGTTGATTGTATTCAAGCGATGATATAAATGTTAGATCGATGCCATAAAGCGCTTTTACAAAATCGTCCTCAATTCCAGTATTCGGTACACCAGCTGGCCTGTCCGGTATGACTCCGTTGTTGTTAAGGTCCAAAAATACTTGATGGTATTGTGCATGAGTATTGCGTGTTTAAGGAAGAATGCATGTGTTAGAGTATGAATGTTTCCTAGGATTAGCTGGACATATACTAAGCCGTGTTCACTAACCTGACCAAAGAACCGCGCGATGGATGCCCAAGCCAAGCGACCGCAAAGTGTGATGGTGGATCCTTTTTTCCTTTCAATCGTTGATTCTTTGTCGCATTGAATCCTTTCTTCATTAAATCCTTTCTTCACAAGAACAATCACTGCACTCAACTTTGCTAGCTAAGATTGCACCGATTCGCGCCCATTTCGTCCACACCGAGTTTATATAATTCTGGCAGAGCTTCCGTTAATGCTTCCCTGATCCCATCCAGTTCGAAGGACCGCAATGTACGAAACTGGCTGTTTTATCCCTCAGCTCAGATAGCGAGACGCAGTGAATTCATCATCGACCGTTTAATTGTTGGAGGTTATCAACAGGATATCCAATGGGACCACTCAAATTTCCTCCAGAGATCAACGGAATCAGCTCGGGGTAATTATAGTTCACACTTAAGGAAACTGCATGCACATTTATTCACCATCAGTTTGAAAAACTCGAGCGATTTCAAATTATTACTATTTATTGCACGAGAACATTTTTGGACAAAGACTATATTTATAGAGCACACTTGTATCTATATTTGCAAAAGATATTTTAGTTACCAGATAAAGATGGTCGCTGTCGTCGCTGTTTGGAACATCTTTTGCTGGCGAGGATAGGGGAGCTAATGTCAAAGAAGGAAAATCCATACGATTTGACAGCTTGGTACCCAACATGTTCCGGACAGCAGAACAAAGGGAACCGAAGCGACAATCTTTATCTAGTAACTAAAATATCTTTTATATTTGCACTTAAACTATACAGGTTGAAAATTGGTCATGGGCCCAGTGTACTTGTTGGCCGGCCAATTTCAACTGGCTCGGTACTGCTGCAGTTGCTGTGTGATGAGGTTGATCGACGATAATTCGGCAGTAGTGGTCGGAGAGTGAAGATCTCACGCTCTCATCGCCGTTATCATACGGCTAGCTATTGATGACCGAACGTGTAGGTGCTGATGGATTGTAGGAATAACGATGACAATGATGGCATGTATCTTACCGCTGGTCGTAGAAGCCTATTGTCTCGCACAGGAGGGTGAAACGCCTGTCATCCGCGGTACAATGGCACGCTACAAAAGATATTTTAATTACTAGATGACACATTCTTCGGACAGGTCCACCAGAGCACCAACTTTTCAAACTTAATTTTTGACATTATCCATGTGTTTTCCATATTTTACAATACCTAAATCATCAAATAAAATATTTGGTATGTTATTAGTTTGACGAAAATTAAGTTTTTGACTAACAATTAGTTTAATAGATAATAATGAAGAGAGACGGCTGTTTAGACATATTAGCCCAAATTGACTGTAAATTGGGTTCTGATGCATCAATTTACACTCTGTCGTCACCTATTGAAAGAAGAAAAGGTATAGAATCTGTGCCCTATGTAAAATTTGATTTGAAATTGAAGAAAAACTGATTTTTGGCAAGGTAAAATCAGTCACTAAAAAGCGTTGTAACGTCACGAAAAATTGACTGTTTTAAATTTTCTGAGAAGTACATATAAGCCTTGAATTCAAAATTTCGTATGCTCTTTGTACTCAAAAAAAGCTTTGTTTTGGTGGTAATAGAAAGAAAATCGGTGGTAAAAAGCCTGAGTTTCACCTAGGTGAAGTTTGCGTTGTAACGTCACGGAAAAACATTCTTCATAAAGCCTACGGAGCTTGTAACATGTCCGGACAGATTGACTTATTTTGTGTTCAGCTCTAGGTTGAACATATAAATATAAATATAGAAAGCGAGTTTCCAATTGATGTGATATAGGGTGAAGTAGTGCTTAGGCGATATTACCCATTTCCGTCGGAATATGCAGGACAAGTGAAAAATCTGTTGAATTATTCTCTGTAAAGTAAAATAAAGCGGGTACTAACAAAAATGCACAGCATAGTGCTATTTTTTTCACATTGAATAAATACAACAGTGATGGCAATTGATATTTGCCCACAGTACAACCAGCTATATTGACTTCTAATCTAGACTTCTAGACTTCAGGGAATAGTTTCAAAGCTCGATGAAATGCGTTTGCACCTCCGATGGCATTGAAATTTGCTCTCGAATGCCTTTGCATTACAAGCAGAAGCAATGAAAGCGTAAACGGCTACTTCGATTTATATTTTAAAAACACTAATTAATCCACCTAGTGGTGATGATGCTTTTCTCGTTCGTTCAAAAGGGTTGAGAAACATATAAGAAAAGACTGAAATAACACTGATTGGTGGAAAGGTCTTATTTTTAAGATTTGCTTATACGCAATGTGAATTGTCCTGCCAAACGCAACTTGTTGCAACCAAACCGGACAAGCATAAATGCCGAAAAAGTGATTTTTTTAATACAGGTTTTGTATTTTAGTATTTTGGCCATAACTTTTGATCACATAGTTCGATTTTGTCAATTTTCAATAGGAAACAATGAGACAGGATTCCCCGTCGAATGCAACTTAACATGAGCAAATTGGATAAGGTTATGATGAGTGAGTTTTTTCCATGGTTTTAGTGTATAATTTTTTTATTTTGGCCAAAACATTTAATCCCATAGTGCGATCGGGCCAATAAGATGGGACAGGATTCTCCGTCGATTGCAATTTGTCACGAGCAAATTGGTTGAAGTTAAGTGCCCGAAAAATGAGTGATATTTTTCTTGCGCACAGACATACACACACATACATACACACACGCAGACATCACCTCAATTCGTCGAACTGAGTCGATTGGTATGTAACACTATGGGTCTCCGGGGCTTCTATAAAAAGCTTATTTTTGGAGCGAATATATACACCCAACCGGTGATTGTTAGATTTTCTAACAATTCTGTATAAGATCCTACCAAAATCTGTATAAGAACTGGGCATATGCGAAATTGTCAGATTCCTATACAGAAAATGTAAGCTCTCATACAAATATTGTTAGAAAAGCTAACAAAATTGTAAGGTCTCATACAATATTTGTATAAGAATCTACCAATTTCGCATATGCCCAGTTCTTATACAGATTTTGGTAGGTTTTTATACATAATTGTTAGAAAATTTAACAATCGCCGGTTGGGTGTAGCCTTCACGTTTACTTAGTATACGAGAAAGGCAAAAACGGGCACATCAATGAATAGACTATCGTAGAATCTGATTTAGGTCTTTTCAATGATGAACTTATATTTACAAAAAAAAAACAGCTAAAAAGGTCTATTCTAAAATCTCATTGTGCTCATTCAGTTTCCCCTTGTCGAATTATTTATACTAAAATATCGCGTACACGCACATACATGATCAACTAGACCTCGGCCAGGTTACTAAATTTGTTTTGCCGAAAGAAATACTGCCTCCAAAGGTGCCAGTTTAGTTAGGAACAGTAATAGTACTATGCAACCATCAATATGAGATTTCGCGGTGTAGAAGTCTGGGCATCAGTAAGTCAATGCGGCTGCATTTACATGCGTCCGATACCAAATGAAATGTGACACCATCAACGATGGTGTTGATAAACAATATACTTATCAGATAACTAATGTTAGATTTCTTGAAGTATCTTGTATTTTGCGTGGAATAAACAATCTGTCAATACAATTTTTCAGATCTTGTCTTGCTATTGCAGTTATCTCCAGTTTGGCGTTTGAAAACCCAAGCATCAAAGCATGCGTTTAGAATATGATGTCTAATGGCACACACTTCCTTCTACTATCACGATATAATTTATCATTTGATTTCAAATGTATTTTTTCATAAAATATTCAATTTCAGTTATGCCGCAATGTTTACATAAGACCAAATACTGGGTATTATGCTCGAACGATCAGGTTTTTGTTTCTACTTGGTGGGATTTTGCAAAGAAACCAAAATATTTGTTCCAGATTGCATATCTGGGCATTGGATTTG
Source organism: Armigeres subalbatus (assembly GCF_024139115.2). Taxonomy (NCBI): domain Eukaryota; kingdom Metazoa; phylum Arthropoda; class Insecta; order Diptera; family Culicidae; genus Armigeres; species Armigeres subalbatus. The sequence continues at coordinate 124,790,335 of NC_085141.1, read as the reverse complement.
ACGCTCCGTGCCATTGATCAAAAACCAGGATTTCGTCTAATAAATTATCGAATATTATATCTTCCTATTTTGGTGCAATAACAAACTATACGGATCGAAAATTCATGTTAAAATTGATTAATAGTGGTATACTTTTTCGTGATGTTACAACGCATTGAAAAACATTAATTTTAGAGCTCCTCGCGTTGTAACGTCACGAAATGTTGATGTCGAATAAAACGAACTTAGTCCGTATTTTAAGCATATTACCCCGTAGGGTCATCGATTATCCTCATATATTTGAAGGGTGTTCATTATTTTTGGAGTAAAATAACGATCAGAGCAGATAATTAACCATGTTTAAGTCGAGGTACAAAGTCACGAATTCACGCGCGTTGTAACGTCACGCAGCAAATTTCATCCCAGAAAGCCATTTTTCTACACAAATTCGAAGTTGATATATCTGTTCGATCAGAAATTTTATAAGGATTCTGAATATGTAATAATATGCATATGTTTACTGATGTTTTATGCAAGTTTCCTTCAAAAAAACTTTTAAAAATACGTCAAAACGTTGTAACGTCACGCCGGAATGTGTCAGATAAAGATTGTCGCTTCGGTTCCCTTTGTTATGCTGTCCGAAACATGTGTGGTACTAAACTGTCAAATCGTATGTATTTTTCCTTCATTGACATTTAGATCCCCTATCGCAAAAGATGTTCCGGACAACGACGACAGCGACAATCTTTATCTAGTAACTAAAATATCTTTTCACTCTACCCAACATCGCTTTTGGTACTTCTGATTTTGGTACTCAGTTTCTGGGTAGTATACTCGAATTCAGCGCTTATTTTGGGTTATTGGTTCGTACGCAGTTAGTGCTAATTATCGGCATTTAATTTCTCCTGGCGAAAACTTACAATTGGTTGAGGTACATCGAGCCTTTTGTGTTTGTATGGCTTCTTTGTGTCGAAAAGTAGCTCGTCGTTACTTCCGAAGTTTTGTTAACATGAATCAAACGAAATTTAAACAAAAACATTGTACGCCATATTGAATGAATGAGGGTAGGCGTATTAGCCTTCTCTTCAGTCCCCTGGTCTCGCACGTAAACATCTCTGCAAAGCGATCGTTCGGCCAGTCAATAGGGTAGAGAATCATTTGGGCAGCATCCCCTATTCCCGTTAGCAACGTTCATTACTCCAGCCCATTACAACCGAATTACTTGGTTTTTGGTACATGGTTAGTTTCTGTTTCGATATCTAGTGATGTACAAACAATCAAGCCCTTTGGTTGTAACGCGGTCGAGATATCAACGTTGCGGATGGGAATAGGGGGTGCTGCCCAAATGGTCCCGCTCCCTAGGTGGTGCGTAGGTCAGTATATAGATGAAATTATTCTGCAGCCTGATGGACGGGTTGGATTCGCTGTTGTATTGATTGGTCGCAAACATTCGTGGTCGGATGATGAACATCCTGCGAAGCTTTCTCTCGGAGCGAACATCCCAAGTGTCTGTGGGAGGACATCTGTCTCGCGAACACCAACTGGAAAAAAGCAATGGGTAATGTTTTTAACATAACCGCGAGTAGACGTAGGACTTGAATAAACGTACCGTATTAGTTTAACCATGTTTTAATGTACGTGTCGTTTACTGCGTGTCGTTTAGTAGTTTTAATATGTCATGACTCGTACCCATTCCGGGAACATGTGGATTATGAAAGCAATCACTTTTCGTGGATGAGCAGACCAAATATCTAATTTTATTCTTCTTAATCCGCCTCCGCCTTAATCATCGGCCACTAGTCGTGAACTCCGAGCGATGCGATGGGCGATTGCATCTATCGCAACCGACACCACTGCATCCGAATCATCAAGCACAGAATGACAAAAAAATACGCCCACTTCTTTCATGTATATTCGCAGACCCACCGGCAGCTCTACCGCTTGCACTGGTGACTGCATGCTGTCGCTGTGTAGGTAAACACAGCGAACGAACGAACGAAACGAAAAATGCGCGAGCAACAAGCACGTCAGTACGCGCTGCTGTCACAAATTGTAATGACTCGCACACAGCAGGCACTGCTTCTTTCATACACAAAGAAAATCTTGCGGTGGACCCGAAGGCTCGTGACATACCGCATTCTGATGTCCGTGTTAGGAATGCACGGGATTGGTTATATATGAAATTTTTGCTGGCTTTAACAAGAATTGAAAATTTTAATAGCTTATCGTTAATAATCTTAAATTTCAATGAAATAGTGAAATTGCTGGAGAGTGTCCGAGTCGATTGAAATATAAATCTTAGAAACCTATCGAAAGATAAAGGCGCTAGTAACGTTCAAAATCTTCCCTTCCAGCGTAACGCTCTCGATTTCCAAAAATCTAAATGACACCCAGTATAGTAAAGAAAGACGTAAGTCCTACGTCAAAAAAGTGTCAAGATTTCGGAATAAAGATGAAGACAAAATTTTCAAAACGACTGACGAAGGTACAGTGGCGACATCTACAAAAAAATAACTGTGCGTGATTCAAAAGTAAACAAAACCTTGCACGAAAATCTCCAATTTGAATTGGGTTTTTTGAAGAAAATAACTAAAGTATCCAGTTTTTTATTAGGTTGAATCAATGTTTAGTGTCTGGAAAAGCAGATTCTGAAGTGCAAACTTGTATCTGGATTCAGAAAGTTACCTAACGAGTGCAACGAATCTTCGCCTTTGGAGCAGAACTTTTTTTGGCTAAAATTTGATTAAAAAATACTGAATGAAAACTTGAAAGAAAGTGCAATCCATTGGGTAAAAATATAAAACCCTGAATATTGTTCTAACAGATAATGTGATTGTTGCTTGATTTTTAGTGCTAAACAACTGTAATTTCCAAATGTTTTTCGAGGTAAAAAATGGATTCGTGTGAAGTAAACGATGAAAAAGCTACGGACGCATCAATGAGTGTATCGACTTCCGCTAAACCAAACAGAACCGTTTGCATTGTACCGGGATGCCAAGAACGATACGGAAGAGGATACTCTTTTCATGCATTTCCCAAAAAAGATGAAACGAAAAGGTGGAAAATTTGGGTACGGAAACTGGGACTCCGGTTTGAGCCAACTACATCTTCTAGAGTTTGCAGTTCACATTTCAGTATGTCAAACTTTTTAATCTCGGGTAAGTTTTCGTGTACAGGTTTTTGAACGTGTGTTTCAATATGTCTTTTAATTTAGGTTCGAAGCGCGTAACAGGCAGGATGATATTGAGAACCAGCGCTATACCGGATGTGACGTCCCTTGGACTGTGCGCACCTACTTCCCTAACACCATGCTTGAGTCGACATCGACAAAATAGATCTGCACGTCAACCGATAGGCATATGACGTTGGCATTAGATGGACAATAGAGAATAAAAAGTGTGATCGAATTGTGCGCCTGTTGATGCTATGATATGCAGTTAAATTATCTTTCTTTACTTGTTAAATACATTAAAAGTTGAACTACAAGTTAGTATCTAACACAAAAACGTGGTTAGGTTTGAACTAAATGATAAATAAGTGAAATAATAATAGTATCTATCTTAGGTGGATTTACTGATCCGAGCGAGCAAACACAACAAGTGTTCACTGTTGTTTGTGGAAAGCCATATCAGTATAATTGGCTCTATAAGATGTGAGTTAAACCTAAACATGCAGTTAATTTCCTTAAAAAACTATTCTTATGTATTATACGTTAAAATCTACCTACAGTACATGCGTTAAAACCCATTGTAATGAAATTGGTTAGGAGACATTTGTGAATTCCAAGGCAGTGGAGGCACTAAACGTAAGAGAGTCTTCATAAAAAATACATTCTGGTCGTGACTAACGTTTATCTTCACATATCAAATACAGGAAATTTTAACCAACCCTAGAATTTGAGGTGGTTTATTTTTTCGGAAGACGATCCCTCCAGTTGGTGTGCCCAACACCGGATATGAATCTTCCAACAACAGATCTCAGAAAAGCAAAGCTTGCGGCAGATCGAGCTGAACGGGCTTCTAGGCGAAGTGACGCTGGAACTGATTCACATGCCTCATATATCCGAGATGATGTACCTCAAGTACCCAAGATGGCAGATGCAGCAGCACAAGTCAGCACAAGCGATTGGGATAAACTTTTCATTTCTCGTCGAAGAAGCATGGTATTCAAATTCAAAACCGATTCTGAGCTCTCCTCTTGGACAGGATTGAATTCTTTCAAAATGCTGAACACAATCACAGAAGCAATTGTCAAACTTCCAGAATATAAAAAGAGAATTCACTCTAATGTTCCACTGGATGACGAGGTGCTAATTCTTTTTATGAAAATGAAAACTAATTTGACTTTCGTTTGCCTGGCATCCTTGTTCAACTTGCACTACCAAACATTATCAGCATCGTTCTATCGAATTATTCCGTTTGTTAGAGCAGTGTGCGAGCCACTAGTGCCGTGGCCAACTCAGCAGCAAATTAAAGCGAACATGCCACACTACTTCCGACCTGAATATGAAGATGTTGTTTCTATACTCGATTGCACGGAAATTGCTATTAAGGTGAAGGTGGGTTGAGTACCAAAACAAAGCTTTGAAAGTATTGGTACAATAAAAACTGTCATATACTGTAGTAGTATTGGTGTCGTTTTTATAAAAAAAAACAAAGAATATTATTAGGGTGGTTCAAAAAACGACCCAGCACCACCACGCTCACTCAATTTCGTCCCATGCTCCGAGTGTCCTCCAAAAACCGATTTGAACAAAAACTGGTTGAGCGCAAGCCGGTTCAAGTATGTATGAAAACTAGATTGGGAAACAAAACCTTTTATTACACTGGCTACAGTGCCTCCCCTCCAAACGCTGGCGAAAAGAGAACCCACATAGCTGAAAGCAACATTCCTGAGACTTCACTGAACGAAAACCGCACCGCAGGAAAGATCCATTGATTACGTAACGCAAAAAAGCATTTTATACCCCATCACCCCCACGTCACACTTTTTGTATGAAGCATTTGCCCCTTGCGCGATTGTGTAGACTAGACTAGACTAGAAGTATCTGCCTCTGGTGCGATAGATATCACAGACAAATTCTGGGTATTTTGTTGTGCAATTCAACACTGATGCCTTCTGAGAAGCCTAATGATCATGCTAAAGATTCGCAACCTCGCTTAAAATCGACTCCCAACTATTGGAACGACCATTCTATATGGATTGTCTATGGAGTTGAAGCTCTTGAATATTTTATTCAGTCATATGGTCTCTCCCCTCGCCATCGCCCAATGAAGGAGTGCCAGAATCAGAATAATGTTAAATTCAACCTCGCCATATCAACTGTCATACAAACCTGAAACAACCTGTGCACGGTAAGCCTCTAATCTAATGTGACCAGCAAGCGTCCTGCGAAACGCGGGACGCCTATCTGGATTGCGCCACTGGCTTGAAAATGGATCCTCCAAAAGTGCATTTCGCAAAGATTTTTGGCCAAAAAAAAATTGGAAAAATATTTGTAAGGCTGTATGAATTGTAATAAATTTGTAAAACGAAGTTCAAAAATGCAGCGTCCCGCTAAACGCGGGACGTCTGGTCACATTACTCTAATCAAACCAGCCCAAACCATCAGATAACACCCAAATTATAAATCATAATCGGCTGAGCGTGGCGGAGCAAAATTATTTTTTGAACCACCCTGTTTATTAGTTTGCTGCTGCCGGTGCCGTTGTTTACATTCGCTCCGCGATCAGTTTTTAATCGCTTTTTTCGGGCAAAAATAGCAGTTCATATTAAGTTTTCGGTTTAAACAAGTGATTGATTTCGAAAATTGATGTTTAATTTGCATTCCATCAACATTTCGGGGTGTTCATGTGCGGAGAAGTGAGTAAAAACTTTATATTTTCAGTGCCCTTTGAGAAGAAGTGAAGTGCAGTGATAAACTCACCAAATCGCGAACGGCTAATAAATTGGCCCGAAACTGCTGATTTATGATATTACTCGAGCCGAAATACATAGGACTCTTTGGATAAACATGTTCATTATCACGGGAAGTGAATAAATATGCTGTGAACAGGTTAGTAATTTGAATATTAAACTTTTGTTCGATGCTGTTCGAAGCATTCGAATGCTGGTAGGAGAGGGGTGCGGGAGGTGTGGGGTTGACCCGTCGAAGGTCCGGTGCCATCTTGACTGCCATCGTGGTACTCTTCCAACTATGTCCTTAAGAAACCCAAATGTCTACATTGTCGCATAAATGCATACTCGCACTATAAAGGGAAAGAAACGGCGAAGTACTTGATATCCGTTACACCAGGTGGTACAATTTCTTATGTGAGTGGATATGGAGGGAAAAGCTCAGATAAGCAAATAGTCGTACAAGAGAAGTTACTACAGAAGTTCAATATCGGAGAAGCCGTTATGACCGACAAAGGGTTTCACATAGATCAGGAATGCAAAAACTATGGAGTGAAACTAGTTCGGCCTCCTTTTCTTAGATCAAATATAACACAACTAAGCCGAATTGATGCATCAGAGAATATGTCTATAGCAGCAGCAAGAGTGCACGTTGAACGTGCTATCCAGAGAATCAAACTTTATGATATTTTTAATGGGAAAATTGATGTTCGTTTTGTACCTGTGATTGATGACCTTTTCTTTATCGCATGTGCCATAACAAATATAAGTAAACCAATACTTTCCAATGAACGTTTTTAAAAATGTGTATGAATGGATACGAGATTTTAATTTGTTAATAAAACGATAGCAGATAATTATCTAAATTCAACTCTTCTATTTATTTCAACTATTTTTAACCCTTAAAACTAGATGAATACAGATATTTCAAAAACGCGTTGAAATACACTTCCTTCAATGAATGTAACATATTACGTACGAAACGTTCGTCAAACAATACAGTCTGTACATAACACCTATCTTCAAATGCTGAATATATGAGAAAATCCGTTTTCTCACATTTTAGAATAAACATGTTCATCTGAATTTGACCATAGTATTGGTGATTTCTTCTCAGCAGATGTTGATTGCGAGTCAAATATTTGAGACAGGGAATCATATCTTTTAGAGGAAGACTTTTTCCGCTTTCGGGACATTTGACTTCAATAATCTTCCATTCATTAATTACAATCCCATCAGGAGAACCTCCGAGCCACGGAATATCTGGTGGCACTACGAGTCCACATCGAACAACAACTTTCCCGGAATCACGCATATACGCATTTATAGCTGGTAACTCACTGTAAGAACCATGCATCATTGCTGTTGTTTGGTAATCCTTAGGTATGACAATGTTCATTATTTTTCGCCTCCAGTCTTTAAGTTTGTCCTGTCCGGTAGAATAATACGTATACAGTGAGTAAGCGTGTGAAGCGGTTATACGTCGAGATCGTTCTTCTTTCCACATGGAAGAGGAATTTTGCCCAATTGTTTCTAAACAAATTTGCAATGACTCGCGTTCTGAAACACGTACATGCACCTCGTAGAATACAGATAAATTGATTTCCAGTGGGCCGATAAAATCCATGATATCGGTATCAATTGATGAGCGATTGTCCGGATGGAATGCGCGTTTCAAAAAAGCCTTCAGGTCACAGGTTGCTTGGTCATCTTCAATGGAAATTAATGAGTCGGTGGAGGATCTACGGGATGCAATAGTCAGGTCCAAAAATTCATTCAGAACGTGGCAACTGTCATAGCTTTTCTCAACAACTTCGTTAATTCCTGGGCGGCCATTAAGCTCGTATGCCAAGCTGCTATCAGGGAATGCTTTAAAAATCATACGAGATTAAGGATGAATATTTAAAAATACCATAATGTGTTTATTACCATTAACGAACGAATTCAAAATAGATGACTTTACATCTTCAGACAAGTGTATGTCTCTGAATAAACTATTCGTACAGTTTTTCTCATCTTCATGTTGTTGCTTCTGGTTATTACAGAATTCAGATAAACGCGTAACTTTATATAAGTCATTCGCCACCTTTTCAGCAGCCTTCCCCCACTTTTGTTGCATATCGGTTACAGTTAAAATAGAAATTTGATGATTCCTATAAATAAATATGATTATGATGGGAATACTCTTTAATAAGGTATGTTCAGAATTATTACTTACAACAGAAGATGATTCAACACCGCCATGATGTGCTTGCATTTTCCCAGTCCTGCCTTACATGAACATTCAAATGTCCAATTTTCGAACGAAGGTCTTGTTCGTATATTGATTTTATGTGGATCAGAGCTGGGTGACGAAGACTTCAAACACGTCGCAAATATTCCTAACCCATCTTCGTGGACTGCTTTGACGCCGATTAATAATATGTGATTCGCTTGATATACCCTTTCGCCTTCTACAATCAGTCTGCTGCCACCCGATGCATAATTGAATATATCCGACATATAGACCTTCACCACGAAATTGCCACGTCTTATCATTTCGTTATTTTCACATAACAGAATCGCTTAGCACTCGATCGAATTGAATTTCCAAAAAAATAATATTCCTAAAACAGGTCCTTGGTGTTATTTTCCTAAAAAACTTGAATTTTCATTCAGAATTTTCTCTAAACTTTCCATGGAAAATAAGATGATACATAACCACCTGAACTTCAGTATAAAAATACAAAGTTCTCACAGTATATTTTTCATGTAACTACTTTTAATTAGATTATGTGTTCAATAAACTTGCAACACGCACTTACCATTTCACTAATTTATAGCCGTAAACCTTCGAAAACTTAAGTTAAAAAAACTGAATTTTTCACTCGCTTTGTTGACATTCACATTCACGCACACGAAACGTCAAAATCAACTCCGTCAAGGCGAATTTCGCCGTGTTTACCTCTGAGTATTTTCATTTTGTTGAAGTTTAGTTGTTTTGTTCAATGCTTGGCAGTGGTATGGAGTAAAAGTCGATAGAATTTAAGGAATGGAAGTTAAGTTACATCGGATGGAGTCAAGTAAGAAGAAACGATTTTTATTTTTTCGCTGAGATACAGTGGGTTTTGACCAGCGCGCCGAAGTGAAAACTATATACGTACAACGCACATCCGTATACGATTTTCATGGCATAACGTATGTTGATATACGATATTTGCGATTCAATCAGATTAATAGTACGTTCAGATTATGAGCTATATCACTTGATATAGAGCATCTTGACATCAGTGTTTGTACATCTAGTTTTCACTGGAAATAATGCATAAGGCATCTCTTGTCAAGATTCGCTGTATCAAGTGATATAGTCATAATCTGAACGTACTATAAGTGGATATTGTTTATATCGTTTTAGGGCTTTTTTGAACACAATCGCATATATTCCAAATGCAGGTATTACATACGATAGTAATCATATTTCGGCTATCTTTATTAGTCATCATATACGAGTCCGATGAAAAAACTGCAATATATGCGATCAAATATATATTTTCATATACGATCTGTGGTTGACTGGGCATGCAATTGAAGTGTCATGTGTGTGTGTATTTGCAGTTTGCGTATAAAATTAAGCCACAGAAAGTTCTTATGCACGGTTAATGGGTACCTATCATATCACTAAAAAATTATCTACATCCATCTACCTTGCCGAAAACAGATAGTTTATGATTTTCATTCGAATTAAAATAATTCTTTAAGGTACGTGACGGTATTCAAGAGTATAATTTTTAATTGAATATATCTGGAGAGCCTTAAGACATGCTAAATTGCCTAAAATGCACGGTGAATGGTTACTTGACGGTATTATCTGAATCTGAGAATCAAAATTATTCAACTAACTAAGCAGACATAATCCCCATAGAGCCCAAATCCGTGAGCTTGAAAGTGCAGACGAAGGTATGTATAACTCGATTTAAAATAAATACACATACAAATGCAGATATCACCTTAATTCATCGAGCTGGGTCGACCCGGTCTTCAATCAAAAGTCAGGTTTTGGGATGATTCTATAGCCATTTAGTGTACGAGAAAAGCAATGAATCAGTTCCAACAGACGATCTCCCGATTCTCGAGTTAGTAGACGGTTTTTTATGTTGTTTCCCAGCATAATTATAATGAATAAGGAATTTCGTTCCAGTCCGAGAGCTTTTGGTTGGGAGAATACTACTCTCCCTCACTACGCTTGCTACACAAGACATAAATTCGAATAATAACTGTGAAAACGCTGATAAAACTCCCTTACTTGAAAGGCATACTGCAAGTTCCAGTTAAAATGTAGAGCTACAGAAGACGAAAATGAGGATCTCTCGTGAATAAATTATTTGTTATACCTAGAAGAAAACTCTTTCAAAATTCGAACGTATTCGTTTTCAATTGTTGCCAACCTGTAAACAAACGCAATCATCCTTCCTGGAAGGCGTTCTTCATTTTGTCAAGCAAAATTTGATGATAGCCCCTGTACATTAAACGATCGATATTCTCAGCTGATTTAATAAGCCTTTCAGTATTGATTGAAAACCTGCGTTCAAAATTTGGTAGATTCAAAAGTGACATCACTTAAACGATGGCTATGCTGGGAAGTTTCTCCTCTGTAGGTACTTTCTGCCTGCGAGCTGGTTCGGTTCCTGCCGTATATTTTGCTCGAGTAATGTCACACAAGGCACCTATCTGGTAAACATGGCAACACGACCGACACGTAGCGACGCGGTTGGCTGGATAGGGTCCTAGCAGTGATAAACGGCAGGATATAATAATTTCCCGTCGTCACTTACCCGGGGGTATGGATATAACTGGGCCGAATTGAAGGGGGTGTTCTTTGATGTAGGACCAAACTTTTCCCATTTGGGGGGGGAGAGTGGAGCCGGTGATGAATTTTCGCTTCACATTCTGCGCGGAGCTGCTGATATTGGGCGAATGGAAAATAAAGGTAATTCATCAAGCATCCAAATTTATGTGAAGTTTTCGAAAGCATAGACTTGGTTACCATAACTTTTGAAGATTTATTGTTTGTTTTCGAGAAGCCAAAGTTGAATACTGCAAAAAGGTTGGAAATATCATACTGAAAACTTCAGTACAATGGCAATTACAAGTTGGTCTTGTAGTATTTTGATCTCCTTATTTGTTCCCTTGAGTGAGCATGTTCCGTCCTTTTTTGTCGATGCACAATTATCGTTTTTTACAAGAGCTTCCAGGATGAATAATATTTTCCCCGCTTTTTACATGTATAGAGCCTTCAGACGAGCTGAAATAAAAACAACGATAAGTATGCTTGCTAGCTGTCTTGTAACTGAAGTGTTGAACATGGTATTAATAATATTGCTGTTCCATGTTGGTGTTGTGCATCATGTTGGTTCATTCCATGTCGTACCATCTTGTTATTGTGGAAAAGTACTGTTTGCTGTATTTTGTTTCGTGTCTGAAGAATAACACTTACAGTAGTGCTTATATTTCTATGGCCTGTAAAGTATTAAGTCTTTTCCATGTCGATCAGAGCGACGTCAATTATGCAGTCTACGACTTCAGAGCATAACCAGTCCACATAACATCAATAACAAAACTCTTCGGAAGCATTTTCATCGGAATATATTTAGTCCGACATAAGAACATTACCCATCGCAGTAGTCCCCTTCTCGCGATGTGGATGATTTCCCAACAATTCAAGCAATTTATGGTTCGTCGTTCGTCTTCAATCTGCACTAAACTCTTGTCGGCACGTAACCACATACCTCTGCTGGTAATATTTTCAGCAACCATCAATGAATTGTTGCAGTACACGAACCCACTTTAATTTCGTCATTACCGATACGAACTTGTAGTGGGTGGGCCACGTAGCTTTTTAATTTGTCGGCACTTAAATTCAAACTTTCAACACGCTTATATATTGTTTACTGATTCAATTCGGTAAATAAAAATGTAAACCGACAGCTCAGCTTTTTTAGATGAATTCACTGATTTCTGTAAATATGTTAGCCGATGCTTCAGTAGTTAAGAAAGAAAGAAATCGTACGTGTTCGTACATTAGCTGCCATAGTTGGTCCCGATTGTATCATATGCGGCTTTGAAGTCGATGAATAGATGGTGTGTGGGCACGTTGTATTCGCGGCATTTCTGCAGTACTTGGCGAATGGCGAACACCTGGTCTGTGGTAGAGCGTTCGCCCATAATACCCGCCTGGTACTGCCCCACGAACTCCCTTGCAGTTGGTGCTAGTCGACGGCATAAAATTTGGGAGAGTACCTTGTAGGCGGCGTTCAGCAATGTGATTGCGCGGTAGTTGCTACAATCCAGCTTATCACCCTTTTTGTAAATGGGACACACGACGCCTTCCAACCACTCCTGCGGCAAAACTTCCTCCTCCCAAATCTTGGTAATGACCCAGTGCAGCGCTCTAGCCAGTGCCTCACCACCGTGTTTAAATAGCTCTCCTGGTAGTTGGTCAACCCCAGGGGCTTTGTTGTTTTTCAGCCGACCAATCTTCTCCTGGATTTCCTGAAGATCTGGAGCCGGTAAAATTATGTCCTGCGCGCGTTCTCCCAGGTCCGTCACCATACCGCCATCTTCGTCTGACATATCGCCATTCAGGTGTTCTTCGTAGTGCAGCCGCCACCTTTAGATCACCTCACGCTCGTTCGTAAGAAGGTTCCCGTTCCTTACACCTATCAACTTCTCAGAGAACTTTCGTGTGTTATTAGCACGTACAGTTGCGTCTCTTCACGGTCTCGATCTTTCCGTTTGCGCTTCCTCCGGAAAATCGAGTTTTGTCTGTTCCGCGACCGTTTATATCGTGCCTCGTTCGTCCTCGTGCGATGTTGCAGCAATCTCGCCCATGCTGCATTCTTCTCTTCCACTAACTGCTCACATTCGCCGTCATACCAGTCGTTTCTCTGATCCGGGGGCACCGTGCCAAGTGCAGCGGTTGCGGTGCTACCAATGGCGGATCGAATATCTCTCCAACCATCTTCAAGAGACGCTGCGCCTAGATGCTCTTCCGTTGGGAGTGCCACTTCCAGCTGCTGCGCGTAGTCTTGGGCTAGTCTACCTTCTTGTAGCCGCCCAATGTTTAGCCACGGCGGACGACTCCGACGCGTGTTGTACACCGTCAAGAGTTTTGAGCGCAGACATACTGCAACTAGGTAGTGGTCGAATTCAATATTCGCACTGCGGTAAGCGCGGACGTTTGTGATGTCGGAGAAGAATTTACCGTCGATTAGAACGTGGTCGATTTGGTTTTCCGTTACTTGATTATGTGATTTCCAAGTGGCCTTGTGGATATTCTTGCGGGGAAAGAAAGTGCTTCGGACTACCATTCCACGGGAGACTGCAAAGTTTATGCATCGTTGGCCGTTGTCGTTCGATACGGTAGGCAGACTATCCGGTCCGATGACCGGTCTATAGATTACCTGAGCGTTCTTGTCACCGATGACGATTTTGACGTCTCGCAGTGGGCATCCATCGTATGTCTGCTCCAGCTGTGCATAGAACGCTTCTTTCTGGTCGTCGGGTCTCCCTTCGTGTGAGCAGTGCACGTTGATGATGCTATAGTTGAAGAAACGTCCTTTTATCCTCAGCTTGCACATCCTTGCGTTGATTGGTTGCCACCCAATCACAAGTTGGCGCATCTTACCCAGCACTATGCAGCCGGTTCCCAGCTCGTTGGTGGTTCCACAGCTTTGGTAGAAGGTAGCCGCTCGATGCCCGCTTTTCCGAGCCTTTTGAAAGGAGGCTTCCGAGCCTCTTGAAAGGAGGCTTCCAAGCCTCTTGAAAGGAGGCTTCCGAGCCTCTTGAAAGGAGGCTTCCGAGCCTCTTGAAAGGAGGCTTCCGAGCCTCTTGAAAGGAGGCTTCCAGGCCTCTTGAAGGAGGCCTCCGAGCCTCTTGAAAGGAGGCTTGAGCCTCTTGAAAGGAGGCTTCCGAGCCTCTTGAAAGGAGGCTTCGAGCCTCTTGAAAGGAGGCTTCCAGGCCTCTTGAAGGAGGCATCCGACCCTCTTGAAAGGAGGCTTCCGGGCCTCTTGAAAGGAGGCTTCCGAGCCTCTTGAAAGGAGGCTTCGAGCCTCTTGAAGGAGGCTTCAGGCCTCTTGAAAGGAGGCTTCCAGGCCTCTTGAAGGAGGCTTCAGGCCTCTTGAAAGGAGGCTTCCGGGCCTCTTGAAAGGAGGCTTCCGAGCCTCTTGAAGGAGGCTTCCGAGCCTCTTGAAAGGAGGCTTCCTGAGCCTCTTGAAAGGAGGCTTCCAGGCCTCTTGAAGGAGGCTTCCAGGCCTCTTGAAGGAGGCTGAGCCCTCTTGAAAGGAGGCTTCCGAGCCTCTTGAAAGGAGGCTTCCTGAGCCTCTTGAAAGGAGGCTTCCGGGCCTCTTGAAAGGAGGCTTCGAGGCCTCTTGAAAGGAGGCTTCCAGGCCTCTTGAAAGGAGGCTTCTGAGCCTCTTGAAGGAGGCTTCCGGGCCTCTTGAAAGGAGGCTTCCAGGCCTCTTGAAAGGAGGCTTGAGCCTCTTGAAAGGAGGCTTGAGCCTCTTGAAAGGAGGCTTCCAGGCCTCTTGAAAGGAGGCTTCCGGGCCTCTTGAAGGAGGCTTCCGGGCCTCTTGAAAGGAGGCTTCCGAGGCCTCTTGAAGGAGGCTTCCGGGCCTCTTGAAAGGAGGCTTCCGAGCCTCTTGAAAGGAGGCTTCCAGGCCTCTTGAAAGGAGGCTTCCGAGCCTCTTGAAGGAGGCTTTGAGCCTCTTGAAAGGAGGCTGAGCCTCTTGAAGGAGGCTTCCGGGCCTCTTGAAGGAGGCTTCCGGGCCTCTTGAAGGAGGCTTCCAGGCCTCTTGAAGGAGGCTTCCAGGCCTCTTGAAGGAGGCTTCCTGAGCCTCTTGAAAGGAGGCTTGGGCCTCTTGAAGGAGGCTTCCAGGCCTCTTGAAAGGAGGCTTCCGAGCCTCTTGAAAGGAGGCTGGGGCCTCTTGAAAGGAGGCTTCCAGGCCTCTTGAAGGAGGCTTCAGGCCTCTTGAAAGAAGGCTTCCAGGCCTCTTGAAGGAGGCTGGGAGCCTCTTGAAGGAGGCTTGAGCCTCTTGAAGGGACGCTTCTGAGCCTCTTGAAGGAGGCTTCAGGCCTCTTGAAGGAGGCTTGAGCCTCTTGAAGGAGGCTTCCAGGCCTCTTGAAAGGGAGGCTTCCGGGCCTCTTGAAAGGAGGCTTCCTGAGCTCTTGAAGGAGGCTTCTGAGCCTCTTGAAAGGAGGCTCTGGGCCTCTTGAAGGAGGCTTGAGCCTCTTGAAGGAGGCTTCCGAGGCCTCTTGAAAGGAGGCTTCCGAGCCTCTTGAAAGGAGGCTTCTGAGCCTCTTGAAAGGAGGCTTCCGGGCCTCTTGAAAGGAGGCTTCCAGGCCTCTTGAAGGATGCTTCCAGAGGCCTCTTGAAAGGAGGCTTCTGGGCCTCTTGAAAGGAGGCTTCTGAGTCTCTTGAAAGGAGGGCTTCCAGCCTCTTGAAGGAGGCTTTCCTGAGCCTCTTGAAAGGAGGCTTCCAGGCCTCTTGAAAGGAGGCTTGAGGCCTCTTGAAAGGAGGCTTCAGAGCCTCTTGAAAGGAGGCTTCCAGGCCTCTTGAGGAGGCTTCCAGGCCTCTTGAAAGGAGGCTTGAGCCCTCTTGAAGGAGGCTTCTGAGCCTCTTGAAAGGAGGCTTCCAGGCCTCTTGAAGGAGGCTCTGAGCCTCTTGAAAGGAGGCTTCCGAGCCTCTTGAAAGGAGGCTTCCAGGCCTCTTGAAAGGAGGCTTCCGAGCCTCTTGAAAGGAGGCTTCCAGGCCTCTTGAAAGGAGGCTGGGCCTCTTGAAAGGAGGCTTCCGAGGCCTCTTGAAAGGAGGCTTGAGCCTCTTGAAGGAGGCTTCCTGAGCCTCTTGAAAGGAGGCTTGAGCCCTCTTGAAGGAGGCTTCCGGGCCTCTTGAAAGGAGGCTTCCGGGCCTCTTGAAGGAGGCTTCCAGGCCTCTTGAAAGGAGGCTCTGAGCCTCTTGAATGGCGGCTTCCAGGCCTCTTGAAAGGAGGCTTCCAGGCCTCTTGAAGGGAGGCTTCCGGGCCTCTTGAAAGGGAGGCTTCCGGGCCTCTTGAAGGAGGCTTCCAGGCCTCTTGAAGGAGGCTTCCGAGCCTCTTGAAAGGAGGCTTCCTGAGTCTCTTGAAAGGAGGCTTCCAGGCCTCTTGAAGGAGGCTTCTGAGCCTCTTGAAAGGAGGCTTCCAGGCCTCTTGAAGGAGGCTTCCGAGCCTCTTGAAAGGAGGCTTCTGAGCCTCTTGAAGGAGGCTTCCAGGCCTCTTGAAGGAGGCTTCCAGGCCTCTTGAAAGGAGGCTTCCAGGCCTCTTGAAAGGAGGCTTCCGGGCCTCTTGAAAGGAGGCTTCCTGAGGCCTCTTGAGGAGGCTTCCTGAGCCTCTTGAAAGGAGGCTTCCAGGCCTCTTGAAGGAGGCTTCCAGGCCTCTTGAAAGGAGGCTTCCAGGCCTCTTGAAGGAGGCTTCCAGGCCTCTTGAAAGGAGGCTTCCAGGCCTCTTGAAGGAGGCTTCCAGCCTCTTGAAAGAAGGCTTGAGCCTCTTGAATGGCGGCTTCTGAGCCTCTTGACAGGAGGCTTCCAGGCCTCTTGAAAGGAGGCTTCCAGGCCTCTTGAAAGGAGGCTGAGCCTCTTGAAGGGCTTCCAGGCCTCTTGAAGGAGGCTTCCAGGCCTCTTGAAGGAGGCTTCCGGGCCTCTTGAAAGGAGGCTTCTGAGCCTCTTGAAAGGAGGCTTCCAGGCCTCTTGAAAGGAGGCTCTGAGCCTCTTGAAAGGAGGCTTCCGGGCCTCTTGAAAGGAGGCTTCCGAGCCTCTTGAAAGGAGGCTTCCTGAGCCTCTTGAAGGAGGCTTCTGAGCCTCTTGAAAGGAGGCTTCCGGGCCTCTTGAAAGGAGGCTTTGAGCCTCTTGAAGGAGGCTTCTGAGCCTCTTGAAAGGAGGCTTCCAGGCCTCTTGAAGGAGGCTTCTGAGCCTCTTGAAAGGAGGCTCTGAGCCTCTTGAAAGGAGGCTTCCTGAGCCTCTTGAAGGAGGCTTCCAGGCCTCTTGAAAGGAGGCCTGAGCCTCTTGAAAGGAGGCTTCCAGGCCTCTTGAAGGAGGCCTGAGCCTCTTGAAGGAGGCTTGAGCCTCTTGAAAGGAGGCTTCCAGGCCTCTTGAAAGGAGGCTTCTGAGCCTCTTGAAAATAGGCTTCGAGGCCTCTTGAGAGGAGGCTTCCGGGCCTCTTGAAGGAGGCTTCCAGGCCTCTTGAAGGAGGCTTCCAGGCCTCTTGAAAGGAGGCTTCCGAGCCTCTTGAAAGGAGGCTTCCAGGCCTCTTGAAGGAGGCTTCCGAGCCTCTTGAAGGAGGCTTCGAGGCCTCTTGAAGGAGGCTCCCGGAGCCTCTTGAAAGGAGGCTTCCGAGCCTCTTGGAAGGAGCTTTCCGAGCCTCTTGAAAGAAGGCTTCCGAGCCTCTTGTAAGGAGGCTTCCGAGCCTCTTGGAAGGAGGCTTCCGAGCCTCTTGGAAGGAGGTTTCCGAGCCTCTTGAAACGAGGCTTCCGATTCGCTTATAAGAAGGCACCCAAGCCTCTCGCAACAAAGCTACTGAGCTTTTCGGAAAAAAACCTTCATGTCCTTGATTCGTCGTTTTGTATTTATGATCTTTTGTCCCGTAGCCCTTCATATACCTTGCAGGACAGATCTCCATGCATATTATGTGGAAGTTTAAGAATTAAAAAATACACACGCATCAAAACTTTATCAATAAATTTTCATTTGAACTGTAATACATCCGTAATTACGAACTTTTGTCCGTGGTACCCCCTGAGGACAGCAAAGGTACCATGTACCCATGTACCCCAGGTTGAGAATCGCTGTTCTAGAACTCTACTATATCAGAACGTTTCTCCTGAGCCTACGATTTGGTACGGATGAGTTTGGCAAAAAAGTGTCTCTTTTAAGGGTTTTCGAGACTATGACGGAAAAACCTGCCTTAACCCTACCATGTTTCTAGATTTTTATTTTTCTCAAAATTCTGTATGTTTTTTGGATTCTCATTTTCTTGTTTCACTCGTCGTGCTCTGCTCATGGAACACTCGTTGCCTTTATACTGGGCCACCTAAATGAGCTTTGATACTCTTCCTTCTACATCCAACTGGCTATGCCTTCGAAGATAATAGAAATAACAAATTACTTCCAACTCACAGAGGAACGAACCCCGAAAAAGAAGGTCAAAAGCCTATTTCTCAAACTGGTTCGCTATAATTTTAAATATTTTTCTCGCGTTGTACAGCATAGGAAATGTCTTTTATTGGGTCAATTAAAAGATACATATTATGACCATGGAATATCTTCTGTGTCAGCGCAACAAAACTTGCTCTTCCTTAAGGCCCTTATCCTTAACCGATTGGCTGGAAACAAGTTGCATTTAGTTCTGTCTCATTGTTTATAATTGAAAATTGATAGGATCGTTCAATGAGTACAAACTAACTAACTTCACGTTGTGCATCAAAAATCAGGTTTTTGGCATTTTTATTCATCACAAATGCTCGCAACAAGTTGCGTTCGACGGAGGTTCTTGAAGTGAGTGAAGTGTATAACCAAATGTAAGTAATGTGACCTTTCCCTGTATTAGTGCTTTTTTAGACCTTTCTTATATGCATTCTCCCTTTTCTAACGCACGAAAAAGGTACCAACACCGCTAGGTGTATTAATTAGATTTTTTAATGAATGATTGAATCAAAACATTTGTAAAGTGAATTACATTCTTTTTGTTGCCGTTTTAAGGCTCCCCCAGACCAAAGCGATTTCATCGCCGCGACGGCGACAACTAGTCGCCGCGATTCTATCGTTGGGTCGCTGCAGGCAATGTTCTATTTACGCTTCCATACCAACGGCGATACAATCGCTGTCGCCAAGCGATAGAATCGCGTCGCGACCGTCGCATCGCGTGTGTTTGGGGGAACCTTTAAATTGTGCTTGTATCTTGACCGTCTTTTTGTTTTTTTTTGTTTAACCGTCCCACTGTGCACCACTCTTTTATCATTTTTGGGACGATGCCAAGAGGACGTTCCTTGTGGGATCGTGGATGAATATTGTGGTTTTTGCAATAATCCGAGCGGATGTACTCCACACAGTACTGGGGAGGCGATGTTTTCCGTTTTCTTATTTCTTCCGAGTGCCCACTGCACTACATTCCTCGAACAGACCATTCCTCGAACGACTCGGACTTAATTGCGGTTTATTCACCACCACTACTGGATGCTGGTTGACAGTTGACTTGGTTGAGCATGGGCTCGAGGGACCCGGCTGCCAAGGAGGGAGGCATATTTCATTATGAGATTTGTGACGAACCGGATCGAAAGACAAAGCGCGACACGAGATTCCGTCGCAGGGGTGAGGGTAAACTATTTTCCAACGTTGTTGCCCCAGCCGGTAGTGTCCAATCGCTAGCCTCAGGGTAAAATGTCGGCAGATGATGGCCGCAGCCGTTGGCTGGTTGGTAGATCGTGAAGCTGAGTGACTTGTTTGCGAGTTTGACCCACTTTGTTCTGCTCCACGAAAGGTTGGATCTTGCCGGAATGCTATTATCAAGCGTGCTAAACCGCATAAGTATAATGTAATCATCCGATGAAAGACGTGTTTGTTGTTGAAGTATTCGCAGTTGAGCGAGTCATGGGGGGTTGGGTTAGGTGGAAAGTTTTCAATACGCAACTGTGGAAATAAGAAGTAAAACATTGTTTTTCAGGAATTGTTATGAGCTTCTGTAAATCCTTGGAAACTACTCTTTGGTTTTATTTACTGAGTTCAGAAGATTCAAGCAACATCATTCTTTTTGTTTGCGAAATTTGTCGAATAATTTCAACTAGCAAAAGCAAAATCTTCATAGCTCTTAGAATCCTGTCACTGCACTGTGAGTTTAGGAAAGATAATGACGGAAATGCTCGACTGAAGCGTTTTCAACTCTTTTTTCGTACGATGAAAAATGTTTGTAGGGAAATATCTCACAATCGTTTATCGTCGCGCCAGTTTTAACGACTTTCTGTACCCCGGCGTATTCTTTGGCGCGTGTTTGTGATAAGTAGTACTTTTCTTGCTCGTACAATTGTTGTGGCGTTGTGGTCACATCATCCGTTCCTTTCGTAGTGGAAGTGGTAGGAACAATGCCCTTTCTGTTGGTGCCGCTATGTATAGCGAAAAGACGTGGCATAGACATGGCACTCGCTTTAATAAAAAATAATTTTATGTACCGCACTTACATTCTTGCTGAATTTGAAACCTTTGATAACCAAGATCCCTATTTCGTGTGCCTTGTTCATATTACAAAAGTCGTGTATTTTTCTTTGAGCTCAAGTGTTTTCACAGTAAACCAATTCTCGACATAATCGTCCGAAACTTATTTCGTTGAACTGAAATGTCAATCGCTTTAAAAAGTTGAATCAACCCACACATTCATAACTTCCGCCGGAAAGCGCCATTCATCATGGTCGCCCCCCGAGTTATCAACCGTTGCCGGCCAACCGGCTAATGTTAAAGTTTATGGCACGTCAGGGAATCGGCCAAGTAGGTGTCAGCCAACAACCTTCCCTAACCGGCGCACGGATGCTCAATCCAAACCACGCCGACTGATGACGTCCACGTTCACTCTGCACTCCGTACGGCTCTGACATTGATTGAACCCTAATTTAGCTTTATCACTCTCACGTGGCCTTTTGGTTTCCCCGGCACGAGGATCATCCACGAGGATGAGATGGGATTGTTGTTGCTTCCGCAAATGGGGCACGTAAAATTTGCATAAATAAACTGCGGGTCAGCATGGTTTGGCTATTGACTGTGGGGTTGGTTGTGCGTAGATTGATGGCATTTGGGTTACTGGCAACGATTGATTTATCACAGACCTAGCAGGTGGTCGCAGTGATGTTCTTATTCGAGGGTTAGATTTATTTACACATAATTTGGCTAATAAAGCTGCATGAAGATTGACGCATAATCTGGTTGGAAACACTGATTCATGAATAGGAAAAAATATGAAGCGTACATAACTTAACGGAAAATTATGCGGAACGTGTTTCAGTCATTTCAATACGCTTGATAAAGCAACGAACGAGAAAACTACACATCTATAAGTATAATTTTCTGAGCCTCGCTGTTTCTCATGTTACTTTGTCAAAAATTTCATCAAACATTGTTGACCGAATAAATAATGAATTCTGTAAAATGGCTCATCCTTCCGAAAAATAAGAAACGTTACAGCATCTTTTCTATATTCTAAGCGCCCATTACGGCAACATAGAAGTTATCTATGGGAAGAATGAACGTAAAAAAATTAAACTAAAAATGGACATGCGGCCGTCGTTATCCTTATTCTCACCGTACGAACCTGTCGGTTATGAGCGAGAGAGAGTGAAAGATCAGGTAAGTGCAATAAATATTTAATAATCATAATTGAATTTCGGACGTGCCTGTGTGCTATCTCAGCGGGCATTGTTCGGGGCCGTGCCATGTCTGCTACACTAACTGCGGTACAACGAATGGGAAAGCTCTTCACGGCTTCTTATTCCACCGTGGGAAATCGTCGCACTGTTCGTCCCTTTATCAGCAAAACTTCCCAGGCGGTAAAGCAATTCCATTTAATGGATGCTGCAGGCCACCTTTAGCGGTTGCTCGTTTAGGACGCAATGAGAGGCAGGAAAATAATATGGAGGCAGGTTTATCTTGAGTGTTGTATTTCTAGGAATTCCATAGAGCCCACGGGCTATGGTCGTGCCTTGCTGGATAATGCTTTAAATTCGAGGATTCTGGGATTTTCTAGAGCACATCACTGAAGGACCACCATTGTTTAAAACTGTGGAAAGTCGTACAATTAGATATCCTCTTGGAAAATATATCGAGTTGAACTGTTTACGAAATAACATTTGTGATGAGCGGAACCTAAAAGATATGTTGTAGAAAGGTTGGTACCTGTGGGTGGTGTATTGTTCTTATTGAAAAGAGAGAACAAATTTGTCTAGTGGCCATATATTCCGTAGGGTGCATGGCCAGAACCTTGGCTTAATATGCTGTGGTTGAACACATTAATCATTATATATCTGCATATTTTGTAGCTCTAACCAAAATTATGCCACCAGACGGCTTGTTCACTTTTAGTTATTACGCCATGAAATCAAAAACAAAGATAATTGTCCTCAATCTTTTGTTTAGGCCATCGAAAGCCTCAAGTGTAATGGACTTAATGTTAGACTTAACCTTCTACAACCCAAATTTTTGTTTCCACTCGAAATCACTATTTGGGTATTAAAAAATTTTTGGGAATTAAAAAAATATTCGCGTTTTTATCAATTTCACACTTTGATTTTTTCGAATTTAGTTTTTCAAGTTTTTTATCCAATCTAAAAGTTTTTTGGATCTATAATTCTTTTTTGATTTTTCAACATATTTAGTTATATAATAGTTATATAATGTTGAAATCTGTTTTTTCGGTCCATTTGATTGTAGTGATTGTAGATTACGCCTCCTTAGCCGTGCGGTAAGATGCGCGGCTACAAAGCAAGACCATGCTGAGGGTGGCTGGGTTCGATTCCCGGTGCCGGTCTAGACAATTTTCGGATTGTAAATTGCCTCGACTTCCCTGGGCATAAAAGTATCATCGTGTTATCCTCATGATATACAAATGCAAAAATGGTACCTTGGCTTAGAAACCTCGCAGTTAATAACTGTGGAAGTGCTTAATGATGAACACTAAGCTGCGGGGCGGCAATGTCCCAGTGTGGGGATGTAATGCCAATGAAGAAGAAGAAGAAGATTGTAGATTACAAACATACGAAGGAAATAGATGGATCGCTATATGGATCACACTAATTTTACTTATATTAAACAAAGGCAGAATGCAGACGATATCAGGAAATCCGAGCGCCGATCACTGTCAAAAATATGTTAATTTGCCTTGAAAAGTTTATGAATATGAAATGGGGGAAGAGCCGTTTGGCTGAATACCGTTCAGCCAAATGCCATTTGGCCGAATGCCACTAGGCCGAAAGTTGTTTGGCCGAATATACCATTTAGCCGAACAGACCATTAGACCGAACGTTTCATAACTCACTAACTAACACAGAAATAAGAAGAAGTGAGTCGTCTCGCTCCTCATTTCTCATTTCTCACTGTAAAAAGTGAGAAGTGCAAAATTGGTAGTGAGACGTCTCACTACTCACTTCACGCTTCTCACTTTTTACAGTGAGAAATGAGTAATGAGAATTGGGACGTCTCTCTTCTTACTTTATGCGGACAAATTTCCGATTCGGCCAAATGACTCTTTAGGCCAAACGACCCTTTCGGCCAAATGACCTTTTCGGCCAAACGACCCTTTGGCGTTAATGACCTTTTCGGCCAAATGCCCCTTTCGGACAAATTACTTTCGACAAAATGATTCTTTCAGCCAAATGACACTTTCGGCCAAATGACTTTCGACCAAATTACCCTTTCGGCCAAATGACTTTCGACCAAATGACCCTTTCGCTTAAATGACCCTTTCGGCCTAATGACCCTTTCGTTCAAACGACCTTTTCGGCCAAATGACCGTTTCGGCCAAATGACTGTCGGCCAGATGGGTTTCGACCTAGTGGCATTCGGCCAAATGGCTCTTGGCTATTGGCCTCTGGTGACAACGACGTTGATGACTAAACCTGCCGAAGAGGAGTGCTCTGCAAGATCGTTGAGCTTACTCTGCATATCAAAGCGCTTTTGACCGAGGAGTGCAATGCCATCAGCCAATTCGAAGTCGTTTAGGTGCTCCATGGTTATAGGCTGCCATAGCTGCCCGCGGTTTGGTTCACGGTCAATCGTACCTACCATAATCTCGTCGATTACGATGAGGAACAGTAACGGTGATACAATACATCCATGCCTCATACCAACAACGACCCGGATAGGGTCGGACAAAACCCCATTATTGTGCAGCACTCTATTCGAGAAGGCTTCAGGCTGTGTCTCGATGAGGCCGTGATTGAGACGGTCGAAAGCTTTTCGTAGTCAATGAATACCAAGTAAAGGGACTCTTGAAATTCGTTGACCTGCTCCAGAATAATACGGAGCGTGACAATATGGTACACATAGGATCTTCTGGTACGGAATCCGGCCTGTTGCCGCCCGAGAGTCGCATCGATCGTCTGCTGAATCCGGGATAGGACTTTGCATAGACTTTGAGAACGATACACAGCAACATAATGCCTCGCCAGTTATCACCCTTTTTGGGCACCTTCACTAAGATATCTTGCATCCAAAATTGCGGTGTCCCAGATATTACGAAATAAACGATGCAGTAGTTGAGCGGATGTCATGGGGTCAGCTTTGAGCAACTGATATGCGATCGACCCATGGGGCTTTATTCGATTTCATGTTTTGGATGGCTGTTTGGATCTTCTAGCAGTTATGGAGCTTCGGCATTGACACGTGTTATACGTCGGATCCTAAGCATATCATGCCGAGGTGATGGTGGCCTGGCTGGCACTTGAAACAGTTGTTTGAAGTGCTCGAACCTGCGTTTCAATTGTTCAGTTGGGTCGGTCAATAACTGACCTAGGGTGCGGCTTATTTTTCGAATGTTTCCGAAACCTGGAATTCGTGTGAGTAAACGCTTTTCATGCCAAAACAAGAGTAGCTTAAGAATTTCAGGCCAGAATATTGAAGTTTAGAGGTCGCGCAAAGGCCTTTAAGGTGATTTTTTGACCATCAGGTTTAAACTTTTATAAAAATAATCATAACTTTTGCTATTTTCATCCGATGTACAATCTATTGTAATTAATCTCTTCAGTATTAAATTTATGAAAACTTTGTGGAATATCATATTTCTTGAAATCAGCTCCAAATGATGGTAATATGCAGATTTTGATAAAAATTTCTTCTTTTTTTCAAGGAAAATCAGTTTTACAAACGCTCTAACTTTGTCAAATATCAGCCGAATCCGGATATTTTCATATGAAATCAAAGATAAATTTGTATTCTATTTTTTTTAGAACAAACTGAGTTTCTAAAAACATTATTTAGCAATGTTTTAGACCAAATGCTGCAAACCAATTTTTCTATTAAACAAAGACGCCCCATAGTAGGCCATAATTTTATTATTTTTATAACAGATTTTAAATAGTTTCTTTTCATATGAAATTATACCATTGTTGTATGAAGCTGTTTCAGCATAAAAAAATTACTAGAAAACTGCATTAGGGTAACGGTACCAATAGTGGAGGTATTAGTAGATCCACAAAAGAAAATATTTTAGAAAAATTGATAATTATGGGAAATTTACTGCTTTATTATCTTAGTCCAGAGGTTCCCAAACTTTTGGATATGCGACCCACCTAGCACAATCCCATATTGCTTGCGACCCATCAGGTACCAAATGCATTGATTTTGTGAAATTAGATAAAAATGAGATCGCGTTAGATTGGACAAATCTCGCTTAACTTTTCAAAAGGACCTTAGTAACATTTTTTTCATGAATTAATTTGAATAGCGCAATCGAAAGCTTTCATGTTGTTCTGTTAATTGCGCTATTCAAATTAATTCATGAAAAAAATGTTACTTAGGTCCTTTTGAAAAGTTAAGCGAGAAATCATAATTAATTGCTTTATATCCCATCATTGTCAAAACTACGTCAAGTTTTTGGATTGGATGTGGATTGGATTTGGATGGGATTTGAATTGAATTTGGGTTGGATTTGGATTGGATTTGAAATTTATTCAGATTGGATTTTGATTTGATAAGGATTGGATTTAAATTGGATTTGAATTAGATTAGGATTAGGATTTTAAATGGATTTGGATTTGATTTAGATTGGATTCGAATTGGATTAGGATTGTTTTTGGATTGTGTTCGGGGTTTAGATTTGGATTGTATAAGACTTCGTTTTACTTGCCCAAATATCGTATAACAAAAAAAGGCCGTTGACCTCGTCAGGTTTGTTGTTCTTTAATCATCCAATTACTTAGATCCTAATTCTAAATATGGAATAGATTTGTGGGACAAAATAGTAACAAAACCATTTGTCATAAGACGAGTTTGTACCATCCCATTTAATTCCACCACTTAATTGTACCTTGACAGATACGTATTTCGACCTTACTGCTGAGGTCGACATGCGTATCTAAAAACTCAAAATAATTTTTTTAACAGTAACAAAATTATGAATTAAAATTTGTCTTTCGCGACCCACCACTGAACAGCCCACGACCCCCCTGGGGGTCGCGACCCACAGTTTGGGAACCTCTGTCTTAGTCAATAGATAAACTAATAAATTTGCTCACATAAATGAGATAGATGTAATGTAATTTAACATCAACAATTACCAAATATTGCTTGCACCACTATGAGTACACTGTTCCTTTAGTGGCGGTAAAAATTAATTTTGATTCCAAGTGGTGCTATCCATTGGTTTCTTATGAGATTCGCCACTATTGGTACAGTTGCACCACTATAGGTGCAGGGGAGTCAATTTGTTAAGGAAAATCATTGTTTTAAATAGTTTATCAAGCGAAATCTTGAGGTAAGTTGCATTTAACAGGATATTTAAAGCACGACGCATAAACTGAAACCATCGTAAAGTGTATAAATATGATAAATCTCAATAAAACCCCACTACTTCCACTAAGGGTACGGTTACCCTACCTGTAAGAATTTCATTATGTTTTATTGTTTTGACGTATTAACAATGTTTTGCTATAATGAAAAGCTGTTTAGAATGAAAGTTTACCCGCATAATAATTTACCGTTCTTCAATCAGTTAAAAATTAGTAAACCTGTTTACTATTTTCAAAGTATTCCAGATTCAAAGTGCCACTCCTCCATTTTAATGGGCAGCTTGAAAGAAATCTCGCGAACAATTTTTAGCCAATTCCATGAAGATTTAAAGGTGCATCAAATAAGATTTGTGGTTTTTCAGACTTTTAAGTTCTTCGAACACCTACATATTTCAGCGATTATATTTACATTATTAAATGAGGATAACTCATTATTAACGGTCTACGTACCACAATCAATCTTATATTGATAGAATTATTCCTATAAAATATATGCCAAAACTACTTTTTCAAAAGGGGAACATTCATAACAAACCGTTGCTCATATAGTCCGGTCTATTAAAACCATAGTCACTATGATCAAAACATTGCCGAACTACATTGCCGTTCAGTAAACATTTTTGATTAAGGTACAACAATTATGAATCTACTGTCCCGGATTTACCATGAGTAAATCGAGCCCTTCAGCATAATTATTTACCGTTCTTCGTACAGCTACAAATAGAACGTGGATATGATTCGTTTCCTATTAACACTAAGTTCTTCAAACAATACAAATTTATGGAAAACTCTTGCATTAATCTAAACCAATGAGGTTTACGGTCTTCGCAAAAATTCAAATTATAAGTAGATTTACTTCAAAAGATTTTTCAGAAAAAATAGTTCGTCACCAATTTAATAAGATTATTTCTGATTACAATTAACTCGTTCAAAATTTCAATCGTGCTATAATAATCATTGTATACAATATTTCATTATATCATATAACATTGTAAAAACTTCAAAATAGTAAAGCATAATGAAATCCTTACAGATAATGCAGTTTTCTGCTAATTTACTTAAGCCGCACTTTACTGACCATTCACGTCTTTCACAGGCTTCGTTGCATTCATCTTCGCCCCACTTAAGCATCGTGAGATATCGTAGAGGAAGCGAATGTCCCCGAAATGAAGGAAGTTGTAAAACATAAGGATTAATTTCATAATTTTCAATTCTCACACCTCACTCCTCATCAGTCTCACCCCTCTTCTCACTCTTTGGTCCTCAGCTCTCATTTCTCATTCCTCGCTTTTTGCTTCTCAATCTCACCCCTCACTCCTATTTTTTTACCTCTCACTTCTTACTGCTCACTAATCACTTATCACTTAGCACTTCGCACTTCACTTTTCTCTATTCACACGTCTCATTTCTTACCTTCCTTATTTCTCACATCTTACTACTTACTTCTTCTTCTCACTTTTCACTTCCCACTTTCACTTTTCATTTCTCACTCCTCGCTTCGAATTTCTCATTTCTTATTTCTCACTGCTCACTACTGACTTCTCACTTCTCAAATCTCAATTCTCACTTCCCACTTCTTACTTTTCACTTCTCACTTCTTTCTAACGAGGAAAGAAGGAAAATGATGGAAGAAAGTGGGAAGAAAGAAGAATAAACAAGATAAAGTTAAAGGATAAATCAATAAAATACAAGGAAGGGGAAATAAGAAAACTCACTAAGCACTTCTCATTTTTAATTAGCACTTCTTACTTCTTACTTTTCATTTTGTTACATCTGCCCTAGCAGTACACAGGTTTCACATAGATTACTGCAACTCATATGTGACCAGATTAAGTAACAATCAAGTTGCTGTAACCATTTTCGTCTGACTTGTGCTGCTCGGGCCCCTTCTTACTTCTCACTTTCTTCTTCTCACTTTTCACTTCTCGCTTCTAATTACTCATTTCTCATTTTTCACATTTCACTTTCACCTCTCAACAAGTTTCATTCAACTGGGCGCAAAGCCTAGTTGATCACTAATGAATTCCCGCATAATCATGGACCATACGTAGACCGCATCTGTTATAATTGAAGAGAATAAGTGGTATTGTAGAGATGGTCTCATTAATAGTAGTCAACTATAAATGGACAGTCTCATATACTGTTTCAACAGTAGCTCAGATGGTAAACGGCCAAACGACCGTATGAGTAATGGGTGGTTAAGTATAATTAACATTTAAATCTGGTCGTTTATTCGAACAAAATTTTCGATGTACCATACATCATTTGGTAGATGTACAATTAAAGAACTATATAATTACACATCGACAGCATGTTATGTATTAACAGTAAGTGTTGATGTAGGCTTGGTATGGTGAATCAAGCTTAAAATTGTATGCTAACAATAAAGAGAATAGTGACAATATATCTTATAACACATATGTAATTTTGACTGCATGGCATGTCGTTTTTCATTATGCGGGTTTGATAACGATCGACCGTTGCGTTTGAACGATATAAAGAAAATGGTACCTCGAACCTGGGAGGGAGCTCTCGATACTACACATCAAATAAACAAATACTGTCGTCAGGCAACAAGCAAATTTTCTACAAGAATAAACAGTCAACGTAGGCGCCACCTAAAAAAGACCAAATTTTTTTTTGTGTGTTATTGTTGTTATATTGCCTTAGAAATTTTTCTTGACGAGAGTTTTGTTCTCGGCTCACTCTGACATGTCATGACAGCTATATTTCGGCTCGGCTTGACACACACATTTTTTTAATCTGTTTCTCCCTCCCAGCCTCGAACCATATTAGCACCATATAAGGTTGGTGTCTTAGCTAAATGTGAGAAAGGCAGTTTTACTACTCGGTGAGTTAAGTTGGATTTTTTTTACACATTGCGTGTCTCATGATCTTCAACTCTCACTGTCTCTCTTCCTTATGCCATTCATCACCACCACATTTTTGAGCTATTCACTGCCGTGAGTCGCAAGTCAGTCCAATCTGTATATGGTATCTATATACAGATGGGACTGACTTGCGATTCACGGCAGTTCAGCTCTCGACGTGCTCGCAACCTACTTAGATAGTCCCCTGCGGCGAATCTATCCTACTCCGACGGGAAGTACGCCGCCGCGCCGGCGAGAGTTTCCCCGAAAACCGACGCGCATCCAACACTAATATCTCAATGAGCCATTCAGCTCATTGAGCCGTACAGCCTCCAGCATAACTTTCTTGTCATTCTCAAACACTTTTTCGTTGAACTATTTGGCCCCATTTGGTCCCAGCTAAATCGCGGACTACTCAGATGATCTCCGGTGGTAGATCTATCCTACTCTGACAGGGAGTTCCTCAGCATTGGAATTTCCCTAGGAACCAACGACTCGCTTCCGTTTAAGGTGACAGAAAGTTCTCCGACGGCGGCAGCTTCCACGTAACCGACCGTGCTACTGTGATCGCTTCCAGATGCCCTTGGTTTTCACGCTATGTTCGCTGCAGCGACAACATGATCTGCGTTACCGCTCTGTCTATTTCGTTCCACGTATTCTCGTTCTTGAACATTTCTTGTACTATGTTCTAGGGCTTATATCACGAACGCTGCCCGCTGCGATCACACTTCGTTCTGTCCTGAATCGTTGACAGTCAAAAATCACGTGTTCTGGTGTTTCCTCGCAGTTCGGACAGGTCGGGCGAAGTGGGGACGTGTCCGGATCTGTGCAGATACGGCCGGAAACATCCATGGCCACACATGAATTGCGTCAGGAAGTAGTTGACTTTCTCGTGATTTCTGTCCACCTACAACGACAGGTTCGGAATGAGCCGATATTTCCACCTTTTTTCGAACTACTGATCCAAACCAGCGGCCACTTCCTCATCGAATCAGCTCTCGTAATTATGCGAGCACCAACCGTTCCTCGCAGTCTGTAGCACTCACAGTCTTCCTGGAATAAAATGTTTATGGGAATCATTCCCACTAAGACACAAACCGTATCCATTCATGTAGTAGGATACGCACTTGCTACTCTCATGATCATCAGCCTATAGATCAGATTTCTCCTCGTGATAACTCCAGCCGTCCAGACGGGAGTTCCGCATCTGAGTGTTGACGTAGATACGCTCTGGTCAGGAATCTCTTCTAACTGCTACTAATCGCAAAACTGTTTGATATGATATGATATTCAACGCTGTGCTCGCTTTGGGCCAATGCCAGCTTCTTCCCGCACATCCAGATTTCAATTATTTCTATCGCCTGCGTTGCTCGCGCTTCCTACTCTTCTACTACCAAAACCAAACCCAACGGTCCTGCTTTTTGCTCGCGCATTTTTTTCCAAGGTTTCTTTCGCTCGGCTATTACAAACTCTTTCAGTGGATTTGTTCACAGAGGTTTCGTATAAACCCGGACCCAATGTCCCGACATGGGTAATGGATAATCTAAGACTATGATCATTTCTTGTCTACTTTTTTCGATTTTAACAAACACAACATTTGCATTAAAATTTGAGGCGACAAAGCAGAAAAAGCGAAGAACAAATCTGGAAAAAAAAATCCAGCATTAAATCCATTTCGCTCGATACTTTTGATGGCTTAAATAAGATATTGTGGACAATTATTATTTTTTCTGACTACTTGGCGTAGTAACCAAAATTATGCCTCCAAGATTGCTTAATGCCTGGTAGCATAATTTTAGTTAAAACTTCAATATATGAAAATTAACAACGAAAGAAGTGCTCAACAGCAGCATATTAGGCCCAGGTTTGAGTCATATACTCTAAAAAGAACCGGCTTAGAACTAGCTTTCCTGTTTTACCAATTGCTATCCTGTCTGTAAAAACTCTTATTTTGCATCAAAAGTTTTTTACGTTCTTCGCCAGGTGGGGTAAAAATTCACATTCATTATCTGTTCCGAGCAGCCATTGAAAAAAAATCAGATCATGAGTAAAAATCGGCTAAATTCATGCCAACTTGATGCTCTGCTGCGGCCTAATCGCTGATGCTTTCTAGATCGTTGAAATTTGGCGTTCGTTGATTCAATGTTTAAAGATCTTCATCGCTCACTAATGGAAGACAACTGAGTGAGGCAAATCACTTGGTAACCTAACAATGAGTTACCACACGCTGTTAGAAAAATCTTTTCAGACATTAGGAAAATTAAGTCCGCTATGAGAATGGAACTCTGATACATTGCATGGGAGGCTTTGATACTTTCTCTCCTTCATCCCAGTAACTTGAAAGCAGAGTGAATAAAGCAAAATACCTGATGTGTTTTAGTTTTATTATAGTAGAGCAAGCGTAGTCGTAGCTCCAGTTGTAGCTTCCCTGGATACCATACCAAGTTTGGCTTGGCGAACTCTGTTGCTAGTTGTTTACGTAACAACGATCGCTCATAATCGTTGTTTGGTATCCATCTGAGCATGGCTGTTCACTCACTGGCATAGGATGCTATGATTGAATTAGATCAATGCTCGTCCGCTTCACTCACGCTTTCAATGCTTGGTTTCGAGTCACAATCTTTGATCAATAATTAGCTCTGGTTACGATTCCAGTTCATTATATCTGACTTTTTGAAACAAAGAGTTTCAATTAATTGGCAATCGAATGCTGTTTCGCAAATAACCAACTGTTCGGGATAACCTTTTCCCCTCTTTATTTCTGGAGCACTCATTAGTCGATGAAAGCATTTCCATGTTGAAAGCAATAGTGTAATAAAAATAAATATTCGCTCAGACACAGTCGCACAGTCATTTGTGCAAACGAATACGATTCTTTCATTTCTGCTTCAATACCCTCCATTTGCAATGGCTTTTCTACCTATATGGTAATGAAATAGCTATACGATTGACATTTATGACTACCATCGACGTGCTTCCGTAAATCTCATCACCGCAGACTCATAAAGTTCCTTTTATTTCGGTACCTGGATGATTTTCCAGCAGTCGAATGTAAAAATCTTCAATCCCCACCGGCGGCTGTCTGCCAGAGCCAATGATGATGACGATGATTCACATTATTAGCGCGGGGAAACCTAATGCTGAGTGATGGCTTGGGGTTTTCGGTCGTAATTGGGAAATACGATGACTGTTCGTGCCATTTTCCGGAAAATCGAATATGAACTTTAATTGAATTAATTTATGCTGTCAAAACTTGAAACTCACTGCTCTGAAGGATTTGGTTTTTATTGTGGTAGACCAATGAAAAAAAAAACCAAAAGCAATCTCGAAAGTTAGTTGATGTGAAGCTGACTTGTCGTCGGTATTGCGGGAAAATAGAAAAACAAATTAATCAGGATCGACGTAGATCGTAGAAACTGTCAACCGCCAACGTAAAAATTGAACATTTTACTACAGGGCTGAGTAGAGTACTGGAATTGAATGCAATAGTACACCCAACCAGCGGATGTTAGATTTTCTTACAATTTTGTAAAAGAACCTACAAAAATATGTATAAGAACAAATATTGTACAAGACAAGACACAACAGTGTTGCAAGATTTTTTTACAATACGTGTATAAAAAGCTTATATTTTTTACGTATATGCCCAGTTCTTTCACAGATTTTGGTATGTTCTTATACAAAAGTGTGAGAAAATCTTACGTCTTTTGGTTGGGTGTACTAGCTTGTCTTATACTGCCACTAACCGCAAGTCGAGCACATCTGTATATGGGCCCATATACAGATGTGCTCGACTTGCGGTTAGCGGCATTATAGACAAGTGTAAACAACACATTGAACAAGTTAAAACGATTTTTTTTCTCAAAGTTCCAAAAAACGTCCTTAAGTCTAAAATCGCAGGCACCCACCGGCTGCAGTACTTAAAATAGTAGGTATAAAATTATAGTGCAAAGCATAGCGAAAAGACACGAAGCTTTAGGATTTACAGCAGAAAAAGCCACGCGTGATACAGTGCACCACAAAATTACTGTAACCCATGTAGCGATTTTACCATTCAATGGATTATATAAGTGTTTGATACTACCATTCTAACAACGAAACAAGCTTCAAATCCTTGAAAAAGGTGAAATAAATTACCGTAACCTTCGGGTGCGAAAGTTAACTTGTTTCTGCTGATTTACAAGACTGCAACAGCCGGAAACGACTTGATTTTCGATATAAAAATAAATATGATTGTTTCAAAAAATTATATGTTTGCAAATAAACGTGTTTGTTTTTGAATAAGATGGGTGAAATTTGTGTCCGTGTACTACTCTGATCCTTCCGGTAGCACTATACGGTCATGGAACATGGACGTTAAAGATGGCTAATCGGAGAGTTTTCGGAGTATTTAAGCGTAAGGTATTGCGAACAATACTCGGCGGTGAACGGGAAACGGGATATGGCGGCGTTGCATAAATCACGAGTTTTACCAAGGTGCATGTGTAACTGGGTATTGTTAAGGTCACTCCTGACAGAATCCAAGTTTCAAAGTGCTCGCGTTTTCGGGGGCACACCACTCGATACGGAGACGGCGGACAACTGTCATTTTTGTTGATTCAGCTTTGCTGCGTCGCAGCATGCGTGAAAAAATAAAAATGACAGTTGTGCGTTGCTTTCGTATCGAGTGGTGTGTCCCCGAAAACGCGAGCACTTTGAAACTTGGATTCTGTCAAGAGTGACCTTAAGTTTATACAACACAGTAGACTACGGTGGGCTGGGCACGTTGTTCGTATGCCGGAAGAGCATCAATCAAAAATAATATTTAGTAGCGAACCCGGTATATGCCGCGTACATTACGGCTTTTCGCAGTTGAAGAGGGCCTGAGGGCACTAAATGTTGAGGGCGACTGGAAGCGATTGGCTCAGGATCGAGTCGAGAAGAGGAGGATACTCCATTTGGCGTAGGATTATCGAGGCGGAGCTGCAACCCATCAAGTGAGTAAGTAAGTAAAGGAAAAGGAAGGAATAAAGTAGAAGGAAGAAGAACAAGGAAAATGGTAAAGAAAGAGGAAAAAAGAAGTGAAAAGAAGGAAGAAGGGAGAAAGAAGATGAAAAAAGGAATTGGAAGGAATGAAAATTATTTCATAATTTTCCTCACTTCACGCTTTTTATTTTTCACTCCTAACTTCTCACCTCTCACTTTTCACTTTTCATTTTTCACTCCTCAATTCTTACTTTCACTTCTCACTTTTCATTTCTCGCTTTTCGCTTTTCACTCTTTACTTTTCACTTTCTACATATCATTATTCACTTTTCACTATTCACCTTTTACTTTTTTCTTTTCATTTTTTACTTTTCACTTTTCTTTTTCCACTTTTCTCTTTACACTTTTCACGTTTCGCTTTTCATTTCTTACTTCTTACCTTCACTTCTCACTTCTCATTTCTCAATTCACACATCTCACTTCTTCCTTTTAACTTCCAACTTCTCACATGTCAATACTCGCAATCTTTGCTTTTTTTCTTTTATTCGGCAAAACGGCATCCAGGCAAATTACCCAAACCGTGTGTAGGGTAAATTTAGACCAACATTTGAGAAGGGCGCAACAGCTAAAATTTATTCCTTTTGATTCTTTTTCCACATACATAGCTATATACGTAGACGAAGAATCAGAAGGAATAAATATTGGCTGTTACGCCCTTTTCAAATGTTACACACTTAATTTTTTTCACCGAGATCTCAGCATTTTTTGTTTATTTTCCCGAGGTGGGCACCGCCGAGTTTCAGCAAACATGATTTTGGCCGAGATCTCAGTAAAAGTGACGTTTCAGTTGCTGAGATATAGTAAATATTTTGCCGAAAATCAGTAATAAACCAAATTTTATGCCGAAGTTCAGTTCTGAAATTTACTGAGCTACAGCGGTGCCCGATTTTGCCGAGCTCGAGAAATAAAAAGTTAGTGTGTACTCTAGAAATGATGTATTTTGGACATCTGTATATATTTTGAACTTTAGGCTATATTTTTCTTGTTTTTCTACTTAGCTTTCTTTGAATAAATAAAAGTTCAAAATATATTCAGATGTCCAAATTACCATCGTTACCCTATCGTGCAAGAGAACTGAACCATTCTTAAAACATATTTTAAATCCATCAGAAAGTCAATCAAAACTTGTTTTGAATAGAAGATCTTTGTGAAATGTAGCTAGTTGTAGAAATTTTGCATCTGCCCATCGAAATGGTTCGATATTCTTGTTTATTTTGGTGAAAACATCGAAAAAGTTTAAAGGGTGCATTTTGGACTGTTCTCCCCTATGCTAGATTAATATAATCGAGTAAGGGAAAATATCGAGTTAAAGAACATCGAGTTAGGGAGAGTTCACTGTAGTTAATTAGAGTGATGCTATGTGTGATTGTGATTAGTTTTCTGTTTTTTATTTTATTAGATATTCTTGCTATTTGACGTCGCGCTCGCATAATTCCTAAATTTAAAGTAAATTACAACTAAAAGAAGTAAATGCTATAAACTACTCGATTTTTTTATGAATCACTAAAGTCAGTATCGAGTTGGACTCACTGCGCTAGGTGCATATTTTTTGGTTTGGGCTGTATTGTGTGAGATGCCGACTGCAGTCGACGAGAAGGGTTTTGCGGCATCACGTTAATCGGAGCTAGACGAGGTGTGGTGAAGTTTGCCAATCAAGGGGAAGAGAAAGTAAGCCGTCGATTGCCAAATAATCGATGATGGTACCATTTTTTTACCACCCAAATGGGCCGTTATACCGAGAGTGCGGCGCGTGAAGTACGTAACCAATTGCGTACCACGGTGCTGAATTGGAACCGAAGCTCAGAGGTTCATTTCATCACGGTCATAGCTGAAACAAATGGGTCTTCAGTAGCCTTACGAGCAGTAGTCAGCTAAGTGATGCAATTTTATCATGTTTGATAAATCACAAAAATAAATAACCAAAAAAAATCCAGCCGCTACCTTTACTTAGCCCATACTCGCACGCGCTAAGCGCCATTCGGTAACTCAATTATCACGCCGCCGAAACCAACGGATCTGCTCATCGCCGCCATCGAACCCAGCCACCCTCAGCATGGTCTTGCTTTGTAGCCGCGCGTCTTACCGCACGGCTAAGGAGGGCCCTTTAGTTTAAACATGGCTATTTTCTAGTACAGTGGTTCTCAACCTGGGGTAGAGGCCCAGAGGACGCCTCAGACAAAAATGCGTAATAGCGGAAGAATTACAGTTTTAATTAAAAATAATTGATAAATGTTGGAATTGTGACTCTCTCAGTCTTAAAAACCATTAAACCCATTAAACGGTTCGTGTTTTATTCTGCCTGACGTTTCGGTCCCTTTTTCAAGGGATAAATTGGTCAATCGTTTTCGTTCTAATTTATATGTCGTTCTGGACGTAAATTCAGACGAAAACGATTGACCAATTTATCGTTTGAAAAGGCCACATTCAATGACCGAAACGTCGGACAGACTAAAACATTAACCGTTTAATGGTTTTTAAGACTGAGATAGCCTCAATTCCCACATGAAAAAAAAATTAAAAGACGTCTCCAATACCATACTAATGGAAGAAGTTTTGATAATTTGTGTTTTGCCGGAACAACTTTTATTTTCTTTTTCTGTCTCCAACCCCTCGATTTTTTCGTGGCTTAATTTTATTAATTGAGGGGGGAAAATAATAAAATAATGGAAAAATAGTAAAATGTTGAACTTCCCTAAAAATTCTTTAAGGAAACTGATGAGTTTTTCGATTTTATCAATTTATTCATTTATTTTTTACTAGTAGACCCGACGAACTACGTTTCATCATCTAAAATTGATTTATTCTCTGCTCAGTTCTTGAGTTACGCAAAAAGTTGTGTTTCATTTGTATGGGAGTTCCCTTCAAGAGAGGGGAGGGGTCTTAAACCACCATTGAAACATTTGTTGGCTAGAAAAACCTCCACATGCCAAATTTGGTTCCAATCGCTTGATTAGTTCTCTAGTTATGCAGAAATATGTGTTCCGTTTATATGAGAGTTCCTCCCCTCTTCTAGAGCGGTAAGAAGTAAGACGTCTCACTCATCACTTCTCACTAATCATTTCTTGCTTCTCACTGTGAAAAGTGGGAAGAGCAAAGCAAAAAGAGAGACGTCTTTTTTCACTAATCATTTCTAACTCCTTATTTCTCACTTTTTAAGTGAGATGTGAGAAATGATGATTGAGTGGTGAGAAATGAGACCTTACCTATTTGGCCAAATAACATATCCGGCGAATGACCCATTCGACCAAATAATTGTCGGTCAGTTGGGTTTCAGCCTAATGGTCTGTTCGTTTTTTTTTAACTCCTTATTAAGGTGTTTTTTTAATCTACAGACTAAGTTCAACACCGGAATGGTCTGTTCGGCTAAATGAACATCCGGCGAATGGGTTTCGGCCAGACGATCCTTCACCGTACTCCTCAACGTACATGATAGGCTGTGGGACAAAAAACGAAAAGGGAAAGACGTCGAATGAACTAATTTCAAAAATATCCTATTCACCTGCCTGATTGAAGCAAAATGTTGTATAATATGTTAAGAATATGTTTCTAACAAAAATCTTGAATCTACAAGTTCGAAAGTCTCCATGGAGAATTTTTTTTCGAAAAGCTCAGTTGCTTCGTTGCAAGAGGATTGGAAACATCCTTCTACGCTTTTCGGAAGCCACTTTTCAAGGAGGACTCCTTCAAGAGGTTCGGAGGCTCAAAGGGGTCGGAATCCTCTCTTTAAGAGGCCCGGAAGCCTCATTTTAAGATGCTCGGAAGCTTACGTTCAATAGGCGCGAAAGCCTCCAATCAATAGGCTCAAAAGCCTCCTTTTAAGAGGTTCGGAAACTTTCTTTCGAGAAGCCTGGAAGCCTTATTTTGTACATTTTTTCTTCAAACTTTCATTATTTTTTCCTTCTTGAAAAAGACTCGGAGGACATTTTTTTCAAAAGGCTCGGAAGCCTCCTTTCAAGACGCTCAGAAGCCTCCCTTCAAGTTACTTCGAATTATTATAACAAGAGGCTTGGAAGCGTACTTTCAAAAGGCTTGGATGACTCATTTCAAGATGGCTCGGGAGCCTCCCTTTAAGAGGCTCGGAATTATTCCTTCGAGAGACTTGGAATCGTACCTTCAAGAGGCTCAGAAGCGTCCTTTGAAGTGTCTCGGAAGCCTCTTTAAAGAGTCTCGGAAGCCTCCCTTTAAGAGGCTCGGAATTTTTCCTTCAAGGGGCTTGGACGCATCCTTTCAAGGTACACAAAAGCCTCCCTTCAAAAAGCTCGGAAGCCCACTTTCAAGAGAATCGGATCCAAACCCTCTCTTCAAAAAGTTTAGAAGACTCCTTTCAAGAGGCTCGGACGCCTCTCTTCAAGGTGCACGAATTTCTAAGCCCTAAAGGCTTAGTACCGGCCTTTCAGAAAGCTCTTTTTAAGTGGCTCCAAATCCACCTTTCTTCAAATAGCCTTCCTTCAAGAGACACGGAAAGTTCGTTTCAAAAGGCGTGGAATCCCACTTTTAACATGCTCGGAAACCTTCAATAGTCAAGTTCTGGAAAGGAAACTAGATGTATAAATGAAAATTTCCCAAAAGCGGGAAAATTTCGAAATCAAAATTTTTGTTCTTGATGTCAAAGGTCAAACAAAAGCATGAAACGACGAGATCTGGTGTTATCTTGGAAAAAAAATTCCAAAAAATTGACTGAGTCAGAGTCAGAGTCAGAGCACTGCGGTCGGATGCATTTAATAAATAACTCCTTCAAATTGCCTCATAGTAGTTTGGCGGCTTCCAAAGTAAGTAAGTAAGCCTTCATATGGTGAATAGGTGAGTAGTTCGGAACTCTGCCTGTAGGGAGACGCTTCAGCTAACTTTTTATATGAGCATGATGGGATGATGGTGGCAAAATTCAAGAATTCAGAATTATGGGCAACTCTTGTGAAGCAACCATCTTTGAAAAAGCTTTTGATTCTGAGATTTAATGCATCTTATGTAAAAATGTAATTTTATATAGGGGTAATGACGGATTTGGCAGGTTTTGTTCTATTATTGGCAGGGGGGTTTTTTAAGACTGATTATGCTCAAATTTTGCCCAAACATTCTTTGCATATCAAAGAATATTGTGGCCAAATTTCATAAAATTCGGTCGACAAAAACCCCCCTGCCAATAATAGAACAAAACCTGCCAAAGCCGTCTGTTCCCCTACAATATTTGATTATTTTTAGTTTAATTTTTTATGTATGTGCAATATTTATTTCCGCATAATTTGTCTGTATCTCGGGAAGCAATATATAGTAGTGTCTGAGCTGATTTGACTAAGAAATAACTTGAAGAGCGTATTAATTTCTGTAAAATATCCAAAAATATGTGGAAAAATCGATTTATTTTCCTACTTCCTCCACTTCCCAATTAGATTTCATCTCGGATGGAATCTTTGGGTTATAAAGCATGTAATGGTCGTGAAATCGGTTGCAGAATTTTGCCGTAAATCTTTCACAGTTCCTTAAGGCTCTATAAACCGTAATTAATTTGATGATGAAGATGATTTTGTTCTCATTCGCACTAATACTAATGCAATTTTAGCCAAAATTCAATATTTCACTGCTATTCATCAACTTACCTCTGTCAACGTATATTCATGGTATTTTCATATGAATTTTTCACTCACCTAGCTAATTAATTATCAATTAATTGACTAAAAAGCGCTTAAAACTGCTTTTTTCCTAGACAAATTTTCGTATGCTAATTATACACACACCAACTCCGAACGATCGAGACATACACATACACATGCACTCAGTTTTTCACTTGTTCTTTTCTCGCCGTTTTCTTGATTTTATCACAACTAAACATAATTCACTACCTAACTTTCACTTTTGTCTTTGATGTTGAACACCAATTTCTTCACTTCATGTCGAAAACCCAACGAAAACTGCTTTAAAAAATTTGAAGTGAGAGACAAATTTGACGGCCGTATTGTGAATGTTGCAAAATTCGAAACACCCAAATTCACTACCGCATTAGGTGAAATAGTGCGCTCAAAATCTCGGAAAAGCAACTTAGAAATATCAAAACAATACATCCAATATGCTAGT
Organism: Armigeres subalbatus; assembly: GCF_024139115.2. Taxonomy (NCBI): domain Eukaryota; kingdom Metazoa; phylum Arthropoda; class Insecta; order Diptera; family Culicidae; genus Armigeres; species Armigeres subalbatus. The sequence continues at coordinate 124,749,956 of NC_085141.1, read as the reverse complement.
CGACATGCAAACAACTTTATGCATATACAAGAAAAGAATCATCATTTCATCGTTGCCAGATTTATTTGATCAAATAATTACTGCGGTTTGTCGAATTAATCAAATCAACCAGAAAAAAAGAAAAGATTATGCAAGCTTCTGTTGGCAGGGTGGATAATGGTTGACATTTAATTTTACCGTACCATTCATCCTATCATGCAGTCAAAAAAAAAAACAAAACTACGGCAGCCACAGCAGCAGCCACGACCAAACAGACGACAGCACATACTTTTACTATTTTCTCCCCCCACAATCAATGTTTTCGTAGAATAATTTCTCAACGTATAGCCGGTTTTGGTGGCAAATATACATTTCGTTATTCCTTACTCATTTTACAGATTAGAACTAATAAATCAGTATCTGTGGCTAGCACTCTTTCAGGCGGGCTTGGTAGTCATATGGCTACTGCTTCTGCCTCATACACAAGAGGTCGTGGGTTAAATCCCAGGTCCGTTCCATTCTCCTACTTTGTATCTTTCTCTTTATTTCTCATGTTCTAACAATCGCTAGAACTGGAAATGGACTTCCATACCGTTTCCATTCCTATTCCTATACCTTCAACTTGAGTATTCTAACAGTAATCTGCTAGAATCGGAAATGAACTTATATAGCTCGTTTCCTACATCCAATTAGAAATTCCATCAGTTACCTTCTCCTATCTATCACATTGGCAGCTCGTTAACCAAGACGGACCTCTGCCTCCAACCTAACCCTTAAATTCCAACAAATTCCGCATGAACTCGTGGCAAGTGCAGAGGTATATTCGGCTTGCAGTGGGCGAGTGATTGCATCATCATTTCCTCCCCTTCCCTACATTGACTTGCATTCTGACGTGGCAGGCGCCAGTATGACCTAACAAATGAGATCACCAGTACTTGTACATTGAAGATGTGTGCTAGTCCCAAGCAAACATCTGTTGGTTCCCTGTGCAAGAACAGCTGATCTGGTCATAATGGAGTAGCAACTACGAGCATTCAATCAAGCTCAAGCTCAAGCTCAATCTGTGGCTAGCACTCTTTCAAGGCTGTGTGCCACAGCCTAATTCAACTCGATTCTGTTCTATTTGCACTGCGCACAAGAAAGTGTGGATGGATGGCACGAGACTCACGCAGCAGCAAACAAACAGTCTGCGGGTGAAGAATAAAAAAGACTTAATTTCGTCTTACATTTCTCGCTTAACTTTTCAAAAGGTCCTAAATAACATTTGTGGTTTACTGTACTTTCCCCAACGCTGTATGTTGAAATCCCAGTGGTGTACGAAAAAAAATAAAATAAGTTTCCATATAATAAATATTTCATAAATGCTCAAAAATAAACATTTTGTTGCATCTGGCAACATTATGTAGCAGCTGACAAGCTTTTACCACCCCATTTCCACCCACCTCAAATTTTCGTCACTTTTTCGTACAAGTTGCCTCACCAATACTAACGTTGCGTTGCGTTGCGTTGCGTTGTAACGGAGTATTTCGTAGATTGCATACTGATAGTTGTCATGTATATTCTTTACCTTTCTTACCCCAATTGCTTATGGATTTCCATTTGGGATTCAATGGAAATCCAATTGGGGGTCCAAAATGATAAAACATGAAAGCTATCATTGCCGGCCACGCCCATCTTCTCCGTTACTAGGAAAGGGAAGGAAATGATGATATGACATCTACTTAACGAGAGGCCAGCGACTCACCGACGCCCTCATAGATGTCAAGGAATTGGATGGTGGGTAGGGTATGTGGTTTAGGAGTATCATTATAAGCAAATGATAGAAAATTCGTGGAAATACGTTGGGAGTGACTTTGCTAAGAAATTTATGTCACTCCATTATCCTTGCCGATGATTTTCCTCGGATGGGGCGAAGGTATTAGCCTTGCCCTGGCTAATAGCCTAGGTTTAAGCGCCTTTGCTCGCTCTCTGAAACGAAAAAAGAGCAAAAAGAAATTAAATTCCCCTTCCCCCCTGATATGATAATGATTTTGATCAACAAATGAATTCTAAGTGGATGAATAAATGATCAAGCGGCTGCAAACAAGCCTCTATTGTCGTAGCAAAAGTAAACCCACCTCAATACGACAGGCAGAAGCACATGTTTGTGATTCAAACGCGATCGACTGTTGTTCAATTTCGATACACATAGTTGGCTAGAGAGAAAAGATGTGAAATATTGCTAAAGTAGGATTCGATGGATACGGGGAATTGACTCATATGCCACCGTTATTAGCTGGTTATGGGACAACTTTCTCGCAATGGCAGCTGTTGTATAATTGGTAATACGTCCGTGTTCTTAATGGAATAGTGCGGGTTCAAGTCCCACCGGCAGCCGAACTCTCCCTCGCACACCTCATAAAAAACACCCTCCAATGGCAAACCCAACTATGTGCATCAAAACCAACATCCCTTCCAAAAATCTAAAACAAATTGCATATTGCAAATCTGTTATGCACTTATTCAAAAGGCCTTGGCAATATGCGATTATAAGGTGTCCCAAAATAACTCATTGTTCGTTCAACCTGCTACCTTATCAGTAAGAATTTCAGCATACCAAATTGAGGAACAGTGTAGAAGAAAATTTTACAACATCTTTTCACCGCTACACCCTACGTGATCGATAATTTGCCACCTTTCATTGATTAAAATTTGATGTGCAATTGCAAATCTAATTCTACAATTAAGCTTTTCTTCAATAAGTGAAAATAAAATATAGGGAAGTGAAGTTGTACTCACCTTTTCTTGTACAATGAAGGTACTTACCATCCACTTATATCACAATACCGGGCAATTATGTACTTGAAAGTAGTGCGATTTTTAGATGCAATATGCATCCGGACAACTGGACAACAGGGGGCATCGAGGATCGGAGCTTTCTGTTGGCACCTAAGGTACAGCAGCCACCTCCACAACCACCAACCGTCACCAGCGCCCATGCACCATCTTCGTCGTCGCTGGCGTTGTAGTTTTCATGCTGCCACCAAAACTTGTGCTACCAGTAACTAACTAATACAGTATCACTTCTTCGGAACTTCGGAACCACCATTTCTCAAGACTCAAGTCAAAGTCCAAGTTGCCTCACCAATACTAACAGGCAATAACGTCATTAATTTTCAAAACAGAGCTACGGAGTCTTGAGCCTTAATCTTAATTGAGTTCTGTATGTGTATGGCGGAATCAATCAAAGTAGGCCGTAAAATTCATATTATAATGAGCCCACACACTTTCTGGGCCACGTTTTAATTATTTTGCAGTATTATTTTAAAATATATTGGTCTGGAATTTAGTTGAGAAATCACTAAATGGCACTACAGATTTAGTTCCCTTGAAGTTGAAGTTCGTACACTCTGGACGAACTTCGAAACACAAAGGTATTATTTTATCCATATTCAAATGGTGAGTAGTTCATATAAAAACGTAAATTATTTAACGTTGTCCGTAAATCTACGTCTAATTCGAGCAGTGCGCAAATCATAAAAATTTGAAAATGTATATTTGATAACATTCGTCAGAAATACCATCTGGAATCAGTATATTTGTAGATATTCTATTTTTGTCTTTGAGCACTAGATCGTTGAAAATGGGTTTTCCTGAAGCATCACTGGAGACTGTGAAACAGCTACTAGCTATGAAAAAAAGATGATTACGTTCTTTAATGATTATTGTACAAAACATTTTGTGTTTAAATTATTTTTTGCATAAACAGTTCGTATGGCAGCTTTTAATGAATATTAAGATGTTTTCAACAATCATTTAGGAAAATATATTACCTACCATTTCTATTGTATGGCACTATAAATGCTAGTTTGCAGTCCAAGGAATTCGTGGCGTATGTTAAATTGAACGCAAAATCATTCACTTGAACAAATGAAAATAGATCGTTTGAGAGTTAGGGCAAGTTTCTGCAATCAAATTCACTACCGTTGCATTCTTTACAGCCCAAAGATTTCTATGTATATTTTGAATATGTTACAATAATTAAGACATTTTTTAGGTTGTTTGTCGGTTTAATCGGGTAAGACCGTACCATACATTCTCTCCGGAATACAGAAAGATTATGTGAAGATAAATATTGTACATAAAGGTACAAAATTAAACTAAAAATAATCAAATTTTTGGAACAAAAGCATATTTTTTACATAAAATGCATTGTATCTTAGAATCGAAATAAAAGCTTTTTCAAAGCTGGTTGCTTCACAAGCGTTGCTCATAATACTGAATTCTTGAACTTTGCTAAAGACACCATCAGCCCATCATGCTCATATAAAAGTTAGCTGAAGCGCCGCTCTAGCGGGAGAGTTCCGAACTATTTGTTTATCAACAAATGAAGGCCTACTTATCATGCAACAACTTTGTGCAAGACATCAAACTTCTATTAGGCAACCCTAAGGAGTTATTTATTAATACCATGATTTCATGATATCCGACCACAGTGGACACCAGATCTCGACGTTTCATGCATTTGGCATTACAAAAATCGATTTCGAAATTTTCCTGGGGAAATTTTTGTGTTTCAAAAAAGTCAAACTTTGACCATATTGGTCGAACCCGAAGTTCGATTGAGCTAAAATTTTGCATGGAGACTTTTTTCGAGGAGATGAAACTTCTGAACACTACCCATTGTTGAAATTCGATGGTCAATTTTTTTCCATACATTCCATAGGCACCTTATTGTCCACTAGTAAAGAGTTGAATCGAATCTCAGCCAGCGAACGTTCGAGTGTCCACTAAGGAGTAAATCGAGATTTTGTCGGGAATATAGAACTTGACCGGTGGTCTTCCGAATAAAACTTCTTCCTGTAAAACAATAGATTACTGTGTAAATCTGATCCAGTGTGTCAAGAGGACATGAACACAACGAGAAGGACGAGCATCTCTGTTGCAACAGGACCGACTTGCCGACGCAATGAAGGACTCAGAGTGGTAGCCAGCTGCTAAATATTTTGATGTTCATGAGATTTTATCGTGACGCGTGTTATATTACGATGGCGTGGGAGCTTTTCCTAGCCTACATTTAATTGCCAATTAAATCAATTTTATTTCCCCACAAATTACGTTCCTAATTGTGATCCAGAAGGGGCAAGCGAGAACGTAAAACAGTCCACTTCTGGTCGAAAACTCTTCAGCGGAATGGTGACGGTGCGTTCTGCATTAACACACCCCACGTGCCATAATCCAATTAAATTGGTAAATAAACTGCGCCCATAACATTGCCCAAAAACTTGCGAAGAAAAAAGCATGCCATCAGCAAAACAGACCGTTAATAGCCAAAAATGTTTTAAAAGTTTCTTATCGGCCTCAGATGTGGCAAGCTCGAAAGCGTCGATCGATACCGTGGGATGCGGATGTGGCTGCTCTCGTTCCGGTTGGACCTTACAGTTCAAGCGACAAAGCGCGTCGACAGCCTCTGAATTGCAGAAATCAGATTCCGGGGCGGCTGGTTTTTGACATTTCCGATGGCAACAGGCCCCCAGTTCTCCAGATTGACGAGCATCAGTCAACGTCGGAGATGAGTAATTAATGAGCGTGAATTTGCTGAACTCGGCAGTCTGAGAATCATTACCGTTTTACTTTGTTTGTCTTCGTCTTTTCGTCCTGTTTGATGCTATCGGCTTCGATATCGCGACGGCGACGACGCACAGTATCCGATGGTCGAATGATTTATTTTAAGCCAAATTTTGTGTTTCATATTTCACAGAATATTGATAATACTAAGAGATCAGTGACCTGCAACCAAAGTTACCAAAATCTGGTCCACGGAAACACAAATTTGAAAACCAATAAAAGGGATACTTTTTTGCCAAACTCATCTGTACCAAATCGTGAGCTCAGGAGAAACTATAATGCTATAGTGGAGTTCTAGCAAATGAATGTTGATTTCGTTCGTGTTATCCCCTATGACGATGGACGGAAATACCTGCCGTATGTTCATATATTTCACATAATCAGTCTAACAAGTTTTGCAGGAAAGTTCTTTTCGGAAACACCAAATAACTCCAAAAAATCTACCACTGCCTTAAACTATCAGAATTGCTTTAATATTATTCTTTGATTCCAGCAGCAATAATGAGCGTTAGTTTTGGTTTCCAGTTTCCGTTCCATTAGTTAGCCTATAATGGTTTGTACCGCTTTTGATTCATAGTTGAACAAACTCTTCGCACACAAATCTGAAGCATAACATTAGCGATTTCGTTCAACTTCTGCGCTGAACCGTGGTACTGTGCAGTGAACCGACAGGCAAACACACCCACCCAGTGGAGCGGAAAAAATTATAATTAAAAGGATATTAAACGATGGGGATTGTTTGCCGCGGCCATAACATCGAGCATTGCGGTTTCGCGCAAGCAGTTTCCAATGAAAAGGCGGCAGCGGGTGGGATTCTCAAACAGCTTAACTCACCCCGCCTGCTCGCTCGGTTGAAGACACAGCGTGCTGATGCCTTTCCACTTTTCTTTTCTCTTTCCATTGCAGTGTGAACTGTTCGATGAAATCGATCTGTCCAATCTGTGTTTCGCCGAGTGCAGTACGAAGAATGCCAATCATAGCTTTCAGGTGAGTAAAACTTCGTCCGTGATTGAATGAGCAGCAGCGAAGCGAATGGTTATTAAGGTGATTAAGATTTTTCTGCTTGTCTTGGGGTGTTGGGGAGGTGAGAAACACTTCATAAAAATTTATGGCCAATAAACATTTTGATTTACAATGCAATGAAAGAGAGGAGGAACATTATCTCATTTTTTTATTTTGGCGAATTTTGTCACTTTTAGCATGCGACGCAAATCAGTCCTGATCTTGTCATATCGAAAAAGTACATCGTGGTACATCATTGACTCAGAAATATTGTTTTCCATTTAGTTTGAATTCGTATCACCGAGTAAACAACGATTGGGACCAATAACTAGTACACTAAACCCTCTTTTTACGGCAGTTATTTATACGTCACTTCGTTTTACGGCACATGACGTAAAAAGAATTTGAAACATTATTGGCATCCAAAAGTAAACCTATAAGAAGGCACTCTTTGAAACCCAAAGAACAAAGTAGATGCTTTGTATATTCATCATTTGCCTTCAACAATTGTTCCATTCCAGGTCATCTAAGAATTTCCTGGAGTCTACACGCGTAACCAAGGACCAAGCGTAGCGGTAGAGCTGTTATCTTCCTTTAAAAATGGTTTATGCCCTATTTGATATATTAAACCAAATTCCTTTCCAGGTCATCCAAGAATTCCCTGGAGTATAGGTCTTGAGGTCTACCCGCGTAACTGAAGGGCTATTATCTCTTTTTAAAAATGGTTCATGCCCTATATGATCTATTAAACCAAACTCAATATGCCTTAAGTAGCCGTTCCTTTCCAAGTCATCCAAGAATTCCCTAGACTATTCAGCTGCGGTTTCATCCCAAATATGTCCTTCGAGTATTTGTCTTCAACTTGCGTCTCAAATCCAGACATATGAGATGTTGTAAGATCTCCAAATTGTCCTGGAGTTTGAATCAAATGGTCTACCGAATCAACCAAGGCTTCCATGATGTCCCCAGCCGCGGTATTAACCCAATTATGTACTTCGAGTATTTTTTTCACTTGCGTCTTAAATCCAGACATATGCAAAACATGTGCACGGGCTCTGAGGACGCGGACTAGAGGACTGAGGACTATTTGTCCCCACTCCAGGTCAAATTGGTGGGCCTATAATATCGCATCTCATGTACAAAAAATGTGCTTGGAGGGCGCGATTGGGTTCATACCTGTGCTGGGGACATAGGCCAGTTTGGAGAACTTGGATCATGTCATCTTCATGAATAAAATATGTACATGTGCTCGGATGACATAATTGGGAGCCGAGGTGAGCCAGCTTAAGGCTGAAAGCCTCGCTAATAAAGATAAAAAAATGGGAGCACACCTTCGTTGGAGACATAGTTCCAGGCGAGGTTGATTTGGTAGACTATTCGGTTCCTACTATAGGGCAATTTTGAGGATCGCAAGTTAGCTATAAATACTAGGAGAACACAATTGGAGTGATACCGTTGCTAAGGACATCATGTGAGTCGTTGTTCATTTGGTAAGTAATCTAAATACACTTAGTGGACATAATGGCGTTGATATCGTGGCTGGGGACATAATGGAAGCCTTGGTTGATTCGGTAGACCGTTTGATCCAATCTCGAGAACAATTGGGAGATCTTACAACATCCTACATGCCAGAATTTGAGACGCAAGCTATCCAAACTCCAGGACAACTTTGAAATCTTACAACACCTCTTATGCCTTGATTTGAAACAAGTGAAAGACAAATTTTCGGAGAATATAATTGAGTTGATACCGCGACTGAAGACATCATGGAAGCCTTGGTTGATTTGGTATACCATTTCATTCAAACTCCAAGACAATTTGGAGATCTTACTACATCTCATATGCCTGGGTTTGAGACGTAAGTGAGAGACAATTAATCGGAGGACATAATTGGGTTGATACCGTGGCTGGGGACACCATGGAAGCCTTGGTTGATTCGTTAGACCATTTGATTCAAACTCCAGGACAATACGGAGATCTTACAACATCTCATATGCCTGTATTTGAGACGTAAGTGAAAGACTAATACTAAAAAGACAAAATTATGTTTACACCGCGGCTGGGACATCGTGGAGCCTTGGTTGATTCGATAGACCATTAGATTCAAACTCCAGGACAATTTTGAGATCCTAAAACAGCTCATAAGCCTGAATTTGGAGAGATCTTACAATACCTCATGCAAGACGCAAATGAATTTATTTAAAAGTATCCAACGATCAAAAAATTAAGTGAAATACTAGAAATTTTAGCAAAAATTCTTTTTACGTCACATTTGGTTTACTTCCCCCCCAATAAATGACGTAGAAAGAGGGTTGGACTGGACACACATGATCCACACTTTTTGTTTTGGATATTTCTCGATGTAACATGCATGGAACAGTTTAATAAGCTATTCAGAAACATCATTGGAAGCATTTTTCTTCCATGAAAATTATCAAAATATTGATTTTTCCGAAAGATATAATTTTGGCATTTTCAAAACTTGCGGGATACTTGATCCACCTATAAGGGGAATTGATCCCTTTTATGAGCTGAATGTATTTAGGTTCTTCCAAGTCTAATGAAAGGCCAAATTAGTTTATTGGTTCAGCATTGTTAAATATTCTTTTAAAAATCACAGAATTTACATAATGATAATGGAAAACCTCGATTGTCTTTGCTTGAGTTAGTATTTTTGATCAATAAAGTACTTTATATATATTACCTACCTGGTTGGCGATACACCTATGCCAGGTGTATTGTAGAGCCTCATAATAGTCGGTCTTGGTCGATGTTCCTCCAGTTTCCCCGAACGTTTAGGGGCCGCAGGTCCGATTCCACCGCGTGCAGCCAGCGTGTTCATGGCCTTCCACGAAGTCGCCTACCTCTATCTGATTCTTTGTTGAATATTGTTTTTCCTATTCTTTCTTCCGAGATTCTCACTAAGTGACCAGCCCATACGATTCACAATATTTTCTTCTTTGTATAATTGATACAGCTCATGACTCATGCGTCTGCGCCACACACCATTTTCTAATTTCCTCCGAGTAATGTACGCAGCACTTTTCGCTCGAACCCCTCAAAACCTCTCCGGTCCACCTCTTTTAACGGTCATGCTTCATGCTTCAAAAAAAATCTCTACCTGCCACCATGTACTTTGCATTAGTAGAGTTAATGGTTAAGCCTATCCTCGCCGTCTCCCTCTTCAGTGGGACAAAAGCATCCACTACTGCTCTGCAATCGATTCCAATGAGGTCGATGTCGTCCGCATAGCCCAAGAGCATATGCGACCGTGTGATGGTAGGACCGTTCCTCTGCTCGCCAGATCTCCTAATACATAGCGCCCTCGAGTGCAATGTTGAACAATAAATTCGAAAGTGCATCAACCTGCTTCAATCCGTCTAAGGTCACAAACGAGGTTGACACTTCGTCTGCAATCCGAATACTTGATTTCGAGCCATCCAGCGTTGCACGTATCAGTCTAATCAGTTTCGCCGGAAAACCATGTTTATACATTATCTGCCACAGATCATTTCTTTTCACTGAATCGTACCCTGCTTTGAAATCAATTAACAGATGGTGAGTCTGCAAGTTGTACTCCCGAAATTTATCAAGGATCATCCACAGGCTAAACATTTGATCCGTCGTTGATCGGCCCTCACGAAAACCTGTCTGGTATTCGCGGACGAAGGACTCCTCAAGCGGTCTCAGTCTGTTAAACAGGATATGCGACAGGATTTTGTATGCCGAGTTCAGAAGGGTGATCCCTCTGAAATTGGCACACCCTTCTTTACCTCGTCCAGCGTTGGTGGTTCCACAGCTTGACCGTCGCCGACTATGTCTATCCTGCTCCTTAATACACCTTAATACACCTTCAGACACCGTTCAACAAATCTTCGAAGTACTCCTTTCATCTCGCTTCCACCATAGTCTTGTCTGTCAGCAAATTACCCTCTCGGTCATTGCACTTGGCGGGCACTGGCGTGGTCTTATGCCGCGCGTCATTGACAGTTGTGTAAAACCTCCGCATATCGTTTCTATCCATATTCTCGTGCGCTCCTGCTATAACACTTTCTTCGTGCTACCTTTTTTTTGCGGTAGATTCGTTTCTCTTCTGCCCTTGCTGCACTGTACCGCTCTGTGTTCAAACGGGTTCGAGCCACTAGCATTCGACTCCTAGCAACATTTTTCTCGTCCGTCACCCGCTGGCACTCCTCATCGAACCAACTATTTCGTAGGCGTCGCTGTGCAGTGCCTAAAATTTCCTGCGCTTTTGTAGTCACAGCTTCGTGAATATTTTCCCACAATCTGTTGACGTCGCCAGATCCGGTGGCACCACCTATCTGCTCATCCAGCTTCTGGTGGTACTGTTCAGCAACTCCTTCAACTGACAAGCGTTGGATATTGAAACACATCGTTCTGTTGTTTCGTGAATTCGTGACGCTGGAAAGTCGCGCCCGATTTTTGCAACATCCTTCACGTAATCAGGCTTATCGTTCGTTGGGGCATAGATGCTGATCAGGCTATAGTTGAAGAATGAATAAAAATGATACAAATCATTTCTTTTTGTTTCTAGTGAAAATTCGCACCTTCTTCTTTATTCCTTTCATCAAAAGTTGCACACCTACGAAGTCAACTTCCTTGGCACATTTGTTCCACATTTTGGTCATCTGAGTCGCGTCCCGAGCTGTTATTCCACTTTTCTTAAGTTTCCGTTTCATTACTGCCCAAAATGTCTCGATTAGCCGGAGCTGTGGGCAGTTGCGTGGATTTATTTGTGGGCAGTTGTGTGGATATATTTTATCGATAAAATCTTCGTTATTATCGCGGTATCACTGGATGGCTTCCCGGCTGTAGTGGCAACTCGCCAAATCTGGCCAAAACTTCACGGAACCTTTACGGGCTTTATGGAAGGTAGACCGCGGTTTTCGAGACATTCTTCCTTGTGCAGCTTCGAGTCCATCGTCTTATTCGCCACAAACACTAAGGTCTTTGCTCCACAGCTGCATATCCCTTGCCAAAATCATCTGTTTTTTTTGCAAGTTTGTCCAAAAAGCAAACTTAAACTTCGCAGGAACTACTCCTCGTGCCGTCGCCATGTAGAATTTTTGGCTAGGAAGCTGTCCGAAATCCATTTTGACGTACGTTCCATCGTCGATGAGCAGGATTATCAACGTGGGTGTGCAGATTATTTTCTCTCCTTTCGGCTTCCATCTGGAATAATTTTTGACTCGCTGCACGAAACATCGTGAAATTTATACCACAGCAAGTGGGCGCCTAGGTAGACAATTCGCTGTAAAAGAATTCTTGCAGCGGTCACTTTCCGTACCGCTGCAATACAATAAATGATTCCGGATTCTAAATGGACATAGCTTTACACGTTCTAACACAATGGTGTCTTTGGGAAAATGGTTGTAAACTAGTTTTTCTACTAGTTGCATTACTGACCTATGTTAAATTGATAATTGCATAAGTGGCGTAAACGCAAATTTTCATAACATATAATATGCTTCGTATAATCGAGATCCATTTTGGGAAAATTGTCACTTATGATAAAAACTAATATTTGCGTAATTTACCTATGATGAATAGATATTTGCATAAATGCCGTAAACGCCAGATTTTACGATATGCCTCAAAGAATCAGGATCTTTTTATGAAAAATATGAGGTATGATAACAGTTTATATTACAACAATTGATCAATTTCCAATTGATCATCTTATAAGTGACGTAAACGCCAGATCTAATGTTTTATTTATACTATAGAATCAGGATATCTTTAGAAATGATTTGAGGAATTATTTTTTTAACAACGGTATCAGAAATCATTGGAATTTGTTAATTTTTTTTTTCAAATTCGATTATTTTGTAGGCCCAGGTGTGTATAACACTTTACGGAGCCATGGTTATTGATACGAACAATCAATATCATCTTATAAAGTTAGTAACAGAGGGGTAGCAGCCAATGTATTGGGAATAATGGAATCTTCTTAATCAAGGAATTTCAGCTGCTCATCCCGTCATTTGGCATCAGGGACGATGTGGCGTGTTGTTATGTTCGTGGAATGGTTCGACTGGGAGCATCTTCCGGATGGCCAGAAAATGAAGGATGTCTGACATGGCCGCGGATGGGACCAGAGGATAGTGTTGTTTTAAATGTCGATAATTTTTAATGGAACTAGAGCCACGACAGTTTTACCGTTTTACCGTCCTTGAGCTCTCTACCGAAAGTTGTTGCATAATGCTTAGTGAGGTACCTGCCCATGAAGTAATAATCGACAAAAGTAGGCATAGGAGAAATGGAACGATGAAGTTTGTGAAATATGAAATATAAATCAATTCAAATATAAATCATTTTCAATAAAAATCTAAATGTTGCACTTTTTGCAGTTAAAATCATCGGCAGCTATATCTGCATTACTTAATATTTGAGTGTAAATCAATTGTGCTAATTTTTGTTCAAGGAACATGGCACACCGGTGAAATAAAAAAATAAAAATAAAAAAAAAAACTAACAATTTGAAGACAATTTATGATCCTAACTCAAAATCGTAAAAAATGCAATTGTTATAAATATCCGATCATGGACTGTACAATTCATTAGGTCTTGCAAATCAACATCAGCGGACGTTTCAATGCGTAAAGACTAGGAAGCAGATTTGCATGTTCCTCGTTTAAAGTACTTCGAAGCAGATTGTACTTTCTCTCGGATAAATCAAAGTCAATGTACAACGCCAGTGCTTGTGCCGCTTTCATAACTTTTTCCTGATTTGCACTTGAGCTACTTGATATATTAGCCGCAAATGCTAGCTCCTCAGGTTTATTATTATTGATGAGGTCTTCAATACGTTGTTTCTTTGTTTTATTTGAACATTCCTGAAACGGTTTTTGATGTCTTCCCTTCGCGATATTGAATGAAGACTCGGAAATTCTTTCAATATTTGTATTCGGATTGCGAGGAAGATTTACCAACGAAGACAATCAGCGAGAGTTTTGCTTCTCAAATTTCTCGGATGATCGAAAGCTCTGTGACCATTTTTGATCAATTCTCAAACAAAAGAATTTGCAAAACTGCTTTAGTTCTTTTTCAAGTTCCTCTGAGAAATTATCTGGGTTATATAAATCTGGCAGAAAATTCAACACATGAGCTTTTCATTGGGACGGATCAATGTGAAAGCTATTGTTTGTATATATCTATGAGCGCAAGAGTATCACCTAGAAAATCGTTAACAGCTATTGATAGAGCAAATAAGAGCAGCTGGAATCACTTCTCTTAAGAATACTATAAGTGTGCTCTGGTGCGATTTTCAGAGATGTGTTTTGATGTACTTTTTTTAAAAAACTGTTTGAAGTTGTAGTTTATTTCTTCCTAAATAACTTCATGCCCATGACATGGAAGCTTCACTCATTACAATGATCGAAATATGTCCAACTGAAACACATTAAATTGTATCTTACTTACTTGATTTTACGCTTTCCATATCGATTTTCACAGTGAAAGGTACCGTTCGAAAACTTAGGCAATGCAAAAGATGCTTTCCACTAACAGGTGGTAAATCATCCACTTTCAGCGATGGAAATGTTTACAAACACGAATTGTTTTGATCGCCCCAGTGACCTCACAAAGATACTAATGCGCATACAGCATAATTGAAACATATGTTAATATCATGGTCTACTTGATTCGACTAAATACGAGAGTCGATTTTTCCATTTTTGTCCAAAGGACAAAGCACTGTGGGACAGTGCAGACTGCAGATTCTACCGAAGACCGAATTCTAAACTTTTGCGTGAAATATAAATTACTACGTTAATCAGGCATCATATTTACTAGCAGGAGGGACTACAATCAATACTTGTAGCACAGACAAACAGGCCCAACACATTGCCTTTCTTTTATATAATTTATCGATACAAAATCGATCATTGCAGTTTGACCCTCATCAGAAGTCCACAACATCTCAAATTTGGGGGCAAAATCAAAGATGGTTAATGATCTTCATCAGGTAAATCACAGCCAAACATTTGTAGACAAATATATATAAAACCCCAGTCTACTCTCTACATCTCGATGTTCCATATCTCGATATCTCCTAATGTAGATAGTTTCCTCGGCTTCTTTAATTTACATACATAAGGTCATTCTACATCTCGATAGCCTCCCTATCTTGATATCTATTCATTTATTTAGTCTACATCTAAACAGATAACACTGAATCAACAATTTGACGCCACAATACACGGTTCGAGGCCGCATCTCTCCATCCTCGAATACGCCCCACGCTCGCCAAGTCGTTTTGCACCTGGTCTGCCCATCTCGCTCGCTGCGCTCCACGTCGTCTCGTACCTGTCGGGTCGGAAGCGAACACCATCTTTGCAGGGATGCTGTCCGGTCTTATTAGCGTCTTGTGAATGACATATTTGGTGCGGTGGCGAATCTTTTTTGACCGCAGTTTCTTCTGGAGCCCGTAATAGGCCCGACTTCCACAGATCATGCGCCTTCGTATTTCACGACTAACATTGTTATCAGCCGTTAGCAAGGATCCGAGGTAGACGAATTCCTCGACCAACTCGAAGGTATCCCCGTCTATCATAACACTGCTTCCCAGGCGGGGCCTGTCGTGCTCGGTTCCGCCCACAAGCATGTACTTTGTCTTTGACGCATTCACCACCAGTCCAACTTTTGTTGCTTCACGTTTCAGGCGGGTGTACAGTTCTGCCACCTTTGCAAATGCTCGGCCGACAATGTCCATGTCATCCGCGAAACAAATAAATTGACTGGATCTGTTGAAAATCGTAACCGGCTCTCCGCATGACACCTTCTAGCGCAATGTTGAACAACAGACACGAAAGTCCATCACCTTGTCTTAGTCCCCGGCGCGATTCGAACGAACTGGAGTGTTCGCCCGAAATCTTCACACAGTTTTGCACACCATCCACCGTTGCTTTGATCAGTCTGGTAAGCTTCCCAGGGAAGCTGATCTTAATATCTATCTATCTTGATTTGTTCTGATCTGATCACATTTGGTTCTGAATTCACTCTCCTTATGTCAATATGTTCAAATTTTTGGGCTACTACTTTGGACAATAAAAATCATATAGCAACAACAAGAAATGACATTTGTTATGTTGTCGTTTTTCATAGCAACGACCTTTTTTCAGGTCGGTGACACGAAGCCTTATTTTTGTAGCCTACATCTTAGTGTAAGATTCATGATATGATGTGATTAGTAACTAATCGATTACTTTCGATTCTTGACGATTATTGAATCGATTCATCGTTGAGTAGTAGTCGATTTAAAATTAATCGATTATCACAACGATGAATCGATTAATCAAAGTAATCAACATCTAAGAGTTGTCGTAAAATCCTGGTTAATCGATTAGTAACTTACTTGATTACTCTCGATTAATTGATTAATCGAAGTAAACGATTAATTTGCGACATCTCTAGATGTACAGAGGCGACTGTATCATCGATTCTCATCCAAAATTGACGTCATGAAACTTTATTGTCTAATTTCACTGCAGATACTATGTATCAATAGTGTGCAAGCATTAAACATGGACAATATTGATGCCAGCTCCTACAACATCCAGATTCTACCATCCTATATATGAATCTTGAATATGCCTTTAGATACACAGGATTCTGTTTTTAAACGATTTTTCCGCTCGTAATTTTGATCATGTGACTTCAATTTGCCACCAAAGATTTTGCAACATTTTTCAAAAAAATCCAGAATAATTCACATGGTAATTATTCTGCGTTAAACATTTAGGATGAGTGCAAAATTGAGAAAATGTAAATCGTGTAAAAACAGAATCCATTGTATATGCAAATGAAACATATTACTGCGTTACTACTCTAAATGGTTCCTTTGCTCAAGCAAAAGGATCCTGGTCATAACATGTCGAAGCATGTCTGGTATTAGGGGACACTTTTATGAACCGTGAACAAACTTCAACATCGAAATACATCTTCAGCAAATATATCCAAATGTTCAAATGCGGTTCGTGTGAATCATAAATGTATGTTAGACCTATCCATGTTTTCAAAAAGTGTCGAATCGTCATTCTTATGCTAAAATAAGCCTAATCCTCGAACCGAAAAGCGAACGAACTACACTGCCCATGATTTCATAGTTGACGTAACAACCATTGCACTTGCGCATGTGCAAATATACTATATTAACAATATGATTCACTCTCACGAAATTCAGGCGACCCCACATGTGGCGCCAACTCGCGTCCAAAAAGGTCGATACACGTTATAATTAAACTACCCAAAATATGAGGATCGTTATACACACGCACTTCAAAATGTCATCATGAAAAAAATAGGGATGCCGGATTTTTTTTTTGGGAATTTAATCGAATAAATTCATTCGAATTCTATCCGAAAATCAAATGTTGTAGCTGAAGTGTGATAGCCATTATTTTTGTTAAAATGTATGATAAATTTTGAATTGCTCGTTGAACTGTATCCGACGGAATGGTACCGCTCCTGGTGTACCATATCGAAATTGAGGCACGGTGAAACAGTGTGCTGTTAAAGATACCATTCTTTATGCACTTCTTGCATCGTAGTTGCTCTTTGCTCTTACACCATTTTGCTGTTTGCCTTTTTTTCCTATACTGCAGCTCGCCTCGATGCAACACTTTTTTGATGTTTGAGATTTGATTTTTTTTAAATATTTAGAAGCATCAAATAATATGGTTCTTTGCGAAATTTGACTTTAAATAAGTCAAGGACTCGACTGGTACAAAAAATCTAAATACCGACTCGGAACACTAGGCGTGAGAGAAAAATCATGTAGCTGAACAAACAGCGACTCTCCGGTAAAACAATTGCGGAACAATTCGCTCATAAACTCGGCGAGCTAAAAATATCTTTTTGGGGAGAATCTGAACGCATTTAAGGTAGCAAGTCCGCGAGGTGGTGAATACAAAAGCCTCAGAAGCCCTAGGTATCATTCATACTCTGAATTTAAATGATCTGACAGAGAGATACAAACGCCTCAAATCTGGCCTTATGGCCTCATATTCATATCTACAAGAAAGGGCGCAGTCTCGATTTACGAGATGTACGATCAACAACAAACCAGACGTTTAGTCTGCGACAAATCCTTCCGGAATCACAACTTACGAAGTGAAGCTAAACGAACGAACGATGAAAGATAATGCAAGGCCACGGCTTTTCCGTAAAGCGGATTAGGCTGATTAGTGTGTAACCGGATATATTGATGCTCGATCAGAATATCAAAATCGAGCATCATAATATCTGGTGAGTAAGATTTCAAATTGCTGGAATTAAATTTAATAGTAATAATTCGTCTAATTGTAAATCCAAATCCAATGTAAAACTTCTAAACAAGCTCTAACTATTTCCAATACTTTTGATAATAAAAAAAATTGGCGAAAAATACCCAGCTTTGCCCGGGTGTTCCGTGTTTCAAATGTTTTCCATAACAGCTGACCCAAAATTGTATTCTATTGATTTTTTACCTTTCCTTTTACAAACCTAGCGGATCCCAAAACTAATTGGTTTGGGAAAAAATCCTGCAAATCGATCAACCTGTTCGCGAGTTAAGTAGTCAGGAAGGAAATCTCAATTCTTCTTTATTATGATAGATAAATAAGGCTTAAAATAACATAACGTACAAAATGTTAAGAAAATTATTTTGAGGTTTTTAGTGGAATGTCTTCACTTGTCGTAAGACGAGTTTGTGCCTTCCCATTTAATTACATCACTTGACAGAGTACGAGTCAAGTACGAGACACTGAAGATGACCTTACCGTTGAAGTCGAAATACGTATCTGTCAAGGTACAACCAAGTGGTGGAATTAAATGGGAAGGTAGAAAGTCGCCTTATGACAAGTGAAGTTATTTAGACTATAACTTGGTAATAATCGCTTCCTCCTTAGTTTTTATATGATGATTGGATGAAAAAAATAGAGGAATCTCATTTAATAGGCACGTGGTAAATAATTGACAATTTTTCAGCTCAAAGTTTCCGTTTCATAGAGAAAAAAAAGTTGTTCGGGACCCCTCGGTAGATTTTTTTAAATAGTCACGAAATGAAAGCTTAAGAGCTATATTTTTTTTAACGTAGTGAATGAATTAGCGATGCTCATTTTTTTTGTCGTAAAGGTCCTTCATACACACTAGCATGCATAATCCCATTTTTAAGAATTCCCAAATCGTTATCAATTTTTTAATATGATTGGACAGGGGGAAACGAAATATTGTAAACAATCTGCCCGATATGAGAGTCTGATACAAATACAATTCAAACATAATTACGTTTGTAGTACAATCTCTATATATAAAAATGAGTTTGCATTTCCTTTGAGGCAATATAACTCACGAACGGATTGACCGATTGGTACGGGTTTCTCACTAATCAATTCGTCTTCAGGTCCGTTGTGTTTCTATAGGTATATGAAATATTACCAAAGTTGAGAAATTGTGGAAATACAATTTTGAGGGTAGTTGTGAGGAAACCCAATACGATGGCACAAAAAATGATCTAGAGTGCATCGCTGAATGAACTCCACAATTGACAGTAAGAATGCAAAATATAGTCGAGTCTCTACATCTCGATGTGCTATATCTCGATATCTCTCCCTATGTCGATGGTTTCCTCGGTCTCTTCAATATACATACATTTTGGCTTTCTACATCTCGATAACCTCCCTATCTCGATGTGTTGTAATTGTATTTTGTTGTGGATTCACTCTCCTTATGTCGATATCACAGACAAACAGACGTAACAGCTAGAACAATTTCCTGAAAAATTCATCACCCAGTTACTTTATCACCATCTCGCGTGCATGTTGCACGAAATGGTGTTTAGTACGACAATGTCAACAGACGGCGCTAGTGTGAATTGTCAAATCTGAACGAAAACGATGCGCACGCCTCTAGGTGTGAAACAAGTAATCAGTGTTATTTGAAACAACCGTTCAGAGCATGGGCGATGGGAATTTCATCAGTGTTACGTCTGTTTGTCTGTGTCGATATGTTCAAATTTTTAGGCTACTAGACCATCTTTGGACGATAACAAACACATCAACAATGAGTAATGACATTTGTTTTGTTGTCGTTTTGCATAGCAACAAGCTTTTTTGGATCTAGTACCCATTTAAATTTTCCTTCCATTCCTCGATCTCTCCCTATCTCGATGGTCCCTTCAATATCTAGAGGTGGAGAGGCGACTGCAGTACCTATGATCCCGATCAAATTTCTTGCTGAAGAAAATGATTGAAATGTTTACAGTGGAAACATTATTTTAATGTTTGCGGAACGGCTTTCAAAGTTTGAACGATTGAAGCTAAATTGTAGTTTGGCTGCATTGCACTGCTTCATAGCAATATTTACAGTAGTGTTTGCATTTACAAAGTCGATATTCCGGTAATCGATTTATTAAAAAAAGAATGGACATCCCCACACTGTAAAATGTCATCGAACAACTGTGTTACTACTCACCGGAAGATGGCAGGAGGGTTTTCGCGCACAAGCTAGAAAAAAACATGTTTAGATTCCTCTTTGCTCGCTAGATGATGTTGTTATCACCGGCAAATTGTTCGTTATTTCGATGTATGGGAAAACTCTAAGTGAACCATATTGTTAATATAATATCTAGACCAACATTTGAAAAGGGCGTAAGCGCCAAAATTTATTCCTTCTGATTCTACGTCTACATATAAAGCTATATATGTGGACGAAGAATCAGAAGGAATAAATTTTGGCTGTTACGCCCTTTTCAAATGTTGGTCTAGATATATTTGGCATGTGTTTCGAATAATTTAGGGACAAACATCGCAAATTTAAAGCATTTCCATCCGTAAGCAGCCAAATGAGGCTTGGAACAAGCAAAGTATCGATGTTGCAGCGGTTGAATTGCCCTAATAAACACGTAATAAGTTAAATTCGCTGAAATTTCAAATAGTTGATACGTCAACTATGAAATCATGGGCAGTACAGAATTGAACATTTGAAAATGACCGCTCAGCCACACATCTGAGCTCGTAGGTAGCTTCATGATTTCTAACTCCAATACAATATTTTACACTAGGCAAATCTTCCTCTTCCTTAGTTTCTTCCGAATTTAACAAAGCCTTCACTTCATGGACGGCTGAATCCAAGAATCGCTGCAGCTTCAATTAATTTACGCTGAAACCTCTACAGCCTCAACTCAGAATGCTAACGATCTCCAGGGGGCGGAGTTCCGAATTATTAGTAATATGTTAGTTTGTTCACTGCATTGTGCAAGCAACCCAAGCATTATAATTGGGAAAAGTTGAAATCTAATGCGTAGTCTGCTGCCAATGAACCTTTTAAATTTTATCGCAAATAAATACAGATAATAATGCAAAAATGACAGAACAAACAATTTTACAACCGCTCATTAGCTCAGCACACTTCGATGTGTTCTCTGTAATATGTATTTTTTATATGACCACTCATAGGCAATGTATTTGCGACTTTTTGGACTACCAAATAACACAAAGTTTGTATATAGGGTGTCCCAAAAAGTATAAGCACGATTTTGACGAACTCCTGTTGTTTTCAGATACATTTTGAATGACAGATAATTATTGAACATCATTGTTTACGTTCTAATCTGTCGCTCTGTGATTCATAAGTGCCATTTGTTTTCGTTTTTATGGGATTGCGAAGCTTTCTTCTTGAAAAGCGCAAACAGACTTTGCACGAATGATGCACTATTCCCAACATTCACTGAGTCAGATGGCGAAAATAGAGAATTAGAGCATCGGAGCAGGTTTCAATGCGATTCGGAAGTATGATGTGGATTCTTCATTTCAGGGCATCGAAAAATCGGAACGTAAAGAGTCGAATCCGTACTCAAGGAGAAGGATTCTCTAAATTATTACCTGGAAATTCCTATTATAACTTCTTGTGCTTTGACAGGCACATTTGTGAAAGCATGTTAAGGAAGCCGACTCCATCATAACTTTGCAAAAAAGATTGAAAATGTATCCTAAATCACTGACAAACGGTCCGTGCAGAAGCTAATGGGTACTATATGATCAAAACGCCACTCCTTACAATAATCAACAATAATCGAAACAATAATCAATTATTCTTTAAAAAAAAACAAAGTCATAACATAATGTTATTTTTAAATCGTGCTTATATTTTCTGGGACACCCTATAAATTGCGTTGAACAGTAAAAAGTTATCAGTTGCCTTAGGAGAGGCATATTATACCGTCTTTCCCTAGTTCTTTACGTTCACGTTACATGAACAAGGCTCGTGAAGGACCAATGTGCACTTTGAAAGCGTTTCATTTATGGTGCGGATTGCAAATTGATGACGGCACATATAGGTCGCGAATGGACCATGAATTGTAACAGCTGTCAGGGGAATCATCCATCGTTCATGCCACAAAAATCGGTCCACTACGGTGGTCGACGTGCAACAAACTTCTGTCAATTGTCTTTGAAATCTTATGAATGTCCGAAAGCGTTGTAACTCACACCGGCAGTAATTTTTCAACCTAAAGTGGAAATAAACTCGATGTAGATGCATGAAATCGTATTACAATCATTGAGCGGAAAAATTCGGAAGCACGCATTGTTGTCTCAGAAACGAACTCCACAATATCCTGGAGACCGACCAACGCAAAACGCCTTTGGCACAAAATGGCAAGCGTGAGACATCGAGCTTGTAGAAATGAATAGAAAATTACCAAAGTTGTATGTACACAACTCATCAACAAACTGTTGGAACATTCATTATGAACATCGTACCATGCGAAAGGCGATGGAAATTTATTCAATTGTTTGAACATGGCAAGTTCCTCGTATTTTTGATCTCTCTATTGAGTAGACACTCGTTAGCGGGAAATGCACAGTTGCCAGCCGAGCAGCGACGAACACGAATCGCCAATTGAGAAGCCCATAAATAATTCAATAGCAAAGTGTTAACAAACCGGGATGAAAGCTTTTCTCTGTTACCATCGGAAACTTGCGGTTGCCGCCGCCAGTGGGTACATTTATGTGTATTTTCCACTTTTACTGTGCCACAATCGCCTGCCGGAGTGGTAAAATTTTGATTCGAACAAAAAGGGGTTTATTTTTGGCACGGTGTGGCGGTCGCTCATTTCTGAAATAACGAAGCCTTATTTATGGAAACGTGCCTGATTTATTGATAACTCTGTAGCGTTAAATCTCGGAAACAGTGACATGCTAAAACTGAGGTTTGCTCGTTCGCAGAATGAAGAAGTGAACGAGAAAATATGAAACAAGCGAAATAGTGTGGTACGAATCGTTTTCTTTGAAATGTGTAAGTCTCTTCAATACATATGTAGGTATATATTTTTTTATTTCGAACACAAAAGGCATGCTCATGCTCACTGACATTTACGTGAAGCAATAGCTTTTGGGTTTTATTGTTTCCGCCCGAGAAACATTTTCCCATCACGCAGTACACATTTCTTGTTCAATGTGCAGGAAGTCACCTACAGTGAATTGGGGTCAAGTTTTCACCGAATCAACACGTAATTTTTATTACTATATGTTGAGAAGGGCAAAATACTATTTAATATACAATGCAGATTAGTCTTGAAGCTAGAGATTTCATTAACTGCAAAAAATCGAAGAATTCTTAAGGGAATTAAAGTATTCTTAGAAACGTGCATGACTTGGCGGTCCCAGTCTGCACTATGCGCAATTATTTACCTATCTATTACGGTGTCGTGACATTCAACCCTCTCGAGATGTCTAAGAGGTAGAATTCCGCTAAGTGACAATAAGACGAGCTCGGAATGAACGGTGAATGCGAAATTCAATAAGAATGTCATGCTTTCAGTGAGTTTATTGTTCGTCGTGTGATTTGACAGATTGGAACTTAATTCGAATGAATGCACACGATGGTTGATTATTTCGGCGAATAATAACTAATTCATGCTTCAGTCGTTTCTAGCTGAAAGGGTCAGATTTAATTAGGTAACTTCATTGCATTGTGGTTGAGGATATCAGCATGAAGTATGGATCATGGCAAACATTGTGTAACTTTTTCTATTAATTTATGCTTTAATGTAGTCCAATTACAAGCATGTGTAATTAGACGGAAAGTTCTAAATTGTTTTTTTCAGCAGAGGACGAGGACGCTCACTCACGAACATTTTCGCCTAGAATTCGCCGAGAAATCATTTTGCGGAAAAGTAAAAACGGCCTGTCAGTACCATAAAAAGTTGATTTGCTGCTTTTCTCACTTCTCTCATTCTTTTCGTGCCTCCATCAGTGCCAAAAAGAGTAGCCTTTATGGAACAAATAACATATTCCCATTAAGCAGTCGGTTTGGTGGTGTCTCTGAAGTGAGTGCCACCTAGTGCCATTTTCGTTGGTGTTCTGGGTTCAAACCCCGTTGCGGTCGTATTTTTGTATAAATGGCCACCGAGAACGTTCGTGAAAAATGAAGTAGCCATAAAAATGATGAAGCAAGAAAAGGATTTCATCCCCGAGTAGGAGTGACGACCTCGATAACAGAAATTGGTATGAACTAGCCTTGCATAAGAGGTAATATACCAAAACATAATACCTAAAACTTATAGAATACTTGAGGCATAACATGCTTAGGTATTTCAATACCAAACGAATAATAATTGGTTATGCATTTGGTATTGAAATTCAATTTAATAACTGAGTATGTGTTGGCGCTTACCGTCAATTCCTACGTTGTGTTTCTTTAATCGTTTGTTCTCCAGCGAACGATACCGGAGAAGCAGCAGTACAGCGCAGGTAAGTTGATTCCCGTTTCTTTTACAGGTTACACCCAGAAGCGATGGCCGACTTCTCGAGGCAGAAGATGATCAACGGGTTCCAGTTTGGGATGATTTTAGCAGGTAACTGTGCAACACTCAGGTAAGTTTCATGCACAACTTTTATTTTCTCCACTTCACAGATAGCACAATTGACTTTACAGAAAAAAATGATCTTGAAGCTTGACTTATATTTTAATTTTCTGAACTGTTTTACTGCACTGCTAATTACGGACTGACTTTATAAAATTTTCGTACTATAATTTGCTCTTCGTGCCTACATCTGGGTTGCCAGTATTACCCGGCGAAATACAAATTTTTCGCACTCAGCTCTTTTATTGAGGAAGTTAAACACGCATTGTTCTTGGAATCTCCAAGCATCACTTCCGAGACACTGTACATACAACAAGCATGGTTGAGAGTCGCCTTTTATAAGGCTAGTTCATAACAGAGTATGGTATCAATAACAAAATAGGTATTTTTGTGCCAATTTCTCCTGCTCGGGTTAAGTGGGCAGGATTTTCAATAATCTTTAAGGCTTGTTCTACAGAAAAAAAGTAGCGAGTGAAAGATGTTTCTTACCACAACAGACTTTGGAAAAAGTTTCTCCTTCGGCCCGAAAACCGCTTGTATTCGTCTCACCGAAACGAGAAGTATGAACCTTGCTTATTAGAAGTGAAAACATTTCTTAACAAAATCTTCAAATGGATTAAACCACTGCTGAATTTTCCAAATTCAAGAACAAGTAAAATGTCATTCTTGTCAGGTAAAACAATGGAAAGAATGTCGTAAAACTAAAATAAAATAGAAACCCTGGAAAATAAAATTTAAAAAAAAAATAAAATAAACATGATTCAATGAAAAAATCGTCCTACGTAAAACTGTTTGGTGCGCTGAGGAATGTAGTGCCGTCAAGCATCAAAATGATAAGATATTTGTTTTGATTTCTGGTTTCGAACAAAACTTGATATGAGAGGTTCAGTTTTGTTTGTTTGATATTAAAAATCTACAAGGGACGCACATACATACACACACGCACACACATACACACATACAGACATCATCTCAATTCGTCGAACTGAGTCGTTTGGTATACAAAACTATGGGTCTCTGGACTTTCGAAACATCAAAATTACAAAGACTTTTGATATTTCTGTTACAAATTTCGATTTGTTATGTAAAAATAATTCTTTACTCTATTCATACAACAAAATGTCAGAAACGTAGGGTGAGGCTCTATACTGTTTTACGTCGTTTACGTCGAGTGGTCTTGTCTTGTGCTTCCGCTTCTACAAATGAAGATTCTGAAAAGAACCGATTTGTTCTGAATAATACGCATTTGAAATCACTAATCGCAAAAAAGGTCAGGAAGCTAGTGAATTCTTGACGGCATAGTTACGATTGAACTGTCTGCCGTCGCCAAGCGATTGTGTTTTGTATTTAAAAAAAATAGTCTCGAATCAACTTTCTTTTGTACAAATAGCGGTCCTGAAAAGAATCAATTTATTTTCAATAATGCGCATTTTGAATCATTAGTAACTGCTACTGACGCCAACCACGCAATTTTTTTTCAGTGCCTCCTTCCAACGCATGATTCTGCTACCGACGACAACTTTCTACTGTCGCCAAACGATTATGATTTGCACTTTGAAGAAAAATTGTCTCGACTCAAACTTCTCTGCTTATATGAAAAGAACCGATCTATTTTCAATAATACGGCTTTCCAATCATTAACAGCAACAAAACCATAATCGTGAGAGAAAGTTTCACTTGACTGTTGCAGACCCCATCCATACGAATATTTTTTTTGCAGTATCTCCTTCCGACGAGCGCTTGTAATTTTGCTAATGACGGAAACTTCGCCAAGCAATTATGTATGTTCTACACTTTGAAGAAAATTGATTTCGTATCCACCTTCTCTTGTATACAATGGCCTGAATAGAACCGATTCATTTTCAATAATGTGCATTTTAGATGGCAAAACGACCAAAGTCAGAAACTTGCGAGAAAATCTCACCGATACAACTGACATCATGATTCCGCTACCGACGAAAAGCGAGTATTGTGTTCTTTGAAAAAAGCTCGCCTCAGGTCAACTTTCTATTGTTACTCTTCTCAATAATTCGAATTTAAATCACTATGGCACCTATTCCAGAAATGGCCAACCATAGGTTTCTTTGAAGTGATCTTTTGAGAACCGGCCCCAAATTGGCCAGTTCATTATTTTCGCTTCATATTAGCAATATGGTTGTCAAACTTCAGCAAATTATGACATCCTTATATGAATCTGTGAACATTGGCCACCCTGGAGTCAGTTTAGAGGCCCTTGAGGAAGCCTCCGGAGGCATCAAAATCGGCCATTTACAAAATGTCACAAACTATGGTGATATGGGTATCAAACTTCAACATTTTGCAAGACCAGTGGAATTATGACATCCGTATAATATGTTACTGAAGATACTGGCCATCCTGAGGTCAGTTCCGAGGCTCCAAGAGGTGTTTCAGGAAACATCAAAAATGACCTAATTCAAAATATCACACTGAGGTCGTAATAATACCCATTTCGGACTCTCTTAGTGTGGGCAATATCCCCAGAATCATATTTGGATATATCAATCTCACTTGTTTTGCAAAACGCTGATGCTTGATACACATACTGCTATACTGCCGCTAACCGCAAGTCGAGCACATCTGTATATGGAGGCCCATATACAGATGTGCTCGACTTGCGGTTAGCGGCAGTATAGTTTGTAGTATTTTGAAAATGCCCGATTTTGATGCCTCCGGAAGCTCCCAGAGGGCCACGTAACTGCCTTCATGTTGGCCCGAAAACCGCTTGTATTCGTCTCACCGAAACGAGAAGTATGAACCTTGCTTATTAGAAGTGAAAACATTTCTGACAACCACCGGGACTAGGAATCATATCCGGATGACATTATCTTGCAAAATGCTGAAGTTTAATACTTATATTACCTAAGTTTGTGACTATTTGAAAATAGCTGATTTCGACGCTTCCGGAAGCTCCCCTAAGGGTCTCGGAACTGACCGCAGGGTGGTAAATGTCCCCAGAATTATATCCGGGTATGATTTTATCACTTGTCTTACAAAATGCTGAAGTTTGATACACAAAGGTCACTTCACAGAAACCTGTTGCAACCCCCGTCAGCCTCACAAGTTCCCGGGTATTCCCACAGGAGACCATCTCCGCGATTGTGGGTTGCCCTTCCTTCTTCATTTCAGTTCATCTATTCTTCTCTTCTTTATCGACTACATATTCTTATAGGCCTAATCTAATTTTTCCCTCTGTCTAGCTAGCTTTTCCAGAGCGGTTGCCACTCTAGCGGTTTAACTCGGGCTAGGGGCAAACTTCACCAAGCGCTTGGAAAAAGATCGACATGCATGTACTCACGTTTTATACTCTTCGCATGGCGAGTAAATCGCCTAACGATTGGCCGTCTCCACGTGTTCGACACGCGGCCTTTCAACTCCTGCGGACTCCGAAGAGCTTCAGCTTTTTCCTTTCGACGATCATTCGATGTGTAACCGTTCGTCAAAAGCTCTGAATGAATTGCCGCAAACTCAGTGACTTATGCGCCACTCTCAACGTTGAGAGACCACTGGTCGTTTTATAATAAGTTGCCCGACTTAGCTTTAGGAAGCATGAGCGCAATCTATTCGGGGTTTTAGAACGGTTCCAAAGCTAGACAACGAAAATTCAGAGGTGAAGTTTTCCTGAGGTAAACGCACCGAAGCAGTAAAGTGAACGTAGGCAAAAACGTACTCTATCTGTAGCGCATGAAACGTAAACTTAATACATTTCCGGGCAGACTAA
The DNA here is from genome assembly GCF_024139115.2 of Armigeres subalbatus. NCBI lineage: Eukaryota > Metazoa > Arthropoda > Insecta > Diptera > Culicidae > Armigeres > Armigeres subalbatus. Next base: position 124,721,763 of record NC_085141.1, on the reverse strand, counting down.
CAAACCACAGGGCTTAGGGAGATAAATAAATTAACGCAATGGAAATTTAGATTGAATTCATTTATGTGTATTCATTTTTCCAAATATTCATATTGTGTGTGTGACATGGCCATGATTAACGACATACCTGATCAGGGTTTATGCTCTATGCTGGCGGCTGGTATACCGACAGGGCTGTGTCGTCATCGAGCGAAGATAACGACGGTGCCAGCTACAGGGGATGTCCAATCAGTAGTGCGACGGAACACCCGAGCTCTTCGGCAGATGCATCGCCGGAATGGACACACGTGCGTTGATGGCCCATTTAGAGTTGCGAGAAGGGGCAGTGGCTGATGGTCCGATACTCTGCCGTCTCCTCTCCTCGGGAAGCGTCATGGGTCTCTAACTGGCCTTCGCCTGCGGGACTACACAACCACCGGGACTAGGGGATACTTTCCTTCGGAGATTCTCGGTAGGTCAGAAGGCCTCACTTCTCGTTTGGCTACCGTAATGGCGGGCCCGCACGGCCGGGTTTACACCGCGTGGACGAGACGTGTCCAGCGGGAACGGGAAAAAGAAAAACCCGTACAAAAAGCGTCGTTCGGACGCTGCTGTCCGACATGAATTTTGGTTAGATGTTAAATTAGATAAATGAATTCAATAACGAAATTACCTTTATGTACTTTTAGAAAATGCACGAGAGTAGAGCGTTCGCTCCGTGCGATACAGAAAGTACTCGAACTATTCATATCAATAAATTAATAAAAATAGGAAAATTAATACAATTAAAATTTTAACACAACATCAGAACTAACGCTTTCTTCTAATTCACTTTTGGGTACACACCTTCGAAAAATAATAAATTCGCACTGAAACTGGCTTCTACTCTTCAGCCAAGTAAAGAAAGAAATGGCAGAACAGTTTCAGATGCACATATTAGTTCCTCAAATTTGCAAAGTCATAGCTTTAGAATAATTGAAATTTACTAATACATTCATAGTAATTTTTAGACGAGTTTTGTAGGATTACTTTGAAGCTAAATAATTTCTCTCAGGACTCATGAATATTTAATCTAATTTAGTTCTAAGCTTTTATCCTAAAAAACCTATTAGAAATGGCAGTTTTTTTTATTACACAACTTTATGGCAAGTGGCAGTTGTGTGAATGGTTCGCGAAATATTAAGTGTCAATTTAACTTAATTAGTTTATTTAATTATTTATAAACTAGAAAGTAAAAATTAATGTAAGTCTACGGAGGATCCGCATGTCATTTTCCATCTGATCGATCCACCTTGCCCGTTGCGCACCTCGCCTTCTTGTGCCCGTCGGATCGTTGTCAGGAACCATTTTCACCGGGTTACTGTCCGACATTCTGGCTACGTGCCCGGCCACCGCAGTCGTCCGATTTTCGCGGTGTGAACGATGGATGGTTCTCCCAGCAGCTGATGCAACTCGTGGTTCATTTGCCTCCTCCACGTACCGTCCGCCATCTGCACCCCACCATAGATGGTACGCAGCACTTTCCTTTACAAAACTCCAAGTGCGCGTTGGTCCTCCACGAGCATCGTCCAGGTCTCGTGTCCGTAGAAGACTACCGGTCTAATGAGCGTTTTGTAGATTGTCAGTTTGGTACGGCGGCGAACTCTATTCGACCGGAGCGTCTTGCGGAGTCCAAAGTACGTACGATTTCCAACCACTATGCGTCTCCGAATTTCTCTGCTGGTATCATTTTCGGCAATCATCAGTGAGCCCAAGTACACACATTCTTCTACCACTTCGATTTCGTCAGCACCGATGCAAACTCGCGGTGGGTGGCTCACATTGTCTTCTCTTGAACCTCTTCCTATCATGTACTTTGTCTTCGACGTGTTGATGACTAGTCCGATCCGCTTAGCTTCCCTCTTCAGTCTGATGTAGGCTTCCTCCATCTTCTCAAAGTTACGTGCCATAATATCTATGTCGTCGGCGAAGCCAAATAGCTGGACGGACTTATTGAAAATTGAACCACTCGTGTTAATCCCTGCTCTTCGTATTACCCCTTCCAAAGCGATGTTGAATAGCAGACACGAAAGACCATCGCCTTGCCGTAACCCTCTACGCGTTTCGAAGGGACTCGAGAATGCCCCTGAAACTTGAACTACGCACATCACCCGATCCATCGTCGCCTTGATCAACCGTATCAGTTTATCCGGAAATCCGTGTTCGTGCATTAGCTGGTCCCGATCGATTGTATGATATGCGGCTTTGAAGTCGATGAATAGATGATGTGTGGGCACGTTGTATTACTTGGTACTGTTGCAGTACTTGGCGATTGGCGAACACCTGGTTCGTTGTGGAGCATTCGCCCATAAAAACTGCCTGGTACTGCCCCACGAATTCCCTTGCAATTGGTGCTAGTCGACGGCATAAAATTTGGGAGAATATCTTGTAGGCGGCGTTCAGCAATTTGATTGCGCGGTAGTTGCTACAATCCAGCTTATCGCCCTTTTTGTAGATGAAACACACAATACCTTCCATCCTCTCCTGCGGCAGAACCTTATCCTCCCAAATCTTGGTAATGACCCAGTGTAGCGCTCTAGCCAGTACCTCACCACCGAGTTTAAGTAGCTCTCCTGGTAGTTGGTCAATTCCAGGGGCTTTGTTGTTTTTCAGCCTGCCGATCTCCTCCTGGATTTCCTGGAGATTCGGAGCCGGAAGTCGCATGTCCTGCGCGCGTGCTCCTAGGTTCGATACCATACCGCCACCGTTGTCTGCCATATCGCCATTCAGCTGCTCTTCGTAGTGCTGCCGCCACCTTTGGATCACCTCACGCTCGTTCGTAAGAAGGTTCCCGTTTATGTCCTTACACATATCAGGCTGTGGCACGTAGCCCTTACGTGAATGGTTTAACTTCTCATAGAACTTTCGTGTGTTATTAGCGCGGTACAGTTCCTCCGTTTCTTCACGGTCTCGATCTTCCTGCTGGCGCTTTTTCCTCCGGAAAATCGAGTTATGTCTGTTCCGCGCCCGTTTATATCGTGCCTCGTTCGCCCTCGTGCGGTGTTGCAGCATTCTTGCCCATGCTGCATTCTTCTCTTCTACTAACTGCTAACATCCGCCGTCATACCAGTCGTTTCTCTGATCCGGTGACACCGTGCCAAGTGCAGCGATTGCGGTGCTACCAATGGCGGATCGAATATCTCTCCAGCCATCTTCAAGAGACGCTGCGCCTAGCTGCACTTCAGTTTGAAGTGCCGTTTCCAGCTGCTGCGCGTATTCTTAGGCTAGTCTACCGTCTTGTAACCGCCCAATGTTAAGCCGCGGCGTCCGACTTCGCTGCGTGTTGTACACCGTCGAGAGTTTTGAGTTTTGAGTTTTGCGGAGATCGACGGAGGTCCTCCGTAGCTTCGTGGGGAAAGCACTGGTCTAATGTACTGGAGTCGTCGAATCAAACCTCACGGAAGGAAGTGGTCACCTTCATTTTTTTCGAACTAAACTTTTCACATGTTAATAAAACTTTCGCCAATGCAGCTTTGATTTTCCTCTACAGTTTGACTTGTTGCATCAATCGGCTCAAAATATACCGGAGTCTCTTAATTTGTCTAAACAATCAAGGTTTATCTCACTTCTTAACTGGTTTTTTTATATAATAAATTATTCGTCAGTGTTAAACTATGTTATTCCCTCAGTCAGCTTAATATGTTCTTATTACAGTAACAATTGATTTTTAAGGTTTGGTATTATAATAAAAATGAATTTCGAAGTCTCGCGAAATTTACTTCCGTTTCGTTACATCAAAAGCTGCTTTTTACTGTCGATTTTTTTTCGATTTTATTGAAATGAAACGAAATCGAAAAATTATTTTCACCTCCTAATAGCTTCCTAAAGTGTAGTCTTTGCTGCCAACGAGCTGATCAGTACACCCACTGCACTGGTTTAGTTGACTCTTCAGCAATTTCTATATTACGCCAAGCCCTCCCTATTTCCAACTCAGGTAAGGTGCTCCACGCATAATTTAAATATACGTCTTGAAGCAGAACAGCGAGCTTCTATTGACTCAATCCAAATCAACTGTCTGCTACACACCTTCATCATGTCAGCCCCGAAGAAACATATTAATTCCTTTCCCACTGTCAAGGATGACGTTGCGTGTCGACGGTATCCGTGTGTATTATGTTGTGGAAAGCAGAAGCTTTCGCTCGCATAAAGCGCCAAAGTCACCGCCCGATCCCACACCTGACCTCGTCGCCATTTCGAGTCATTGCCGTTATTGCTTGGTGCCATCGCCAGCCAGTCAGCCAGCAGAGCGTCCCGCCATGGTACCATCTCCGAATAAAATGACTGAGCGTTATGTGAAGTGGTGCCGAAAATTGGAAATCACCCGAGCTTGAGATAAGAGCAGTTTTGTCCTGCCGGCTGGCTCTTGTGGCAGCTTGGACCATCTTGCTAATTTTCGTTGGAGGTGGAGCGAACATTTTTCGCGGACGAATGACAATTTCGGTTCGGCTAATAAATCAAATTGTTTGATGGAATGATGGCTTTAGGCAAAGCGTGACCAGGTATTACGGTTGATTTTTGCGTCAGAAAGTTGAACACCATTTCGTTGAAGATATGACATATCCAGGGTCAGTGTAACATCAAAACAAATTAGCTTAGTATAAATATACATATGGTGTGGTACTTTAGCCCAACATAAAAAAAAAAACATTTTTATTAGCACGTGTTCAAAGATCCATGGTAGTCTGAATAATCACAGGAATGTAGAAATTATGTTTAGGATACTATTATGAACCGCTAATTTTTAGTAGATATAGAGTTGTCTGATTGTTGTAGTCAATGGATGCACACAACAGGGCAAATGACTTTATCGATAAAAAAATCTGAAGGCATGAACCTTATGGGTCCTTCTTTGCCTAGCAGTTAGAAGTGCGGCTACAAAGCAAGACCATGTTGGGGTGGCTGGAAACGATGACCCGTCCGGTAGGGAAAATTTTATAGTTGCAATGGGCCGCGACGTCCCAGAACGTGTTAGCCTCATGATGTGCGAAAGCAAAAATGGTAACTCGCATTTGATAACTATGGAAATACTTGAGGGACAGTAAGCTACGAGGCTCAATTTTATGACCTCGGAATTCCCAATCCTAATCTGTCGCAATCAATCAATATCCACTTTCCTGTTTCCGTAGCCTTGAGCTTTCTTTGCGACCCATAAACGTTCCATTTCAAGTTTTTAGGGATATGTCCGGTGCATTATATGCCCGTCCGAAAACCACAAGCATTTTTTTCTAAATACAACAGAAGAATTTTTCTAAAAAAAAGCACTGAGAATCTGATTTTCCGTAAGTGCATCTCCTAAATGTTTTAATATTTAGTTTAAATTTAATCGTAAAATCAAGGTACATCTCCAATGCACCTGCACCTGCATTCCTTCAGTACATTTGTTATCTTAAATCAAGGTCCCGTTGGTACTCGCTGATAGTTCCAGCTCGATTTGTGTGGCTAGAAAACATTTCCCTTGCAAGTTTTTCTCGCGCGTCTTTTGTGAAAAATAATACAATAGTCCACTTTTCCTCTTTCCAGCTAATTACCCCAACACGATCTCTGGTGCTGTGTGCCGAAAATCGTCGCGAAATGGAAGACTGGTTGCACGCGCTCAAGGCTGCCTCATCACGGGAGTTTTTCGAACCAGGGCCACCCGATCAGCATGACTTTCTCTCGGGACATCACAATTGGTAATTGGATTTCTGGAGAATACGCTGCGACATAACGAACTGTCAGCTAATGATGTTTTTCCTTCTCCCCTGCAAAGGTATGCAACATCCCACGCCCGGCCAACGTACTGCAATGTCTGTCGCGAAGCTTTGTCCGGAGTTACATCGCACGGGTTATCCTGTGAGGTGTGCAAATGTAAGGTTCACAAACGATGCGCTGCCAAGGCGATAGCCAACTGCAAATGGACCACGCTCGCTTCGGTTGGGAAGGATATCATCGAGGATATGGATGGGGTAAGGCAACTTTGTTTGTTATTTCGAAAATGTAGCATTCCAATAAGTGTATCTATTTTGACTTGCTTCCAGAACATTGTCATGCCTCACCAATGGATGGAGGGTAACCTTCCAGTGTCGGCCAAATGCATTGTGTGCGACAAAACGTGCGGATCGGTAATGCGCTTGCAGGATTGGCGCTGCCTCTGGTGTCGCTCCACAGTTCACACTGCCTGCCGACCACAGGCCATGGTGGCGTGCCCTCTGGGACCAGCGCGGGTTTCGGTGGTTCCGCCGATTTCGCTACACTCGATCGGAATCGACGATGCATGGGACGTTTGCAAACCGCACGGTAGCTTCTCGCCGCTGTTGGTGTTCGTTAACTCCAAATCCGGTGACAATCAGGGCGTCAAGTTTCTGCGACGCTTCAAGCAGCTGCTGAACCCGGCGCAGGTTTTTGATCTCATATCAACGGGCCCGGGACTGGGCTTACGACTGTTTCGCCACTTCGACCCCTTCCGGATATTGATCTGCTCCGGGGATGGCTCCGTCGGTTGGGTGCTCAGCGAAATCGATCAATTAAACATGACGGTGAGTACCGAATATGTTCTTCTTTTGTAGGAAGTTTAGCCTGAAAACAAGTTTTATTATCTGAATCGTTTCTTCACGTATTTAGGTTCAATTTTCACGAAACGAAATAGATTGTTGCCACCTACGGCTATTGAAAAAATCAAAGTTAAAAAATGTGTTATAGTGTGAAACATCAGGCAGAAAAAAACAGAAACTGGCATAGAATCGGACGAACGATAAGCTACATTTTTTACGATGCGAATTTTATGAAAAGTTTTATTTCCCTTCCAATTGTTAGGAAGCAATGATGAAATTTTGAACAATTTTATATGAATTTTCTAAACATTCTTTGTCACATCGGCAAAGTTCCTGTTTTCATTATTTTAGTAGGGTAATGAGCTAATTCGTCCATGCAGTCAATTCCGGTCATATAAAATTTTAATTCACTAAATACTCGTGAACAGGGAATCATTTTTTTTCTTGGATGCGCATGCGAAATAAGCGACAAAAGAGAACCAACGACAAAGCTTTGTTTTTATATATTGACAAAGATACGAAAACAAAATTTCAGCAACAAAAAAGAAGACTTTTTTGTTGCTAAATTTTCATCACGTTATTTTGCATTATCTCTGCAGCAAATTTCAGTTCTATGCCCTCGCAGCTTTTGCTTTTATGGAAATATTCGAGAATATAACAGTGAATACAAAAATAGCATCGAATTCTCGGAAATATCAGAGCATGCATGGTAAATGATTCATGCCATATTGTGTTCGAGTTCTGATAAAGGCTTGTTGCGAGGTGCATTTGTCAGTAAAAAAAACTCTGTTGATGACAAAGGGTATATTGGTAGGAGTTGCTCGAATATTGATTCCCTGTTTTGTGAATGATAATTTAAATAAACGAACTTATCCCTGGCAAGATATAAAAAACGTACACTATGATCTGAACTCATTCCAGTCACATTCCGGTGATATTTTCTTGAAAAGCACTTCAAACAAACTTTGCGATTCAGATAATTTGCACGATTTGCTACCTTATCCGTACGGAAAATCCATCATCTTTCACTCCTAGCGAAGGCAGAAGGGTTATATACAAGATAAGACCGCCTGACGTAAACTAAGTAAAACAGATTATAAGATAATTTATTTGATTACCTATGTCAATGGTTTGTGCATCAGCTTAAAGTGATTAAAATTTTGACTTTTCCGCTCCCCTATGCTTGAACGATAATATTTGCTGTTCTAAATACACAAATCTTTGTTGCACTGAGAGCTACTACCACAGATCGGAATTATCGACCGGGATGTCGTCCTGCCCAGCAGCTTTATTGTTTTGGCCCAGAATTACGTCCTTCAGTAAGACAAAGAGGTCACCTGAGCAAATCTTGAGAGCAGCCTGAATTATCTGAATTAGGCGATTTTCACAACAACAAAATTAGTTATCGATTACTAATTTTGTTGTTGTGAAATCGCCGGATAGTTCAGGTTGATTCAAGATGAATACACTACTAGGTGCTCCAACCTGCCAAGCTTATGGAAGAGAAGAAGGCGAGGATGAAAAATGCATTTTCAGTGCAAAACGAACACAAACTGATTGGCTCTTCAATACTAAAATCCAAGATGGCTGAATCGTGAATTTGGCAGATTGGAACACCTAGTGGTGTATTCATCTTGGGTTGATCTTGATCGATATCCTTTTGATCGTTTAAACGGTAGAGAATATCAGAATCTATAGCAGATAAACATTACTGCAACATAAAATCGCAAATTATTCCTACTGTTGATGACAGCAATTTATCACGAAAATAAGGATTTGAAAACAGTTTTGATGTGGATTTTGACATATGTTTTCCATTTGCTCTTTTTATGATATCAGACTATGTTCGGGAATTCTGCAGATTCAAATTTGAAATGAAACCGTCACGAAAAGTGGTCAGCAAGTGTGGGTTAACATCTCAGCCGTCTTGAAACCAATTCTGGAGTTTTTGATATGAATCAATCGACTAACTCTTCAAGATTTTGCCCAACTATTAAAAACATTTAGTTGAAACCGCTAATCTATTGAAAATCCTAATTTTGTTAGGCATTGTTGAAAATCGATAAGTCGTACAATCCAGAATGTGCATCGCGAGCACAGACATCATAATCGTGCAACTTATGGGCTCGGCTCTAAACCTCAGTTTAAACTAGATTTTACTCAGCTTCGTGTGCGGACAACTTCTCCACTACAAGTGAAGTCAATCGAGACATTTTCGGTGAAAGAGTTGTGCTATTTTTCCGATCTTTGGCGGACAATATTTGGTTAGGGCGGTCAGGACCCGTTTCAAATCGCGAACCGATCCCACTACAGTTCTTCCCCTCGCATAGAGGTGAAATTGAACCGAGGCTAGACCCTCCCCGTGCGGTGTGGAGGTTCCAAGACACTTCTGTTGTGCGTCCCGTCGTGATAACGTCCTTCTAAGGTGAAAAAAACGGGTGAGAAATTGGGTGTTTCAACTAGTGATTTGTTTCAACTAGTGAGAGTGAAACGAACCATCTTGTAAGGGTGGTCGACATTGTGATTTGCGCGGTGGAAGTTTTTTTGTTTTGTGAGGTGGAGAAGCACGATCGGTAAAGTGTTAAAACAGTGCGGTATAATCTTGCGTGTAGTGTAGTTAATTTTTTTGTGAGTGAGAAAGCCGTTAGTAACGATAGCGGCACAGTTAAATTTTCGTCTCGGTACATTTTTCACGGTGTCGAACTATTCGCGTAGCTCGATTCGACAAGCACGCTTCGAAATCCACCCGAGTAGGTTGGCGGCGCGCGGGTTTAACATGGCGGTGGCCTCGGATCACCCCTTTCGCCTAGGGGACCCAGGGGGCCGGTAAGGGCACGGTCACCAACCGTATTGACTTTGACTATACCGGGAGAGGACTCCCGAGTTACATGGACCCCAACAACTCATCTGGACCGCTCCAGATAGCGAGACTCCAAGGTGTGAACGGTCGGCCACTTCCGGCTGACCTATCCCTTCTCCGCCTCTTCGTCGAAGCTTTCCTCGGGGGAGCAATCGAAGGCGCGAACAAGGACAATGGTGGAACCCGAGGTTGACAAGCTGCTGCAGATAGACAAGCTGAGTGACGGGACACAGGTATCGGTGATTAAACTCCCTCAACAACTCCGTCAGATGCGTGGTCTTGAACGTGGATGCCAAGGATCTTCTGGACGACTTCACCTCATCGACGACCGAAGAGCCCACCACCCGCCCACAATGCCCGATACTTCTGCAAATTCTGTAAAAGCCACGAGCACCAAACTTCCAGCAGAAGATCGAAATCGAAAGGATCCACGTGGACCAAGGCATCCCATACGGCCCAGCAAGGAATATCTGCGAATCTCGCTCCGGCTCCGGACAACTCGGTTCCTTCGCTCATGTAACCAGTCGAAACAAGGACCAGGAGATCGAAGATTTGCGAAAAATGGTCAAGGTTCTGCATTCTGCAGGCGTCCAAGACCAAAAAAACTTCGGGAATTGGGAACCGTACGAAGGCCAAAAAGTCACAATCGACGATCTCATCCGAAAAGTGTCGGAGCTGATGGAAATATCGGGAAGCTGCAAGCGAATCTCGAAGTTAAGGGCAAAGTTATCGAGAAGCTGCGCGCCATTATACAAAGCAACTACAACAATGACACCAAGAAGACCAAGCAGGCTGGCAAAGCAAACACGAGCAAGGTGGGCGCAACAAGCATTCGAAATCCCTACGACAATTTCAGCGACAGCGAAGAATTGGTTGTTACACCAACGCAAATCCCAAAGCGTGATCGCACCCCAAGAGACTCCAGCGAGAGTGGCAATTCCTCAACTGGAGCCCCACTGACGAAGCGTGTGCAGGTAGAACAGTCATGTAAGTAGTTTTATAGGCTCAACAACAACAACACAAAAAAACAGTCAAGCCACGCGGAACACCCAAACAGCAGACGGGCACCCCCACCAGTGCGGACATTACACCCCAACCGGAACTGGCGGACAATGCCCGGCGCTCGGGCGCTATCCCTGATAGCAAAGCTCAAGCTTCTTCACCAAAGGACAACGTGGGAAGCAAGCTCTCAACATTAGGCGTACTCGGGTCGCAAAGCTCACCTCCGACGGACGACGAAGGAAGTCAAGTGCAAAATGTTTTCCCTCCACTACTACTGGGAGCGGATACTCAAACAGCCGACCAATATGACGAGGAGAGGGTATGGCCCTGACGCTATCATCTTGCCCGGTTCTCCGGCTATGACATCACCTTCAACTCACCAACAACAGCGGCCCGTGGTGAGGGACCTGCCCCCGGAAGAGCTCTGGGGGGGAGCACACCCACGCCAAACTCTTGGCCAAATACCGCCTTTTTCCCGTCGCCTCTCCCATCTCTGCCGGTTGTGGGTCCTGGGCCTAATCCCCGGAAATAAGCAATTAACTTTGATTGAACTGAACCTGAGTTGCGTGCTCTTGCCTACGCAATGCGGTCGGGTCTGAGCTCGACGACCGACTGGCAAATAGCTTACACAACCTCACTTGATCAGTACAGTTGATGATGAAGAATGTGTACAGCCGCCAGACATTTTAAATACTCACGCTCCTCTAATGTGGACGTGTACCATACACATGTGGAAGTATTGGCTTGAGAAATGGATTGCGAGTGATTTTACTATGCGTCCAATTTGGGAAACTCGAGCTCGTTCAGTAGCCGCTAGGTTGCGAAGGCTGACGGAGGTCCTTCGTAGCTTAGTTGGTTAAAGCACCAGTCTAGCGTACTGTAGGGTCATGGGTTCGAGTCCCATCGAAGGGAAAGTGGTTACCTCCAATACATTTTCCAAATTAATATCTTCCACATAACGTACATATTCACATATGAGTTTTCATAACATTGTAAATTAACGTCCAAGTCGGGTGGTTTAATCCCCGGAAATAGGCAATTAACTTTGATTGATCAGAAATAAACTGGTGAGTATTCTTAAAAACCTCCCTACCCCCGCGATCATCATAGGAGACATAAACGGCCACTACCAGTCCTGAGGCAGTCGTACAAACAACGCTAGACGTAAGATAGTCTACGAAGCCGCTGCTGACGCTGGATGCGTAATTGTAAACGACGGCACTCCTACCTTCCGTCGAGGGTCCACTGTGTCTGCTAACGATATCTCCATGGCCTCGAGTGGTATAGTTGGTAGGCGACGCCATCTTCCACGTGGCAAAGAGCACCATTCCCAGAACCATTCCCAACACGATACGCAAAGCGGTCCATTCGTGGAGTGATAACACACACAAAAGCGGTACAAGCCCAGCGCAAGGCCTTCCGAGCGCTAAAGAAAGCCAAAACACGACTCCCAGCCGATGACTCGCGCCTCGACGAAATCCGCTCCAGTTATCAGACCACCCGAAACGACTGCCGCCAGGCTTGGACCGACTTCCTCGACGGGATAAACCCTGACCAATCGTCAACTGAGCTCTGGAGGCGGATAAACTGTTTCCAGGGCCAGCGACGAGCAAGCGGAAACATTTCCATTGACCGGGTCACACACAGGGATCCCGTGCTCGTTGACGACACGCTAGCCGACCATTTCCACCGACAATCATCCTATCTGTAGTATCCCGAAACCTTTAGCAAGAAACACCCAGCTCTCGCAGCGGAGATTGTCACCTTCCAAGTACCACCAGACGACGGCAATAACATGAATCATCCCTTCTTCATGGCGAAACTAGACTTCGCGCTCCAAAAAGGCCAACGTAAGTCTGCCGGCCTGGACTGCACCGGGTACCCTAACACTATGTATATAAGATTGTATATTATATTGCTCCAGACGTTAAGGCAGGCAATAAACACGCCGAGCTCGTATCCTTGGACATACCTCGTGCATACAACTGTGCAGTGTACATGGACCCCTGGCGTCCTCAGGAGGCTGGAACTCTGGGATATCTCCGGTAACTTCCTCATGTTCATCAAGAACTTCCTACTCGACCGCTCCTTCCGAGTACAACTCGGAAATCAAACATCGAAAACCGTGATAGAGGCAACCGGAATACCCGGATACGGTTATAACAAGTCGCCTATTGTACGGACTCGAGCTCACATCCATCAAGCTGCACGAAGTCACACGTTCCCTAGTCCCGGTCTACAACCGAGCAACCGACTGGTCTCGGGTCACCTATAATCGACACCTGCGGATATTGCGTGCGCCAAAGCCAGCGTAGTATCCTTCCGCCATAAGATCACCGCAGCCTTGAACTAGAAAACAGTTGGATATCTGGAAAAGACCCATGCTTCCGACGGCCCCTGCTGCCTTCTCGACAGAGCCAACGAGAATTTATTTATTTATATGCATATCAACTGGCCGGGCAAATGCATCTATCAAAGAAGGGTTCATATCTCCCCTTGCCTTGAACCGAGCAAATGGCTAAATCGAAAGAAGGAGTCATATCCTCTTTTGCCTTTTGCCGGGAAAATGGACCCGTTGAAAGAAGGGATCATGTCTTCAGTTGTATAAAATCTAGCAAATGCTTGAATCGAATGAAGCAATCACATCTTCTGTCAGTCAATCGAATTCATTGTAAGAAGGAATCATACCTTTCCGTGACCAAAAGCGATCAAATATCCGAATTGTTACATGGAATCAGGGCTGAAATATATCAACGTCAATGCAATGAAAAACATGCATATTCTCTCAGCATATTCTCCGGTCAATCTCATCGCCACCGTCGTGAGTGCGACTGTAGGGCAGCCAAACAATCATTCCAGCACCAACCATTCAATTTACTATTCATCCCAACACAAGTCGCTCTGACAGGTTGTTCAGTTCGTGCGTTACCGCATGAATGTGAGTGGCCCATTTAAACGCCTGGTGATTTTTTGTCATTTGCTGGGTGAATGTGGTGAATTTCATTTTCGTGGCGCACTGGGTGATGTGAGTTCTTTTGTTTACTCCTCTCCTTCTCCGGGAATGTGAGATCAATTTCAAGAAAGAAAATAAAAAAAACCCAGATTAATCCACCTAGCGGCGATGATGCCTTTCTCGTGCATCGTAAAATGTACTGAAAAAATCACATAGGAAAGGTCAAAAAAGCACTTTAGGAGGATATATTGCATTTTTTCTATCATTTTGCATGCTTTTGCATTAATTATTATGCATTCCCACCATTCTTGAAAAATTTTTTTTTTTTCGGTTTTAAAATTTTTTTTCCAAGGGGGGACCCTTGGGAAAAAACAATGATTTTTCAATAATTCCGAAATGCAATGTCCGATCAGGCCAATTTTCAATAGCAAACAATGGGACGGCATTCCCCGTCGAATGCAACTTGTTGCGAGTAAATCGGGTAATGCTAAGTTCCAAAAAGTGTGTCTACAAAATTTGTACACATACACACATACACACACACACACATACATACATACACACAAACAGACATCACCTCAATTCGTCGAGCTGAGTCGATTGGTATATAACACTATGGGTCTCCGAGCCTTCTATCAAAAGTTTGGTTTTGGAGTGAAATTATAGCCTTTACGTATACTTAGTATACGAGAAAGGCAAAAACATCACCTTCATCCAGTGCTGTCGAATATTTACAGATTTCCATGATGGAATCATATCCTCCCTTGTCTTCTGCCGGGCAAAAATGGTAGGTGAAAAAGGCACATATAAAACATGACTCTACGACACTACCCATATTTCCATTACTCATAATAATATTACCCCGAAGGCCACTACCTCGAATGATTCACTACCCCGAGTGCTATTACCCCTAGTATATTTTTAGTCATAGTACAGCAACCGTTCGCTAACTGGGCTAAAACACCAGCCCAGTTAACGAACGCCGCTTTTTAACTAGGCTGACGAGAGAATTCGCAATGCATTGTTGTGATAGTGTTTTACATGAAGCTTAAAAATATACCATTCAGAGTCCCCTCGTCACCGAGTCTTTGTTGTTGTTTTTTGACGGATAACTGCTTTTTAACTGGGCTTTGGCCCAGTTAAAAAAATAGTTCAGTTTAAACGCGCCCAGTTGCAACTGTATATAGAATTAGTCATTATTTCAAGTTTATACATCACATCAATAAAAAATACTCAATAAAAGTTTATAACTATTATTGTCTTTATTTACGATGTTTTCGGCCCTTATCCCATAAGATCCTGTTCCACACCCCACACCCGCACCCTTTAAGAGTATCGAAGGGTATGGGGGGGGCAGCAGGGACTTTGTCCAAGGGCTTGACGACCCCTCCCCATGGCCACTGCGAGTTAGACCGGGACCATCGTCCCTAACCCCTAATCCCAAGGCGTCAAGCGACCCGTGCCGAGGGGATGCATGGCCAGGGGGGTGAAATAATAAGCTAGGCCTTTAACGGAGCCTGTGGGGTACCTGGGCACCCTCCACAGTAATTGTCCCTTACCGCGTTATGCTGGGCTCTGGCGTGGTGGACCTCTTTTCCCGAGCAACTCGTGGGACCAAAATGGAAAACCAAGTCAATTCTTCAATTAGTGGTAGTAGTGTAGGCGACAACCCCTTCGCAAGAGGTGGGTTGTTCAGGTCTCCGCCTAGGAGGCCAGAGACAATAGTCGGCAGCTCAGTGCGTAGCGCCAGCGTGGTTCACTCAACCTTCCTCTCGGCTATAAAAACGCCGGAAGGGGTTATTGACGGCCCATGGCTTGTGAAGGCGATGAACCGCAAACGCGATGGGCTTTCGGCCTTCGAGGTGGCGACGGAACAGCTGGACGCCATCATCGACTTTGCGTCATCAAAGCATAATATCAGCAAGGACCTCAAGAGGAGCTTGCAGAAACTTCGAAAGTCGATGCTGGACGCCAAGCTGGAGAGGGCGGTAGGGACGGCCAAGTGTAAACCCGTGAAATCGGTGGAGTCGAGGTCTACCCAGACTGAGGCCCAAGGATTCGCGGACTCGGGTAAGGTCGAGTCGACCGAAGGCGTGCCAGCTAAGACGGTGGTGCCAAAGTCTACCCGGACTGAGGCTCAAGTATTTGCGGGTACGTCGGGGGTGACTACTCCAACGGAGCAGACACAAAAACGGGGGAGATAGTCTCCAGGGGATGAGCTCCCTGGGGGCCGCTCCAAAACGCGGAGGGTTACTACCCCGAACAAGGGTAGTGGGGCTGGGAAGCTGAACCCCGGTCAGGTACCTCCAAAACCGGGGGAGGAAGGACCTGGAAAGGTCCGTCCACTCAGGCAAGACGGTGGTAAGGGGTTACGGCAGGCTGAAAGTTCTCAGCCGCACCAGACCAGGGAAATAGAGGGAAATGACGCCTCCTGGACCCTGGTCAAGAACAAGAGGAAACCGAAGACGTCAAGGGCCGAAAAGAAGGCCCAGGCGAACGAGGGTAGCAAGAAGTTCAGGGTAGGCGCCAATCGCTCCAGGGGCGATGCCCTAGACATCACGGCGGACGAGGCTAAGTACTCGGATGTTTTGAAGGCGATGAGGAGTGACGTCAAGCTCGGTGAACTCGGCGCCGACGTACGTCGAATAAGACGTACCCGGATGGGCGAGATGATACTCGAGCTGAAGCGGGGCGTCTCGCAAAAGGGCGCCGCCTACAAGAAGTTGGCGGAGGAGATCCTAGGCGAGACGGTCAAGGTGAGGGCACTCACGACGGAGGTGAATCTAAGGGTTAAAGACCTGGACGAGATCACTGAAGTCGAAGAGCTCGTCACGGCACTGCGGCGACAGTGTGAAGTGGAGACGCCCACCGCAGCCGTTCGGCTACGGAAAGGTCCGGCAGGGACGCAGGTAGCATTGGTTCGGTTATCTGCAGCGGACGCCTCCAAGGTAGTCAAGTTAGGGAGCGTCAAGGTGGGATGGTCGGTATGCCCTGTGCGCATATACGAGCAACCCGAAGTTTGCTTCAAGTGCCTGGAACCGGGGCACAAGCAATGGGACTGCAAAGGCCCTGACAGAAGCAATCTCTGCCGACGCTGCGGATTGGAGGGACATAAGGCACAATGCTGCACGAACCCTCCCAATTGTTTGATTTGTTCCAGCAAAGCTGTGAACAGCAAGCACCCCATGGGGGCTCGATGTGCCCGGCGTTTAAGCGTGCTGCAAAATCAAAGTGCAGGTAAAGCAGCTGGCTTGCTCGGCTTCGCCCGAGTGTTTGGTGTGCGCAGGTTTAGAGGAAACGGCGGAACACGTGTTGTTCGTGTGCTCACGTTTTCGCGCAATGCGTGACCACATGCTTGCCACATGTGGTCTGGACACTACCCCGGACAACCTAGTTCGGAGGATGTGTAAAGACGAAGCTGGCTGGAACGCCGTTTTATCGGCTATCGCCCAAATCGTCTCGGAGCTACACAGAAGGTGGCGCGTGGACTCAAGGATGGCTAGTTCAGGTGCAAATAAGAGGTGGTCCAAGGGATCGGAGTCGGCTTCATGGGTCATACCGGTGGTCATGCTCTGTGGTCGAACTCGATCCTTTTATCGAACAAGTGACCGCGCGAAGAACAACATGGTATCGTCCCTTTCGCGGCGTCGGTCAACCGGGCGGGTTCCGAGCCCGAGGACGGAAAGGGGTCCTCGTCAAGGCTGGGGCAGGCGTAGGCCTCGCGTCGGCAAGTCCCTCTGTGTGCTGGCGAATAGGCCCTATCGCAGAAAGGTCAATTTGGGGTGCACGCGGCATCATCATTCTTGATACCAGTCGTGCAGAGGGAAGCAGGCGCGAAGTCGACCCTGCCCACCTTCCGAGGACATAGGGCGTGGTAAGGCCACCTGGAAAGCCGGCAATGCGCTGGCACGATACCATGGTGTTCTTCTAAAAGCGAGTCACGATGTTCGATGCTGCAAGGACACGCAGCTAACCTCGAGGGTGCGTCATGCACTGGCCCCCCTTTGAAGCATTACTTTCTGGTTGTACCGAAGGGACGATGGGCTTGGCGGCAATGGAAACGGTTTAGCTGGTCGGGGATGCAGCCCTGCCTCCCTTATTGGAGGTGGCCCCTAACCCAGCACTTCCTGGTCAACCCAGGATGTCTGTTGAGCAGATTCCCCCTCCATTGTTTAGGAAGAAAAAAAAAAGGGTATGGGGAGATTATGCAGCACGTTGTGATGCACAATGCAGAGAGCCGGAGGCATTTGCGGTCAACGTCAGCATGGCTACAAGGGCATCAAGGTTGAAGTTGTTTCTTGGTCGCTGTAGTAAAAGCAACGGATTATGGATGAAGCGTGGTCTTGGAATCGACGAGTGGTTGAGTGGATGAGTAAGAATGAGCGAGTAAGAGTAAGTGAGTAAAAGTGAGTGAGTGAGTAAGAGTGAGTGAGTGAGCAAGAGTGAACGAGGGAGTGGAAGTGAGTGGGTGAATAAGAGTGAGGGAGTGAGTAAAAGGCAGCGAGTAAGTAAGTGAGTAAGAATGCGTGCATGAGTAAAATTGAGTGAGTGAGAGTGAGAAAATGAGTAAGATAGAATGAGCAAAAGTGAGTGAGTGGTATGAACTAGCGAGTGAGCAAGAGTGAGTAAGTATGTAAGAGCGAGTGAGTGACTTAGAGGGAGTGAGGGAGAAAGAATAAGTGAGTTAGTAAGAGTGAGAAAGTGAGTAACTGGGAGTGCATGAGTAAAAGTGAGTTATTGAGTAAGTAAGTGTATAAAATTTTCTCGCAAATGGCAAACAGCAAATGGAACCCAACTCGGAATGTGAAAAAAAGAAGTTTACTCTGCCAAACGAAATCAAATCGCAGAGAAAACATTAAAACTTAAATTGTGAATACAAAATAGATTATTGTGCTACCGCCATTGGGGGTGACAATGGGTCTGGGGGGTGAGAATGGGTAATCGCCATCCTTCGAAAAATAGGATCATCTTTTCCCTCACGTTGGACCGTGTAAATTCCTGAACTAGAAGAAGGAACCATATCATCTTTTGCCGTCTGCCGGGCAAATGTTCCTTTAAAAAAAGGGGCCATATCTTCTCTTGCATTGACCCGAGCAAATGTTTGGATCGGGCGTTGGAGTCTGCTGGGCAAATGAGTTATTCGAAATAAAAGGATCATCACTTCCCTTTGTTGAAACCAAATGTCTAAATTGAAAGAAAGAACCCTATCGTCTCTGGCCGTCTGCCGGGAAAATGCATCCTTTGCAAGAAGGGATCAAATCATATCTTTTCTTGCCTTAAATCAAGCAAATTCTCGAGTTGAAAGTAGGGCCCATATTCTCTGTAGGCTTCTGGCGGCCAAATGCCTTTTTTGAATAAAGGAACCATACCTTCTCTTATCGTCTGCTGAGAAATACATTCTTCGAAAGGGGAGATCATATCTCCCTTGCAGTGAACTGAGCAAATGCTTGAATTGAAAGAGGGAACTATATCAACTTTTTTCCTTCTGCTGGATCTGTTGTCATCCTTTGAAAGCAGGGGTCATATCTTCCTCGTCTTCCTCCGAGCAAATTCCTAAATCAGAAGAAGGAAATATATCGTCTCTTGCCATCTACCGGGCAAATGCATCTTTTGAAAAAATTGATCACATTCTATCTTGCCTCTAACCGAGCAAGTGCCTGAATTGAAAGCATGAACCATGTCGTCTTTTGCCTTTAGATGGGCAAATGCATCTTTTGAAAGAAGGGTTCATATATTCCTTTCCCTTTAACTGAATAAATACATACATTAAGAATAAGAAACTATTCTCCCTTGTGTTGTGCCAGGCAAATGCATTATTTGAAAAAAGTAATTGTATCTTCCTTTGTCATATGCCGGGAAAATTCATCCTTTAGAAAAGGTAGCGTATATTTTTCACAATTATGCACGACAAAGTGTGCTTTTTTTCTCTTCAAACGATGAACTGGTTCAGGGCCGAAAATCTCTTAAAAAAGATATAAAAAAGTGTGCTTCAAAGAGATGATTATATCCCCTGCAGAAATAACTAATAAAATAGTTTTTGTTCTTGAGCACTTGCAATTTTACTATTCAAGTTTCTGTTTTTATAGTTTGTCTTAGTTACCGACGATTTTGCTACTGACCCAGAGGTAAAAGGGTGTCATATGGAAAAGGCATATAATAAAAATTTCATAGAGTTTACCAATGTTCATTCGATCAGTGATTTGTTACAATCTTTATTTCAAAACAAAACAATTCAAAGAATCTCTCTTATAATGTTCGAGCGATAAGAATTATAAATAATTGCACATATGATGCATAAGTTCCGAATGCGGTGATTACATAACAATTATGTCAAATGACCATTGTGCCAAACGGCCATTGTGCCAAACGGCTATTATGCCAAACGGCCATTATGCAAAACGACATTATGCCAAACGGCCTTATGCCAAACGACGTTCTGCCAAATGACCTATCACCGAAAAACTTAACGGACCACTTAGGGTCCACGTATTGACTGTTTCTTTGGTAACAAAACGCGCCGACCATTTTTTAGGCACCTTCAAAATCGTCGCCAACATCTTTATTCTAAAACTGTGTTAGTTTAATTAGTAAATCATGTTAATCTGCATGAAAAACAGGGCTAAATTTTGAGAAATAATGTGATTATTAAGTATATACAATTTTGTTCACAGTTGATTTGACAGATCTTATGAACATTTCTGCTGGTGACGATTTTGGCGTCAATTTGCTTTGCGACGATTTCAAATCGTCGCGGCCGATAAGGTGGAAAATTGATAATATCGAGCTCAAATTTTGAAACACTAATTTTGCAGTCAAAATGAACATTTTAAGAGGTTGAGCTATTCAAAACTACAATTTTAGCACTGCCAACGACAACCAGCAGGAAAAATATATATTTAGGGGAGGCAACGAAACACTCCTTCCATAACCACAATCTCAGCCAGTCACTGCGTAGGTGATAGCTGAGAGTCAGTGTAGTTCTACTTACCAAATTATTATTAAACATATGGACATCAAAGAGATACAAAATTAAAGAGCAATATTTATTTTTCATAGTGCAGGACAAGACTGCCCATTGCGACACAGACGGCGGAGAGGGTCTCATTTGCCATGCTTCTACTTAGGATTTCCAGATGAACATTTTTTCTATCTTCACCACTTCTGGTCTTGATCGAAAGACAGACGAACGATGCGACGATAATACCTCTGCTATTAATAGTCACCCAACCCATCAGGGCATTGAATGACACTTAGGTCAAAGGTTCATAAATAGCGTCAGTATGCAGCTTCTGGCGTCTTTGTTCGAGCTTCATTCATGGACACGTGAAAAATGGATGAGGATGTTGCTGCTAATAGTACTGACCATAGTGAGCGCACAGCTGTTATATCTTTTCTAGGCTTGAATGGCATTGTGAAGAAGTTTCCAGTTAGCAGTGCAATAAAAACGAAGGATTTCCTATCGATGCTCGGCCTAAGCCTGTTAGGAAACATTCTTTTATGGTGTTAATGCTGATTATGGTGTGTCTTTTAACATACCACTTGATACAAAATTTTATGCAACACATTGATATATTGAGCCTTAATTTTATACAAAACTGAGAAAAATTCTAAAAGGAACACAAACTTGAAAGGCAGGGAAAGTTTCAAAAGGGCCGTTGATCCAGAAGCAGAACAATGACGGTGTATGTAATCATAAATCTCTCTGCGGTAAAGGTGAAATAGTCGTTTATGGGTAGGAAAAAAGAATCTTTTTTCTCGGTATCCACAGAGTATTCCCTAAGCAGCGGTAAATGGGCTACAGTTACTGTTTCACAGCCCACACTGAATACTAATGGTTACAAAACGAGCAGACGAAGCTTTATTGTTCCAGCAATTTGTGGTGTCTAGTTCATAGTCACACACAGACCCCCCCCACCGCCCCGCCGTGATTTCCATGGTGGTCATGAAGAGACGGATGAAGAGAAGCACTCCAATTTGAATGAAGTTTTCTGCGAAAATCGCCGGATAGGTAAACTTTGAATTCGAAATGCTTGTTATTGGTCGATGTGCTCTGGTCGGATACTCAGAAGCTGCCAAAGGACAGTTGATTGCGGAAAAGCGGGACTTAGTACAAATACTAGAATAAGAGATGGGCGAAGACGCCATCTTGGTTCCAATCGAAAAACCGTCAAAAGCGGTTTCAATTCGACATGTTTACATTTTTCAACCAAAAGAGGCAAGCCTAAAGGTCAAGTGATGCCAGTATTATTTACACTATTTCAGACTCTTTCATACGTTGCCATTTCGACAGTTTTTCCCTCCGCCTATCTCTGATTATGGAGTTGCTAGGACTTATTTCTCATTGGGATGGATCCCACATTAGCCACCGTTCGTGGCCGTTCGTGACAGAGATAATCCCATAGATATTGTGGCACGATTGCTGGAACTGGCAGAAGTTTTAAGCGGATTTAGAATTAGGCGATAGCGCTGCTGGCGATGGCTAACTTTTTCGGAAGTTGAATGAGGTCTGACGAACGAGTGTTCAACTTTTTTTTTCCGGGCATCCGATTTCAAGTAGGAAAACCTTCAAGAGGGTCATCGGCTTTTGGCTAGGCTGAACTTTGACGGCGCGAACCAGATGATACCCATATCAAATGATTTGACTGTGCCTTTCATTTGATTAGATGTGACGAGCACATGTCAGCCTCTATCATACAAAGTAAGCCTTTTTGTTTTCATCTAGCGCTTCTCAATGGTAATATTATTTTCCTGGGATTATTTTCCTCGATGCATTTTTTTAGCTGATGGACGTACAAGATATATGTATGCTCAATTACTTTCAGGTATACATGTTAAATGACGGATTGGACTGAGTTATGTCTATGATGGCAGAAGAGGATTCGTAATAAAGATTTTGTTAAATTTAAAGAATTCGACAGCTGACAGCCAGTCTGTCAATTGTTGAAGCAAATTAGGCAAAGGTGTTATTCATCATTGTATTTGAGGTAAGAGTATGCGATAACACACTTTTCCTGGCGAAACGAAACGAAATTTGAAATGCCCATGTTGGTGTAATTTGATTAATTAAATTGACTGACCCCAAGTAACCCTCCATGGGCCCTCCTTAGCCGTGTGGTAAGACGGCGGCTACAAAGCAAGACCATGCTGAGGGTGGCTGGGATCGATTCCTGGTGCCGGTCTAGGTAATTTTCGGATTGGAAATTGTCTCGACTTCCCTGGGCATAAAAGTATCATCGTGCTAGCCTCAAGATATACGAATGCAAAAATGTTAACTTGGCTTAGAAACCTCGCAGTTAATAACTGTGGAAGTGCTTAATGAACACTAAGCTGCGAGGCGGCTCTGCCCCAGTGTGGGGATGTAATGCCAATAAGAAGAAGAATCTGTACTGTTTACTGTTTGTTACTTTGTAATATTGTGTTTCAGCGTATGTATTTTGTTTATAATTTAAAAGTAATTCATATATAGTCCTTCTGTGTCTGTTCGTTTGTTAATACTTGTTTCTTGGTTGTGTATCCATGCCATCTCCAGGAACGGTAGTATGGTCTTTTTCTGTGTTTCGTCGATTATTGTAGGTTTGGTGAGGTCGAAGCGGTGGTCGTAGTCAATACAGTGTGTGATGAGCGCAGTATTTCCCCTGAGAGTTTTTACTGTATCATCCTCGTGTGTGTGTCCAGAGTTGAACAATCCCTCAAGTTTGTTTTGGTCACTCCTGTGACCGGACAATCTTGCAGATTGCTCGTCATGCCTATAAGAGCTAAAAAAATAAAAACAGAATTTGAAGATTTTTTTTTAAATCTATGGAATTTAAAATTTAGGAGTATGAAAATTAGAAAACAAATAATAGTCAAAATTGAACATTTGAGAATTTAATAAATTTATGAAATTGCTAATTTCAGTTCGAAAATACAAAGAAAATGAAAGATTTTTAATTTGTAATTTATAATTTGAAAATTTAATAATACAAATTTTGGAGATTTAAAAATCAATAAATTTAAAAATTTAAAAAATAAAAAATAAAAGAAAGTTAATTTAAAATTTGAAAAATTGAAAGATTAATAAAAAAAACTTTTAAATTTAAAAAATCAAAAAATTGAAAAATTAAAGGATAAAAAATTTTAAAATCTAAAAATTTTAAAATTTAAAAATTTAAAAATCTAAAAATTTGAAAATTTTAAAATTTAAAAATTTTAAAAATTTAAAATTTTAAAATTTAAAAATTTAAAGATTTGAAAATTAAAAAATTTAAAAATTTTAAAGATTTAAAATTTTAAAAATTTAAAAATTTAAAGATTTAAAAATTTAAAAATTTAAAAATTTAAAAATTTAAAAATTTAAAAATTTAAAATTTTAAAAATTTAAAAATTTAAAAATTTAAAAATTTAAAAACTTAAAAATTTAAAAGTTTTAAAATTTAAAAATTTAAAAATTTAAAAATTTAAAAATTTAAAAATTTAAAAATTTAAAAATTAAAAGATTTAAAAATTTAAAAATTTTAAGATTTAAAAATTTAAAAATTTTAAAATTTTAAAATTTAAAATTTTTAAAATTTAAAAATTTAAAATTTTTAAAATTTAAAAATTTAAAAATTTAAAATTTTAAAAATTTAAAAATTTAAAAACTTAAAAATTTAAAAATTAAAAATTTCAAAAATTAAAAATTTAAAAATTTAAAAATTTAAAATATAAAAATTTAAAAATTTAAAAATTTAAAAATTTAAAAATTTAAAAATTTAAAAATTTAAAAATTTAAAAATTTAAAAATTTAAAAATTTAAAAATTTAAAAATTTAAAAATTTAAAAATTTAAAGATTTAATAATTTAAAAATTTAAGAATTTAAAAATATAAAAAATTAAAAATTTAAATATTTAAAAATTTAAAAAAATCAAGATTAAATCAAGTATAAAGATTTAAAAATATAAAAATTTTAAGATTAGGAATTTTTTTTTTCAAATTCAAGGTTTAAAGAGATATAAAAATAAAAAAATACACAAAACTAAAAATATAAAAATATAAAAATATAAAAATTAAAAAAATTAAAAAGAATTGAAAATTAAAAATTTGAAAATTTTAAAAATAAAAAACTTAAAAATTAAAAATTTTAAATTTTAATTCATTTAAATTTTCAAACTTAAAAATTAAAAAAAAATAATTTAAGGATTTGAAAATTCAAATATTTAAGTGCTTCAATTTTTAAAATTTTGAATTTAAAAATTTAAAAATTTTAAGTTTAAAAATTTCGAAATTTCCTGTGGAATTAAAAAAATATCCGTAGATACCCTAAGATTTGTTGCAAAAGTTCCTCCAATAATACCTCCGGAAGTCCACCAGAAAATTCTGCGGAAGTTATTTCAGGAACTCCTGCAGAAGTCCCTCCAGGAATTCCTGCGGAAGTTTCTCCACGAATTCCTGAGGAAGTTCCTTCAGGAAATCCTGCGGAAATTCCTCCAGAAATTCCTGCGAAAGGTCCTCCAATAATTCGTTCCGAAGTTCCCCAGGAATTCCTGCGGAAGATCCTTCAGGAATTGCTCCGGAAGCTTCTCCAGTTTTTTTTTTTGAGGAGATTCCTATACGAATTCTTCCGTATGTTCCTCCAGAAAATTCCTCCTCCTGCGGAAGCTCCTCCAGGAATTCCAAAGGAAGTTCCTCCAGGAATTCCCGTGGAAGTCCCTCCAGGAATTCCTGCAGAAGTTCCTTCAGGAACAGCTCCCGAAGTTTCTCAAGGATTTTCTCTCGAAGTTCCTTCAGGAAGTCCTCCGGAACTTCCTCCAGAAGTCCTCCAGGAAATTCCTCCGATAGTTCCTTCAAGCATTCCTCCGGAAGCTCTTCTAGCAATTTCTGCGGAAGCTCCTCCAGGAATTGCTCCAGAAGTTCTTCCAGGAATTCCTCTGGAAGTTCTCCCAAGAATTGCTCCTTAAGTTCTTCCAGGAATTTCTCCGGAAGTTTCTCAGGGAACTCTCAAGGAAGTTGCTTATAGAATTCCTCAGGAAGTTTCTCCAGTACTTTCTACGGAAGTTCCTCCAGGAATTGCTTCCAAAGGTCCTCCAGGAATTTTTCCGGAAGTTCCTCCAGGAATTCCTCCCGAAGGTCCTCCTAGAATTCCTCAGGAAGTTCCTCCAGTAATTTCTGCGGAAGTTCCTTCAGAAATTCCTGCGGAAGTTCCCTCACAAATTCCTGCTGAAGTTCTTCCAGGAATTCCTGCGGAAGTTCGTCCAGGAATTGCTTCAGAAGTTTCTCCATGAATTACTCCGGAAGTTCCTCCAGGAATTTCTCCTGGAGTTCCTCCAGGAATTTATCCGGAGGTTCCTCCAGGAATTTCTCCGGAAGTTCCTCCAGGAATTCCTTCGGAAGTTCCTCCAGGAATTCCTCCGGAAGTTCCTCCAGGAATTTCTCCGGAAGTTCCTCCGGGAATTTCTCCGGAAGTTCCTCCGGGAATTTCTCCGGAAGTTCCTCCGGGAATTTCTCCGGAAGTTGCTCCAGGAATTCCTCTGGAAGTTTCTTCTAAATTTCCTCAGGAAGTTCCTTAGTAATAACTTCTGGAATATCTTCTGGATCAATTCCTGGAGGAACTTCCACAGGAATTCCTGGAAGAACTTCAGCAGGAATTTCTGGAGAAACTTCCGCAGGATTTCCTGGAGGAACTTCCGCAGAAATTCCTGAAAGAACTTCCGCTGGAAGAACTTCTGGAGAAAGTCGTGGAGGAATTATCGGAGGAATTTTCTGGAGGACTTCTGGAGGTATTCTTATAGGAACTTCAGCAGCAAATCCTAGAGGAAGCTCTACAGGAATTTCATGAGGATCTTCCGCTGGAACTCCTGGAGGATCTTTCACATGAATTCCTGAAGGAACTCCTGGAGGAACTTTGGGAGTAAT
Source organism: Armigeres subalbatus (assembly GCF_024139115.2). Taxonomy (NCBI): domain Eukaryota; kingdom Metazoa; phylum Arthropoda; class Insecta; order Diptera; family Culicidae; genus Armigeres; species Armigeres subalbatus. The sequence goes on along the minus strand of NC_085141.1, from coordinate 124,695,529 downwards.
TTTTGAAGGAACTTCCGCAGAATTACTGGAGGAACTACCGGAGGAAACTTCCCGAGAAATTCCTGAAGAAACTTCCGGAGGAATTCCTGGAGGAACTTTAGGAGAAATTCCTGGAGGAACTTCCGAAGGAATTCCTGGATGAACTTTCTGAGGAATTCTAGGAGGACCTTCGGGAGGAATTCCTCGAAGAACTTTAGCAGGGAAATTTTTGGAGCAAAATCCGGAGGATTTCCTGAAGGAACTTTCATAGAAATTCCTGGAGGAACTTCCGCAGAAATTTCTGAAGGAATTTCCTGAGTAATCCCAGGAGGAACTGCTAGAGGAATTCCTGGAGGAACTTTCGGAGAAATTCCTGGAGGACCTTCGGGAGCAATTCCTGGAGGAACTTCCGCAAAAATTACTGGAGGAACTTTCTGAGTAATTCCTGGAAGAACTTCAGCAGGAACTTCCGCAGGATTTCCTGGAGGAATTTCCGCAGGAATTCCTGAAGGAACTTCCGCAGAAATTGTTGGAAGAACTTTTGCAGGAATGCTTGGAGGAACTATCGGAGAAATTTTCTGGAGGACTTCTGGAGGTATTCTTGTAGGAACTTCTGCAACAACCCCTGGAGGATCTTCCACAGGAATTCCTGGAGGAACTTTCGAAGGTACTCCTGGAGGAACATGAGGAGGAAATCCTAGAGGAACTTCCTGAAAAATTGCTGAGCGAACTTCCGGAGCAATCCTGGAAGAACTTCCTTGAAGAGCTACTGCAGGAATTTCTGGAGGAACTTTTATAGAAATTCCCCAAGGAACTTCCGCAGGAGTTCCTGGAAAAACTTCAGCAGGAATTTCTGGAGGAACTTTCGCAAGATTTCCTGGAGAAACTTCCGTAGGAATACCTGGAGGAACTTCCTAAGGATTCCTTGAGGAACTTCCGGAGAAATTCCTATCGGAGAAATTCCTGGAGGAACTTCTGGAGTAATTCCTGAAGGATTTTTCGGAGCAACTCCTGGAGAAACTTCAGGAGGACTTCCTGAAGGAACTTTGAGAGGAAATCCTTGGAAAACTTCGGGAGCAATTCCTGGAGGAACTTTTGCAGGAGTTTATTGAGGAACTTTCACACGATTTTTTTGAGGAACTTCCGCATGAATTCCTGAAGGATCTTCCAGAGGAATTTTCTGGAGGATTTTCGGGAGGGATTTTTGGAGAAACTTCCGGAGGGATTCATGGAGGAACTTCCGGAGGAACTCTTGGTGGAACATATGGAGGAATACCTATAGGAACTTTTTTTTAAAAAAACCTGGAGAAATTTTCGGAGCAATTCCTGAAGGATCTTCCGCAGGAATTCTTGGGGCTACTTCAGAAGGAATTATTGGTGGAACTTTTGGAGGAATTTGGAGGAATTCCCGCAAGAATTTCTGGAGGAACTTCCGCAGGATTTCCTGGAGGAATTTCCTCCGGAATTCCTGGAGAAACTTCCGCAGGAATTCCTGGAGGGACTTCTGCAGGAATTCATGGAGGAACTATCGGAGGAATTTTGTGGAGGACTTCCGGAGGAATTCTTGGAGGAACTTCTGCAACAAATTCTAGAGGAGCTTCTACAGGAATTTCTAATTCTCGGGTACTTATTCAAAAGGACGTATGTGATTTTGTAAACAAAGATAAAAACGTCGTTTTGTCCAATCTGATGGCACTCCTACGTGAACCAACACCACCATCAGGTAGCCGAAGGCTTCCCCCACCTGTCTGTGGCGATGGTTTGCGTGGGAGTGCCATCAGATAAGACAGATCGACGTTTGGATCTTTGTTCACATAATCACATACGTCCTTTTGAACAAGTACCCGAGAATTGTTCTTCTGCGGGAACTACCGAAGTAACTTCCTGTGGAATTCCTTGAGGAACTTTTACAGGAATACTTTGAGGAACTTCCGAAGGAACCCCTGGAGGATCTTCGGAAGAATTTTCTGGAGGAACTTCAGAAGGGATTCTTGGAGGATCTTACGGAGGAACATACGGAGGAATCCCTATATTTCCTTATAAAACCTGGAGCAACTTTCGGAGCAATTACAGAAGGATCTTGCGTGGGAATTCCTGGAGCAACTTCGGAAGGAATTACTGGAAGAACTCCCGCATGAATTTCCGGAAGCACTGCTGCAGGAACTTCATGGAGGAACTCCCGCAGAAATACCTGGAAGAATTTCCGCAGGATTTTTTGGAGGACTTTCCGCAGGAATTTCTGGAGGAACTTCCGCAAGAATGGAGGAATTCTTAGAGGAACTTCCTGATGGAACTCCTGGATGAATTTCTGAAAGAACTCTTGGAGATATTTCTCTAGGATTTCTTGGAGGAATTTCTGTAAACTTCTGAAGGAATTTTTGAAGGGCGTTTCCGGAGTAATTCTTAAAGGCATTTTCTGATAAATTGGTGGAAGTATTTTGTACAGTTTTGGAGTATAGTGTTTAGAGTATTTTCCAGAGGAACGCCTGGAGGATTTCCGGGAGTATTTTTTGAAGGAATTCCTAAGGGTCTTCCCTTGAGAACTCTTGGAAAAATTTCAGAAAAAACTTCTTGAGGACTTTTCAGAAGAACTCCTGAAGGAGTTTCAGGAGGAATTTCTGGTAGACTTTCCATAGTGAAGGAATTGCCGAAGATATTCTCAAATAAATATACGAAGGAAATCCTGAGTGAATTTCCGGAAAAACTTTTGGAGATAACTCCGGAGGAACTCCTGGAGGGATTCCGAGACTGTTCCTGGAGGAATTTGCGGAGGTATCTCGGAAGCAGTTTTGGCCTTTTTTAATAATGGTAGTAGCCTTCGTGATAATGGCATTCGGGGCAGTGAGGTAGTAAGTCCTACAACGTAGGAAGCAAAAAATTACTTTAATAAAACGAATAGTTCCATAGAATAAATATAAGCTTCCCATAAATAAAACCAAACTTCAAACTTCCATTTACTTCCACTATATTCACTTGTGTATCATCAGATACGTATTTCGTTTTCTACTTGAAAACTTCTTCAGTGTTTTGTTATCGATAATGTTTGTAGTCGATAACAAAACACTGAAAAAGTTTTAAAATAGAAAACGAAATACGTATCTGATGATACATAAGTGAATATAGTGGAAGTAAATGGAAGTTTCTCATACAATATTTGTAAATCTTACAATCCCCGGTTGGGTGTAGTAATTGCTATCAATCTACTCTCTTTAAATTCATTCATTTCATTTATTTACCATTTGATAATTTATAATAAAACTCTTATCTCTACATAAATAACATTCTTGACTATCTATACATATTTTATGATATAATGTATATCCAAACAGAAATCGGATCGTTTTCTTTCATTTTACAATGCTCATTACATTTATCTCAAAGCTCAAACGCTTATGTTAAACTTGTATAGGGATAATAAGAACGCAGATATACCAAGTAATCGAACGACTCCTAGGAACCACAAACATTACACAGTGACCATCACCCAAAATGAATTAAAGCCATCCAGGGCAGCACCTTATTATGATTCGTTTTATTCTCTTTGCAGAAACAATGCCAAATAGCCGTGCTTCCCCTGGGCACTGGGAATGACCTCGCCCGGGTTCTGGGCTGGGGCAGCTCCTGCGATGACGACGCACATCTGCCGCAGCTGCTCGAGCGGTACGAAAAGTCAAGCACCAAGATGCTGGATAGGTGAGTTTTGCTTTTGATTTTCTTTCATCTCGCTTGGCACGGCACGGCGGCGATGGTATCAGGGAAGATGGGTACCCACCTATCTACCGAAGCGTACCATGCCAGGTTTGCAAATTTGTATCGGTGGGTATATGACGGCGTGCTACCGACCTACCCGAGCAATCCATTTACTGGGGATGTGCTGATGCAAAATAGATGAGCCTTTGCCATTTCGCAAGCTTTCCACATCCGTGCATACAAAATGCGAAAGAAGGGAACGGTGCTGGGCTGTGCTGTCAAGCACGTGAGAGTTGGTTTTCCCTGCAATCCTGTGTACTGTAGCCTGAACGCACGATGGATTATCAGAGCGATGGAAACCAACTTATAAAAATAGTAATTGCTTGTTAACAGAATTCATGGAATCAAATGCAGAAGCGTAACCCTTTCCAGGACATATGCTTGTCCTCATTATTTTATATTGAGATTGAAATCGCAGGAGTGATTAGGTTTGAGTTTTTTCAGTGGTTCAAGAAGAAAGGTCCAAGCGTGGGACATTATTAGCGTCTGAGGTTTTCGTGGTGGACATAATTAAAATCAAACCAGTCACATCTGCAGAAGACGATGCCTTTGTTCAAGAGTGGGGCTACATAGTTTGACTATGTCACTGGTAGTTTGTTTTTTTCAGATCCATACAGTTTCTCTTTAGCTTAGATAAATGATTATGTAGGTTTTATCACTTCATAGGTCATGTCATGTGCACCCTTGTAAATTAATAAGATCTGGCATATCATGGAGGAAAGTTTATGTAGAGCTATGACGATTTTTAATGGGTTCACTGTGGACGGATTTCGAATCATAGAATCGAAATCCGTACAGTTATTTTTTGTCTAAATATTCGAATTGAGTCAGATCGATTAACTTAACTACTAATGCAAATAGTTCAATACGCATCTTGAGAAACGTTCACTTAGATGTTTATTCCGCTGATCTTACTACATATATGCATAGCTATTTGAAATTTTATTCCAAATGCTTTTGAGGCTTTTTAAGGTAAACACCTGAAACTTCACGTTTGATGGGGAGCGATTTGTTTTTAATTTTAGTTATTTTAATTTCAAAGCCTCCTTTCAATTTCAATGACCAAAAAGGTTGCTGTCAAGCATATGAACCAGATAAGATAAATAGTTTATAAACTAAATATGCCTTAAACCCTTTTAAATTTATTGATATCTTATAAGGTGGATGGATTTCGGTACCCCCACGGTACCCATTTGGATAATCTGTGATGGCTTGTTTTCCACCAATTCCCTTCATGTAGGCCGGCTTTTTGAGTCATATTCAGGCTAGGAAAAATAATAGAGCGGTTCTGGCCATGCGAAGAGGTGGGATTCCCAAACCACCATTATTCGGAAGTGGAAATGTATTTTCTAGAAAAATCCTTCCCATCCAAAAGCGAAGACGCGCTTTCCAAACTGGGTGGAGTATTAAGGCATCGCATTCCGATGTCTTCTGGAACAAAACCAGATCCCTTCCTAGCATGTCGCACGCTTCAGCAGTATGCCATTTATGAAGAATACCATTATTCGCTCGCAGCAAGGGTAATTCTCGAATAGGTCTATATAGATAACATATGGTTTTGGAACAGTTCGTCGAATGAAATTTAGTCGAAAGTACATTTGGTCGAAGGGACATTTAGTTGAATGACATTTGGTCGAATGGACATTTAGTCGAAAGAACATTTAGTCGAATGTTGAAAGTGTTTAGTCGGTAATAGGTAATTAGTTAAATGGATAATTCGTCAATAGATTTTTGGTTAAATTTGAATAAATAATCCACAAGATACATGGATAAACTGAACAGACGATTTCAGTGGATGTGAGGGAGTTCAATCAGCAGCGGAAGAAACGAATCCGAATGCCAATGAAGATTTTTAACTTGAGCTAACAGAAACTTCTGAAGATCCTGGTGGATTATAGAAAAATTGAAAACCTAGCAAAATAGCAAAATATTAGGTACTGATGGTGAAATAGCCTCTATTCTATTTCGGAACATTATCAAAAACCAATGATATCAATGTTATACAGGCATACTTCGATAGAACGTACCCTCGATTGTACGTACATTTTACCTTGATAGTACGTACACAAAAAAAAAATTTTTTGTTCAGTTTTCTGTATGATTTAAGTCAAAATTTGTATATGCTTTGATCATGGCACATGCGTGGGGTCCTTCATAGGCTACGTAATAATTTCACATATGATTTACACACCATCGTGAGCTTATAACGAATTTAGTAGCAAATCTTTGAAATATTATTATTTTAAACAATTAAAGGACCATCTGAAACATCTGATTACATACTCTAAGGGTAATAGCATGCTGTCGCGTCGAGCGTTGCGGAGCGCGTCCAAGCACTCATAAAGCAGAATATCAGCAAAAGGAATTCTCTTGTCTTGGACGCGTTCGTACATGCACACGCGTGAGTATGTCATCGGCATGATAGTCAGCAATGATTGAAATTGAATGGGTATGTTTTTCTTAGTAAGCAGGATTAGCTATCCACCTTATTAAACAATTCTTATCTTCCCCATGTGTTTTAATTCATCTGATAGACCAAAGAATATTTCCCGTAGAGAAAATTAATTCCATCATGGGAATGGTGATTCATGAAATTGAATTTGTGACAAGATGTTTTACTGTTTAACTCAGTCTACAGTATGTTTAGTTCCATTCTATCCACTTGTCGGTGACAATTTTTTGCTTGAAAAGCAAATTAGCAGCGTTATTAAAATGAGGATAAATTTATTTGGCTGAAAATTTCCTCTAAGACGTCTTACTAGGATTTCCGACGAAGTTTATCCTGGAACAGTAGTTTCTCCCAAGGGTTCTTGCTGGGATACCTTGGAAGTTTGGTCGAAAATTCCATACAGAATTCAACTTGATATTCTATCTAGACCTGTGCGCCATTTTCAGCCAGTGGCGGTGGCTTGGCGGCGTCACGCCGCTGGTGATTGGCGGCGGCGTTAATCAATTTCGTGTATTACAATTTTTCCGGAAGTTATCCGGATGTTCCTCCAGGAATTCCTCCTAAAGTTTCTCCAGAAATTCTTCCAAATGCTTCTCCAGTAATTCTTCAGGAAGTTGCTCCAGGAATTTCTCCGGAAGTTCCTCTAGGAATTTCTTCGCGATTTTTTAATAAATTCCTCCGAACATCCATCTCAAATTATTGCCAAGTATTTTTCCGTTAATCCTTTCAAACATACTATAGAAATTCCATTATTTTCTCGGTGATTTCTTCAGCAATACACTTAGGAAAATTTCCACGTTTCCTTTCCCAGAATTTCCACCAGAAAATCATTCAGTTGATTCCCATGTAAACTCCTCTTTACATTTTCTCTGAAGTTACTCCAAAAATTCCGCCAAGATTTCTTCAGGTTCCAGAAATTCCCTTTGAATTTCTTCAGAAACTCACATGGAAGCCGAAAATTGCTCCAAAAACTCTCCCGGAAAATTGTTCCCGGATATTTTTCTTCCGGAATTCTCCCGGAAATTCGTGTGCAAATTCATCTGGCTATTTCTTCAGATATTCTTACGAAAATTTCATCAAAACTCTTTCGGAATTACCTAAAAAAAATCCCCTTGAAATTCCTCTGGAAACTATTTAAGGAATTCTCCCGGAAGATCCTGCAGCAATTCTCAAAATGTCTGCGGGTACTTCTTTTAAAATGTCTACACGAAATCATCCAAAATGCCCTGCAGGATTTTCTGAGATTTTTTTCCAGGAATTCACAGCAATCTTAAAAAAATAACCCCGGATTTTTTTCTAGAATCCATCCTATTTTTTCCTCCAGATGTTCCTTCATGTATTTTCCCAAAAATTATGCCAAGAATTTCCCCGAAAATTACTTCAAGTACTCTTTCAGAAATTCCTATAAAAGACCCTCGAAAAGTTTTTCAAGAATTATCCGGGAATTCGATTCAGAATTTCCACAATAATTACTCAAGCTATTCTGCATAAAATTCCTCCAAGAACTGCTCCGGGAAGTTTCTTTTCAGGAAGAATTTTCGAAGGAATTTTCGTAGGAGGAAAGGATTTCCTGAAGAATTTCCTAAAGTAATTCTTGGAGAAATTCGCGATGGATTTCCTGGTTTGAGTCTCAGGAGGATTTTTTGGAAAAATTCTTGATGGTTTTACCGATGAATTTTCTGGATATATTCTCGGAAAAAATCCTGAAAGAATATCTGAAACAAATCCAGGAGCAATTTTTAAATTTAGTTTTTTTAATTTTGATAAGGAATTTTCAGAGAAGAAATTTTTTTTTTTTTTTTTTGAAGGTTTACTGGCGGGACTCTGAATAGAGTAGAAACCTCTGCACCAGGCCTTTGATGATACCGTTGCATAATTCCGTTCGAAGCAGTTTGCCAGCCGTACACGTAACATGTCGTCCAAGAAGACGCTGTTGCAACTGAATCAGAGGGAATTACGTTCATAGATAGTCAGAGAGGTCTCATGCTAACTAAGATCGTAATCGTTTAAAGTCATTTTTGTCATTTTGTTGTAAAAGTCACATTATTCAGCCAGTTTTTATGCTATTTAGACGTCTATTGTCATTGTACGCGTTAAAAATCAACCGAAGCAGTTTATTCGACTCACATGGGACATGCTGCCCAATGCTTTATCGTAGAAACTGAGACAGAAGTTTTTTTTTTATCAAATATAAGAAAGTGTTCAATCCTGATTTATAAAAAATTACAAGCTAATAACTTTTGAAGCAGTTTTCCAGCCGTACAAGAATCATGTCGTCCATTAAGACACTGTTGAACTGGCTCAAAAGACATTATATTAACAACTTTAATAGATATTCCCTCCCATTACCTCATTCTTAATTATATAGATTGATGTGTACGATGTCATTTTTGTCTTTATGGTCAGAAGGTATGAAGTATGGGTTTCTCGAATTACTTTGTTTACCTGAGTTATTGGTTCTTCATTGTTTTCGTTCTGTGTCTGTGTAAGTTATGTCTTGTAAAAACTGGAAACTGTTCGTGCATTTGGTCTATTTTATTGTTATTCCTTTGTCAAGGTAGTCTAAAGCTATTATTATGTTCTAAGAAGTATCTTAATCGTTTCTAAACTGTCAATATCTATAATGTACTATTGATCAGCTATGAGTCAGCTATAGGATTCACTTTTCGGTGGCAAGGTAAAGCTTCATCACGCCTATTCCCTACTATTAGTAAAAATTATCGAGAATGAAGCCGTCATAAGATTGTTCATATACCATCATTCTAATGTGTGGTATTTTTTATTATGGCTCTTCGAAGTGAGACATAACAAAATAAGACTGGCACCACGTTCCTAGTTTTGAAAAAACTTGTACTCAGTGAATCCATTAGTCATTTCCCTACGAATGTCCTGAATACATTGTGTATCAATAAATGCCTAGCAAGCTAAGTATAAGCGTGGCTACGACTCATCGTCACAGGGAACGCATCAGAAAAGTATTGCCGAAAAGAAGAGAACTCACATCATTATCACTGATGAAAAAGGCCTCTGCCTGACTGCATTACCATTGAAGGCTCTAAGACACGATATCCGTTGGATTACATGCATATGCCGTAAATTGATGCGTCAATGCCAGATATGTAACGCGGCACCAAACAAAAATAGTCAACATGTGATACCACCACGACAGGATATGTCTTTGGTTGCCATACCAGTGCTAATGGCGTAAGCCGACCCACCGCGGCAAGGTAACATATCCGAGGGGAAGGTTTTTTTTAATGGAACGGACCTGGGATTGAACCCACGACCTCCTGCGTATGAGGCAGAAGCAGTAGCCATATGACTACCAAGCCCGCTAATTTTGATAAGGAATTTTCAGAGAAGAAATTTCAGACTGAAATACGAAAGAAATTCTAGTAGGAATTGAATGGGCGTTCTTGGAGCAAGGAGAGACGATGGTTTTGCTCAATGAGCATGAGCATGAGCATGATTGACCGCCCACGGTTGCTACTCCGTTATTGCCAGGTCAGCTGTAATTACACAGAGAACCAATAGATGATGTTTGGGACTAACATCATCCTCAATGTGTAAAAACTGGTGACCAAAAATTAAGCAATACCAGCGCCGGCCGTGTCCGAATGCAGGTCAATTAAGGAATGGGTAGGAAAATGATACTCGCTTTTATGGAAGCCGACGAGTCATCTGCACTTCCACGAGTAATCACTGGGATGTTGGATAAATGGGATGGGCAGTGTGGCGTTTTGGTGAACGGTATGCCGTGTTTGACGTGTAGTATGATTGAAACTGAACAAAAACGCAATGCAAAGTGCAATAATAAATTTTCTCACAAACCGAAAATAAATCTACCGGATCGCGTGATCGATCTCATAAGATTTCACAGAAGAAATCGATGTTTGCTTTCACTTCACGTTCTTACCGAGCAAGTTGGCGTATCAAGTGGTAACATGATCCATCGCGCACTCAGTCTCTTGGAAGTTCCTTATGCGTTAATCTTTGGGGTTGAATGGTTTCCGAAATAAGAATGAGTCATTGTGCGTACATAACAAGTTGCTAGTATAACCATGTTTCTCGCGTTCCAATAATTTTGTACTTAAATTTTCTAATTGTTCATCCTTCACGAGGATAAACAATCAATTGCTCAAGGTGAGCAACTGTTCACTTATATTTTAGTTTAAGTTCTACGATACACATATGCATTACGTTGTTGTTTTATCAAAGGGAGGGCAATCAATTACTTAGGGTGAACAGACGCATACTTATAATAGAAACGAAGAAGAAACAGGATTGGCGTAGAATTATAAAAAGGAAATGGAAAGGAAATATCGTGCTTGTAAAGAAAATACGATAGCCAAAGAATTTTATTGTGTTTCGTTTTCTGAAAGCTCGCGTAGAAAATAAAAATCAGTTTGTTTTCCTAATATTTTATCATATAGAACTAAAATAATGCTAGAATATTTGTCTCAAACATCTCCGAGAAAAATATGAAATTTAAATGTACGAATTTCAATTGAGCTTTGAAAGTATTACGCTTCTCGACTGAGCTCATCCAAGCTCATCCAATGCTCTTAAAATTCGGGTTATTTTACTTATTTAACCAAGAAGCACTGCATTGAACGCGTGGCTACTCTGCTCAGTATTTTCGCCCTTCCGAGTTGGTAAACGACATTTCATAATGTCAAAATACAACTCCGACGTCAAAAAAAAGTAATATGTAAGTTTATCCGATTTTCGCAGTATAAAAGAGTTTTTCAGTTTTAGTGTAGAGTAGTGCAAACCTGTTAACAGGAAGTACAAGTGGTTTTATTTTGAGCTTCGAAATCATCGATGCGAAAAAAGTAACAGTGACCATTTTCCAAAAAAAGTGGCTTTTGTTTAATTTAGTGGTTTTTATATGCAAATACTGACTTTTTAGTTACTGGAATCAAAAAAGTCAAAATAAAATTACCTAATACTAGCCCTACATAATGCAGGTCAAAATCTGCCTATTCTCGCGAACTATTTACATACCAAACAAAAACGCACTCTGGTTTATTGTCTCACAAACAAGTTCTTCCTTTTTTCTTCCAATATTTCGAATACAGCGAGAATTGTCGATATCTTTCATTATAGCCTCTCGGGAGAGTAGTCGAAAGAGACACTACTAGACGTAGAATAACCCCAAATGGAAGTATTAGAAATTAGTTAGATAGAGAAAACGATAGATAAATAGACAATGACAAGAAAGATCTGAAGCTAGTCAAAACAGAAGCAAACCAAGGCCGAAATCAATATAAACTGTAAAATATACTTCCGTAAATCGATATCGCTTGCTTTTTATATCCTCTTAACTTGATGATCTTCTCTTCTTGATCCAATCAACTTTCAATAGCACATAAAACATAATTTCACTAACTAAAATAGCACTATATTCGTGGCTTTCAAAGCATATACAATACACAATGTATAATTATTTCATAAATTTTCCACTTATCATTTCCAAGGCCGCGCGAAGTCGAAAAAGGCAAAAATCGCTGCGAAAATGAAAATTCGAGCGGGCGAAAAATTATGACGTTCACTTCCGCGCAAAGGCTACTTTGTTTTTCGCAAGGAGAGACGATGGTTTTGCTCAATGCTACATTTAGGCATCATTTAAAGAAAAAATCTGGGTCATGCTGGTCCGTTGTGTACTATATCAAATACGAATATGCTTAGAGTACAGAGCCTTCTATCGAAATTTTGGCTTCCGAGCGGTTTTATAAACATTCCACCACTCCCAAATAAATAAAAAATCAAAAAAATTAATTTTTTGTTCGGTATTTTTTGTGCTTCGATAGTACGTACACTAAAATTATGCAGGTGTACGTACTATCGAGGTATGCCTGTATTGCCAATACCTCATCGTAGTCGGCTTTGGAACATTTCGTTGATTGATATGTAGCCTAATGACATTTGGTCAAATGACATCTCGTCGAAAGGACGTTTAGTCGGAGGGACATTTGGACGAATGGAAATGGTTTACTTATTCTTTTCATTGAAACTCTTTCTTTCACTCAATATTTTAAGTACCCCGGGGCATGTGAAAATGGCAGCTAAATAAAATTTCCATTTAAAATTAGAAATTTTCCATAAACAATTAGGAAATTGCCAATAAAAAAATCAGGGTATGAGCAATAAATAATTATAAAATTTCCACAAATAAAACAAAATTTCCATAAACTATTAAGAATTTTCCACAAAACAAAAATAAATAAACACTTTTAAAAGCAAAAATAGCAATTATAAAAGAAGAATTTTCCATAAAGAAATGAAAATGTTCCACGAAAAAAATACAAAATTTCCATAAATCAATCAATATTAGCAATAAACAATTACAAAATTTTCCACAAAATAAATATTTTTTTCCGTAAATTTTCCACAAAATAATCAATAAAGAGCAATAAAAAAATAAGAAAATTTCCATTAAAAAATACAAGAAAGCAATAAAGCTGATGAAATTTTACATGAACTTTAAACGCTTTTAAAGAAGGGGTCGTCTATGCTTAGCTTAGCTTAGCTTAGACTGACTGTACATATCAATGGTTGCTACTCCGTGATTGATCAGAACTGGTGCAAATTGCACTACGATCCAAGTGAATAGTGGTTGGGATTTACCAACTATTCTCGAAGTGCACGTTTCAGCAGCTCACAAATGTTGATCAATAACGGCGCCGGCCAAGTCCTTACAGTCAGTTGGGAAAGGGAGGGAATGTGAGTGTGTGGTAATCGTTGCTACTAGAGACCGAGAATACCTCTGCATCTCCACATTTACCACGGGAAGGAAGTAGTATTAGATGGGTGGGGTAATCAGTAACATAGATCGGGATTCACCATGGAAAGTGATGTGACCTATGAAACTTCTACACAGCAGCATTTCCTTAATTTGTTCAATTGTTCATTCTTCGCGAGAATAAACAATCAATCGCTCAAAGTGAGCGATTGTTCATTTGAATTTCGGATTAGGCGCCCGCGTTATCATTTCATTAACGTAAGAAAAATAAAAAAGAAACGGGGTTAAAATTTAAAATAATTGATAGTAATCGGAAAGCTAATGTTATTCAGCAACCCTTATTCTATCTCTATTTGACGTTAAATAAGAATGTAAATTTACGTTCATTTTACATGTCGTTTATTTTGCATTACTTTCGCGCGCGTGTATGTGTCACTTGCCTTGACCAGTATACCGTAATCAGGATCTCACTGGTATTAATCCTGATGTGCCGGTTGGCACTCGTGTTGGGCTCGTGCGCTTTGAGCGGCACACGGTCGCTTCCCAGTCTACATAAAATCGCACATGGTGCAATACAAGATGCTAAATTGGAGACGATATACATACATGTTGTGTGGAAAAGTACCTCTATCGCCTGCACTTCAGCATCCTACACGACACCATATACGTTCATGTGCTGACTGGGTTTGATAGGGCCTGCTTATGGACACATGCAGCTTTTTGTAGAGGTTTAACAGAGCCCACTGTCAAACCCCACCACATCCTAGGCAGGCCCCCTAACTCGCAGTGGCCATGGGGAGGGGTCGTCAAGCCCTTGGACATAGTCCCTGCTGCCCTTTATAGCTTTTGAAGAAGGGGTCATCTATGGAAAAAAAAGCACAGTTTGATTTCTTTTTTATATTATTCTTTATGGAAATTTTCATATTTTTATTGCTTTTTATTGATCATTTCGTGGAAAATTTTTATTTTGTTATGGAAAAAATATATTTATTTTGTGGAAAATTTTGTAATTGTTTATTGCTAATATTGATTTATTTATGGAAATTTTGTATTTTTTTTCATGGAACATTTTCATTCCTTTATGGAAAATTCTTCTTTTATAATTGCTATTTTTGCTTTTAAAAGTGCTTATTTATTTTTGTTTTGTGGAAAATTTCTAATAGTTTATGGACATTTTGTTTTATTTGTGGAAATTTTATATTTATTCATTGGTCATACCCTGATTTCTTTATTGGCAATTTTCTATTTTCTTATGGGAATTTTCTAATTGTTTAGGGGGAGTATTTATTTTAGTCAGTGAAAATACGGGGTAAGTGGGTACTATCGCTGCCAATTAATCGGTGAACGTTTCCAATGGTAACAATGTTCTAGAAAGATGATGAAGAATTATCAACGAATTCGCATGACACTACAAAATTTGGAATCAAAACCATTTACGGCACCATACTAATGGTATTATTTAATCATGACTTTAAACTACCGACTAAATCCATTACTTTTATTTTAATTCAATGGATTTCCAACAAAATAGTCGTTTCTAAATTTATCATTGACGTGGAAAGTGAATATTTTAAGCAATTAAATAATTGTGTGACATCGAAAGCAATTTAAAACTTTTGATTAAAGTCTAAATCTACAATTTTCACTTGCCTTTAAATTTTAACATACATGGGGCAAGTGGGACATATTTGAAAAACATTTTCAATAGAGCCATTTTACCTGTTTTTAGATTGTTTTCTAGTGAAAAATAATTTCGACACTCATATATCATATGGGTCTGAATCGAATGCAGTTGATATTGTATGATTCGTTGTCAAGAAGTAGTGTACAGTTGATTTACCAAATGTGTATTTTACTTTCTGGAAATTATCTTCCTCGTGGAAAAGAGCAATGATTATAACTATGCGAAATTTTCCGTTTACAGTGCAAACAATCTATTTATTCTACGGGTTTTTCTTGTGTATTGTTATTTTTAAACATCGCATCAGATTAACAGATTTTCAGATAAATAAAGTGCTTAAGACATAAATTTGTCATTTCGTTCTATTACAAATTTACAACACTGCGCATCCACTGAATAAAAACGTTCCTTTTGAAGTTCTAATTTATGTAATAATTTGTGTTCTAAACAGAGAAACATTCATTCGAAAAGTGAACAAAGATTTGCTCATCTCTTCCATCTAACACATTTGGTAGGAAAGTAAGGTAATGGAAAGCCAGTCAATAGCCAATTAAACAGTAAACCAGCTATTGTCTTGTTTTTATGTTTGCTAACATTGTAATCACTTTCTTTTTGTAAAAACAAAAGTCTAACAAGCAATAAACCTCCATCCATGATTATTGCGACTCAGAAATTACATGAACATTATACCTACATTCTTCAAATTAGTTTCGTTCGACAGTATAAAGCAGAATAGGTCCCACTTGCCCCGTTTAAAGGGCTAAGTGGGTCACACAGGTAAATTTATTTATGTCACTACCAATATTTTTGTAACTGAATAAATGGCTTACAACACGTCTACACTTCAACAACGGAAGCATATAATGATGTATTCGTGGTTAATGTCTTGAAATGCCCTGTTTTCTAAGTATGCGTTAACGATTTTGCTGAACTAGCATTTTTTAGGTCCCACTTGCCCCGGGGTACCTTACAGTAATTAGTTCAGTATAAAATTGTCTTCCAATCATAATTCGTTAATTATTGGCCTAAAATTCAATTCCGACCAAATGGTCATATGACCTAATCTATTCGACGTCATGTCTAATGACGAAACATCATTCGACTGAATTTCTTTTGACAAGGTGGTATAGATTCATAGTAGTCGATTAGAGAGGTTCGCCAAAGTCAATATCTAGTCGGGATTATTATCTGGATATTCACCGTTTTCATATTACAGTCAAACCTTCATTAGTCGATGTTATATGAACGACAACCGCTTGAAATTGGATGAATCAGAACCTCTAATAATAGACGCATTGTAGTTCTATCTACCTCAGAAGTCTAGATCCGAATGAAACAGCCATAATGCGAATTTTATCATTCGTATCCAAAGAGACTCTACTTCGAAGTCAGTCGATCCCACGATTCAAACTTTGCGGTGCGCTTGTTATATCCCAATTTCACGATGAAGGTTTAATCCTCTATAAGGCTAACGTTTTCAGCATACCATTGGACAGATTCAACATGTGTGCTTCAACAGATTGGTCCTCCACCCACGACATGGAACAAAGTCGTTAAATTGATGTCATGTATTCGGAATAGGCAGTCCTGCTGACCTCATATATCGATGACTATCACCCGAAGATATTGTCCAGAAAGAACTCTGATGGAATGGTCCGAATTGAATGCATAACGCTTCTGATATGAGCCTGATGCATCCTGAGCATCCTGAAGAGCATCCTGAAGTAGGAGAAGAAGAAATATGACGGACTGTCGTTGCTTTTCACCTGTGGCGGATTTAAACATTGTGCACCTCACCAAGTTTGGTTTGCACTTAGACCTAATTCATCAAACGGACTGATTACGATTAATCAAGATTTTACGACTTCCAAGAGCACGGCGATACGAAAAAAGTTTCGTAAGGAATACAGAAATCACCTTTTTTATTCACCTTCGCCAACGGTCGTGTGGGTGAGTGTGGGTGCACGATGAATGAGTGTTATGGATGGATGGTTTTACCAACATTGCTTCTGATTCTTCGTCTACAAAATTTGTATTTATTTGTAATTTAATATAGCTATTATGTAGACGAAGAATCAGATGGCATAAATTTTGGCTGTTACGGCCTTTTCAAATGTTGGTCTAGATTTATCTAGCGATGATAAGGGCCGATGCCCTCGTAGCGTTTTTTCAAGCTGCGTGCACGCCGCGTTCACACAAGGTACTTAGCATCAAATGTAGTCGTACATATGTATACGTGTGCCTTACTCCATTATTTGATATTGGGTACCTTGCGTGAACGCGGCATGCACGCAGCTTAAAAAACCGCTACGTAGACATCGGCCCTACAACGGATTAATATACTGGATGGCGATACTTAAATAACTAATTTTACTTATTACTTTTCAAAACAATTTCTGCAAACTTTGTGTTAAATATGAAAATATTACAGAAAACACTTAACCTTCCGGGACTCGCATGGTCCTGGATTATATTTGTCCTGGTCCACGCAGGTCGCCACTCTTGTGAACGACAAACGTACTTTTTTTTTAACCGGAAGGTTAATAAAGCTATGATGAAAAGTCATGAAAAAATGGGCTTATTGGCCAGGAGGACACATTTTACCGTCATACCCTACATCAACTCCCATTGATTCCCCGTTTTTTCGTAGATGGCGCTGTCGGCTAATATGTTTGCACTCTCGTTTGTCGTTATTCAAATTAATTGCGTGCGAAATATAGGTCAGTTCTGGACTTTATAGGAGGGGGTCGGTTTCGGACCATCATTTTTGAGAATGTCGAAAACGTATACTTTCACTTTACCCCCTGTATCTCCTAACTTTCCACAGCCGCATAATCAATAAAGCCCCAGAAATATACAATAATGTCCCCGCTACAATATAGACTACAAAACTTGGCAAAATAATCGTTTTTCGCGACCTCATGGCCTCTGCCATTTAGGGGGTCGGTTTGGGAACATTCTCCCCTATTACTCATTCGTATTATTCCTTCTGGCCACTGAAATCCCTGAAACTCATAGATAAGGAATTCTTGGAGTGGAATAAAAAACTGACGGTATGAACCACCTTCCTACAATTTTACAGGAATTCGTGTAGAAGGAACTTTTTAGAAGTCTTATCGAAGGAATTCCCCAGAACACAAGGAAAAGAAATTTCCTATAATTTATAGGAGAAAATTTCCTAATAATTGGTGATGGAGAAATTCCCCAGAGTTATTAGATCTAAATCTAGATTTTTTAGGATGAGGTGAATAATTCGTCGAGAACCTCGGAGGATAAATTACTTAAGGAGGAACTCATCTTAATTTCAAGGAGGAGGAATTCCACAAAATTCACGCAAGAGGAATTGTCCTGACCTTCGGAGGGGCAAATTTTACTTTTTAAATTAGGAGAATTTCTATAGAAGTAATTCTAGTAGAAGAAATATTTATTTATTTTTTCTTTTTTTTATTACTGATGTCTCAATGACTATAACCGTTAAATGCGCAATGTTCTTTTGGAACAACAACCCAAACATACACTACCCGCCAAAAGTATGGAAGCGCAAAAATAAGTATTGCAACACCTACTTTGAATATTGCAACACCCCCCAAAAAGTTTAGCATCACTCCAGAACTAGCATATTCGTGATCATGTATTATCGGATCTTGTCCATTTTGAATGATGGAACCTTCAACAAAATGGTTCACAACGATAACGATGAAGAAGGACAATTTAGATCCCTGGGGTGCACAGTGGTGTGTTTGGCTAAAATCGTGAACTTTTTATTTTACCACTTCAGGGTGTTATTTTTCGACATTGATGTCTTTGGGAATAAATTTTAGAAAAATATTGCGCATCGAATGACGAAAAGTTGTAGTTCCAATTTTTGCCACAGGTGGCGCTGCAGAATGTAACTTCTTTAATAAACGATTTTTAAATATGGTGTTTTTGGCAAAGTTGTAGTGTAATTTATTATGAATTTTATTGCTGAAGACACCGAGTGTCCATCTATCATCGTTTTTGAAATACGGGCGTTTTTTATGGACAGACCCTAAAAAAACAGTATTTAAAGATATTTTCGAAACTAACAGTTTCAGGTCAATATAATGTTCTACAAAAATGTATATATAATCAAAATAGACCACTTTCTGGAAGAAACCAGGGATGTTTTTTGCACACATGACTTGTTATCGGCGATTTAGGGTCGAAAATAGTGATATTTGAAGACTTCATATGCAACAGAGGGGCAAATTGGGGCAAGGAAATCCCCACAGGATTTAAAATATCTGGTCTGTAGTTTCATATGCGTATAATTATGTCTGTCTCCACGTGTATCCAAACAAGTATTTCTAAATTTCATAAATCGACATTTTCAACTGATATTTATATAAAAATTGAGATTTCACCACACTGCATACCACGCTGTTGACTGTTAATGTGAAAAGAAGTGCAGCGTGAAGCTGGTTTTCTGTTATCTTCATCCAATCATTTCACAAAATGCAAATCTGACGTCATACGCTCCTAGAGATGTCTTTATTCTTGTCGATTATTGAATCGATCCATCGTTGGGTAGTAATCGATTTGAAATTAATCGATTATCACAACGATGAATCGATTAATCGAATAATTTGCGACTTCTTAGAGATGTCGTTAATTCCCGATTAATCTATTAGTAACTCATCAATTATTCTCGATTCTTGTCGATTATTGAATCGATTAACCGTTGGTAAGTAATCGATTCCATATAATTCGATTATCTCAATGATTAATCGATTAATTGAAATGTATGTATATGATAGCACCTGAATGCTGGCAGTTGGTGTGTAGAAAACCAGCTAATGCTTGGGATTCATTGTTAAGTGTATAATGTTAAGGTGTCAACTCATTCATTCTCTCGCTTAGCGTTAAAGAGATGTCGCAAATTATTCGATTACCTCGATTAATCGATTCATCGTTGTGATAATCGATTAATTTTAAATCGATTATTACCCAGCGATGAATCGATTCAATAAGAATAAAGAGTAATCGATTAGTTACTAATCGATTATTCGGGATTTTACGACATCCCTAGTAGCGTATGACGTCAGAATTGCATTGTGTGAAATGATTGGATGAAGAGAACAAAAAAATAGCTTCACGCTGCACTTCTTTTGACATTAACATTCAACAGCGTGGTATGCAGTGTGGTGAAATCTCAATTATTATATAAATATCAGTTGAAAATGTCGATTTATGAAATTTTGAAATACTTGTTTGGATACACGTGGAGACAGACATAATTATATGCATATGAAACTACAGACCAGATATTTTAAATCCTGTGGGGATTTCCTTGCCCAAATTTGCCCCTCTGTTGCATATGAAGTCTTCAAATATCACTATTTTCGACCTTAAATCGCCGATAACAAGTCATGTTTGCAAAAAAACATCCCTGGATTTTTCCAGAATTGGTCTATTTTGATTATATATACATTTTTGTAGAACATTGTATTGACCTGAAACTGTTAGTTTCGAAAATATCTTTAATTACTTTTTTTTTAGGGTCTGTCCATAAATAACGCCCGTATTGCAAAAACGATGATATATGAACACTCGGTGTCTTGAGCAATAAAATTCATAATAAATTACACTACAACTTTGCCAAAGACACCATATTTAAAAATCGTTTATTAAAGAAGTTACATTTTGCAGCGCCACCTGTGGCAAAAATTGGAACTACAACTTTTCGTCATTCGATGCGCCATATTTTTCTAAAATTTATTCCCAAAGACACCGATGTCAAAAAATAACACCCTGAAGTGGTAAAATAAAAAGTTCACGATTTTAGCCAAACGCACCACTGTGGGGTGCATAGGCCACCGTGTTGACATACGAATGATCCGGATTCAGAAAAACGTGCGAAGTCACCATTTTCTTAATTCCAAGATGCCAGGTTTTATCATCTTTCGTAATCGCAAAATGACAAAAAAAAACAATGCTAAGTTACGCTTGCTTGATCCATGGTGGCCGACCGCTGGTCCTCCGGGAGTTCCGGAACATCCGGTGAAGTGGTCAATGTTTGTAATTCGTCCCAAAAAGCTGCGACTTTTCTAATCCGTTTGTAGTAGCAATGTCAGCGCAAAATCAATGCAAGCACCACTCATTGACCCCTGGTGGCCACCTATTGGTCCTCCGAGAGTTCCGGAACATCCGGTGAAGTGGTCAATGTTTGTAATTCGTCCCAGAAAGCTGCGACTTTTTCTAATCCGTTTGTAGTAGCAATGTCAGTGCAAAATCAATGCAAGCACCACTCATTGACCACTGGTGGCCTCTTAGTGGTCTTCCGGGAGTTCCGGAACATCCGGAAAGTTGCCAATTTTTTAATCTTGTCCCAAAAAGCTGCGACTTTTTTTTTAACCCGTTTGTTGTGGCGATGTAAGAGCAAAATAATTGCAAGGACAGTTCGTTGGTTATAGAAGTCTAGAAGACTTCAGTAAAGAAGTTTCCACTCTTCTAACTGTAAGCTAACTGTAATTCAAATTTATGCTAAAACAAATCAGAAATATCAAGGGTTCCAGGTATGTTCATTCCACATAGACATTCATTCAACACATAGAAATTATGTTATAAAATGACCTGTTATACAAAACAGAAAAAGACCAACCATACTTCAGGATTGTTCGTGATGTCAGTTCTCGTACGTCAACCGTCAGATTATCCTCACAATGTCACGACAATCTATTCAGGTAAGAAAATTATTTAGACCTTTTTGTGGAATGAACTTAAGGTTTTCCTGCCGTACTGAATTGACGCCGTTGAGTTGCTTCGTTTTTTGCCAACAGAAGTGTGAATGAAAAAATGTGAAGAAATAATCCAAAAGTGAGTTTGAAATACTCAACCGTAGGTACTTTTTTTCTACCGTGTATTATAAAAGGACATTCGATCATCCAAGTAGCTACCGGAAAACAGTTGAAAGCTGAACCTTGGAGCGTCAAAATGGGTAGAACAGTTGAGTTTCCACTGGAACAGCGCTGCAATATCATTGATCTACACTTCAAAGGCTTCTCCACTCGCAATATTGCGTGTGGTGTCGGTGTTAGTCAGTCTGCAGTTGTAAGAACAATTCATCGGCATAAGCTATACAACAGTAACAGAAGTAAGATTAGATCAGGAAGACCTAGAATTGAAGTGAACCAAAAATTTAGAAAACCTCCCAAGAAACATCCAACTTTGAAGAACGAAAATATTGTCAAGAAATCATGGAAAAGAACAATTAAAGAAAAACGATTGCAAATTACATCGTTACGCCAAGCAGGAGTTTCCTCAAGGCAAATAGCGCTGCAAATGGCGGTAACGCCTTCAACAGTCTGTCGTCTTGTTGCACGTTTCAAGGCTACTGGTTCCGTTGCTAATCGTCCTTACAGCAGATGGTAATAGCTTGCATTTTGTATTTTTTCTTAAATTTATTTGAAATTGTATTAAATTCAGCAGCAGCAAGCAACGAAACGATTCACTTCGCAACGTCAGAAAGAGGTGTGACTACCGAACTGCTAATCAGACTATACCCGATGGATCAAAAAAATGGAAGAGGATCTATGTGAACGATCAATTCCGCATCAAGCAGATGTCCGAAGCAGGAAAATCGACGCGACAAATAGCTAAATGTATGAACATAAGCAACTCCACTGTATCCAGGATAGTTCGTCGAAGGGAAAAGGCTACAAGTGCACCGATTTCACATCTTGGAAGACCTCGCGGAAGTTTTAAACCCAAAGCAGAAAATATCATTGAAGAAAAAACCCTTCCAAAAGCAGGAAAAAGACAACTCTCCAACGAGCGGCGTGCTTCCATTATAACCTTACATAATGAAGGTTTCAATACTCGACACATCGCTTCACGGATGATGGTGGCGCCAAGCACGGTCGTAAAATGTGTGAAACGCTTTAAAGAGACAACAAAGAATACAGATCGCCCAAGGAGTGGAAGACCCCGTGTTACGACGAACCGAGAGGACAAGCGAATCATAATCACCAGCAAAAGACAGCGTACCCTTACAGCTCCGGAAATAAGAGAAGAAATAAATTGTCTTAGAACCGAACCGTTGTCAGTGACAACTGTGAGACGGCGACTCTTAGCAGTTGGATTGAGAGGCCGCATTGCAGCGAAAAAACCTTTATTACGTGAAGCGAACAAAGAAAAACGTTTGAAATGGGCACATGATCACTTAAACTGGACAAGTAAGGAATGGTCGAAAGTTCTGTTTACCGATGAATCGAAGTTTGATCTGTTTTCCACCAAGAGGCGAATATTTGTTCGACGCCTTCCTGGTGAACGAATGAACTTCAATTGCGTGGTGCCCACAGTGAAGCACGGTGGAGGCTCTGTTTTGGTTTGGGGTTCATTTGCTGGGACGAAAGTGGGAGATTTGATCCGGATCACCGTAATACTGAACAAAGAAGGCTATTTGAAGATTCTTCAAGAAAATGCTGTGGAAATGGATTGAGTCTCATAGGAAAAGGATTTACTTTGCTGCAGGATAATGACCCCAAGCATTCTTCGAAACTTTGTCGTGGATATGCATCTGAGCTTGAGAAGCAGAAGATATTAGTTAACATGGAGTGGCCAGCTCAATCTCCGGATCTAAATCCCATAGAGCTGCTATGGGATGAACTAGATCGAAATGTGAGGAAAATGCGACCAGTAAACCACAATCATTTATGGGAATGTTTACAGGCATGCTGGCAAAGCATTGGAGAGGAAACGTTGAAAAAGCTCATCAACCGTATGCCGAGGGTGTGCAAGGCAGTAATATACGGAGGATACTTTGAAGAGGCAAAAATTTAGTAGTTTAGTACTAATTTAATTATTATCTGTTCCATTTCGGTTTCTGCTAAATGCACATATTAAATAGATTTTAATTTGTTTGAACTGGATAGCTTGTGTGTAATTTTGAATAGCTAGTAATAATAGAGACAGAGTAAGGTGGCTTGATCGGCCGCCCTCTTATTCCGTTCTATTTGACGCCCTGATGCTATGGACACAATTTCAGCCATATCGGACAACGTTTGGGCGGTGCTAAACTCATTGGAAGTTAGTATGGAAAAATGTATGGAGAAATATCGAAAAACAGTAATTTGGAGCTTATTTATTAATGTTTTTTCCATACTAATTTGAGCCACCCTAAGGAAGAGTCTGATTTTGAGGGTGTCCATGGTGGAAAAGGTATATGGACACAGCCCCTAAATCGTATATACCAAAACATACCTGAATTATAAATTTTGATACATTATGGGACCCCACAAATTGTATTTTCACATGTGTTCACTGAATTAGTTTGGCTTTCTGATTAAAAAACCCCTTATTTAACCAGAAAACCATAGAACTTCTAGACCAATGCCGAAACATTTGATTTTCATGGAAATTCCCGATTTTTCGAATAACAAGTTGGTAGCCACCCAGAATCAAAGAGGACACTATTTCAGTTGTGTCAGAAGTTACACAAAACTACCTGTTGAGCATGCTTCGTTTTCCGACTTTTAATTCAAATTATTTCAAACAAATTATGTTCTGTGTTGAATTCTGGAATTGAATCATAAGCAAATCAGCTCTTCCAGAGGACAACTTTGTGCTCCGATGTGTACCCAATCGATTCAAATATCAGGTTACTGTAAGAAAGCATTTTGAAAAGTGTCTACGAGGAAATTTTGAAATTATTCACATTCCTGGGTCTGAAGAAGTCCCAGGGTCCCTGAAGGGTCCCAGAAGGCTATTTGGTTGCCACCCAGGATCAATACGATTGTCGAAACCAGATACAAAACATTAAATAGACATAAGATAAACACGTAGCCCTCGGGATGATCTGGAACTCCTGGAAGACCACTGGGTGGCCAACCGGGGTCAATGAGTAGTACTTGCATTGATGTTGCTCTGACATTGCTACAACCAACGGTTTAGAAAAAATTGCAGCTTTCTGGGACGAATTACCAAAATTGACCACTTCACGGGATGTTCTGGAACTCCTGGAAGACCACTGGGTGGCCATTCGTTGTCAATGAGTACTACTTGAATTGATGTTGCTTTGACATTGCTACAACAAACGTATTAGAAAAAATCGCAGCTTTCTGGAACGAATTACTAAAATTGACCAGCTCACGGCATGTTCCGGAACTCCCAGAGGCCCACTGGGTGGCCACACAGGGCCAATGAGTGGTGCTTCCATTGAATTTGTTGTCACAATACGATTACGAAAGATAATGTAAATAACGCAGTTCTCTGGGATGAATCACATGGTAAATTCAATAGATGTTCCGGAATCCGGACTAGCCGGATTTTCACCTGGCGATCATCGCAGCCCAGGGAACTAAATTGCCCTCACTATCAACGTACTTGTTGTCGTGAACAATTTTGTAGACGGTTCCATCATTTAAAATGGAAAAGATCCGATAATACATGATCACGAATATGTTAGTTCTAGAGTGATGCTAAACTTTTTGGGGTGTTGCAATACTTATTTTTGCGCTTCCATACTTTTGGCGGGTAGTGTATGTGTATTGTTGAAGAATTTAATTATTATTTACGTTAAAAATAATTTAAAAGATTTCTTGCGCCTTCAAGGGATAAGGATAATAATGTCCCCTAAATCAAATTTATCTACATACAAACATAAGTAAAACATCCTCATAATACGGCAATCAGAATACATAAGAAACATACCAATACAATAAAACAGGACATAGCAATCTTCAATTTTTGTTGTAATTTGTGCCTCGATAGTATGCCGCGAAAAGTCGTTGCAGAGCAGCGGGCGATGGATTAAAATAATAAAGATGGACCACTGCGTTCAAATTGGAATATCACAGAGCTTCTGAAGGAGAAATTCTCCAAAAATACTAATGTTAGAGTATTCCACAATTCTTGTATAACGAGTTCCTAGAATTCCTGAAAAAGAATTTCTCCAAAATATCTGGGGAAAATTTCCAAAGAGTTTTTGTGAAAAGGAATACCTGTGTTGAAGGGGTGGGGGCAGTGGTGCTGCAGTTATTCAGGTTTTTTGTGGAATAATTCCCCATAATTCCTGATTGGGCAAGTTCTTAGACCTCTTGAGGAAGGAAATCACCATAATTCCTCGAGATGGAAGAACCGAGCATGCTTGGAAAAATAGTTTCCCAGCATTCAGAGCCTTGAATTCCCTGGTGGCGGAATTTTCATAATTTCTGAATCTCAGAATGAATATTCCAAATTCTGGGAGAAGAAATTTCCCAGGAAGGGTTAGCGTAAATCAAACCTTGAGGATTTCCTGGTTTGAAACTAGTTATGTAAAATGGTGCTCAAAATATGTCTAGTTCTCCTATGTGTGAAATGGCTCAACATTTCGGGGTGCTCCTGTGCGGGAAAGTGTTTAAAAACATGATTTTAATTACGCGGTGAGAAGAAGTGAAGTGCAGTGATAATCTCAGAGAGATAATAAATTGGCACGTAACTGCTGATTAATCCCAAATTTTGATCCAAAGTATATAGTATACAATAAAGAAATATGTTCATTATGACAGGAAGTAAAATTATAAGCTATTAACAGGTTAGTAATTCGAATATTGAGCTCGCATTCGAATGTTGATGGATGAAGGGTGAGGGAGGAGTGGGGGATACTTGTTAGCGAACGGGTGCCATATTGACTGCCATCGTGGTACTCCTCCAACCGTGTCCTTAAGTTCACTCCTGACGGAATCCAAGTTTCAAATTGCTCGCGTTTTCGGGGGCACATCACTCGATACGGAGGCGGCGCTTAACTGTCATTTTTGTTGATTTAGCTTTGCTGCGTCGCATCATGCGTGAAACTTTAAAAATGACAG
The DNA here is from genome assembly GCF_024139115.2 of Armigeres subalbatus. Lineage (NCBI taxonomy): Eukaryota > Metazoa > Arthropoda > Insecta > Diptera > Culicidae > Armigeres > Armigeres subalbatus. The sequence continues at coordinate 124,669,118 of NC_085141.1, read as the reverse complement.
TTGTGCATTGCTTCCGTGTCGAGTGGTGTGCCCCATTCGGAACTGTACTTTCGGTGTGTCGCCATACTGTTATCCTTTGTAGTGCGAAAATTATTATTTTTCCGGGTGAATTCGGAACAAATAAAAAAGTTACCGGTGTGTAAATCACTGGGGAGGTGAAGAAATAGTCAGAAACGGGGTCTACGTTCTTTTTTTGACTGTGCAAAACCCGATAGATAGAAGAAGTGTGGAAGTGACCGGCAAGATGGGGAAGCCGCCGGACGGCGGCAAAACGTTTCAAGAATATGAATACAACAAAAACGACGTGGCGCCCTATCGTGTCATCGTCCAGCTATTAGACGACAAGGATGGAGCCGTTCATATAAACAAACTGACATTTGGACAACTGATGACGAAAACGGAAACATACCGACAGAGCATCACCAACATCCGAACTCTCGGTAAATACAAGCTGATCGTTTTCTTGGGAGACTTGCAGGCAGCAAACCAACTGAAGAAAGACCCTGTGCTGAAGGAGCATAATTACAAAGCGTACATCCCGCGCAGTTTCGTTTCTGTCTCCGGAGTGGTAGCCGGAGTTCCGGTGGACATGACTATGGAAGAGATTCGAGAAAGCATCAGCTGTTCGTGCCCGATCCTAAATATCAACAGACTGCACCGCTTTGAAGGAGGAAGGAAAATCCCAACGAGCCGAATTGGAATAATTTTCCGCGCGAGTCAGCTGCCAAGAGAGGTTCGCATGTTCTGCTGCATCAACACCGTCCGTCCTTTCGTTAACAGGCCGATATTGTGTCTCAACTGCCTGAGATACAACCACCAAACAGAAAACTGCAGATCGAAGAAACGCTGTCCCAATTGTGCAGCAGTACACGAAGGTTTGCAGACAGGAGAATGTGATAACCCAAAAAAATGTTTCTACTGCAAGTCGGAGCACCGTACATCAGATATGGACTGTCCAGAACGAATCAGACAACGAAACATCAAAACGATAATGGCACGAACAACCCTGACCTACATGGAGGCTAAGGAACAGAATCCCATCTTGACCCAAAATCGGTACGACATACTATCGAACGAGGAAGAGTATCCAGCATTGCCACAATCATACTCCGCCATGGTTGCCGGAGAGTACACAGCGAAACCCAGCTTCAGGCCAAAACCTCAGAGGACAAAGCGTCCGCTAGAAGAAGTGGTGATTGCAGATCAAGTTGAAGTTTTCGCAGACAGGAAGAAAAAAGCATCCGGCGAATCAAGCAACAACGGAATCGCTCTCTTCAACAAGTTTCGTGTTACGGACTTTGAGAGGTGGGCACAAAAAACGGCGGAACAGCGATCACAGGAGATTAATCAACAACTATCTGATGCCAGTGCCAGTAGCAGCGGAGCAGAAGGCGTGTCCAAATCCCTGGGCGCGATTAATAGAAGCATCAACACCGAAAAGAAGAGCAAGGAAAGATCGCGGAGTAGGAGCAGGTTGAGAGACAAATCCAACGAAGCATGTAAACCGTCAGAGTCAGAAGTCAGATTTTTTCAAATAAACATTCAGAGTTTAGAAAAACATAAGGAAGAGCTAACACGAGTATTAATCAAAGAGGACTATACCATAGCTCTCATCTCAGAGTGCTGGAGTAAACTAGAATTAGAGCGAACGAAATACAAAATACCAGGGTTTTTTTCCTTTTTGAAATCCAGAAACGACGGATATGGAGGTGCAGGAGTAATTATAAACAAAAGAATTAAGTCAAGAGAAGTTCAGCTACCTAATTTCCCTAGAATTCAAGCGGTTGGTCGTCATCTGTTGGCTGCGGATATACTGGTTGTATCGCTGTATGTGGCGCCAAGTATAACCGCTACCGACTTCGAGAGCCAGTTAAAACAAATCTTTCGTCAGGTTACCGGATACAGAAAGGTGATAATTGGAGGGGACTTCAACGCTCACCATTTCTCATGGGACTCGCGGCATTCGGATGGAAAAGGTTCGATATTGTTCGATCTTGTGAACGATGAAAATTTGGTCATTATGAATAATGGACAACCAACTTTTTACCCGGTCGATGTGAATAAGCGCCCTTCAGCCATAGACCTAGTGCTGGTGTCATCTGCATTGCTTCTAGATACGACTACAACAATTCTGGACTATGGAGTCACCATGTGGCCTTGGAGACAGTGGTTCAACTAAACATTCCGCGAAAACCAGAACATTTCATCAACAGGAAAAAAGTCTTCGAAGAGATTAAAAACGTGGATGCTGAAAGCGTAACTACACGGGTAAAAATCCGTTCCCAGAAATGAGAAAATAATTCATGATTCCATGAATCCGTCGTGTTTTCATGTTATGAAAATACACCATGAATATAAATCATGATTTCATGATTTATTTTCGCGTAACGCAACCAATGCGTTACAATTTGGTTGTTAAAAACGACAGAATAAAAAAAAGTTCAACAGGGGATTCGAACTCGAGCACACTGAGCGAGAGTCCGGCGTGCTACCTCTCAGCTGTTCTTACTTCTTGGGAATGGAGTGTTCGAAGTATAACCGGTTATGCATACTGTCGACTGATGAGGATTGCCTAGTACCATGAATAATGTTCCTGAAATCATGAATTATAATCATGGTTTCATGAACTGACCTGATTCATGATTTCATGATTTTTTATTCATGCCTGTGGGTATGCATTTGTTTCCGTGTACCATGGCAGATCTTCAACGAGAAACAAAATCGATTCTAAAGAATTCCAAACAGAAGAACAAACACTCGCCGAAATTCTGGTGGACAGACGAAGTTGAGCAAGCCTGGAAGGACAAAAAAGCTGCCAGGATGCTATTCAATAGAACTGGAGGAATCAAGGAACTGTTGGATTTCCGGAAAAAGGAAGCGATCTTTGTCAGAATAAAGAAGGAATCATCGAGGGCGAAGTTCCAGGATTTCGTCACCAGTATTGATCCACAAACACCATCGGCCGTCGTGTGGGGCCAACTACGAAAGCTTACAGGAGGGAAAAGAAGGACCGAAAACATTCTCATTCATGATGACACCAATCTCGCAATCGAATTTCTGAACAAACATTTTCCGGTAGAACCTTATCAAGACGACTCTCCGGCTCGCACCGCTGATTACGATGTGCTTACTGTGGACTTTTGGCAAAGCCACATTGCCAAGAAAACACAGGGTAGGGCACGATTATCAGCTCCGGGGCCAGATGGGATTACTTACCGAATGCTCCAAGCTTTACAACCGCCAGTTAGAGACAACATTATTCGGAATTTGAATTTGATCTGGAGAACACACAGAATACCAATCGACTTGAAAACGATCAAAGTCGTTGCCGTACCTAAACCAGGTAAAAACCCTGAGACGGTTGAAGGTACACGACCGATTTCGTTAGTGAACTGTGGACTCAAGCTGTTGAACTCAGCCATTCTGAAAAGATTGGAGCAGATTTTAGAGGAGAGGGACATCCTTCCAAAATTATCATTCGGATTCAGAAAACGAATGTCTACCATTACTTGCTTAGAGTTCGTTGTGAACAGGGTCTGCCAAATTAAAAATCAAAACCGAACAACAGCAATAGTATTCGTCGATCTTTCAAATGCGTTTAGTTGCGTGAAAACTGACAAACTAGAAGAAACTCTCTTGGCCCTTAGCATACCACCGGAGATGACAAGCTGGTTCATTTCCTTCTTGACGAACAGGAAGATACAAATACAGGTTGCAGGAAAAACAATAACTCGGTTTGTAAGTCAGGGATTACCACAGGGTGATGTGTGTTCTCCCACGTTATTCAACATCTACACAGCAGTGCTTCACGACATCAGGGTCGAAGGCGTAATACTGGTGCAGTACGCTGACGACTTTGCGATAATCATCGAAGGTGGCAGCAGAGAGGAAGTCTCCCTTAGAGGAGAGGCTTTCCTGAGAGCGTTCAAAGACAAAGCGGAAGAGCTGAATCTATCAATAAATCCACAAAAAACAAAAAGCATGCTGTTCATCAACAGCTCGAAAGAGCTGAAAATCGGCGTTGATGGTGTCATTCTTGAAAACGTAAAAAATCACAAATATCTCGGTGTGGTTCTGGACAGGTCGCTACGATATGGCGCCCATCTGAGGGACTTGACACAAAATATGATCAAGGTCATTAGTGGCATCAAATTTGGTGGACACCCCCAGACGCTTGGCATGGTATATAACGCGTTGTTCAAAAGCTGTATGGACTACGGATCTACAATATACGGATCAGCATGTAAGACCAATCTAGCTAAAATCGATGTATTGAACAATCAATGCCTAAGGAAGGTCACCGGTTGCACAAAATCGACACCAATCAACACATTGTACGCAATTGCAGGGCAGTACCCATTAGAATTCCGCCGTCTTTATAATGCCGGTAAGCAGCTAGCAAGACACTATCATCGAAACTCAGTTGTTCAACTACAGCTGGAGAACACAATTGAACAGGATTTAGAACGGGACAAGAGTCGATATAGTTTTCTAGAGCAAGTTGCGCTGGACCATTCGCCAATACTTCACGTGACGTCATCCTCATTTATCAGTGAAAATCAGTGGAAGGATGTTCGGATAGAAACCGAATTGCCAGACGGCCATTGGAGAAAGAAAACGACGGATGTTCGAACCTTGAAACAGCTAACACTATCGTTAATACATGGCAGATACACAGGAAGACGTATCATCTATACAGATGCCTCCCGCAACTGGGAATCGTGCGGGATTGGTGTCTATGACAGTTACACCAATTTTCAGCTTAGTTTAAAACTTGAAAACTACGTATGCATAATGTCCGCTGAGCTAGAGGCTATCTGGGTAGCACTACAGTATGTGCGTCGCTCCGGGATATCCAACGCAGTAATCATGACCGACTCGAAGGCAGGTTTGGAGTTCATCAAATCCAACATCGAAGAACGTTACCGAGATGAATTCGTAGAAAAATTAATGGATATGGCTTCGAAAACTCGCACCACTTTGCAATGGATTCCTGGCCACATTGGAGCCGCTGGGAACGAGAGAGCTGATCACCTGGCGAAGGCAGCTTTGGATCAGCATTACATCTGCAACAATAAAGTCCTTATTCATGACGTCGAAAATTACTTCCTTTGGTTGGCTGAAACGAAATCGCAACAGTGGTACCTCGAATATGCTGCTGTGGATGGTAAAGGACGCAAATTTTTCCAGTTCCAGAACACAATCCCTCACAAACCCTGGTATTCCGGACTACAGCTCTCCAATTCTGAAACTCGCACGCTAAATCGGCTCCTGGCAGGCCATGATTACTCGGCTTATTGGTTATCAAAAATGAAAATACAACCAGATTGTATTTGCGTAAATTGCAATACAGTAGAAAATGCCGAACATATTTTGTTCTCCTGTACCAAATACGCACTAACCAGAAACAAATACGAATTGAATGAATACAACAACATATATCAAGTCTAGAGTGCTTTGAAAATAGGTCGTATGTGCAAAAGAGAGTCTCTCTTTGGATCTATTCTCTTTCGATTATTACAAAACTATACAAAAGTTTACTTCGATTTTTTTGGCAGATAACCAAAGACGATAGCTTTGTCTATCATGCTGAAGTGGAAATGTAGCAAAAAATGCAAAACTAGCCGATATATTAGCGAAAGAGAGCGCGATCAAAGAGAATCTCTCTTTTGCACATACGACCTATTCTCAAAGCAATCTAGAAGTCTTTTCCACCAAAAATCTTACACTCATCCGTAATGTAGTTGCCTTCCTTAAGGTGATTATAGAATGAAGCCCGTGGTGAATTTCAAATTCACCACACGTTTATCTACATACATTTCCAAATCCCCAAATCTGGCGTAATCGTTTTCGTACAGTGCCAAAACTCAAATTATGATTGTTCAGCATAACTAAGCAAACGATCTACCATTATTTTAGCCCCGTACGCGTTATGGTTCTTTCATGTCGTGCTCTTGAAAAAAATATTGGAAAAGCACGTGGTTTACAAAATGGCCGATTTCTGGCTTCATTCTATAATCACCTTAAAGAAATAAACAAACAAATCTGAAGATCTGACATAACGGTTTGACAGTTCAAGCTCCAAAGTATTTATACCTCGCTGTCAAAAGTCGAACGACTGTAAATAAAACACACTGGCAAGTGCTGGCAATAGCGTTGCTATGCTACCACACGCTCTCTTTCCCGGAGAGCAACCAGAAATGAGAAGAAGAAGTGGTGTGCCCGCGAGCACTTTGAAACTTGATTCCGTCAGGAGTGATCTTAAATTATTACAACGGCGCGCCAAAAATTAACCAGTCAGTGGCGCGGTCAAAAATTCGAGCGGCGCACCGGTAAAAAATGGTGGCGATGGCGCAAAAAAAAACTGGCGCAAAGCTCTAGACGTAGGACGCAGTTTAGTGTTCATTAAGCACTTCCACAGTTGTTAACTGCGAGGTTTCTTACCATTTTGCATTTGTATATCATGAGGCCAACATGATGATGTCTTTACGCCCGAGGAAGCAGACAATTTCAATGAAATTTCCGGCAATCGAACCGGAATCGAACCCAGCCACTTCAGCATGGCCTTGCTTTGTAGTCGAGTATATTACCGCACGGCTACAGAAGGCCCTTAATTTTAATCTGGTTACAAATATCAATCAAATGGAAGCTTTTTTGCCAGATTCGTCCGTATCCAATCGTAAGCTTAGGCAAAACGTTCTGCTATAGTGAAGCTCTGTAAAATGACGTTCTTTAATTGATTTTAGCCCCTATGACGATGGGGAAATACCAGCCGTGTCCCTATATAAATTTTAAATTGTCTATGTTTTCCAGGTGGAGCGTAATGGTGTTCGAGCGAGCATTGGCATTCGCCGCCAGTTCCAACCGAACCCCGAAGATGCAATTTCGCACCACCCGGACCCGGTTCTGTTCCAGTACGAGGATGAAGTTCTCGGTCACCTAATCAATTGTCACCAACGACGACACGCAAACCATGCTACAATCGACACGGGATCTGGTCAAAACGGTCAACGACTTTATCACTAGAGTAATAGAAAACAGCTCCGATGAGGAGCAATTACATAAAATGTGATATTTTAAGGTAAATAGTGAGGGCTATTCGTTTGAACGTTTGTTAAAACAAGACTTCTTCTCTATGTACGCGCAGACAAAATTAGGTATGTTATTAGATACTCTGAAGGAAGAAGAAGCTGGTCTTCACGGTGACGACGAATTAATCCGAACACTTAAAGAAATTGCTCAAAAAGTGCCTCTAAGACCAATAGATACGTGAGTGTTCGCTACAAACGCACGAAATATTGAGTAATGATCGATTTTCCCACAGTGATTTCCCTTCACATAGAACGATAGAAAACAGGAAAAGACAAACTGAATTCCAGGAACGCATAAGTAGACTTGATAGCCGATCGGAGAAGGAGGCAGTCATGTGCCGGGCCAATAGTCTTAAGCGTGCCATACATGACGTGATGAAGTACGAAACTAGCTTGCTTTATGTGCCTAAGCGAATATCGATTTCATGAACCGAAAGGTACTTCGTGACTATTTCCATCTAACATTTATGCATTTATGGTTCTAATTCCTCAAGCAGATACATCCCGTAATTCACCCATCCAGATCACCATCATCATCGATCTCGCCATCGGTATCCACCCGCGACTTACATGCATATCACCGCTGCGGACCTGGGCGTGACTCCATGGACGAGCATTTCCTGAGCAATGTTAACCTGGTCCCAAAGCAGTTCGCCGATGGAAGTAGCCGTCGGAGCTCCGGCATTCCGGAAAACTACAGAATCTCCAGCATCGAAGAACAGAGGAAAACAGCATCCACACGGAGAAGTACGACGCACTGAACGCTGCATTGCAAGCCTCGCCAACATCGAAGAAAAAGTAGACAATCAATTAGGGACGATAAGGACGACACGTTGAACCAGAAATCGACCACAACGACCACTTCGGACTCGCAATCAACGACGGCTCCGTACGACTTTTCGTTGAATGACACAAAGACTGTAAAGTTCGACCAAGATGCGAGTAGCGCATTCGAACGCTTAGGGTTTAAACCATTCAAGAAAGGCATCGAGCAGCGCCAACAACAGCTCCAGCAGCAGAGGAGCGATCCGGCGGAGTATATGCACTTCCAACCGATTGAGGTATACGAGCGGAACTTGTACCGTATTCAGCAGCAAAGCAGCAAAACAACAGCAACATTCCGAACATGGAATGGAAAGTAGTCGAACAGAAGAGTTCCAAATGCTGCAGGTACCGAGTATCGCCTGCCATCCCTGGAGAACCGCCAGAAAATATGTATTTAGCGAAACATAACGATCATCGATACAGATCTACCGGTAAGATTACTTAATTGAATCGACCAGTGTACAAAATTAATCATTTGAAATTTGCTGCAGGAACGGTCATCGTCGGACGAAGCACCAGGAGAAGCTAGCGATGTATTATCGGCCATCAGTAACGAGGAATGCAGTGGACTTCCGAAATTTTGGACCGCCCGTCCGAGGAAACTCCCAAATACCAACTGCCGAATTGATACAAGGAGCCCGGATTCGATTGAAGCGCGGTTTAATCTATCATATATCTCGTTTATCTTCAATCGATGTTTCTTCTCATTCTTCAACAGGATCTAGACACGGATCGCTTCAGCCACATCGACTCCGGAAACGAGTGACACCACGAAGCGCTGCATGGCGAAAGCCTAATGGACGACATCAGCTGGTATTGGGTCAGGAACTGTTGGGAGCCCTGATGGACAACACCATCACGAAGACACAACGACCCTCTGCAACTGGATCATACCAAGCGACGTAGCTTCAAGAACAAACAACAGCAGCAGCAGCAGCAACAACAACGAAAGGGAGTGATCGAAGCGGAGCAGTGTGGTTTTGAGAATCGGGTGTTCGACATCGATAACCGGTGTGATGACCAGAAAGTACGCGAACCTCGTTACTGCAGTCTGGCCAAATTTGTCGAAGGAATGACATCGCAGGAAGAGTTTCAAACGCCGTCGGTGCAGGAATACCTTCAAGAAGCTTAGCAAGTCAGGCTTACAAAACACAAGAAAACGAGTACGAAAACACAAAGATGTTGGCAAAAATTATCTGCAGCCACATGGGTCTCCATCGGACGTATCTCCGACACAGACAACACCGTTCAGTACAGAATACTTAGCCTCAGCGTGTACCAACGTGGATGAGGATAGCTGACAGACTTCGACGACAAGGAAGAACAATCGGACGATGACCAAGACACTGAAGGCGCCGCCGGAGGACACTCGGAAGACGAAGAGATCGACGAACCAACGACGATGAGCAATCACTATACATGACAGGAATTCCGACAATCAACGTAGTCGTCGAACCACCATCGCCGGCGATGAGCGACGAACTACGATCGCTGCGGTGCCGGAAATGGCGGCACTCGAGTCACACGCCGAACACCCTGGCACCGGAAATCAACGTTAACCGGCGGCACTCGGGCAACAATCCGAATTTGCTAGGACTGGACTCGAGCAATTCGCTTCCTGAACTGCTCACCGGCTGCGACGCGGCGAATCAGCAGGAAGTTTGCTTTTTAAACCGGAGGCGCTGAGCTGAAAAGCAATATGTTTAGCTCTAATCTGGGTTTGTTCAACTTCGACGTGACTCTGAGAGTAAGAGGAGGAGAAAAAGAAGAAGGATGAGAAGGAGGATAGTTAAGAAGTTGCCGATAATCAATCCACTGGTGCAGTTACCGTCTTGGCCAAACGTGAGCAGTGGAACGGGATTCATTTCGAAGTGTTTGTTAGCGAACGCAGATACCTTATGCGCGGCTGTAAGCCTCTGATGGATCCCGATGAAACACTGATGGAAGGCTATTCGGAGAAGGCCGTCATGAATAACTACTTTGGCATCGGGATTGATGCGAAGATTTCCTTGGACTTCCATAAAACGGAGGAACATCCGGAGAAGTGTAGATCCGGCCAAGAACTACATGTGGTACGGAGTGCTGGGTTGAAGCAGTGGCTTCAGAAGACGTACAAAATCTCGAGCAGAAGGTTCAGCTCGAGTGCGATGGTCAGCGTATTCCGCTGCCATCGCTGCAGGAAAATGATTCTGAACATTCCGAGCTTTATGGGCGGTACGAACTTGGGGTACGAAAAGGAGGACGATTGTTTCCTCAAAGCTTTGACGATCGTATTCTGGAGGTGGTGGCCGTGTTCGGTTCGGTTCAGATGGCTGCATCTCGGTTGATCAATCTCCAGCACACCGGATTGCGCAGTGCCAAAGCGTGCAGATCAATATTTTAGGTTAGTTTTGTAAGGATTTTGAAATTTTGTTATTTACACATTGTTTACTATTCAGGTGAGGAATGCGTTCCTACAAGTGGATGGAGAGGCATGGTACAGCCACCTGGAATGATTCGTATAATTCACAAAATCGAGTTCAAATGTTGTGCCGCAATCGCTGTTTAGAGAATGCACTGAAGAGCTGGAGAGAAACAGCGCCAGCACAGTATTTCTATAGCTGCGAACAGCCGTCGACGACGTCTTCGAGCAACTCGTGTCCGTATCGGACGATTTGTTCAATGAAAGGAGACGTACCTTGCTTAACTTTATCGAGTGCGTTAGCACGTTTGAAATGGGTCAAGTTTTGATTATTTCGCACCCATCGCTCCAACCAGATCTGTATACGGTGGCAACCAAACGGCTGACGCATTGGAATGATCCATCCGGGTGGTAAGATTATCGACGGGCCGGATCTGAGACGACAGCTAACTGAATTGGTGAGTACTATGGACAAGGGCGTTTCCGAACTCATTTGGCGAAATTTATTATTTTCCAAAACAACATTTTCGGCCGTATGACCTGTTTGGATATCTTCAGCCAAACCTTTATTTGCGCCAAATCATTTGTTCGGCCAAATAGCTTCTTTGAGATTAGATAGAATTCGGCAAATGACTTTCGCCTAAACAAACCTTCCTCAGTTCTGTAGAACACAGCCATAGTTCAACATCTGTAAAGTTAACCACATCTTTTTCGGACAGGTTCGCGCGGCGACAGCTGTCGAGAACACTTGTGACCTGCTGCGGAGCGTAGCCACAGCCTGATTCTGCGCGAAGACCTGGAAACGAAACTGAGCGTGTCGCTCGCCAACATGGAAATGGAGCTGGGTAAGTGCAGTCTGCAGCAAACCAGTGACGGCGATACGAAGGTGTATCTGAACGTGTTGGCTGAACGAGGACGTCGACCATCGTAAGAAGCAAAAGCCATTCTGGTTGCGTTTCCGTGGTCACCACGGTCCAGGCGGCTCCGGAGTCGGCGGTGGAAAGTCAAAACGAACGCCGATCTGGTCAAAATTGGGGAGTGGGCGAAGTGGTGACATGGCTGGAAGCCATAGATGACAGAGTACGTGGATAGTTTCATTAAGAATGACATACGGGTAGGAGCTGCTACGTTGGCTCGGAGATTTGAAGGATCTCGAGTCACCAAGGTGGGTCACGTGAAGCGATCCTGCAAGCAATCAAAGATCTGGCAGCACCAGCGTCGGATAGGAAGGTACATTAGGTATTAGATGCATTTCAGTTTTAACTAATCGGAACTGTGGCTAGTAGACTATCGGATATCTATATCATACTCTATAGAATGGATAATTTGAAAGTATCCGAAGCAGGTCAGCAAACACAAAGGAATCGAAGCAAGGTATTTAAATTGTTTTAATAATCAAGAAACCAAAAGACTTCATTTACTCTGGTATAAGCAAATATTCCAAGTCTTTTAGTATTCATTCGTTTCGGGAAAGGCACGAAACTCTTAGCATCGCAATAATGGTTAGAGGAAGAGGTTGTGTCGGACACGTAGATCATTCCAAGCCGATAGCAGTAGAAATGTTGGAACCAAGTGGAATAGTACGAAGCCTGATGCAGTAAATATCATGAAATATCTATTTTGCTTTGGTAGTTTATGAACTAGAATAAACCGAGAAGAAGAACAGAAAACGTAATCTTGAGAAGCCTAATGTTAATTGTGTTTTAGTTAAGTTTTCCGATGTTCAATTGCAAAATTGCTGCGTGAGTGTGCATCACGAGTGTAGTTTTCCTTTCCAAAAACAGAGATATATTCCGTTTGTGTTCGCATCAAGTGTGATAGAGTCGTTAGGCAAACAAATTAAAATGTCAAAATTCTAAATCCAGTTGCAAGGAAAAACAGGAAATCTTTATCCATACATATACATGACACTTACCACTTGTGTTCCATTGAGGTACTTTAGTGCTGTTGAGTGTATACTTGTCTGTGTGTATGTACTTGGATGTCCGGAATCGTCAGAATAACGGAAATGTGACTACACGCTAGGAAAACAGCAATGATATTAGAATGAACTCCATATTCTAGGTAAACATTAAATAATTCGAATGATTCTCATGTGTGAATAGAATTATCCTTTTCCATGGAGTTGAATCCTCAAGAAGCTTAGGAGAATAAAAAAAAAATATATGTAAATAGTTAGAGACCCAAAATATTGTTAATCCTGGAGAAACTGGTTAGCGATCTCATTAGTGTAATGTTTTCGAATTAATTTCAAAATACTTTGAATTCTGATTTGTTTTACAAACTTATATTTGTTCAGCTGCTTTCATATTGTGTTTATTTCAAAGCTCCAATATTTTTTTGTTACTCTTTTCAGTTATCTATCCATATCTTCTCCGGATTTTTCTTCTGATTGAATTGAATTATCATTGGATATAGATTGATCCTTATGGACTTGGACTTACACTCATAAAACATAATTACTACTAAGAAATTAAATATTTGTTTTGAAATTTCGAAGATTAGTATGTTAGATGGTTGCTTTTTGATGGGAAAGGATGTTTCCGAAACTATTCGGTCGAAAACCACTTGGCCGAATGGGCTTTA